>NC_089589.1:131072453-131672453 GCF_019320115.1 Miscanthus floridulus
CTCTTTTTTTCCTCGTCTTCTTCGTAGGTGTCTTCTTCGTTCTTCCTGCAAGCCTTTCTTCCAGACGGCGCCTCTCCCGTGGCCCTCCAGGCGGCTCGTGCCCCTCAGGCGGCCATCTCCCCCTGTAGCGGCTCGCCACCCATCGGCCCTCCAGGGCCCCACGGCGGCGCTCCTCCCGGCGGCCAGCAGCAGCGCCCCTCAGGGCATAGCCCCTCACGGCGGCAGGCATAGCCAGCGGCGGCGCCCGGACACCTTTTTTTTTTCTAACTCCAGCGGCGGCACCCTTGACGCACGCCTGCATCACCGCATGCCCGGCGGCTGCGGTCTCACACCCCGGTGGCCTGCCCTTCGGGTTCCGGCCATGGCCGCTGCGCCTCACGGCTGCGCACTACATGCTGACGTCACAGAGAGAGGGCAAATGCAGTCTTTTAGGAAATTGGGACCCACTTGTATCAGATGAAGCTGGGATAAGCAGCTTTTTTTCATCTCTCTCACATCCTATGCCTCTGTAAGAGGAGGAAAACAATAGCTTCACTCGTGAAGCTGTTTTGAAAAAGGATGTTGGGCAAAAAGATAGCTCACAATAGCTTATAAAGTTGTTGGTGAAGCTGTACCAAACAGGCCCTTAATCTTCATCTTCAGCGAATGTAGTCGATATTTGGCGACTTGATATGGCTCATCTTGTCGTACTGCCCCGTTCGACTTACCTTATAATCCGGCTTATTCGGCTTCTTTTTCAGCTGGAACAGTGTTTTTTCTCTCACAATAATTCAGCCGGAACAGTGTTTTTCTCTCACAGCTGCTGCCTATTAACAAAGACTCATACAAAAAATCCACTAAGGTCTTGTTCGGATGATGTCAGATTCACCTCCATTTATATGTGTTGGTGTGAATTGGGGTAGAATTTAGTTCAAGTTACACTCTAATCCACCTCAACACATGTGAACTGATGCGCATCCGACTATGTCCAAACAAGGCCTAAATGTAGTTGTCATCAGAAAAAGTATCTGTTGGCTTTACACGAATGGGCTGGGAAGAACAAGATCATTATGCACATGCTACTTTTTTCTTTTTCACAAAGATTATGTACATGCTACTTGACGGATATCTTCCTCTACAAGTGGAATTGTGAATTGGTCTGTCAGGCAATACAGGGTGGCTTTTATTTTTTTTTGGTCATTTTGCTTCACAAGTTTTTTTTAGACGATTTTGCTTCACAATGTTAGAACGACCGATTTAAGACCAAAAGAATGACGGACAAATAGTGTCGATTTGACCACCAAAGCCACCATGCTTGGTTCATCTGTTATCCACAACTCACAAGGAAGGCTCGTTCTGGACATTTGCCCCGTCTCCGTCAGAAAGCAGAGCACATCATAATCACCATTATGGTGCTCCCATGTCTGCTCCCTGTTTATTACGAATCCTGCACCTCAGGTCCATTACTTGTACAAATATACATAGGTCCATTACTTCAATAAAAAACATACATAGTAGATGAAATATAGAGGCCCAAGTAATACAAGACTGCCTCCGGTTACAATGATTCCTCAGTATGTCGTTCGTAGGCCTCTGTACACAGTCTGGGTGTGACCACTGACCACACCCAGCGGCAGCATCAAGCAGAGGAATTGAGCAAAACAGAGTACTGGCCGCTGCAAGCTAGCAGGATGCGGCTCCGCCATAAGGATCCCTGCATATATATTAGTTACATACAGGATCAATGGATAATGATACTTCAAAATTGAGTGCGTATTAAGCGGTACTACTACGTAGTAAGTACTACGACTGCACATGTAGGTGCGGTGCACTGCACTGTGAACCAAAAGTAATGTGGAACACTTGTTACCTGAAAATATTAGTACGTGATTTATTTCTGGTATGGTCGTGCAGCAATTAGTCTTCATCTTCAGCACAAATGGTCCGTGACTTGATATGGCTGATCTTGTCGTACTCAGATGAGCTTCCTGTTAACAAGGACTCATACAACTCCTTGCTGCAAGTCAATTTGAGATATCTTGGTCTTACTGTTGTCACATACTCCGGAACTGTCTCCATGGTGCCGTCCTCCATCTCCATGCTGTCAAGTGATGGGACTCCTTCCAGGACCTCCACAATTGGGCAACGGACTATCCTGATGTTCTGCAACTTGGAGAGGCCACTGATCCTCGTAAGCATAGGGCAGTCGAATACATCAAGCTTCACAACGGAAGGGAAGTTCTCCACGGATGTCAGGTTGCTCATCGTGTACAGGCACAGTTCCCTTAGAGCATGCCTCCTGCTACTGGCGAGCCCTGGTGGAAGACAAGTTAGCTTGCAGGTATGAATTATGAGCTCCATGAGTGCAGGCATTGCCATGGCATCTACTGTTGCATCCTCACCCTGCTCCTCCCATTCCCACTCCTCCCATTCACTCAAGCCATCCAGACGAAGAAATGTCAGATTAGGAAATGTTACTACTGATCTAGCAGTGACGTCTATACCTCCACCCACTGCCAGGGAGGAGGGTGACTGGAACTCAGGCCCAACACTCCTGATGGTAGGTGCGTCATTAATGGAAAGTGTCTCCAAACTAGGGAGCTGGCACAGACCGTCAGGGAGTTGGGTGCAATAATGAAGTTTGTCCATCCTTAACATCCTCAGGCTCTTAAAACCACATGTAGCTGGAACCATCATCCAATTTGGTAGCCGGCTACCAAAGTATCCTTGCATGTGTAGATGCCGTATGCTGGATGGAGGGCTGAGCACCTCAATTACCTCCTCCACTACTCTCTGCTGCTGCTGCTTGTTGGTTTCACCCCTCCTTCCCATGAATCCGCTGCTACTCCAATTTAGTTCCAAGTAATCAAGGTGCTCCTTGCTACTAACCATGGCCATTCCAGCCGACGAGCTAGCAGGCACATTTTCTAGACCATGTAAAGTAAGCTCCCTAAGCTGGGACAGAGGCCCTATCTCTTCCAAGCTGCACCAGCCCGTGCCCCCATTCTTGTCCAAATGTACTCGGAACCCATAAAGTGTTCTTAGATTTTTTAACTGACCAAACCCCTTGGGTATTAAAACATTGTCATGGGAACCATACATGCTAAGAGTTCTTAGATGCAGAAGCTGTGTAATGCAGCTAGGAAGATGGTCTAGCCGTGGACATCCCTTCACTACAATGTGCTGCAAGAACTTCATCCTATGAATGTCTCCTGGTAGCCTAGTTATATTTGTATACTCTAAGTGGAGGTATCTCAGGTGCCTCAGATGACATAGAGAGTCAACCAATCTATCACAATCAGTAACACTTATAAAAAGAACTCTTAGGGTAGACAATATCCCAAATGAGTCACTAGGCTGAACATTAATTCTTTTAATTATAATTAATGTTCTTACTGATTTGTGCTTCTGTAGAATATCCCATTCTAGTGCTGACTTGGTTGATCCTATAGACAAGTGACGTACATGGCTGATCTTGCTACCACCATCATCTTGCTGATCCTGGACCACCAATGATTCTTCTTTAGACATAAACTCTGCAAAAGATCGCACCACGTCATGCATGGTGCATGAGTATCGAGTGAGAGCTGATTCTGTTGCTGGTTCAATAAGATTCCTCGTGATTAGCTCCTGGTAATACCCATGTGCTATTTCTTCTAGCCAATCATCATATGGACTACTGCTTCTGTCTGGTGGATGGATAAATCCCTCACTGATCCACATCGGAACAACTAGACTTTTCCAAATAGTTGTACCTTTAGGGAAAAGTGAGCAGTATAGGAAGCACTGCTTCAGCTGGGGAGACAAATCCTCATAGCTCAAGTAGATCGCGTTGTCCAGTTCCTTAGGCAATCCAGCTACTGACCATGCCTGATGCTTCAAAACAGCCTCCCAATCACCCTCGCTTCGGGGCTTCGTACTTAGCAGTCCTCCCATCACTTTGATAGCAAGTGGTAAACCTCCACACTTACTGATAATTTTCATCCCGACATCTTTCAGGTGATCTGTTCCATGTACCTACCAGCACAAACAACCATTTCCACTCAAAAAACATATTTACAATATTTAATTTGTAAAATAATGGTAAGCAGTTAGCCGATTTGTTATACTATATAATCTTTTGTATATGCTGCCCCGGCTGCGCGGACGGAAGAAGCTAAAATGATAAATACTCCCTGTCACAAAAAGAGCAATTATGGGATTCGCGCTAACCGAAATAGCTCCATTGACAAAGTTTTAGGAAATAATATTAGCATTTATGTCACCCTACAAATTTATTATGAAAATATATTCTGTAATAATTTTATGGCACTTACTTTGTATCATAAATGGTAGTAGTTTCTTATATAATTTTGGTCAAAATTTAAATTACTCGACTTCCTGGGAAGTGAGAATTGCATTATTTAGGGAACAGAGGGAGTAGAAAGGTTCAGTTTGGAATTTGTGGGCCCACCTCACATTGGGAGCTGTCCATGGCAGTTCCGCCCAATGCATTGGCTGATTTGTTGATGGATGCTAAATTTTTTGTTTCCATTCAGTTTGCTACCTAAATTTGCCTACATCACACATTTAGGTTGACAAATCGATGACAAATATTTTTGTGCAACTTTTCACAACTGAATATTTGGCATGAAAAATTTCGAGGGCCAATCAAGCATGCCTTAAATATGCATAAATTGCCAAAATCAAATTATGATTTTGTGGCCAATCTTACATGTAGATGGGAGAGATGAGTAATTTATTGGAGACTTATAAGTGACCTTAGATTATGTTTAATACTACAAAAATAATAATATTGATGCAAATTTAGAGGTACATTTATTACCTTTTTATAGTCGTACATGTCGATAATTTAGATGCAGATGTTTATGTTACCTAGATTATTTTTACTAATGAAAATTATGGGTAATTTAGATGCATATTTAGGTGTTACTTTTGTTATTTTCATGATGATAGAGATGGATAATTTGGATGCATATTAGGGGTTTTCTTTAGGTTATTACTAGCAAACATACCTGTGCGTTGCAATGGGAACTTTGTCATGTAGTTAGATTACTCATGTAGTGCTGGATATCTATTTAGTAATCACTTCATGTGTTTCAATTCATCTAAAATCAAACTCTATATTG
Source organism: Miscanthus floridulus (assembly GCF_019320115.1). Taxonomy (NCBI): domain Eukaryota; kingdom Viridiplantae; phylum Streptophyta; class Magnoliopsida; order Poales; family Poaceae; genus Miscanthus; species Miscanthus floridulus. The sequence continues at coordinate 131,077,562 of NC_089589.1, forward strand.
TTCCTTGACACAAGCTATATTTTTACTCATATGTGTACCGGAGGAAACTCTCAACAATCATGTTATTTGTTCCATTTCATTTTGGAATCGGGCTATGCACCACGCCTAAACGTACACTTAACTTGTACGGACATAGGTAAATGTGGTGGACCATGGTAACACTTTTGTATTCCAATTTGTTTTGGAAATAGACTCTGCATCATGCTTAGACATCGTACTCTAACTTGTACACAAATGGAATAGATTGATCCCATCGGGCAATTGTGATTGATGAAAGATAAAGAAACCTTTTGGTCTTTAATATATGAAAGAAGGCATGTGCGTTGCTATGAAAGAATGCCTAAGAGTTTTGAAAAAAAGATGTGTCATTTGTCCGGACAAGTTTTTAAATAAAACAAAAAATGAGAATTATTTTTGAATGATGGAAGCAATAATTAATACAGTTTCAGGGACATCACTAGGAAGTTTTTGGTGCCATTATCCGATGACAGTGTGTAATACTCTGCATCCATAATTTGCTTATTTGACCGAGTTCCTCAAGTGCAATGAGCCTACATACACATAGCACCTCTCTTGCACTTCAGTCCTCAATTTGTGTAAAAGGATTAACCCACAGATGCAATTTATTGAATGACAAGCCCTCACCCACATGGGCCAACAACATGCATCTAACAGGCTGAGGCGTTACATTCATCCCATGAAGGGCAGATGTCCTCGGCAGCTCACCACACACAGCAGATGCCTTGAACCACCCCTTGGTACACCCCTCCCTGGTCACATGCCAAAAGAGTTGATGCTCTGAATACTACCTATAACACCATATGTCCGAAAATCTGCTTACAGCCCAGCTCCTCACATGGAACGGGTCTGCATAGCACATCTCTTGCACTTTCATCATCACTTTGTATAATAAAAAGGTTAACCCAGAGGTGCTACAATTGGAATGAAAAGGATTATAAGCTAGCCCTCACGCGCCCTCACGCTCCTAAGCTTCCAAGGTTGTACGAAACGCACCAACTATAACTCCTCATTTGGCAGATGGGACGCATGGGCCAACAACACAAGTACATGCTTCTAACGAGCTGGTGTGTTACACAATGTTCACCATGTTTCCAATGAGCCATTATCAAAACTTTCTGGCACTTTTGTGGGATTTAACATGGAAATCATTCTCAAATATGTGTTGTTTAGGTTATCACTGTGGATGTTGTCTTTAGGATCTCTTAAGCTTTTATGTCTTGTTGCAAGGTGGCTCCTTCCATGTAATGGGGGTCATTCCCTAATATCTGGTATTTTTTTCTTAATAGGTGAATATACAACTAGAGTTTCAACTTAAGATATATGCATAGAAAATTACAATGACTAATAATAGGATAAAAGATGCAGTCCATGACATCATAGCTCATCATGGACTATAACCATTGCGGACACAGTTTTGTGACACAAAAAGTATGAACTAGTGAATATTGATGAAAAACATATAGATTACTTGGTCAAATTATCACACTTCGGTAGAGGTAACAGAGTATCTGTGTGGTTATTATGTATAAAGAATAAAAGAGAGACAAAGGGCACAAAGACAAGCAATTTGATTAGATATAGGTACTAAACATTTCCACAAACTTCTAAGACTTATATCTCAAAGGTTCAAACCTGTATAGGTGGACACATAATGGATTAGTGTGAATAATTTAGATGCATATTCATGAGTCACTTTAGATTCAACAACAAAGCTCGATAATTTGGATGCGTACTTATGGCTTTACTAGGAGTTGTATATTGTAACTAGTTTGTAATACCATAGTTTTCTAAACCTACTATGTCAAAATAGGCCCTGAATAGATAGAGTTAAGGGAATAATGTGCATTAAACTGCAAAATAAATGGTATATGTGTTCACTAACTTGACCAGGTGTTGGCGGCAACTGTTTGTTGAGCAAGGACCAAGCATCATCTTCGTTGAGTGGGCTGACATGATGTTGGTAGAAGGAGGCTCCGGTCCGTAGAGCTAGGTCTTCTAATCTTGTAGTGATTAGCACCCAATTGCCCTGTTGTTTTTTACTTGCATTTCTGACTGGAACACTAAGCACATTGCTCCATGCTACATTACTCCACACATCATCTAGGACCAGGAGAAACCTACCCATGGACAAGGTGTTGGTGAGCTTGCGTGAGAGGAGGGTCTTGTCTTGCACCCCACCATGGACTCCCCCAGCATGCTCAATTGCTGTCCTGAGAAGCTCAACCTCATCAAAGTGTTGGGTGATGCTTAGCCATATCTTCACTTTGAAGTGTCCTTGGACAGTGGTCTCATTGAAGATCTTCTGGGCCAAGGTGGTTTTGCCCATGCCACCTGTGCCCACAATGGCCACCACTTTGATGTCGTGGTGTCCATTGATGGTTAGCATTTGAGCAAGCTCCCTTGTCTCCCTCTCAATTTTCTCACCAACAATAGCTGACTCAACAAACTCAGATGTCACCTTCTCTCCAGTGGACATCCTCTGTTCTGGGTGGGATACTAGATTGATGAAATTGAACTTGTGAGCCTCTTCATATATGTTGTCCAGCCTCTGGTTGAGCTCCTTGATGCGGCTGCCTATCTTGTGTGCGAACACGGGATACCATAGGCAGGAGAGCAATGGCCGGCAGCAACCTGGAGCCTTTTCAACCGTGCTGCTACCTTTCGACTCCCTCTGCTTGTCAGCTTCGATTTGACATAGGTCTAGGATGTCAGTGGCGTCATACATGGCGTTCTTGAGCTTCTGAACCCATCTTTGCACCCTCAATTCAGTGATGCGCTTCCTCTCAGCGTCAGCAAGGAAGCATTTGATACTTTCCATGTTGTTCTCTAGCTTCTCAATATCGCCAGATAAGCCCAGCAACATCTTCACCTCTTCGGTTGCCATGTCAGCTATCAGCTGCATCACGTAGGGTCCCATAGCATCCAAGATTGCGGCCATGGCTCCCCCAGACGTCCGTCCTATACATATACAGGTACATCAGAATCATACACTTGTTTCATCAGAACAACCACTTTATCATTTATTCTTTGTGCCACTTGTACTAAATCACCTTATACCAGACCCTCATATAATTTGGATCATGATAATTCTTTTTTTTCAATCTAGATCTATTGTTTTAAAGTGAATTAGGATTTGCCAAGGGATACTAGACGTTTAGTATGCTTACTTACACCAAAAGGGCGAGCAGCTGGGAGTTCAAAGATCAAGACGTTAGTATGCTTATACTTACACCAAAAGGCGAGCAGCGGGGATTTTAAAACTAACGCTGGAAAAGAACCAGCCTCGCTCAAGCTACCTATTTCGCTCATTCTTTTTTCCTTTTTTTTAGAAGGATAGAACTTGCAGTTAACATGTAGATTCGCTACAGATACATTTTACAGGCATGATCCTGCATTAATGTGAATAGAACATGCATGCATGTATAGCTAGCTAGAGAAACAAACTTCTCCAAGAGGATCTCTACACACCGCTTTATCATAAAATTTAGAAAACAAAACAAAAAGCCAGACTCCTATAGACTCTCTATAAGCACTCTCCATCTCTTTTGCAATCTAAAATCACCCTTCTCACTCTCCATCAATAGAGAGGCTACGCTTTTGATGAAAATGGCGAGGCTACACTGCTCTCTAAATTTTCACACAAGAAAAATGGTGATAAGGTATTACAGTATACAGAACAAAACCTAGAGATATATGTGGGAAATATTTATGGCATGGTTCTCTAAATACAGATATAGGTGAAGTTTAGATAATATAATGGAAAAGGATGGTCGAACAATGCAAGCAAGCAAGTATGAAGACATTACAGAAATGAACTTTAAAATATTCACTGCATATATAGTTTCGGGATAGAGGATGGAGGCACCTCAATTTGCAGGTACTGCTTGCGTCTCAGTTGGGCTAACTGCTCTTGAGGGTGTAAGGCAAATGGCAAGGCATCAGGCATGAGCCTTAGCTTATATATATAAGATGGACCAGCTGGAAAATGGAAAAAAAGAGGCGACGATCCAATCCTTGCTACACACTACAAGTCTACAAGAATCGAGTACCAAACTTAGAATGGAACCTGCATGCTGCTGTTATATATATTGCACGCACGTTATGCCTTGCTTGATGATTGATAAATGCAATACTGTTAATTAACTATAATAATAACTTAATTTGTGCCTGCTTGATAGTTTGTTCTTTTCCTTGCTTCTGGAACTGATACTGGGCTTTGGATCTAGGTAGATGGAGAGCTTGGGTTTCCACGCTGCTGACAACTGCCACCACAGCCGCTTTTGTTAAAGGCAATACATCTGCCACCACAGCCGCTATGTTAGTGGAAGAAAGGAGACCAAGATACAATTCTTGTTACACACTCTTAAGAACCAAACTTTAGAGTTGTTCTGTCTCACTTACAATTCCTTCCTTCTGGAATCTCGCAGCAGGGTTTTTTTGTACACAGACAGCATGCATGCCGTCAGCAGGTCAGAGTTGCGCACATGGCAAGTTATGCCTTACTTTAGAGTTGCGTACATCGCTTCCACTTCTCTCCCCTGCTTCAGTGTCAGATGCTCTCATGTTATTTTTCTCGTTTCCTTCCTGCTCTCATGTTATCTTCGTCTGGGTATATATAATAATAATAATAATTTCAGTACCTTCACCTATCTCAATATCACCCTTGCATACATGGCATTTGGGTTGTGATCTGCTCCGATCCGTTATGTGTTTCCTTCCTTGCAAAGCAGAGCATCTGTGTATATATGATATATAATAGTACTCGTGCAAAGCAGAGGACGACCATGCTTTGACTGTGTTTCTTCATTCTATGCATGTCTGCTTGCGGTGGGGTTTATTACTCAACGTTTCATTCATCAACACACCTCATTCAAGAACCTTTTTTCCCGCCTGGCCTACTTCAGTCGCAGGCCACCAAGGATGATGGGAGCAATCGCTGGTCAAAATGTTATGCGCACCTGGCCATCATCTGTGAGCCGACAGCTCCTGCTATTGCTTATGGCCTTGGCATTAATGTTCTTATATTTGACCTTCCATTGCAGGCAAGACTTTTGATGTCTCTCATCTCAGGAAAAAAAAAATGGCTGGAATGGCCCCCATGGAGTAACATTGGGCACCCAGAGTAAGTTTGGTACACGTGCCCATCGAGGAGGGTATCTTTGAGGTCAAGGCCACAACCGGTGACACTCACCTTGGTGGTGAGGATTTTCACAACCGCGAATGTGGAGGCCGAGCTAGAGCAAATTTAATATACTTGTGGGTGCATAGTTTTTTGCCATACGGATATGATGTGTATAATATACTTGTTCTCAGTCAATAGTCTACATTAATTAACAAGGGAGGGATGGGAACATACAGGTTCTACAGTAAAACCTATCAATAAGTTGGAAGCATGCACACAACACTAGTACGTACTGTACGTGTGCAAGTCCTAACATCTCCATTAGTTGTATAACTCATAGAAACCAAATATATACGTGCGCAGGCAAGGATACAACTAGTGCTGCAGTCTCACCACTCCAGCTCGGTATTTCAACACTCTGCTAATTCACCGTATAATATCATATAGTAATATTATACCTGACACCCCGCTGTGTCCCTGTGTGGCCGGGGAAAAGGCTGTGTTTAGTTCACGAATTTTGGGAATTTGGCTACTGTAGCACTTTCGCTTTTATTTAGCAATTAGTGTTCAATGGACTAATTAGGCTCAAAACGTTCGTCTCGCGATTTCCAACCAAACTGTGCAATTAGTTTTTTTCGTCTACATTTAATGCTCCATGCACGTATCGCAAGATTCGATATGATGGCTACTGTAGCACTTTTTGGGAACTAAACAAGCACAAAGTTTTGCTCCCTCCTCGAGATCTGCATTTGAAAAATTGGCGTCGTCCAGCCCAAAGGCCAGCTGATATCTGTCGAGGCCGGCACCCTTTCCTTTCCAGCACACACCTCGGCCACGCCGGCTTCTAGGTTTCTCATGATTTGACACTAGGTGGTCGATCGTGTCTTTGCAACTGTCCTCTGTGTGACAGTGTAGAAAACTGAAATTAAATCTGCCAGCTAGAGATGACAGTGTAGTATCGAGGGCCTGGTCACTTAGAATGGAAGCAGGCATTACTAGTAGAGTAGTATATAGTTGTGTAGAGGCAAGTACGTACAGCTCGAGTTCCGTTCCATTCCATTCCATGCATACATACGAGAAGGCACAGGATAGGCTGCTGCTGCAGAGATAGGGAAAGCAGAGGACAGCCCCATGATAATCGACATGAAGGAAGCCGAGTCAGGTCGAGCAAGAATGATTTGCCTGGTTTCATGAACGTCTATCAGGATCAGCCTACCAAATTCATGCTCCATGTCCGCTCGCTTTCTGCTATTATTGCACTACAAAAGATTTCATCACCATATATATTCCGTTCAGCACCTCATGTCCATTACTTTAACAAATGTACATAGGCCCATTACTTCAAAACAATAATTATGCAGTGAAGAAATATAGATGCACAAGACTACAAGATCACCAGCAGGGTTTCCAACATCTTCGCTTCTTGTTTCAATGTTTTGTACACAGTCTGGGTATGACCAGTCCCTTCCCCATTGGTAGTAGGCAGAGCAATTCAGAAAACAGAGTATGTGTATTGTTTGGTGCACATGACGAGCTTCTACCGATCGGGTCTCACTCCCGCAGGCCACTGCAAGCTAGCACCATGGGTCTCTCTCTTCCCTGTATACATTAGTTACACGATCAATGAATAAAGATACTGCATAAAGTAGGCAAAAAGTAATACTAGTTCCCTGAATATCTACGTGATTTATTACTGATATGGCCATGCAGCAATTAATCTTCATCTTCTGCGAAAGTAGTCGATAGTGCATGACTTGATATGGCTGATCTTGTGGTACTCACATGAGCTGCTGCCTGTTAACAAGGACTTGTACAACTTCTCGCTGCATGTCAACTTGAAATACCTTGGGGTTACTGTTGTCAGATATTCGGGAATCGTCTCCGTGGTGCCGTCCATCATCTCTATGCTGTCAAGTGACGGGACTCCTTCTAGCACCTCCACATTTGGGCAGTATAAGAGCTCGATTTTCTGCAACTTAGAGAGATTGCTGATCCTTCTCAGCTCCGGGCAGTCGAATACTTGAAGTTCCACGACTGAAGGGAAGTTCTCTATATATGTCAGGTTGCTCAGCTTGTACAGGCGCACTTCTCTTAGAGCATGCCTCCTGCTACTGGCGAGCCCTGGTGGAAGACAAGTTAGCTTGCAGCTAAGAATTATGAGCTCCTTGAGAGCAGGCATGGCCATAGCTTCTGTAGTCTCACTCTCGCTCTCCTCCTCGCAGTCCCACTCCTCCCATTCACTCAAGCCATCCAGACGAAGAAATGACAGATTAGGAAATGTTACTACTTATCTAGGAGTGGCGTCTATACCTCCACCCACTGCCAGGGAGGAGGGTGACTGGAACTCAGGCCCAACACTCTTGATGGCAGGTGCGTCAATAATGGCCAGAGTCTCCAAACTAGGGAGCTGGCGCAGACCGTCAGGGAGTTGGGTGCAATAATGAAGTCTGTCCATCCTTAAAATCCTCAGGCTCTTAAAGCCACATGTAGCTGGAACCATCATCCAATTTGGTAGCCGGCTACCAAAGTATCCTTTAATGTATAGATGTCGTATGCTGGATGGAGGGCTGAGCTTCTCAATTACCTCCTCCAAGGCTCGCCGCTTCTGCTGCCGCTGCTTGTTGGTTTCATCCCTCAATCCCATGAATCCGGTGCTACTCCAATGTAGTTCCAAGTAATCAAGGTGCTCCTTGCTACTAATCATGGCCATTTTGAACCAAGCTCAACAACAATGGCTGACTCAACAAACTCAGATTGATGACGAAGTTGAACTTGTGAGCCTCTATCTCAATCTTCTCACCAACAATAGAGCTAGCCTCGCTCTTGTAACCTATTTCGCTCCTGCTTTTTCCATTTTAGGAAGGATCCATATAGAAATTGCTGTTAACATGTAGATTCGCTACAGATACATTATACATGCATGATCCTGCATTAATCTGAATACAACAAGCATGCATGTATAGGGTAGCTAGCGAAATAAACTTAAAGAATCTCCAAGAGGATCTCTACAAACCTCTTTATCATAAAATTTAGAAGAAAAGAAAAACAAAAACCCAGGCTCCTATGGACTCTCTAAACCACCCTCCATCACTTTTGCAATCTCAAACCACCCTTAGCTGATATATAGGATGGACTTGGTCACCTGGATAAAGGAAAAAGGTGACGATCAATCCAAGAATCGAGGGCCTGGTCACTTAGAATGGAAGCAGGTATTACTAGTAGAGTAGTATATAGTTGTGTAGAGGCAAGTACGTACAGCTCGAGTTCCCGATAATAATAATGGAACCAGCTTGCTGCTGCTATATATATGGTGCACTACAATGTATTACTCGTAGATCTACCTTGCTTGATGATTGATAACTGCACTGTTAATTAAATATAATAATAACCTAGTTGTGCTTGTTCTAGAAAGCAGAGACATTGCTGGAACTGGAATACCCTATCCTATGCACTACTCGTAGTTGTTCTTTTCCAATGTCCATCGGCAACGCAACGCAGGAATTTCTTGCTTCTGGAACTTGATACTGGGTTTTGGATCTTCCTTCCTTCCTTCTCGAATGAATTCTGGAATCTCACCGCATGGGTTTTTGTACACAGACAGCATATGCATGCCGGACGCAGGTCATAGTTGCGCACATCGCAAATTATGCCTTACTTGGTGACTGATAATTTGTGGTAATCTGTGGTAACTGCATCTGCATCTATGCTTTCTCAATCGCACCCATGCATGCATACATGGCGTCGCAAGGAGGCTGGTGCCGGCCGGCCATTTGGGTTGTGATCTGCTCTGACCCGTTATGTTTTCCTTCCTTGCAAAGCAGAGTATCTGTGTATATGTTATACCGATGCAAAGCAGAGCATCTGCAGAGATGATAAGGAGGTGTAGGCAGGGATCGGAAAAGCAGAGGACAAACATGCTTTGACCGTGCATGTCTGTTTGCTTGCAGCGTGGGGTTTGTTACACAACGTTTCGTTCATCAACACACGTTCATTCAAGAACGCTGTTGTTGCTGTTCCCACCTGGCCTACTTCAATGACTCCCAGAGACAGGCCACCAAGGGTGCTGGGGTAATCGCTGGTCCAAATGTTATGCGGATCCATCATCTGTGAGCCGACGGCTGCTGCTGTTGCTTATGGCCTTGACAAGAACGTATTTATATTTGACCTTTTGCATTGGAGGCAGAACTTTTGATATCTATCTTCTCCGGAAAAAATGGAGTAACTATGGGCACCCGCAATGAGTTTGGTACACGTGTCCATCTAACAAATGAAACTATTGCTTAAATTTAGGAGGAATAATGGGAAAAAAAACTACATCTCTCTTATACATTGGATGCATGTGCATGGACGTGTGCCACAAATCCACGACGGGTGCCCAAGGTTGCTACATGGGGACCGTCCCCACCCAATTTTTTTTGTTCCCATCTAGGAACAAACCTTTGAGATCTAGGCCACAGCTGGTGACACTCACCTTGGTGGTGAGGATTTTCATAACCGCGGATGTAGGGGCGGAGCTGGAGCAAATTTAAGGGGGTGACGTGCTTGCCTTTGTGGGTGTATAGTTTTTTGCCTTATGGGTGGGTATAATATACCTGTTCTCAATCAATAGACTACATTAATTAACAAGGGAGGGATGGGAACATACATGTTCTATAGTAAAACCTGTCGACAAGTCGAAATCATGCGTACAACACCATTAGTTGTACATGCACATGTCCTCACATCTCCATTAGTTGTACAACTCAGAGAAACCAAATCGGTAATGCTCCAATTAAGACGTCTGGAACGGACGGACGCTTCACTCTGCTTGCTCCCGCATCCAGTCCCTCGCTTCCTCCTCCCTTCCACGCTCGCGCCCCGCGCCTACCTCGATGCGCGGGCATGGCTGCCTCCCTGGCCGGCGGCGGTGCGCTCCCCCACCCCGGTGTCCTCTTCCCCGGCCTCCTCCCCCACCCTAGCGGCACCTTACCCACCCCGGCAGCGCCCTTCCCCCCACCCTGGCGTGCGCACCCACCGGGAGCGCCCAACGCCCGTGGATCCGATGGCCCTCTCCTCCACCCAGGCGAGATCCATGGAGCACGAGCGGTGTTGCAGGAGATTGGGTGGCTCTGCCCCACCCCGGCCCAGCACCCTCCCCACCCCCGGCGGCGCCCTCTCTCACCCTGGTGACCGAGCTCCCCCCATCCCGGTTACAATTCAATAGAGGAAGGATTTGAGTTTAAGGCAGGTATAGCATGGGATCTTCCTTATTGTCCTATTCACCTTAATATTATTTTAATCATATGCATGTGTCTACCTCGGCAACCGTAGTAATTTTCCTAGCTATTTGATATCCTAGATTCCTTGATTCCTGTGGGTTATTGCATTGGGTAGTATGATGCTAGTGCTCAACTAAAGCCATGATCTTGTAACTTGACTAATGGTATATGCAATAAACATTAAAAATGCTTTTTAGCAATATGGAACAAGGGTCTAGAGCATTGGGCTTTTTTTATGGTGCTCTAGATTCCTCTCCCTAAGGACTTATCTATAAGCGAATATCCTGGACTTACAGTACAACTGTGAGGGCTACATGGCTTTGGCTTTAGCTCAGTATGAGGACATTTTCTAGCTTGTTAGTGGTTACCTTTATGGCGTAAGAGGGGCTCCGACAGGTATGATCTCGGCCTGCCAAGAGGGTGCACTTTGGTTTCTTGGTATTTTGTTAGTCACTCCTTAGAGGGGGGTTCATGCTTATTGATGGGGAAATCTTAGCGGCCCTAACTTGTTAGACAAACCTTTGAAAGGCTTCATAGTGAACCCTGCCGACCTTTCTTGGTAGTGGGTCAAGAGGTTGGACGCCTCGGGCGAAAGGGTAAATCACAACTCACATTGAAAGTGTACAATCTCTGCAGAGTGTAAAACTGGTATATCAACTGTGCTCACGGTCACAAGCAGCCTTGGACCCTTACGGAATAGATGATGAACACTGATGATACTGATGATGAAGATGCTCACTAATGATTACTGTTATGCTATTCATTATTCATGTTTACCTGATCATGTGTTTATATGGGCTCGTGGATAAACTTGTTGCCACCCTATTGCTAAAACCATGACCATTAAAAGCTAATCGCAGTTAACCAGTGTCAGTCTTTTGAGCCTCATGAACCCCATGTTATATTTGTTGAGTACGGCATGTACTTACGCTTGCTTTACTTTCTAAATCTTTGGAAAAATCTCGGATGGGTACCAGATTATTAGTCTGGAGGAGTTAGGCTTGTGATCAACCAGTCAGTTGTCCGTGTGGATTGGAGTCTTCACCCGAAGATCGGAGTTGTCTTTCCGCTGTTTGCTGTCTAAGGTTATATCCTTTATACTAAGTACGTTACATATTGAGCATTGTCTTTTGATATTACTCTTATTTTTAGCTATATGTGAGATTTGACTTCCTGGGCTCACATATAGTGCGTATCTGGTTTTGTTCTTGGTGCGTATCTGGTTTTGTTCTTAAAATCGGGTGCTACACTTATTATCCCTCTCTATTTGTTCCCCAACTATGGCTGACTCGTCGACCTGTGAACTTGTCCTAGAGCTGGAAAACTCAGTAGCAGTTAGCCTCTGCGGCTCCGGATTGGAACTGATGCTGATATTGAACTTGTACTTGTCCGCTTCCTTGTGGATGCCTTCTAGCCACTGATTGAGCTCCTTGATGCGGCTGCCTATCTTGTGTGCAAACAAGGGATTCCGCAAGCAGAAGAGCAAAGGCTGCAAGCAACCCGAAGCCTTCTCCTCCATGCTACCACATTTAGATTCCTTGTGCATGTCAGCTTGATGGTGACATAGGTCAAGAATGTCAGTGGCATCATACATGGCGTCCTTGAGCTTCCTCACCCATCGCTGCACGATGTGTTCAGCGATGCGCCTCCTCTCAGCATCGGCAAGGAAGCAGTTGATGCTCTCCATGTTATCTTTGAGCTTTTCAGTCTCGCCAGACACACCTAGGAACATGGCCACCTCTTCTGTGGCCATGTCCGCTATCAGCTTCGTCACATAGGGTGCCATAACATCAGGCCCGCCCATGGGGCAGGGCGAGCGGGCGCGGCTGCTCCAGGCCTTCAATGCCAAAGGGCCCCAGCAGCCGTGTGTTGGATGTAGTAGGGCTTTGAGCAGCAGCTAACCAGCCAGTAGAACGCTGACGCTTTGCTCAAAAAGAGTAGAACGCGCGCTGGTGCAGTCTTGGAATCTTGCACGCCCGCACATCCTCCTCTCTAGATTTCTGAATCCAATGGCCATCCTGAATCACTAATTCCTCCTGTTGTGCTAAATGGATGATCAACTTTGCATAAATAATGAATGTTAAAGTTCAAGTGTTTATTATTAGATCGGTGATAATTTTGCATAAATAAATATTAAAAGGATTTTTAAGGTCATTTAATATGTACTCCCTCAGTTGCAATGTAAACTGTACTTCCTCCGTCCCAAATTAAAAAAAAAACTCGACCCACGGGGTAAGACAGCCCCTAGGCATCGTGCTTTAGAAAAAGACCTTCTCACGCAGGTCGAGAAAACCCCCGAACCTCTGCCCCACCCATACACAGCGGCACCGCGGCTCCCGTAAGACTGGGCTGGCCTTAGACCTGTGCTTTGACGTGGGGCAGACGAGGGGATTTTTTTTTTCAACGTGCAAATAAATTGTGTCTCCTCCGGCCAACAAATCCACCCTCGAGGGGGTTCGAACTCTGACCGGCAGGGTGCAAAGCGCATAGCCAAACCAACTGGTCTAGCGTTCGCTTGCCTCCGTCTCAAATTATAAGATGTTTTCTAAACATACCATATATCTAGGTGCGTAGCAAAGGCTATGAATCTAAAACAAAAAATTCTTATAATTTGAAATAGAAGCAGTAAATCGTTTTACTTTTGTCCTAAATTAAACATATCTATTTATAGGCAACATCAAACAAGATTTCGAATGATACTGAGTACAAATAAATTATTTCATAAAATATTGCTTATATATTTCAAGTGTTTATTGGTAACATTTAATATATAATCATATAGTACTCAATCCATCCCAAATTGTAAGACGTTTGACTTTTTTGACATCAAGTTTGATCACTCGTCTTATTCAAAAATTTGTGTAAAATATCATTTCTTTTGTCGTGGTTTGGTTTATTAATAAAAATTCTTCAAGAATGACTTAAATTTGACTATATTTGCACAAATTTTTTGAATAAGACGAGTGGTCAAACTTGAGGCTAAAAAAGTCAAACGTCTTACAATTTGGGATGGAGGGAGTATTATTTATTATTAGGATGGCCGTATTAGGAGGCCCTGATTGCGTGTGCCGCTCCAGGCCCTATAAAACACAGGACCGGCACTGCATAACATCCAGGATGGCGGCCATGGCTCCAGAGGACGTCCTACGTAAACAAGTAACCCAGCACAGATTAGTCTCATCGGAATAGCTGCAAGCTCATTTAATTGGTCTTTCGTTATATTAATTGTAACGAGTAGCCAATGTAATTAGGGGCCAGTGTGCACGCACCAGATTAATTAAATCACCTTAAGATTAGCTAACTCATATCTAAACTGGATGCAAGGCTCATTTAAGGAGAATATATAATTAATGATTACCATGTGACTCGATCTAAAATGTTAACCTATGGGGTTTGCAAGGTCTCATCCATGGCATGGAGTGTATATAAATGTTGACGCTGGAATACGTGCATACAGATTGGCTAGCTAGCGAAAGCAAACATATATATATACACATGCAATTGAAACAGTAGAGAAGAAACGATGCAAGCAAGAGGCATTATTATGGCATCTTAAAAGAAGAAGATTTCTGTAGCAACGGGAGAGGACGGAGTAGCCACCTCAATTTGCAGGCGCGCGGGGCTTGGGCTGCTACCTGCTCTGCTTCTTCCTCTTGAGGATGTGATTGCCGGTGACACAGGCAAGGTGACAAGTGCGTATGGTGTGGCCGTTATGTATAGCTTGCTGTAGGGAGGTGCACCTGAAAAAACAGAGCGAAAAATAATAAAGGAGACAGATAGATACAATGCTTGCAACACACTCTAAAGATCCAGTGACAAAGTAGAATTGGCATGGAAGCAGATATTCCTTCCTTGCTTTTGGAATGAGCAGTCCATTTTCCTACTACGTACTCCATGGCTTTTGGAATTCATTATGAGTTGTATTCATTTAATGCCCGGCACGCAGGTGGATGGAGCTCCGGAATGAATACTACTAGTAGGAAGGCGAGTTCCGTATTTCATACACGGCAAGTTATGCTCTGCTTGATGATTGGTAATTTGCAAAGTTCCTAATTAATGGAGTTGTTTTACATTGCAGGGTCCGTCCTCCCTTCCCCCATTCTTCACCCTTCCCTTCAGATGCTCAGTGTTTTTTCTCGTCTGAATAAAAAATTTGGTACGTGGCTGCTCCTGCTCTCATGTTATGTCTGCTGGGTATGTATAATATAATAATAATCTGCCATGCCAACACAACACATTGCTTTTGGATGACAGACACTGAAATAAATAAATAAATAAAGATTTACCATGGAATGGATGCATATAATATACCTAGTGCTGCAGTCTCACCGGCCTCTCCAGCTGTTTATATCAGCACTCAGCTAATTATATAATATTATCTGATGGCCTGACGCCCTGTGTGGCCCGGAAAAATGGAAAGTTTTGCTTCCTCCTGAGCTGCAATTGAAAATATGGCGTCGTCCAGCACAGAGGCCCGCTGACATCCATCGAGGCCGGCACGCTTTACTTTATTTCTTCCCAGCACCTCGACCACGCACCGGCTTCTTGGCTTGTCATGATTTGGCGGTAGCTGGTCGATCGTGTCTTTGTAGGTGTCGACTGTGTAGAAAACTGAAATCTGCCTGCTAGAGATGATGGATGAGCCCCCGCTCCCTCTGCATAAATAAAGTTCGTTACATCAGAACTCATAGTAAGCCATACTGCGCACGCAAGAGGATTTGATTCCATTGAGCTGTTGTTTCTGTTACGATTTCCTTCCTCTCAAAGCAGAGGATGTGTATGTATGTATGTATGTATGTATGTATGTATGTATGTATGTATGTATATTGGTGCAGGCTACAAAGCAGATACAGTGCTTGCTGGGCTCAGAAAACCTTGATGTGCCTGTTTGTGTTCCATGTCTGCCTGCCGCCTATACTATATATATATTATTACAGAATGTTTCGTTCAGCACAACACGTTCATTATAAATAGATCCATGACCGCACCTAAATTATCTCCCCAAATATGCGAACACAAGAATAAATATGAAACACGCTAGTGCCAAACTCTGAACAAAATGACTATATCCAGCACTCTGCTTCACCATGTTGCTCTGCTTTGCTTTGCTTTGTTTCTGCTCTGTTATACTTCGTCCTTACTCTGTTGACTGAACTGCATGCTGTCCCGTGCTTCCAAAGAATTATGAATGAACCATTATATTCCTCAGTCACAAGCTCAAAGTGAAGGCTCGTCTGTCTCCCTCAGAAAGCAGAGGGCCTTCCTATATTGGTGCAGTACAGGCGACAGAAGCAGAGGACACATATGGTGTTGCCACGAGATCAGAGGAGAGGAAAACTCCATAATCACCACGACATCGAGGAGGCTGAGCAAGATCGACCAACAATAATGATTGGGATGCCTGATTTCATGATCATCAGTAGGGTCAGCATACAATGTATGACTAACCACACTGTTCCTGTTTTCATCACCAACCCACTTCTAAAGTGAATTCCACAGATACCACTGCTCTGGCTTGAATGTGACAGAGAAAATAATGGATCCAGTTACAATTTGTAAAAATCATAACAAGGTCCATTACTTTGCATTGGTTACTTCAACAATATATATATATTGCGGTCTACAAATATACATGGCCAAAAAAAAAAAAGAATACAAGAGTGCAGGCACATTTTCCTGCACCTTCGCCGCCGGTTCACCTTTCCCTGTTTGACGGTATGTCCACACTCTGGATGCGAACAGAGTATGTGTAAAAGTGACGAGCTCCCACTGGCCATCATATGGCTCTACGAGATTTATCATGTGGCTCTGCATACATTGGTTACACGGTCCATGCATAATGACACCTGAAAATAAGTACTAAGCGGCACGTAAGTACTATACTACGACTGTACATGTTGGTGCACTGCATTGAGAGAGAAAAAAGTATATATAGTTGCCTTGTTGAATATATATCTACGAGATTTATTTCTGATATGGCTGTCCATCCACTGCTACAAAACATAGATATCATGTCATATTCTTGTAACACATTTGTTAATGTGTTACCATGAAGTTTCATAGTAACACAAACTATGTGTTACAAAAGAGGATTGTAACACAAAACACTTGTTTAATAAAAAACGTGTTATTGACAACAATTTTAGTAACACAAAATTAATGTTACAAGTGAAGTGTTACAAAAGTGGTACTATATTGTGACACATAAATGGAACATACGAAAAGTGTGACAAATATATATCCTGTAGTAACACAAAATAATGATACAACTAAAGATCCACAACTTCAGGCCCATTACTTGTGCAAATATATATAGGTCCATTACTTCAAAAAATATATATGGAGTGTACAAATATACATGGTCAAGACTACAAGAGTGCAGGAGACGGTATCCGTAACCATGATTTGGCAGTATGTTGACAGTCTGTATGTGAACAGAGTATGTGTACTGCATGAGTGCGTGCTAGGAGACGAGCTTCTACCAAGCACATCTACACTCCCAATTGCCACTGCAAGCTAACATCATGTGGCTCTGCATAAGGATCCTGGATCCCTGCATACATTAGTTACACGGTCACTGCATAATGACACTTGAAAATACGTACTAAGTGAGAGAAAAATTATAGCTACAAATACAAGAGATGATAATAAACATACTTATGCCAGAATTGGAGTACAAGCAACAACTAATTAATATCTGGAAAGCAACTTTCGGCATAGTGAAAGAATGCGATTTACTATTACCTGAGTGCAGGAGCGATCATCAATGGAGCTGTGCTGTCCTCAGTCTTCCTCTGAATATCCATCCGAACTTGTATCTGAATCTTCGATGCAGTTGATGTCGCGTTTTCCAATATGGCTGATCTTCTTCCATTCAGAGCTACCTAGTGATAAGGAGGATTCGTGTAGCTTCTTGTTGCAAACCAACTCGAGATACCTTGGGTGTACAGCTCGCAGGTATTCCGGAAGTGTGTCCATGGTGGCGTCCTCCAGTCCAAGGCTGTCGAGTGCTGGGACACCTTCTAGAACCTCCAGCTTTGGGCAGCGAGTGATCCTAATCTTCTGCAACATGGCGAGGCCGCTGATCCTCTTAAGCTCAGGGCAGTCAAACACATGAAGATCCACAACTGAAGGGAAGTTCTCCACATGTGTCAGGTTGGAGAGCTCGTACAGGTATAGTTCTCTAAGAGTATGCCTCTTGGTGCTGGCGAGGCCTGGTGGAAGATGGCTCAGCTTGCAGTTATCTATTCGGAGTTCCTCTAGACAAGGCATGGCTATGGTAGTTTCCACATCCATATGCTCCTCACAGTCGTTCCATTCCCACTCTTCCCACTCACGTAGTCCATCCAAATACAGGTGTCTCAGTTTAGGAAACGGTGCAGATGTACTAGCAGTGGAACCTCTAGCTGCCACGGAGGATGACGCTTGGAATTGGGGGCCAATACGCTTGATGGCTGGCGCGTCTATGATGGTAAGCACTTCTAAACCTGGGAGGCAGCAGCATAGACCATCAGGGAGCTGGGTGCAGCAAGGCAGGTTCCCCAGCCTCAAATACCTTAGGCTCTTAAAGTCCGCCGACGCTGGAGCACACATCCAGTTCGGTAGCTGGCGACCAACGTATCCCCCTTCCAAAGTAAGATTCTCTAGGCAGGTTGGAGGGCAGAGCTTTTCCAACACTTCCTCGGTCACACTCTGTTGTTGCTGCTGCTCTGCCTTAGCACCACCTGTCCCTATAGTATGTCCACTTGCACTATAGTTCAACTCTAGATACCCAAGGTGGCGCTTGCTGCTAATCATGGCCTTTTCAGCCATCCGGCTGTCCTGCACCTTCTCTAGGCCATATAGTGTAAGCTTTCTAAGCTGAGAGAGAGGCTCCAGCTCTTGCAAACTGCACCAGCTATTGCTTGCATCCATGTCCACGTGTACTGGGAAGCCATAAAGTGACATTAGATTTGTTAACCCACCAAACCCCTTAGGAATGACACTAACATTTGATCCAACCATGTTAAGAGGTCTTAGATGCACAAGTCTTACGATGCTGCCAGGAAGATAGCATAGCTTCTTACAGTTACCAAGTGAAATGTACAGTAGAAATTTCATCTTCTGGATATCATCTGGTAGCCTAGATATATCAGTATCCTCCAAGTGAAGGTATCTTAAGTGCTTCAACATAGATAGAGAGGGAACCAATCTATTAGAATCAGCAGACCATATGTACAGTACCCGCAGGCTAGAGAAACTACTCAGCGAGTCATCAGGAAGATGAAAGTTTACTCTAGAACTTATAATTAATGTCCTAAGTGACTCTCGCCTTTGCAAAATGCCCCAATCCAGTACTGATACGGTCTGTTCTATGGAGAGGCGACGGACATGCATACTAGTAGCAGCCTGTTCTCTGCCAACCACCACCACTAGTGATTCTTCTCTTGCCATGTATTCAGCAAAGGTGCGGACCACATCGTGCATGGTGCACATGTATCCAGTGAGAGAATATTCTTCTATAGGTTCTATAAGGTTCCTCTGTATTAACTCTCGGTAGTACTAAGTTGCCATCTCTTCGAACCCATACTCATGTGAAATAATACTACTACCATCCACAGGTTGGATAAATCCTTCACTAATCCACATTGGAGTTACTACACCTCTAATGATTTCTTTACCTTTAGAAAATAGTGAGCAGTATAGAAAGCACTGCTTTAATTGGGGAGACAAGTCCTCGTAGCTCAAGTATAGTCGGTTGTCGAGTTCTGGAGGCAGTCCGGTCAGTGACCAAGCTGGCTTGTTCAAAACAGATTTCCACTCATGCTCACTTGGGTATCTTGTGCTCAAGAGACCTCCAATCACTTTAATTGCAAGTGGTAAGCCATCACAATTTTCAAGAATTTCCATCCCAATAGTTTTCAGTTGATCAATTCCATCTACCTGCCAACATTTAATTTAAAGCTTCTTAATTATTTCTAACAACTATCAGGTTGCTTATGTACTTTTCTAAGCAAATAAGCTTCTTCTGTAAAACAATGAAGCGTAGGTTGGCCAACGTATTGGAAATGTACGGTCCTTTATTCGAAAAGAAGCACAAGACTATGCTTGGAAAGGGCCGATTTCAAATGGAATCCGCATGAATGGGCGCAAAATCCCATAAGACTAATATATGGAATCCGTGCATTGCAATTGGGCTTTAAATGTTCTCATTCGGGAAACAGGAATCGGACTTTAAATCGGACTTTAAATGTTCTCATTCTGTAAAAGTTTTCTTGTGGCTACAGGAATCGGACTTTAAATGGTCTCTTTGCGTTTTAAATTTGTTGTGTGGCAGCTATTATTAGCTATAGGACGACTAGGATAGTCGAAAGTCAAAATCTGGGCATTATCTACTAGGACGCACTTGATGCATTAAAATATTCATTTATATGCAAACTTAGGGTCTTCGTTTTGGTTTATAAGAAATGGTAGACTGAGTAATTTAGTTGTAAATTTTGGACTACTTTACATTATGGTTTGTAATGGCATAGGTGGATAATTTAGACAAACATTATATTTAGAGGTTACTTATTGACGAAATCCAAACATAGAGATATGTTAAGCCTCAGGATCAAGGGTTCCCGACCGAGAGATCCCACGACCGACCCCTCCCGGATCGCTCGGGGGCTACACCCATCGGGTGCGCTCGCGTGCACCCTCTGGCTAAGGCATTGGTCCGAGCCCGAGCACGCCCGGCGCCTCTGCTTGGGACTCGGGGGCTCGCCCGAGCCCCAGGCTCCCGATCGAAGGGAGCATGGACCCGATCCTTAGCTCCTCCCCAGCCTTCGGTTCTAGCAAAGGCCCAGGCTCGAGGCAAATCCCCTGAGCCACCAACGCTCGGGGGCTCCCCGGCACTGCCCCGTGGGCGCGGCCCTGTCAACCGCTTCTCTGAAAGGGTCACGCACTGGGCGTGACGCAAGAAGCCAAACTCCTCCGCTAGACTCGGGGGCTCCAGGGCTTTCGGGCTCGCGCGTCAGCCCCGAAGCCGACTGTCTTCGCCACCAAGAAGCCTCCAGAAGGCGCACCTGGTGAAGACCAGTCCAAGCCGACACAGCCTGACATTCAGTGTGTAGAACAGAGTAGCCGGACGATGCCCAGGGCTTCTTCGGCTCCACAACATCGCCATGGTCCACATGACGCCACGGCAAGACCCTCCTAGACTCCGGCACATGTAGACCATAGGCTAAACTCTCACAAACCGTCATGTACCCGACCTACCTTGACATGTAAGGGGAGGTCGGATCCTAAGACGGGAGAGGACGATTCCAGTGGACGATTCCAGAACACAATTCCAGACGATCCAGAGACGGATCGTTGGACTCCTCAGCAAACCAGTTCGTGCTCTGCATCAAGAGCAAATCCACCCAGAGAGGGGCACCGAGAGCTCCTTCCCCTTCCTCCGATTGTCTTCCTCCTCTTCGGTGAGGGGAAGGCTCCACCGGCGGCGAGGCTTCCCTAGGATCAGCATCGAGCGGTCCCCTACAAATCTCTCTCTCTTACACTCTATTGTAACCCCTAGATTTTGGGTTCTCTTGAGTATAAGGATCATCAGCTGCTGGACGTAGGGACCTGAGAGCCCGAACCAGGATAAACCGTTGCGTCCCCTCTATTGATTCTCGTGTTCTTGAGTCCACCCAAGACACTGGAGACATCTACTCTGACACTAATACGAACAACAATGCTTGCCGCGGTTCTGATCCCGTGATAGCTGGCGCTCTACGTAGGGGAGCACGTCAAGTGTGATTCCTGCTCTATAGTGGCCGGAGCCACCCGCCTCGTCGCCGGAGCATGCGGCGCCGCCCCAGACAGTGGCGTCCGCTTCCCCGGCGAGTTCTCCGTCACAGTCAGCACCTTCGCTTCGGGCCAGGTCCTCAACTTCGGGAGCCTGGCCTACGTCGCCGACTGCTATAGCGAGCTCCGCCCGCTCAAGTGTAATTTGACCATGGTTCTTCTATATGACTAGGACACTTAAATTGGCCAACATATTAAAAGTGTGCCATATTGTAAAGATTTGCGGTAGGCACTCTTCAATGGTGGTCTTTGCTTAGGGACACTGCCCACTGTTGTCTTGGCTACAAAGTACTTTTCAATGCTGGTAATTGGTTCTTAGACAATGTAGCTATTAAAATAATATTTCTAAGGACTACTTTGGAGAGAGAAGTTAAAAGTGACCAAAATGCACCTGACTATTATAATACAAACCTTTAATAGTTATCCAAAAATTCATAATTGCATATAAAGTTGGATGAAGACGAACTTTATATCAAAATTGTAGTGCTTAGTGAGATCTATAAAATTCAAAGTTTTGGATTGAAAATTATTTATAGTATGAAATCAAATTCCCAAATATTAAATTCAAAGATAGACTATCTTAAGTCATTTAGAATGTTGAATATTTATTTTATTATTTTATATTTTTAAGTTTGAAATTTAACATTTTTAAAACGTCTATTCCATTGTTCGAAGTAATTTGAAATTCCTAAATTTTGGATTTCAAAATTTAAGAAGAGACTCTATATTACTTCAGATAAAAAATTCTCTTCTACAAAGTTTAGATCCTACTTATAACTACAAATTTTGTATATACCATGTCAATATCTGAGATCATTTATATTTATAGATTTTGTCAAAATTTGATAATTTCAAAGGAAGTTTTGGGAACCTAAATAGTTTGAAACAAAGAATTTGTCAATTACAAAGCTATAGATGTTATTGAGCTCTACAATTTTGATTATATTTAAAGTTTATGTTCATATGACTTCATATGCTAAAGTTATGAATTTTTTAGATAACTATTAATTGTTGCACTATAATAGTCAGGGGTATTTTGGTCACTATTAACTTCCACTATAATTGATGTTACATTTCAAATACCATCAAATTTCAAATAGCTAGATTTCATACGGAGCTAGCCATGCACTAAATCTTTCATTGGAGTGAATATTAGATAACTTGATCCTAGTGTTTTGTTGTTACATTTGATTATTTCTTCTAGATCATAGTTTTACTGGTCTCCTTTTGCTACTCTCATAAGCTGGTGTTCCCAGCACGATTGCTTAGATTTAACGGAACTCCGATCCATATGCTTTCTATCAAAATCAAGTATATAGCCTAGTTGTATAAAGTATGGATAGACAACTAACCTGATCAGGCTGCAGCTGCTTCTTGAGCAAAGACCAAGCATCATCATTCTCTAGAGGCTTGACACGGTGTTGGTGCAGGGGGGCTTGCATCTGTTGGGGTAGGTGTGCAGATCTTGTAGTGACAAGGACCCGGCTTCCTGGTAGTTTCTTGCTGGCATTCCTGACTGGGACACTAAGCACATGGTTCCAAGCCTCATGACTCCACACATCATCCATCACAAGCAGAAACCTGCCTGTGGATATGGTGTTCATGAGGGTCTCAGTCAGCGTGCTCTTGTCTTGCTTCCCACCATGGTCTCCACCAGCATTTTCGATTGCTGTCCTCAGTAGCTCAACAACATCGAATTGCTGGGTGATGCTTAGCCATATCTTTGTTTTGAAGTGCTCTTGGATGGTTGCATCATTGAAGATCTTTTGGGCGAGGGTGGTCTTACCCATGCCGCCTGCACCAATGATAGACACAACTTTGATGCTGTGATTATTATCATCATTTGTGGTTAGCACCTGAACGAGCTCCCTTGTATCCCTCTCTATCTGTTCTCCAACTATGGCTGAGTCATCGACATGTGAACTTGTCGTATAGCTGGATAACTCAGCAGCAGTTAGCTTCCTTGGCTCCGGGTTGGAACCGAGGCCAATATTGAACTTGTACTTGTCCGCCTCCTTGTGGATGCTTTCCAGCCTCTGGTTGAGCTCCTTGATGCGGCTGCCTATGTTGTGTGCGAACACAGGATTCCGCAGGCAGAAGAGCAATGGCTGGAAACAGCCGGGCGACTTATGCTCCATAGTACCACCACCTTTGGACACCCTCCGCTTGTCAGCCTCGAGCTGGCACAGGTCGAGGATGTCAGTGGCATCATACATGGCATTCTTGAGCTTTGTCGACCATCTTTGCCCGCTCGTGTCGGTGATGCGCCTCCTCTCGGCATCTTTGAGGAAGGCTTTGAGGCCTTCCATGTTGTCCTCCAGCTTGGTGATCTCGCTGGAGACGCCAAGCAGCACGGACACCTCTTCTTGTGCCATGTCCGCGATAAGCTTCTTCACGTAGGGTGCTAAAGCATCCAGGGCGGCCACCATGGCTCAAGCCTATCTACCTGCTAGTAGTAAATCATACATATATAAGCACAGATTTGTCTCATAATCCCCAGAGAGCATAACTTGATATCAAAATTAACTATATAATGCTACTCGGTCGTTCATGGAGAAAACATCGCGGAAGGAAATTAACTATATAATGCTCACCTCAACTTATTGCAGGGCAGAATGCGGACCGAAAGAGAGTGCGGCAGAATGCGTGAGGCGATGATCCCACCAGGAAGCGACTCCCCTTGTATAGGAAATGGAGTAGAGGAGTAGCAACTTGACTGACACAAGTCTTTATTAGTATATTTCTCGTTCATCGCCGTTAAAGAATTGGAATCACATGCATGCCCACTTAACTTTTGACTAATCTATTCACAAAAGAAAAAACTTTTCAGTAATCGCACAGGCCGAGCCCTGGCCGGAACAACCGCAAAATAATAAAGCTGGCCTGCTGGGGTCACATGCATGCACGCGCAAGTAGTATTTGTCTTCATCCAGCGCTTAGCGTGTCGTGTCTCGTGTGGACAGTGATCTGCTGCTATTTTTTCTACTTAGTGGCATGGCATCTCTCCATTTGCTGCTACATGCATGCATGTGAGCATATGGAATAAAAATAAACTTTACTTGCAGTGAGAATTTTTTTATTCGATCTCCCACGCTCTCCTTCACTGTCGGTTCATTAGGCACTTACTCCTCTTTCATCACTCGATCCTGTTCATCTCTCACTCGATAGATCTAGTATTTCAGTCTCATCCTTCTCACTTCGAGTCTGCAGTTGCAAAACATTTGTTAATGCCACACCACTTGTATCTTGGCTTGGCGTCCGAGTGAATTTACGTTACGGCAAAGCCCATTTTTGGTACAAGCTCTGTGCAACAAATTATACAAACCATGGTATGTACACCGTTGCCAGCACGTCAGACTTGTATATATATAACTAGAAACAAACAACAAATAATGAGATTAGAACGATAAACTTGTTCCATGCGTACGTCGATGTACTACACTGTATAATAATAATATAAGCTGCCAGTGCTTTTTGTGCTTGGCGAACCGCTGTTCTACAGTCTTTCCACATGGTTGTGGATCTTGAGCTAGTAGCGAGTATGGTTGCGTGCTTAGAAAAAAATAATTAGCTACTAGTGCTTGGAAACACGAGTCACATCATCATAATACATCTAGTTGCACTAAACAATGTTTGGTACACAGTCGACGTCAGTCGTCGAGTCGATGACTCAACTTTTCATACGTACTGACTGTGTAACTTTTCGTACGTCTAAGCGGCACGTTAGATGAAGATTATGATGTTACACAGTTGTCGTAGTACTCTCACAAGGCAGTGTACCTACATACATACACAGTCTGCTCAACTGCTGCCGTTGCTTCTAAAAATACTTTTAATTTGTAAATTATACTACCAAAACCAGATTTAGAATGGGTAGTGCGTCCTCGGCAGCCAATGTTAGAGGCTATCACTATCGCATAGCCAAAATAATTGACGACCTTCAACCCAGGCAGCAGATGCCAAATTAGCTAGTCACGTCGCGTGAAACAACCCCTACGTCCAATAATGCCCAGAGCTACTAATACTTGTTGGCCCCCGAAATGGGTAGTTTTTTTTTTGAATCCCACGAAATGGGTAGTGTCAGCCCTATCTAGGAGCACGAGCAGACTAAATTTTTTGGCTGCCCAAGCCCACTCCTTTTATTTTTCCTATATCGTTGTCTGCTTTCTTTTTCTTTCAGAATTGACCATGTAATGTAACCCGAAATGGGGCTGTCCTTTTTAATGTTCCGAGCATCTTGAGTGCTGCCTTTGTTTAAAATAAGAATAAAAAAATTACTCACCGATCATGGCCTCGCAAGTCTACACCTAACGCGCACCTAATTTTTAGTTTTATACAATAAAAATAAAAAAAATTACTCGCCATGATCTTGACCTCGCAAGTCTACACCAAAATGCGCACCTAATTAACCAAGATGCTTTGCTCTGCCAAATGGACATGTTAGAATATTGTTACCAATACATCTTCTTGATTTTGCGAGCCAACACTCATCCAACAATTAACATAGACAAAGACAAGTAAGCTGGGGTACATGGGTAGAGACCACATGATTTGCGTTGTCTTTTGCTCTAAAGCTAGTCATGGGCCAAGAAGAATAGACCACGGTTAGTCACTGAACAACGAGCATTTCCAAAAACAAAAAAGAAAACAGAGCACCCTGCCATAACATGCCAACCTGCCAGGCGCACGTCCAGCCCACCGATGATGCCCTTGCCACAGGAAGAAATTAATAGCAGCTCTCGCTGATAGGGGCTTTTCCATATGTATCACCCACGACTGGCGGAGTTGGTGATGGATTAATAGTAGTACTAGTTTATAGACGGAGTGCCTGGCAAAATTGATCGGGCTTGCTTATCACTACCAATGATGCCAAGAGGTATACGTTGCGCACGAGACTTCTTTTTTCCTGTGTCGACCTGAGTCCAATGCCACATAGAGCCCAAACGATAGGGTGCCTTGGCACTGCAGCTGCTCTTGACCTGCTCTACTTTTGTTTCTGATCTGATCTACATCCTCTTTGCTCTGCTCACTGGAATCGAAGTATTATTAAGCATACATATACGGTGGCTGCCTGGCCGGCCCTAAGAGCTGCCTGGCCATCTGGGAGGCCAGCTAGACAGTGAAGAACCAGTCCAGCCGGTTGGATCAGGCGACCTGGACGGTTTCCTCGATCAGCTCAGGTCCCTAAAATTCTTCCCAAAAATCTGAAGTTGGATCGCCTCCAAAAATTCCAAAACTCTATTGAGATGATTCTTAGGTGTATTAGATGATATCCCCAAAGAATCAAACCCCACAAACTCTGGAAACGATGCAGATCTGAATATCCATCTAGGGAAGTGGGGTTTTCTCAAGAAATTCTCCCTAGGGTGAAAAATCGTGCTCGTGATGAATCTGCCTAATTCACTTGGCAGTGTGTTCATCTGATGTCCTTTCACGAATTAAACCCAACACAACAACCCCAAAACCTCATGAACTCAAGATCGAGCAAAATGGTGAATAGGGGGAAGAAAGAATGGAAAAACCAAATACAAATCATCTTGGATCAAAGGCTCAGGTCTCAGAGAGCATGATTGCTTTATTTCCATGATCTACCAAGTCTGGTTGTCTTACAAAGGATAACTTACAGAAAACTTAAACATAGACATAGTATTAACCTCCCACATAGTGGATCTCAACAGCAGTAGAACTCAACGACCCATCTTGGATGGAAGCCACGTGTCCCAAAAAGCCCATCACACGGTCAGGGGTGGTTGTCAAATGTGGCAGAACCGCCCGAAAGAGCACACTTACAGAGGCGCTCGTCTTCTATTAGACACTAGACACTAGGCACCCCGAAAGTGAGCGGCATCAAGTAGTTCCGTCGGGCACGCCCCAAGGGAGAACCCGAATAATCCACATTTTTCATCCAGAATCCAATAATGAGAACGAGTTTACAATACTTAGTCCATTTCATACAACAAGAGTTCTAGAAAATAAATTATTACAATACTAGATTCAGAGTGCAAAAATTAAACAACGGAATCAAAATAACATCTAGCGAGAAGATACAAGGATCCGTCTGTGCCCACCAGAAGAATTCTCCACTCAAAAGCCATCCTCAAACTGCACCTGCAATAGGGGTAAATAAACCTTGAGTACACAATGTACTCGCAAGACTTACCCAACTAGTGGAAATGATTTCCTGACTCCAAAGGATATGATAGACTTTATGGTTTGCAGGGTTTTCTTTTTGCGGAAAGCTTTACTAATAGTGAATCCTTATGTTTGTATTTTTATTAGCAGTCATGATTAGTTAATTAGCTAACCATTCTATGTAAGCACTTGTTCTACTTTCAAGCATGAGTTGAGCAATCAGATCCATTCATCATCCTTCATCTTCTAGTTCTTACTACGGTGCTAGATCATAGCCATGTCGTACCGCATCATGCGGCGATTCGTGAACCAATGTATCCCAGCTGGGTACCCCGAAACACATGCCCCACTGGTACCCCAGGTACTAGCAAGACCAACCTACCACTCTCCTATCACGGGGTCCAGGTCCCCCGTCCAAACTTGGACTCCAAGTCCCCCGCTGTAGAGTCCCAGACTCAGTGCGGTGCTTAGACCTCCACCATCCCTGCCTCCATTTAGTCGGTCCAGAAAGAGCCGAAACCCATGATAAGAAAGTGACAAGTCTTCCCGCTCCCATAAGCAAGTATGTGCTCAGGATAATAAGTCTGTGACCTGACTACCATCCACAACAACGGACGATCCTTAACCGACACAGACAGGGAAAATAGTGT
Organism: Miscanthus floridulus; assembly: GCF_019320115.1. Classification (NCBI taxonomy): domain Eukaryota; kingdom Viridiplantae; phylum Streptophyta; class Magnoliopsida; order Poales; family Poaceae; genus Miscanthus; species Miscanthus floridulus. Next base: position 131,105,557 of record NC_089589.1, read on the forward strand.
AACAAAGCTATGCCCCGTTGGCCATGGGACACACCCTATTACACCCACCAATACCCGTTGGCCAAGTGACGCTACATTTCACTTCACACTGCATTTCGCTTGACCGTTGAAATCTGAATGCTCATCAGGTCATGGCAGTTGGAACCATTGGAGCTGTGTCATGTGTCAGAGTGATATATTTTTTTATTGCAAAGGGGGCGGGTTCTATATCTTGGACCTGCTCCTCCATCGAAACCACCCCACAGTGGGACATACCGGGTCCTATACATGCATTAAATGCATAGAACCGGCTTCGACACACACACTGCCGATGCTCTAAGCTGGCATGTTTTGTTTGATTCCATTCCATTCCATTCCTTGTGTACATACACACGTAGGGCGGACCGTAATGCGTCGAGCAGATTATGGGCCCTGCAACACAACAATACACACTATCTGCTCTTGGGCCCAGTAGGTGGTTCAATGGATCCAGCCTTGATCTGGATTTCCTTCGGGCGGACCGGACTGTGCTTTAAGGCCCAGCTCACACACTTTGACATCTACGTAGTCCAACCAGGCATGTTTGGATGGGCCACCAGGAGGGCAGTCTCTCGATAACTGTGGCTGTTGTTAATCCGTTACACTATTTGGCCATAACTGAAGAACCATGCATAAAGATAATTGAAAAAATAAAGTGCGTACTAAGCGGTACTATTTGTTGGATATATTATGGGCTTGACTTGTATAATATTTAATAAATCAAATAAAACTCTATGGTCCGTAATATTAAGCGTTGTATGGTTTAATACCATACGGGATTTTGACTGAACATTGACTCATCTTATTTGGTTGGAAATTATCCATCTTAATTGAGAAGCTGAGAAAAGGACATAGGAGTGCCACACGCGGGCGCGTGCCATCGCCGCCGCCGCCAGGGGCGTGGGCGTGGTAGGCAGACGGCGAGTGAGCGGACGGGCGGGCGTGGCCAGATTTTGCCACTTAATTCACATAATTACGGGAGTTTCTCTCTTTTATGGTGGAGGCGAGTTGATTGCGCCAGTTACCGTCTCTTCGTGTCTCCGTCTCCTGAGTTCCTCCGCTGGCTTTCTCCCTCCCCGCCGTAAGCATAAAAGAGAAAGTCCTTCATTAGTCCAATCTTCCCTTCGCTTTCGAGAGACCACATATCAGTCGCCCTTTGGTTTTCCCTGTCCCGTACCTCTGCGCGCACGGAGCAACGGGAGAGTAGGTGCCTCCAAAACCCTCGTCCGCCTGCGAACCTTGCACGGGGTGTGCGGCAATTAGGTTTTTGGGGAGCGATTCGACGACTACTCGTCCATGTTGCAGACGTCTTCTTCCTGGTGACCGTTCATGGGACTGCACTGTGATCTTCTTCCTGGTGATCGCTCACGGAACAGCAAGGTGTCTTCTTCCTGGTGACCATTCATGGGACTGCACTGTGAACACCTTCCTGCATCGACTGTGGTCCACAACTTTGAGCAACGCACTATGTCTGGTGTGAATGGAGCCTCCGATGCCCTCGGCATGGGACCCTCCACGGGGTACACTCTTAACTCTGTGATTACCGTACTTTGCGTACTTACTGTATCGATCAGTATGTCATACTTGCATGCTGTAGTGTTTGTTAGTGATATACACATACACATATATGTCGTCACGAACCTGCTAATGTTTTATTTCTGGATTAAATTGACCATGAAAATTCCTAATTATCTTACAATCCAAAAACCTAATGTTAGGCATTTTTCTGTTAGTGGTTTTGCTGCTGCTTTGAAGCCGGATAACTTTGATGGCAAGAATTTCATGATATGGTGTGCCAAGATGGTGTTGTGATTGACTGCTATGAACTGCTATCATGCCGCACTGGGGAAGCTTGAACAATTTACTCCTGAGGAGGAGCAAAAGTTGTTGGCTGCCGATAAGCTATTTCGAGGCGCCGTGATTAGTTCACTTCATAGTAAGTATGAGAAAAACTACATATCTTGCACATCAGGCAAAGAATTATGGGATGCTCTTGAGGCAAAGTTTGGAGTTTCTGATGCTAGTAGTGAGCTGTACCTTATGGAGTAGCTGTATGACTACAAAATGGTTGAAAACCATTCTATAGTGGAACAAGCTCATGAGATACAGGCGCTAGCAAAGGAACTAGAATATTTTCCATGTTTGTTGCCCAACAAGTTTGTGGCTGGCGGTATAATCGCTAAGCTGCCACCTTCTTGGAGGGATTTTGCTACTTCTCTAAAACACAAGAGACAAGAGTTTAGCGTGGTTGAGCTTATTGGATCTCTTGATGTTGAGGAGAGGGCAAGAACAAAAGACAACCGTAGAAAAGGAGTTGAGTCTTCTGCTGCCAATATGGTGCAGAAGAAAAACTCATTTGCATCTCATAATAAAAAGAAGAAGAACATGCAAGAGAACAACAATACAAAGCCTAAGCAAACTGCAGGGTTTAAGAAGAAAAACAAGAAAGGTGGAGGTTGCTTTGTTTGCGGGAGCGATGAGCATTGGGCAAGTGCGTGCCCAGACCGCAAATATAAGCAAGAAAAGAAATCAGCAAACATGGTGATTAGCGAGACTGGAGGAGGAACATCTGGGTATGGTAATTCTTTACCTTTTGTTCTTTTAGTTTGTCTTTCACCTGAGTGGTGGATGGATAGCGGTGCTAATATTCATGTGTGTGCTGTTATTTCTTTGTTTACTTTCTATCAGGCCGGCAGGACTGGAGCCTTGCTGATGGGAAACGGTTTGCATGCGCGTGTTCTTGGTGTTGGTACGGTTGTTCTGAAGTTTACTTCGGAAAAGACGGTGCTATTAAAGAACATGCAGCATGTCCCCTCCATCAAGAAGAATCTTATTAGCGGTTCTCAAATGTGTCACGATGGCTTTAAAATTGTGCTTGAGTCCAATAAGTGTGTTGCATCGAGACATGGAACATTTGTTGGAAAAGGTTATGATTGCGGAGGTTGGTTCTGCTTATCTTTGCTTGATGGTGTGTGTAATAAAGTAGTGAACAATGTTAACATTTCGAATGAGTCGAATATATGGCATTCACGATTTTGTCACATTAATTTTGGCTATCTCACGCGGCTTGCAAATCTGAATTTAATCCCGAAATTTAACTTAGTCAAAGACTCTAAGTGTCAGGTGTGTGTGCAATCGAAGCAACCGCGCAAGCCTCACAAGGCTGCTGAGGCGAGGAACATGGCACCATTAGAACTCGTACATTCTGATTTATGCGAAATGAATGACGAATTGACTAAAGGCCGTAAACGATACTTTATGACATTTATAGATGATTGTACTATATTTTGCTACGTGTGTTTATTGAAAACTAAAGATGAAGCGTTGCATTATTTTAAAGTCTATAAAGTTGAGGTAGAAAATCAACTTGAGAAGAAAATCAAACGTTTGCGGTCCGATCGCGGGGGAGAATATTTCTCAAATGAATTTTCTGAGTTTTGTGCGGTGCATGGAATTATTCATGAGAGGACGCCACCATACTCACCACAGTCCAATGGGATTGCAGAGAGAAAGAACTGCACTCTAACTGATTTGGTTAATGCCATGATAGAGACTGCGGGACTATCTAAGGAATGATGGGGTGAGGCTATATTAATAGCGTGTCATGTCCTAAATAGGGTGCCCACAAAGAACAAAGAAATTACACCATTCGAGGAATAGGAGAAGAAGAGATTAAATCTCTCTTACCTGCGAACTTGGGGTTGTTTGGCAAAGGTGAATGTGCCAATAAACAAAAAGCGAAAGCTTGGATCAAAGACTGTTGATTGTGTTTTTCTTGGTTATGCTATTCACAGCGTGGGTTATAGATTTTTAATTATAAATTCTAGTGTTCCTGAGATGGCTGTTGATACAATCATGGAATCTAGAGACGCTATATTTTTTGAGAATGAATTTCCCATGAAAAATGCACCAAGCATGAGTGATCATGAATTTATAATTTCCCATGAGCATGAAAATTTTACTCTGATAGAGCAAATTGAGAAACCCTATATGCAAAATCCTAAGGAGTAGGACACTATAGTCACTAGAAAAAGTAAGAGACAGAGGACTGCAAAAGTCTTTTGGTGATGACTATATTGTGTACCTTGTGGATGACACACCAACGACCATTGAAGAGGCATATTCCTCTCCTGATGTTGACTTATGGAAGGAAGTAGTACGGAGTAAGATGGATTCTATTATGTCTAATGGAACTTGGGAAATAGTTGATCGTCCTTATGGGTGCAAGCCTATAGGATACTTATTCACCGGTTGCCCGATTGACTACAATTCGAGTTTTGCTTTCTCTGGTAGCCTCTTATGGTCGTATCGTTCATCAAATGGACGTTAAGACAGCTTTCCTATACGGAGAGTTAGAGGAGGAGATCTATATGGATTAGCCGTATGGGTTTGTAGCAAATGGTCAAGAAGGCAAGGTGTGTAAATTATTAAAGTCATTATATTGCCTAAAACAAGCTCCTAAGCAGTGGCATGCGAAGTTCGACATAACTTTAACATCTGCTGGCTTTGTTGTGAATGAAGCTGACAAATATGTGTACTATTGGTATGGTGGGGGTGAAGGAGTTATTTTGTGCTTATATGTTGATGACATACTGATCTTTGGATCCAGCCTCAAAATGATTGGGGAGGTGAAGGAATTTTTATCTAATAATTTTGAAATGAAAGATTTGGGAGAGGCTGATGTTATTCTTAATATCAAGCTTCTGAGAGAAGGTGATGGTGGGGTAACTCTGTTACAATCCCACTATGTGAAAAAGGTGCTGAGTCGCTTTGGGTTTAGTGACTGTGAACCTGCTCCTACACTTTATGACCCTAGTGTGCTATTGAGGAAAAATCGGAGAATAGCAAGGGATCAATTGAGATATTCCCAGATCATTGGTTCGCTCATGTATCTTGCTAGTGCAACAAGGCCTAGCATCTCATTTGCTGTATGCAAGCTGAGCCAGTTTGTGTTAAACCCGGGAGATGATCATTGGCGTGCTCTTGAGAGAGTGATGCGCTATCTAAAAGGCACTATGAGCTATGGTATTCGTTATACCAGACATCCGAAGGTGTTGGAAGGCTATTGTGATGCCAACTGGATCTCTGATGCTGATGAGCTTTATGCCACAAGTGTATATGTGTTTTCGCTTGGAGGTGGTGCTGTTTCCTGGAAGTCTTGCAAGCAGACTATCTTAACGAAGACTATAATGGAAGCAGAACTCATAGCATTAGACACCGCTGGCTCTAAGGCCGAGTGGCTTCATGATCTCCTTATGGATTTACCGGTTGTTGAAAAACCCATACCGGCTATTTCTATGAACTGCGATAACTAGACTGTGATTACGAAGGTTAATAGTTCTAAGGATAATATGAAGTCCACAAGGCATGTTAAGAGATGACTAAAATTTGTTAGAAAATTGAGAAACTCTGGAGTAATAGTGTTGGACTATGTTCACACGTCTAACAATCTGGCAGATCAATTCACTAAGGGTTTGTCACGCAATGTAATAGAAAGTGCATTGAGAGAGATGGGTTTGAGACCCACATGAAATTTACTATAGTGGTAACATGTTCTATGTGATCGGAGATCCCGTGAAGTAGGATGGTGAAACAAACTAGTAGTAAATTGTGAGGAAAGATCCTTAGTAAGACTCATTTCTGATGCATATCTTTCCTTTCTGTAAGGCAGGTTTGTTTTTACCTTAATGTGTTCCAAGTGGCTTGCTAAAGCAAAGATGTTGTCCTATAGAACATCTTTTGAGGAACACACCTATATGAGCCAGACTGCTGATCACAGTCTATGAGATTTGGGTGATCTCTAAATACTCATGAAATGGGCTGGAGTATGACTTATATGCTTCAAATAGAGAGGATGCCTTTTGCAGCCTAGTATCAGCTAAGGACTTTAGTGACATTCACCTCACACAAAACTATCAATTCAAGGCTTAGTCCATTGTTCAGCTGTGACTGAGTGAAACTATTGCTCTAGATGGATGTTCAACTTAACAGTCTCCATCGAAACACTGATATATAAAAGAAATGTGGTTCTGAGACTACTTTGTTACAAACCCTAGAGTTTGGTGGGGATTATTGGATATATTATGGGCTTGGCCCGTATAATATTTAATAAATCAAATAAAACTCTATGGTCCGTAACATTAAGCATTGTATGGTTTAATACCGTACGGGATTTTGACTGAACGTTGACTCAGCTTATTTGGTTGGAAATTATCCATCTTAATTGAGAAGCTGAGAAAAGGACACAGGAGTGCCACACGCGCGCGCGCCCCGCCGCCGCCACCGCTGGTCGGGTCGGGCCTTGGGCGTAAGCGTGGGCGTGGGCCGGGCTGGGCCATGGCAGTGGCCGGCAGGCAGGCGGTGAGCGAGCGGACGGGTGGGCGTGGCCAGATTTTACCACTTAATTCACATAATTACGGGAGTTTCTTTCTTTTATGGTGGAGACGAGTTGATTGCGCCAGTTACCGTCTCTTCGTGTTTCCGTCTCTTGAGTTCCTCTGCTGGCTTTCTCCCTCCCCGCCGTAGGCATAAAAGAGAAAGTCCTTCATTAGTCTAATCTTCCCTTCGCTTCTGAGAGACCACATATCAGCCGCCCTTTGGTTTTCTCTGTCCCGTAACTCTGCGCGCACGAAGCAACGGGAGAGCAGGTACCTCCGAAACCATCGTCCACCTGCGAACCTTGCACGGGGTATGCGGCGATTAGGTTTTTGGGGAGTGATTCCGCGACTGCTCGTCCACGTCGCAGACGTCTTCTTCCTGGTGACCGTTCGTGGGACTGCACTGCGATCTTCTTCCTGGTGATCGCTCGTAGAACAGCAAGGTGTCTTCTTCCTGGTGACCGTTCATGGGACTGCACTGCAAACACCTTCCTGCATCGACTGTGGTCCACGACTTCGAGCAACGCACTATGTCTGGTGCGAATGAAGCCTCCGATGCCCTCGGCATGGGACCCTCCGCTGGGTACACTCTTAACTCTGTGGTTACCGTACTTTACGTACTTACTGTATAGATCAGTATGTCATACTTGCATGCTGTAGCGTTTGTTAGAGATATACACATATACATATATGTCGTCACGAACCTGCTGATGTTTTATTTCTGGATTAAATTGACCATGAAAATGCCTAATTATGTAACATTATTTGGCTCATCTTGTTGTACTTAGACGAGCTGCTGCGTATTAACAAGGACTCATACAAAAAATCCACTCAGTGAGCTGCTGCGTATTAACAAGGACTCATACAAAAAATCCACTCAGTGTAGTTGTCATCCAAGTATCTGTTGGCTTTACACGATGGGCTGGGAAGAACAAGATCATTATGTACATGCTACTTTTTTCTTTTTCACAAAGATTATGTACATTCTACTTGACGGATATCTTCTTCTACAAGTGGAATTGTGAATTGGTCTGTCGGACAATACAGGGTGGCTTTTATTTTTTTTGGTCATTTTGCTTCACAAGTTTTTTTTAGACGATTTTGCTTCACAATGTTAGAACGACCAATTGAAGACAAAAAGAATGACGGACAAATAGTGTCGATTTGACCACCAAAGCCACCATGCTTGGTTCATCTGTTATCCACAACTCACAAGGAAGGCTCGTTCTGGACAGAAAGCAGAGCACATCATAATCACCATGATGATCTAGCAGGGATCAGCATACCATTATGGTGCTCCCATGTCTGCTCCCTGTTTATTACAAATCCTGCACCTCAGGTCCATTACTTGTGCAAATATACATAGGTCCATTACTTCAATAAAAAACATACATAGTAGATGAAATATAGAGGGCCAAGTAATACAAGAGCGCCTCCGGTTACAATGATTCCTCAGTACGTCGTTCGTAGGCCTCAAGCAGAGCAATTGAGCAAAACAGAGTACTGGCCGCTGCAAGCTAGCAGGATGCGGCTCCGCCATAAGGATCCCTGCATATATATTAGTTACATACAGGATCAATGGATAATGGTACTTCAAAATTGAGTCCGTATTAAGCGGTAATACTACGTAGTAAGTACTACGACTGAACCAAAAGTAATGTGGAACACCTGTTACCTGAAAATATAGTACGTGGTTTATTTCTGGTATGGTCGTGCAGCAATTAGTCTTCATCTTCAGCACAAATGGTCGGTGATTTGATATGGCTGATCTTGTCGTACTCAGATGAGCTTCCTGTTAACAAGGACTCGTACAACCTCTTGCTGCAAGTCAACTTGAGATATCTTGGTCTTACTGTTGTCACATATTCCGGAACTGTCTCCATGGTGCCGTCCTCCATCTCCATGCTGTCAAGTGACGAGACTCCTCGTAGCACCTCCATATTTGGGCAGTATGAGATCTCGATTTTCTGCAACTTGGAGAGATTGCTGATCCTTCTCAGCTCCGGGCAGTCGAATACTTGAAGTTCCACAACTGAAGGGAAGTTCTCTATATATGTCAGGTTGCTCAGCTTGTACAGGCCCACTTCTCTTAGAGCATGCCTCCTGCTACTGGCAAGCCCTGGTGGAAGACAGCTTAGCTTGCAGTTTGCAATTGTGAGACTATTGAGTGCAGGCATGGCCACGGCATCTACAGTCACATCCTCGCCCTGCTCCTCCCAGACCCATTCCTCCCATTTGCACGAGCCAGCCAGACGAAGAAATGTCAGATTAGGAAATGTTACTACTGATCTAGCAGTGACGTCTATACCTCCACCCACTGCCAGGGAGGAGGGTGACTGGAACTCAGGCCCAACACTCCTGATGGTAGGTGCGTCATTAATGGCCAGCGACTCCAAACTAGGGAGCTGGCACAGACCGTCAGAGAGTTGGGTGCAATAATGAAGTTTGTCCATCCTTAAAATCCTCAGGCTCTTAAAGCCACATGTAGCTGGAACCATCATCCAATTTGGTAGCCGGCTACCAAAGTATCCTTCCATGTGTAGATGCCGTATGCTGGATGGAGGGCTGAGCTTCTCAATTACCTCCTCCACTACTCTCTGCTGCTGCTGCTTGTTGGTTTCATCCCTCAATCCCATGAATCCGGTGCTACTCCAATATAGTCCCAAGTAATCAAGGTGCTCCTTGCTACTAACCATGGCCATTCCAGCGGACGAGCTAGCAGACACATTTTCTAGACCATGTAAACAAAGCTTCCTAAGCAGGCACAGAGGCCCTATCTCTTCCAAGCTGCACCAGCCCGTGCCCCCATTCTTGTCCAAATGTACTCGGAACCCAAAAAGTGTTCTTAGATTTTTTAACTGACCAAACCCCTTGGGTATTAAAACATTGTCATGGGAACCATACATGCAAAGAGTTCTTAGATGCAGAAGCTGTGTAATGCAGCTAGGAAGATGGTCTAGCTGTGGACATTTCTCAACCCAAATGTGCTGCAAGAACTTCATCCTATGAATGTCTCCTGGTAGCCTAGTTATATTTGTATCCTCTAAGTGGAAGTATCTCAGGTGCCTCAGCTGACATAGAGAGTCAACCAATCTATCACAATCAGTACCCCTTATAAAAAGCACTCTTAGGGTAGACAATCTCCCAAATGAGTCACTAGGCCGAACATTAATTCTTTTATTTATAATTAATGTTCTTACTGATTTGTGCTTCTCTAGAATATCCCATTCTAGTGCTGACTTGGTTGATCCTATAGACAAGTGACGTACATGGCTGATCTTGCTACCACCATCATCTTGCTGGTCCTGGACCACCAATGATTCTTCTTTAGACATAAACTCTGCAAAAGATCGCACCACGTCATGCATGGTGCATGAGTATGGAGTGAGAGCTGATTCTGGTTCAATAAGATTCCTCGTGATTAGCTCCTGGTAATACCCATCTGCTATTTCTTCTAGCCAATCATCATATGAACTACTGCTTCTGTCCGGTGGATGGATAAATCCCTCACTGATCCACATCGGAACAACTTCACGTTGCCAAATAGTTGTACCTTTAGGGAAAAGTGAGCAGTATAGGAAGCACTGCTTCAGCTGGGGAGACAAATCCTCATAGCTCAAGTAGATCGCGTTGTCCAGTTCCTTAGGCAATCCAGCTACTGACCATGCATGATGCTTCAAAACAGCCTCCCAATCACCCTCGCTTCGGGGCTTCGTACTTAGCAGTCCTCCCATCACTTTGATAGCAAGTGGTAAACCTCCACACTTACTGATAATTTTCATCCCGACAACTTTCAGGTGATCTGTTCCATGTACCTACCAGCACAAACAACCATTTCCACTCATAAAACATATTTACAATATTTAATTTGTAAAATAATGGTAAGCAGTTAGCCGATTTGTTATACTATATAATCTTTTGTATATGCTGCCCCGCCTGCACGGACGGAAGAAGCTAAAATGATAAATACTCCCTGTCACAAAAAGAGCAAGTATGGGTTACGCGCTAGCCGAAATAGCTCCAGTGACAAAATTTTAATAAATAATATTAGCATTTATGTCTCCCTACAAATCTATTATGAAAATATATTCTGTAATAATTTAATGGCACTTACTTTGTATCATAAATGTTAGTAGTTTCTTATATAATTTTGATCAAAATTTAAATTACTTGACTTCTTGGGAAGTGAGAATTGCATTATTTATGGAACAGAGGGAGTAGAAAGGTTCAGTTTGGAATTTGTGGGACCACCTCACATTGGGAGCATTGGCTGATTTGTTGATGGACGTTAAATTTTTGGTTTCCATTCAGTTTGCTACCTAAATTTGCCTACATCGCACATTTAGGTTGACAAATCGATAACGAATATTTTTGTGCAACTTTTCACAACTGAATATTTGGCATGGAAAATTTCGAGAGCCAATCAAGCATGCCTTAAATATGCATAAAGGGCATGTTTGGTTAGAAGCCTGGGCAACTTGCCTAGTAAAAAGTGATGCCTGGAAGTTGCCTGAAAAGTTGATGGTTTTTGCCTGGCGAGGTAATTCTAAAGAAAAGCTGTTTGGTTAGAGGTATATGCCTGAGAATGTTAATAAGAGGAGATATTCATAATATCAGTGTGTTAACTGATGTTTGTGATATATAATTAGCATATAGCTTTTGCAGTTTTACTAAAAAATATATTTGTATAAATATTTTAATTAGTTAAATAAATATAGAATTAGTTATAAATCTAAAAACGTTATTTTAATTAGATTTATTTTAGATTATTAAGCTAATAAAATAGAAATAAATATGTATTCATATTCAATTAATCCATAATGGTACACGTTTGCCTTAATAAAATAGCTAATGTACTTTTGCCTTAATTATAAGTAGCTAATGCACGGTAGTTAAATAGCTAAAGCAATCAAATCAGTCATTGGAGTAGCACTTATCCAGGCAAAGAAGCAGCAGGAGCCAGGCGACCGTTTTTCTACGCCTGGAGTCCGGCCGAAGATGCCTGGGGCAGGCAACCCACCAGGTCTGCAACCAAACAAGATGCAGTCAACTTCCAGGCAAGTGACAGGCGAGGCATTTTTCTCCCGGGGTTCAATCCAAACATGCCCAAATTGCCAAAATCAAATTATGATTTAGTGGCCAATCTTACATGTAGATGGGAGAGATGAGTAATTTATTGGAGACTTATAAGCGACCTTAGATTATGTTTAATACTAAAAAAAAATATTGATGCAAATTTAGAGGTACATTTATTACCTTTTTATAGTCGTACAAGTCGATAATTCAGATGCAGATGTTCATGTTACCTAGATTATTTTTACTAATGAAAAATATGGGTAATTTAGATGCATATTTAGGTGTTACTTTGTTATTTTCATGATGATAGAGATGGATAATTTGGATGCATATTAGGGGTTTTCTTTAGGTTATTACTAGCAAACATACCTGTGCGTTGCAATGGGAACTTTGTCATGTAGTTAGATTACTCATTTAGTGCTGGATATCTATTTAGTAATCACTTCATGTGTTTCAATTCATCTAAAATCAAACTCTATATTGTGCCTTGACACATGCTATATTTTTACTCATATGTGTACGGGAGGAAACTCTCAACAATCATGTTATTTGTTCCATTTTATTTTGGAATCGGGCTATGCACCACGCCTAAACACTTAACTTGTACGGACATAGGTAAATGTGGTGGACCATGGTAACACTTTTGTATTCCAATTTGTTTTGGAAATAGACTCTACATCATGCTTAGACATCCTACTCTAACTTGTACACAAATGGAATAGATAGAGTCTGTTGGATCCCATCGGGCAATTGTGATTGATGAAAGATAAAGAAACCTTTTGGTCTTTAATATATGAAAGAAGGCCCGTGCGTTGCTATGAAAGAATGCCTAAGAGTTTTGAAAAAAGATGTGTCATTTGTCCGGACAAGTTTTTAAATAAAACAAAAAATGAGAATTATTTTTGAATGACGGAAGCAATAATTAATACAGTTTCAAGGGCATCACTAGGAAGTTTGTGGTGCCATTATCCGATGACAGTGTGTAATACTCTGCGTCCAGAATTTGCTTATTTGACCCAGTTCCTCAAGTGCAACGGACCTGCAAACACATAGCACCTCTCTTGCACTTCAGTCCTCAATTTGTGTAAAAGGATTAACCCAAAGATGCTATTTTTCGAATGACAAGCCCTCACCCTAATAAATATATAAGGTGGTAATAAACCCACCAATTGTAACTGCTCATGTGCCACATGGGCCAACAACAGGCATCTAACAGGCTGAGGTGTTACATTCATCCCATGAAGGGCTGATGTCGTCGGCAGCTCACCACACACAGCAAATGCCTAGAACCACCCCTTGGTACACCCCTCTCTGGTCACATGGGCCAACAACACAACTACATGCTTCAAACGGGCTGGTGTGTTACACAATGTTCACCATGTTTCCAATGAGCCATTATCAAAACTTTCTGGCACTTTTGTGGGATTTAACATGGAAATCATTCTCAAATATGTGTTGTTTAGGTTATCACTGTGGATGTTGTCTTTAGGATCTCTTAAGCTTTTATGTCTTGTTGCAAGCTGGCTCCTTCCATGTAATGGGGGTCATTCCCTAATATCTGCTATTTTTTTCTTAATAGATGAATATACAACTAGAGTTAATACTTAAGATATATGCATAGAAAATTACAATGACTAATAATAGGATAAAAGATGCAGTCCATGACATCGTAGCTCATCATGGACTATAACCATTGCGAACACACAATTTTGTGATACAAAAAGGAAGAAATAGTGAATATTGATGAAAAACATATAGATTACTTGGTCAAATTATCACACTTCGGTAGAGGTAACAGAGTATCTATATGGTTGTTATGTATAAAGAATAAAAGAGAGACAAAGGGCACAAAGACAAGCAATTTGATTAGATATAGGTACTATACATTTCCACAAACTTCTAAGACTTATATCTCAAAGGTTCAAACTTGTATAGGTGGACACGTAATGGATTAGTGTGAATAATTTAGATGCATATTCATGAGTCACTTTAGATTCAACAACAAAGCTCGATAATTTGGATGCGTATTTATGGCTTTACTAGGAGTTGTATATTGTAACTAATTTGTAATACCACAGTTTTCTAAACCTACTATGTCAAAATAGGCCCTGAATAGATAGAGTTAAGGGAATAATGTGCATTAAACTGCAAAATAAATGGTATATGTGTTCACTAACTTGATCAGGTGTTGGCGGCAACTGTTTGTTAAGCAAGGACCAAGCATCATCTTCGTTGAGTGGGCTGACATGATGTTGGTAGAATGAGGCTCCGGTCCGTAGAGCTAGGTCTTCTAATCTTGTAGTGATTAGCACGCAATTGCCCTGTTGATTTTTACTTGCATTTCTGACTGGAACACTAAGCACATTGCTCCATGCTACATTACTCCACACATCATCCAGGACCAGGAGAAACCTACCCATGGACAAGGTGTTGGTGAGCCTCCGTGAGAGGAGGGTCTTGTCTTGCACCCCACCATGGACTGCCCCAGCATGCTCAATTGCTGTCCTGAGAAGCTCAACCTCATCAAAGTGTTGGGTGATGCTTAGCCATATCTTCACTTTGAAGTGTCCTTGGACGGTGGTCTCATTGAAGATCTTCTGGGCCAAGGTGGTCTTGCCCATGCCACCTGTGCCCACAATGGCCACCACTTTGATGTCATGGTGTCCATTGATGATTAGCATTTGAGCAAGCTCCCTTGTCTCCCTCTCAATTTTCTCACCAACAATAGCTGACTCAACAAACTCAGATGTCACCTTCTCTCTAGTGGACATCCTCTGTTCTGGGTGGGATCCTAGATTGATGAAGTTGAACTTGTGAGCCTCTTCATAGATGTTGTCCAGCCTCTGGTTGAGCTCCTTGATGCGGCTGCCTATCTTGTGTGCGAACACAGGATTCCGTAGGCAGGAGAGCAATGGCCGGCAGCAACCTGGAGCCTTTTCAACCATGCTGCTACCTTTCGATTCCCTTTGCTTGTCAGCTTCGATTTGACATAGGTCTAGGATGTCGGTGGCGTCATACATGGCGTTCTTGAGGTTCTGAACCCACCTTTGCACCCTCAATTCAGTGATGTGCTTCCTCTCAGCGTCAGCATGGAAGCATTTGATACTTTCCATGTTGTTCTCTAGCTTCTCAATATCGCCAGATATGCCCAGCAACATCTTCACCTCTTCTGTTGCCGTGTCGGCTATCAGCCGCATCACGTAGGGTCCCATAGCATCCAAGATTGCGGCCATGGCTCCCCCAAACATCCGTCCTATACATATACAAGTACATCAGAATCATACACTTGATTCATCAGAACAACCACGGGATCATTTATTCTTTTGTGCCACTTGTACTAAATCACCTTATACTAGACCCTCATATAGTTTGGATCATGATAATTCTTTTTTTCAATCTAGATCTATTGTTTTAAACTGAATTAGGATGTGCCCAGGGATACTAGACGTTTAGTATGCTTACTAGCTTACACCAAAAGGGCGAGCAGCTGGGAGTTCAAAGATCCGTTATGTTTTCCTTCCTTGCAAAGCAGAGCATCCGTGTATGTATATATGATATATAATAGTACTCGAGCAGAGCAGAGGACGACCATGCTTTGACTAATTAAGTGTAGAACAAAAGGCATTATTTTAATTAGAACATGGGGCTTGCTACAAATCGTGCGTGCAAAGGAAGAGGAAGGCAAGTTAATTAAAGCCAAGAAAAAAATTGCTAACTTGTGTAAGTAGTAAGGAAAGCAAGCCAATGTAATTTGAGAACATATCGACATGGATAGAGCTCATCATTAAGCAAAGCAAGCAAGGAAATATATAGAAATACAGCAGATGAAACGAAGCTGTACACACCCCTTGTTGCTTCTCAGTTGGATACCGCCACCAGGTAGCAGCAGTCTCCTCTCCTCTCCTCTCCCGGAAGCACCTTCGGCAAGGAGGGCAGGGCTTTTTTGTATAGCTGGTGATGGTACCTAGCGATACCTAGCAATTATATAACGTGATGGTAGGATGGCAGGGCCAGCGTTGTCGTGTGTGTGTGTCAAACACTATAGAAATACAGCAGATGTACACACCCCTTGTTGCTTCTCAGTTGGATACCGCCACCTTGGAGCAGCAGTCTCCTCTCCTCTCCCGGAAGCACCTTCGGCAAGCAATTATATAACGTGATGGCTTGATAGCAATGCCGGGCCCCCCGGCGATAGTATAGAAATTTAATGAAAGGACCATGTTGATAGCAATGCAAGGTCAGTTGGTCTATATATATGTCTCCATCAGTCATACCGCATCACCGACCCCTGAGATGTGGCCGGATCGGCCAACAACTTTGCAGTATTATTCCAGATTTTTTTTTGAATTATCAAACTGAAAATACTAATATCTATTTCTCGTCACTTCTTTATTATTCTTTATGATTCTCTCTGCAAAACAAGGTCTCACATGTCTATATTTCAAAGAAGAAATAATGGCATATAGCAAAAGGGCATATAGCCCGGTGGTTACAACAGCCACGGTAGTATATGTGGTCCTGGTTCAACTCTCCGTGGGAGTCACTTGCAAAGATTTAACGGCTCTGTGTTTTCACTGGCAGGTGATGTTCACGTCGACAGCGAGACGTATGTGGGGGACTTTGTCAATCTCGTCTCCAGGATTTGCCAGCTCGGCCTTCGAAGGTGCTCATAGGGTGAGGATTTACATGCATGGGTTTATAGGGGTGAGTGTACGTACGTTGCAAGCGTTTGACTGCGTAATCTTTTAAAAAAATTAAAATAATGGCATATAGACACGGCACGTCATATTCAAAGCGTGCGACAAAATTAGGCATGGCTAGTCCAAACAAATATTTTTCTAGCCTTGGCCATATTTTGGTATGGTTTTGAAGCAAGCATCAAAATTTTGCCCAAGCTTTCGGCATGCATGGCCCATGTTTTGCCACAGCCAATTTTTGGATTAGTTTGTTATAGAGGCACCAACCAAGCAGTAACCCCACAACGAGCCAGAGGGACGTAGGGTTTGTTTGGTTAGGTGGCCAACTTCTGGCCTAGTTCCCTGGAGCCAGGATAGGCTTGTGTGTTGTGGCCTGGCTTCAGAAGGCCATCCATAAGCCCCTGGCCTGGCTAGGACAGAATGCTGGTGGAGCTCGTTTTCTGGGGCCTGGCTTGGCCAAGCACCCGGTTGGCATTCCCGTCACCTCCCAGTGCTTGGTGTGTGACGATGCGAGAAGGGCACGGCGCAAGCTGGCCATGGAGCTCCGGTGGCGCGGTCAAGTACTCGTCGGATCTGCACCGAGCCACTCCGTTGGAGCCCTCGCCTGCCACCATGCGATCGCCGGCGGGGCATCCACGGCGCGGGCGCAGGCGAGCATCCACGGCACGGGCGCGGGCTCTCATCCGCTCTCGGGCTGCTCCTCCGCTCTCGGACCGCCGCGGAGCTCGGCTGCTCCAGCCCGTGACCCCTCCAATGGCGCCCCTGCCTCCTTCCCCTCTTCTTCGACTGCGCGGCAACAACTGCTCTTCGGGTCCAGGCACCCTCACTACTGCTGCCGGCACTGCTGCTCTTGGTGGTGTTTACGGGTGCCGATATCCAGCTCTTGGCTGAACTTTATCCAAACAAAATGCTTTCCCTCCCTGCTGATCATGCAAATATTTGACGTGTCAGTGATCGACATACGGAGATTGCTCTGCTTATAAAATGGAACAGGGGAGAGAAAGAAAGCACATAAAAGGAAGCAAGATACCTTAACGTATATATCATTTTGCAATTCATCCCTGCATGCAGTCCTCAGACTTCATCCGAACACAGAATGTAGATGTTGTGCTTTCTGATATGGCTGATTTTGTCAAGTTCAGACTTATCTTGTTGTACTAAGGACTCTTGTAGCTTCTGGCTGCACCCAAAAAAATCGAGATACCTTGGGTATACACCTACCAGGTATCCCGGAATTGTCTCCATGGTGGCGTCCTGCAGCTCCATGCTATCGAGTGCGGGGACACCTTCCAGCACCTGTAAATTCAGGCAACAGGAGATCTTAATCTTGTGCAACCTGGAGAGGCCCCTGATCCTCTTGAGCTTTGGGCAATGAATCACGTCCACTATCACAACTGGCGGAAGTCCTCCACATGGGTCAGGTTGGCCAGATTGTGCAGTTCCAGTTCTCTCAAAGAAAGCCTCTTGCTGCTGGCAAGCCCTGGCGGAAGATAGTTCAGCTTGCAGTTACCAATTTTCAGAGTTTGTAGAGAGCAGGCATTGCCATACTATGTGTGTGTCCATTCGCATGCTCGCTCGGCTTTGGCTGCACCCATTGTCACTCTTACCATCCACACAAGCTTTCTAGATGAACGGTGTTGCCTCAAATTAGGAAAACCTGCTGATGTAGTAGTGACACGCTTTACTTTTGGTAACTCGATAATGTGCAGGACTTCCAAACTGGGAAGCCGACACAAACCATCAGGGAGATGCGTGCAGCAAGGCAGACCTTCCATTTTAAATTTACCCTGCCTCAGTCAGAAAGCAAAGAACCTTGCATAAATACGAAGCGAGAGCTTTTACAATGGTTGAAAAAGTACCATCGGTACTCTTAGACACTTTCATAATTTATATTTCGTGGCCAATTGTTTGACAAAGACATTTTATAAATTTAATTTGGGTTATTGGGGGTATACTGGTAATTTTACTTCAGTTGTTTGTATCACTAGGATCGCCGCCCCCTCGATTCAGCCACACAGGGGGACTCGTTTTTATTATTGGGTTGCTGCTGTCCCTCAACCCATCTGCGCGAGTCGCCAACATCATTGCGGGCTTATGCGGCCTGTTGTTGCAATCCAACTGGAGATACCTTGGATTCACTGGTGTCAGGTGACATATATTCCGAAAGTGCTGTCGAGTGCGGGGACACCTTGAAGCACCTGCAGATTTATTTGGACAGCGGATAATAAACAACTTTCGGCCTAGTGGAAGGATGCAATTTATTACCTGACTGCACGAGGGTCCTCAATGTTCATCTGAAGATCCATTCAAACTTGTATCTGAATCTTCGAGGCAGACAATGTTGTGCCTTCCAATGTGGCAGATCTTGTCCCATTCGGAGCTACCTGGAGATGAGGAGGATTCGTATAGCTTCTTGTTGCATTCCAACTCGAGATACCTTGGGCTTACATCTCGCAGGTATTCCGGGAGCGTCTCCATGGTGGGGTCCTCCAGTTCAAGGCTGTCGACTGCTGGTACACCTTCTAGAACCTCCAGCTTTGTGCAGTGAACGATCCTATTCTTCTGCAACATGGGGAGTCCGCTGATCCTCTTCAGCTCAGGGCAGTCAAACACGTCAAGTTCCACAACTGAAGGGAAGTTCTCCACATGTCGATTTGGAAGACAGCTCAACTTGCAGTTGTCGATTTGGAGTTTCTCAAGACAAGGCATGGCTATGGTAGTTTCCACATCCCTATGCTCCTCACAGTCATTCCATTCAAACTGCTCCCACTCACGTAGTCCAACCATATTCAGTCTTCTCAGTTTCGAAAACGGTGCAGATGTACTAGCATCGGAACCTCTCGCTGCCACGGAGGATGACGCTTGGAATTGGGGGCCAATACGCTTGATGCTTGGCGCGTCTATGATGATCAGCAATTCCAAACTTGGGAGGCAGCACAGACCATCAGGGAGCTGGGTGCAGCAAGGCAGGTTCTCCAGTTTCAAATACCTTAGGCTCTTAAAGTCCGCCGACGCTGGAGCACACATCCAGTTTGGTAGCTGGCGACCAACGTATCCCCCTCTCAAAGTAAGATTCTCTAGGCAGGTTGGAGGGAAGAGCTTTTCCAAGACTTCCTCGGTCACACTCTGTTGTTGCTGCTGCTCTGCCTCAGCACCACCTGTCGCTATAGTATGTCTACTTGCACTGTAGTTCAACTCTAGATACCCAAGGTGGCGCTTGCTGCTAATCATGGCCTTTTCAGCCATCCGGCTATCCTGCACCTTCTCTAGGCCATATAATGTAAGATCCCTAAGCTGTGAGAGAGGCTCCAGCTCTTGCAAACTGCACCAGCTATTGCTTGCATCCATGTCCACGTGTACTGGGAAGCCATAAAGTGACCTTAGATTTGTCCACGATATGATCTTGCTCTTTCACTACGTGCGACGTCGTGTCTTAAGTTGTAGCGTTTTTTGTCTCCTTTTCAGCCGTCCAGGAGCAGCTGATCGCCACGTAGGGCGAGGCAGCGGAGGTGATCCGCGTTCGCCAAGTAGCCGAGGACAACGCCCATGTTTCCTCCCGGATGGTGGCCGAGAGCAACAGGCACTACCAGGACCTCCACGCTGCAGCAGGCAACACCGTCCGTGTGCTTTCGCCTCCTGCGCCTATGGGGACGACCCAGGCAGACCGCCTCCTCACCGTGCCGCTGCGGATCGTGGAGGTGGCCACGTACTACATTCGCCTAGGGGCCGCTTCGGCCATGGCCGCCGCCCAGCTTCGGCTGGGTGAGGACCTGACCGTGATGGAGCCGGGGTTCCCGGGAGAGACGAGCTATCGGCAGCGCCAGAACATGATCTGCGAGTTCTCCACCATGGGCAACTGTCTCAGTTTAGGAAACTGTCTCAGTTTAGGAAACGGTGCAGATGTACTAGCAGTGGAACCTCCAGCTGCCATGGAGGATGCCGCTTGGAATTGGGGCCCAATACGCTTGATGGCTGCTGGCGCATCTATGATGGTAAGCATTTCTAAACTTGGGAGGCAGCATAGACCATCAGGGAGCTGGGTGCAGCAAGGCAGGTTCTGCAGCCATAAATATCTCAGGCTCTTAAACTCTACTGATGTTGGAGCACACATCCAGTTCGGTAGCTGGCGTCCAACATATCCCCCACTCAAAGTAAAATTCTCTATGCAGGATGGAGGGCAGAGCTTTTCAAGGACCTCCTCAATTACACTCTATTGCTTGTGCTCCTGCCCAGCCTCACGACCACCTGTCCATATAGTACTATGTCCACTTGCACATAGCAGCCGGTGAGACTGCTCTCATGTTATGTCTGTTGGGTATGTATAATATATATTAGAATACAAATAGTCTAGAATGTGATAAGTCTAGAATGTGATAAGTCTTATACGAAGAGTCATGTATCCCCTATATAAACTCATGTTCAATGAATAGAAAGTGCTCAGTCTGGCAATAATCATTCTATCATGGTATCAGCTAGAAACCGATCCTCTCCCTCTCTCTAACTCTTCCTCTCCACCTTCTCTTCCCTGTGTGCGCCTCTGCTCCTCTTCTCATGGCTGATGATGACACCCAGGCTGCCGCTGCTCTGGCAGCAGCCATAGTTGCTGCTCTTCCCCCACCTCCCGCCCCAAGCATTGCTTCTGCCCTCGCCACCATCAATGTCAAAAATCATATCCCCTTTCCTCTAGAACTTGATCCACCCAATTACTCAACTTGGCGTGAACTCTTCCAAACTCTCGTTGGCAAATTTGGCGCCTCCTTCCACATCGATGGCACCCCAGCGCCCGAAAACCCCGATGCTACCTGGTTGGCGGTTGATTGCTCCATCCGTTCCTTGATCTACTCCTCGGCATCACCTCGTGTGATGCGGCTGATCATGGGGAACGGCGCCTCGGCTCATACCATCTGGACCAAGGCAGCCAACCTCTTCCTCGACAACAAGGCCTCACGAGCAATGACTCTTGAGGCCAAGTTTCGTGCTCTAACTCAGGGCGATCTTCCTGTGCTTGAATTCGCACAGCGGCTCAAGGATCTCGCTGATGGGCTCGCTGATCTTGAACAGCCCGTCAACGACTCTACGCTGCTGCTCGCCCTTCTTCGCGGCGTCAATGAGCCCCTCCGTGGTATGGCCTCCATCCTAAAGACGAAGACTCCGCTGCCCTCATTTCTTGAGGCCCAGTCGCTGCTTGCCTTGGAGGAGTCCGAGCTTCCGGTGTCCACCTCAACCACTGCCTTCACTGCGCCTCGTGGTGCATCTGCGCCTCCTCGTGCTCCAC
Source organism: Miscanthus floridulus (assembly GCF_019320115.1). NCBI lineage: Eukaryota > Viridiplantae > Streptophyta > Magnoliopsida > Poales > Poaceae > Miscanthus > Miscanthus floridulus. Next base: position 131,127,000 of record NC_089589.1, read on the forward strand.
CACCGATGGCGGCCCTCGCTGCTGCCCCTGCTGTACCAGCCCCTTCATCCTCTCGTCCCCCGTCTCGGCCATGGGGGCGTGGCAGGGGGAAAGGATGGGGAAACAACTCTTGGCGTGCCCCTCGTCCGTGGTCCAATCTGTGGAGCGGCTCCTTCCAAATGTGGCCGATGCCGGGCTAAGGTATCCTCGGTGCCCACCCAGGCGCTGGCTCGTTCCAGGCGCCTCGTCCACCACTTTCGGCTGCTCCACTGGGTGCTGCACAGGCACATCTTGCTGCTCCACTGGGTGCTGCTGCTTCCCCGCCCAGTTACCTGTACAGCGCTTACCCGTCCTACGGTCTTGGCAGTACCCTGGACCCGTCGGCTTCCTGGAATCAGGCTGCTCTGGCAAATGTCTTCAACACAATGACTCTACAGCAGCCCGATGCGAACTGGTATATGGACTCGGGTGCGTCCTCTCATCTTTCTTCATCTTCTGGTAATCTTTCCAATATCAGCCCCTCTCTTCACTCCAATTCTAATATACTTGTTGGTAATGGCACCCGTCTACCTATTACTTGTTCTAGCTACACCTTACTTCCAAATTCACACCGTCCTTTTCACCTTTCTAATGTTCTTGTGTCACCTCAACTCATAGCTAATCTCATTTCCGTTCGCAAATTTACCACAGATAATTCATGTTCAGTTGAATTTGACCCTTTTGGTTTATCTGTGAAGGATCTCCAAACCAAGACGGTGCTTCACCGCTGTGATAGCTCTGGGGATCTTTACCCACTCCTTCCGACGTCCACTTCACATCCTCGTGTCCTGCTCGCTGCCCTGGAGACCATTTGGCACCGGCGATTGGGGCATCCCGGCAACCAAGTTCTCTCCCGCTTGCGAATAAATAATTCTATTTCTGTAATTCCTAGTGAGCATGACACCTCTTTGTGTCATGCCTGTCAGTTGGGTCGTCACACTCGTTTGCCATTTCCTACTTCTATGTCAAGAGCATCTAAACCTTTTGAATTAATTCACTGTGACTTGTGGACGTCTCCTGTTATAAGCATATCCGGTTCCAAATACTACCTTGTGTGTTTGGATGATTTCACTCATTACTTGTGGACTTTCCCACTTAAACTGAAATCTGAAACATTCAACACTTTGCGAAACTTTCATAGCTATGTGCTCACTCATTTCCATTGTCGTGTCCAATTTATTCAAAGCGACAATGGTCGCGAATTCGACAACAATGCTGCTCGCTCTTTTTTCCTTCAACAAGGTATTCATCTTCGTCTTTCTTGCCCTCACACATCCCAACAAAATGGCAAAGCCGAACGTGTCATTCGATCCATCAATAACATCATGCGCACATTGTTGTTTCAAGCATCTATGCCACCGGCATATTGGGCTGAATCACTTCGCACTGCTACTTATTTATTTAACCTTCACCCCACCAAAACTCTTCAAAACTGCACCCCAAACCAAGCTCTTTTTGGTACACCACCCTCCTACGCTCACCTCCGTGTCTTTGGGTGTCGTTGTTACCCCAATCTTTCCGCCACTATGCCCCATAAACTTGCACCACGCTCTACAGAATGTGTTCTTCTTGGCTTTCCTGATAACCATAAAGGGTATCGTTGCCTTGACCTCACCACCAATCGAGTGATCACCTCCCGTCACGTGGTCTTTGATGAGCAACAATTTCCTTTCACACGTGACTCACCGGCACCATTGAGTGCCTATGATTTTTTGGATGATACAGATGTTGATCCGGTGATATCCGGCGGCTTCCCAGTAGTGCCTTCTAACTCTGCTGGCCCACCGATGGCTTCGCCAGGCGCTGGTCCAGTTGTGCCTTCAGCTGCCCAACCAGCTGCTGTACCTCCACATCATCAAGGCATGACTTCCAGCCAACCGCGACAAGGGCAGGGATCAGGTGCAGCACCCCTTCCTCTTGTCTTTCAGGGCCAAGCTTTGGCTCCTGACAGCCCTGTCAATGATCTGGGCCACCAGTCCGGTACGTCTGCTGGAGGCCTGCACTATCGACCTCCGGTTACGCAAGTATACACACGCCGACAGGAACCTCCTGGAGCACCACCAGTGCCTGCAGATCAACCACCACTAGTGCCATCTCCTGCGCTGCCCAGCACCACCTCCACTGTCATCCCTACTGCTATGCGCTCCTCAAATGCACCGATTGTGCCTGTCCCTCCCACCATCAATCAGCACGCCATGCAAACCAGGGGCAAGTCTGGCATCAGCCAGCCACGACAGCAAGACGGGCAGGCTTACTGCAATCTGGCAGCGGCTTCCAAAGATATTAGCTTGCTTCCAAAAACATATCGTGGTGCTCTTTCTGATCCAAATTGGAAGCGTGCCATGGAGGAGGAATATGGTGCCCTCATTGCTAATCAAACATGGGACCTTGTGCCACCGCCTCCACATGCTAATATTGTTTCCGGCAAATGGCTATACCGTCACAAACTAAATGCTGATGGGTCTTTGGCAAGATACAAGGCTCGTTGGGTTGTGCGCGGCTTCTCTCAACAACACGGCCTTGATTATGATGAAACCTTCAGTCCAGTGGTCAAGCCTGCAACAATTCGCACGGTATTATCACTTGTTGTCTCTAGTGATTGGCCTATTCATCAACTGGATGTCAAAAATGCATTCTTACATGGTACTCTCAACGAGACTGTTTATTGCCAACAACCACCTGGGTTTGTTGACCCTTCTCGTCCTAATTATGTGTGCAAGCTCAACAAGGCTCTATACGGTCTTAAACAGGCCCCGCGGGCTTGGTATAGTCGCTTCCAGACGTTCATTACTTCTATTGGTTTTCAGGCTTCTCAATGTGATACTTCACTTTTCATATATACTCATGGTACGGATATGGCATATCTTCTACTGTATGTGGATGACATCATTTTGACAGCTTCATCCCATCATCTTCTTCAACATATTATTGGCTCCCTTTAGCAGGAATTTGCCATGACTGATCTTGGCAATCTTCACTATTTCTTGGGAGTTTCTGCTGAACGGTCACCCACAGGTCTTTTTCTGTCTCAAGCTAAATATGCTGCTGAAATCCTGGTCAAGGCAAACATGTCATCATGCAACCCTTGCCAAACTCCACTTGAGGTTCATTCAAAGCTGTCCTCCCAAGATGGACCACCAGTTGCTGACCCTACATTATACCGTAGTCTTGCTGGTGCCTTACAATACTTGACTCTCACACGGCCGGACATTGCTCATGCCGTTCAACAAGTTTGCCTGTATATGCATGATCCCAGGGAGTCGCACTTTGCTCTCATCAAACGCATTTTGCGATACATCAAAGGCACTATGGCCTACGGCCTTGCTCTTTCTCGCAGCCGATCTCATGAGCTAGTGGTTTACTCAGATGCCGATTGGGCTGGCTGCCCAGACACACGTCGCTCCACTTCTGGCTATTGTGTATTTCTTGGTGATAATCTTATATCATGGTCCTCCAAGCGCCAACACACCGTCTCGCGGTCTAGTGCTGAAGCTGAATACAGGGGTGTTGCCAATGCTGTGGCTGAGACATGTTGGATTCGTCAGCTCATGAGTGAGCTTCGTCGTCCTTTAACACGTGCTACTCTTGTCTATTGTGACAATATCAGTGCCGTGTATTTGTCCACAAATCCAGTTCATCACCAAAGGACCAAGCATGTGGAGATCGATCTCCATTTTGTTCGGGAGCGTGTGGCCCTTGGAGCTGTCCGAGTACTTCATGTTCCAACGTCTCTTCAATATGCTGATATATTCACCAAGGGTTTGCCAACTGCTGTCTTCATCAATTTCCGCTCCAGTCTCAACATTCGCTCATCTCCCGGTTGAGTCTGCGGGAGGGTATTAGAATACAAATAGTCTAGAATGTGATAAGTCTTATACGAAGAGTCATGTATCCCCTATATAAACTCATGTTCAATGAATAGAAAGTGCTCAGTCTGGCAATAATCATTCTATCAATATAAATGAATGCTATACAACACATGTGTGTTTCTTGGTTTGTTGGCACATGGATTTTGTGTCCGTCAGATCGTCTCACGCGCGTCTGTTGGACGTTGGATGTGGTCTGCTATCTTTGCCTCTGACCTGTGGACCTGGATGTCGGCGCTAGTTTTGATTTTTTTGGGAGTCGCACCGGATTCAGTGGTGTCCGTCCCCCACCTCCCCCCGTTTCCATTCATGACTCTTTCCATTTCGTTTCGGCTTCTTCCAGGCGACGTGCCGCTCTCCTTGGGTGGCCGACCGGCGAGCTTTCCCTCCCACTCTCCCAGTGACCCAGTCCCAGATCTGCCGCTCCTCTGTCTCCTCCGGCTCCCTGGCAGCCTCCCACCACGCGTGGAGCACCGGCTGCGGTGTCGTTGGCGTTGGTGCATCCCCTTCTCCTTCCCTTCAGCACCACAGTGGCCCCTAGTGGAGGAGCGGTAGGGGAGCAGCGTGTGCGGGGCAGCGGCGGTGGAGCAATACACTCTGGCGGTCATCCCGCATTTCTCGCCGGTGGAGATGGATGTTTTGGTTCATTTTGTGTTCATCTGGTTTGTGGAGGCCGAGGCGGACGTTGAGGCCAAGGCCGAGGCCGAGGTGTAGCCGGAGGCGGAGGTGGAGTCTGATGTGGACCCGGAAGCAGAGTCTGAGCTTGAGTCTTCTCCGTTGTCGACTTCTCTCACCGGTGAGTTTTTGGATTTAGTTTTCGATTAGATGTTGCAGATCCGGTTTCTGTTGATATGATTTTTGCTCCTGTGTTGTGTATGCTGATGCTTAGGCTTAGGTTTAGGCGTCTCCTACTGCAGATGGTGTCTTCGCCGGTCGGTAGCCTACTCTTCTATCCTTTGTTTTCCCTGTACTCCTGAGACTCATGTCCCTGCTGTTTGGTCAGCGCAAATAGCTCGTCGAAGCTGTTGTCGAGCAGTCTCTAGAACTAGCACAGCTGGTAGAAACAAAGGAAGAGGTAGTTTGTGCCAGCCCGATTTCGCAGGTAATTACTAATGACCTTGACATGCTCAAGAAGGAGTTAGATCTAGGTTGTCCTCTGGTCGATGCTGTCAGTTTGTCAGAGTAGATGAATTTAAGAGCTGCAATAGAAGTGAATTCCTGGTTAGCACTTGGATCGTGAAATTGATTTTTCCATCCATGTGTTTGTCCGATTGGGCAAATTGGTGACCAATGGGAAGATTTTCTTTACTTGAAATTAATAGTTAAATCGTATGAAAAAGAGCAGGGGGGCTTGCTAATGTTTATGACAGTAGAAGCTTATTCATCTACTGTAGTGCCGAGGCTCTGGAGGGGAAAATATACGTTGAGTTATTTTTTTTTGACCTATGTCACAGGCCAACAGTTTGCCTCGTTGTGGTTGGGATAAAAGTGTCGTTTGTGGCAGCCTAATATTCGACAGGAAAACAAATAATGATAGTAATGGAATTTATTATAAAATAATTTGGCACACATAAAGGACAAAATTAGTAAATTTTGGTGCTGTTTGTTAGGCTTTTGTTTTTTCCTATGAGCAATTTTATCTTGTATGTGTTATTCGTCTTTAGATTTCTCTGTTTCTATGCTTGTTCTAAGATTACCTGATATTGTAATTGTTTGTTCATAAGATGGGATCATTGGTTTCCTTCCTATTCATTGTAATTTGATCTTTGTTTTTGGCATGGTCATTGACCTGTAATAATTTGTTATTCTATTATGTGCTTTTTTATCCAACGACAACTTCACGTCATCTGAAATTCTTATTAATAGCAATGGCAACAGCTGGTCTTATTATTCTGAAACATTATCTGTTCATTCTTTGCTGCAGGTCTCTCCATGTGGACTTTCACTTCCAGTGCTTCCAAGTACACTACATTCTCTACATCGGAATTTTGTTTTTTTGATTATGTGTTTGTTGAATATGATCTTTCTTTGTTGGCAAATTTACTATTATATGTACTATGAATTTGATTTTTTTCATTTACACTAGAATTCTTCTATACTTACGGCGCTTAATATGTTGTAATTGCTAGGTATTATTCTTGTAATTGCTAGGTCAACAATACTAAGTGAAAAAATTTATTAGGCTCATGTCTGATTTATAATTTGATTTCAGTGTATTTACTTTGATTTGGTTGTTTGGTTCGTGCACTGCCCTTAGTAAGTTTTTGGTTTTTGAATTGCATACAACTTTTTTTTCTTTTATTTGTTTGGTTCAAGCAGTTTGCACATGTTCTGCTTCATTCTGATATTAGTCTTTCTATTATTATTTTTTGTTTCTGTAACATATATTTTATACATCTAGTACTTGTTAGAAGCATTAGTCCTTTTCTTGTGTCTGACTGCTTGTCTCCAATTGGTTGACAAGGACGAAATGTGGTCTAGAGCTTATATTTTGTTGTACTTGTTCATCTATCGTTCATGTTTTTTTTATTTCCAGTTTTGCATTTTTAGACTATCTGTTTGGTGTTTCTGATCTCGCTTTCTTGTTGTTAAATGTAGTAGAAAAATCTGTATATAGTAAGAAGAATGGTCCCACCTGATAAATGCACTTAATTAATTTACTATCATGTTACTATGGATTAATTTTGTAGTTACACTAGAGTTTAACTACACTTACAGTTGTTAATCAGGTGTAATTTCTAGGTATTATTCATGTAAGTAGTAGTAAGTCCAAAAAGTTCATTAGTCACATGTTTGGCTACTATTTTTGAGTGGACTATGTATGCTTTGGTGTATTTTTGATTGAGTCAATACCCTCAGTACCTCTTTAATTCCAATAGTCTTGAGTATGGTTTGTTTGTTTGATGCAATGGTCTCATAATCTTTCTGGTATTTTGCATTCCTTAGAAAATTTGTGTTTTTTTGTTTTATTAATTTGATTTGTTTGGTTCATGCAGTGCCCTCAGTAAAGTTTTGGTATTTGCAATCCATAGAAAACTTTGGTTTTTGTTGTCTGCATATTTCTTTTGTTCTCTGTTTCTCGTGCTCTGGTTTTTTGTTCATTTGTTATATTCTTTATCATTTTCCTCCTTTGATTTCAGTTTTTTAATGTCAGGTTTGATATATTGGCTCCAAATATCCTTCTCCCTTAGTATGTATGGAGTCTCTCACTTAAACATCTAAGGTACTGCTCCACTACTTTATTCATCTGATATAGTGTTTCTTATTCTTTTGCTTCGAGACTTTTGCAAATTTTGAAATGTTTGTTTCCTACTTTTGTTTGTATTTTCCTATATTTGTTGGTACTTAAGGTAATGCAACCTTACTTTTTATCTGAATTTTTGTATTGGTCATAAGATTCCCTTTTCATTCATTGCTTTTATGTTGTCTGTCAAATTTTCAGTAATTTTAGCTTGACATTGATAGTAGTCATTCTGTCTTAATGTACTTAGACCAGTAAGAAGGTTTGGCTCCTCCTGATAATGCACTTACACTAGAGTTCAACTACACTTACAGTGGTTAATCAGGTATAATTTCTAGGTATTATTGATGTAACTAGTATTAAGTGAAATTTTTTTATTATGCACATGTTTGGCAAATGTATTTTGGATGGACTATGTTAGCTTTACTTTATTTTGATTGAGGCAATGTCCTCAGAACCTCTTTAGTTTGAAACTTTGAATTGACTTTTTTATTTTGATTTGTTTGTATGATCAATGCTCTCAGAAATAATTTGACTTTGGAATTCATAGAGATTTTTTGGTTTTTTGGTTTCTTTTTATTTGCCTTGCTATTATAAATTTTTGTTCAAAGTATAGGCAGAGTATTAATTTTTTCCTGGGTTAATTCTATTTTTGTAAGTCAGGATTCTTGTATAGCATTTTTTTATTTTCTAGTTGATGATTCTCATCTTGCTTTCTTCATGGCAAATTTAATATTATATGGGCTTTGAATTATTTTTTTGTTTATGTTCTTCTGGTATGCTGAGGCGGAGGCGGAGCTAGAGGCAGAATCGTTTTCGATGCTGATTTGGCTTCATCGGTGAGTATTTCATTCAGTTTTTTATTAGAAGTTGTAGATCTGGCTGCTTTTGTTCTGATTCTAATTTTTGTCACAGTTTCTGTCTTCCTGTGTGTGGCCCTCTGTTTTGTGGATGTTCAGGCAGAGGTCAAGACGGAGGCACTTGTTAGTGAGTATTCCTTGCAGTTGTTCCTGACATTTTATACATGCGGTCATTGTTGTAGTCATTCTGATTTGATTTTTTCCTTATTTATGTGCTCCTTCTTGAAGGGCGAGCCTGGTGCAAGCGGTAGAGTCTTACCGCCTATGATCAGAAGGTCTCGGGTTCGAGTTGCGGTCTCCTCGCATTGCACAGGCGAGGGTAAGGCTTGCCACTGACACCCTTCCCTAGACCCCGCACAGAGCGGGAGCTCTCTGCACTGGGTACGCCCTTTTTTTTAGTTTCATCGAAGGTGGCTCTGGATTGTACTTTGTACTTTGTGAAGCTTTCTTTGTGGAATGCCGGTTATGGAGCCGGTAAACGTAGACCAGTTGAGTGCTTTTATGTTGTACTTTGTTTGTTTATTTGCTTGTGTGTTTGTGTGTATGTGTGTGGAGGAGGCACATGTGTGTCAATGTTACCACAGTTTGCTTGCATCTAAATCCCAATTGATGCACATTCTTTGCTTAAGTTGTAGTAGCCATCATGCCTATTTGAGCTCGGTCCCTCCACTAACAATGACATTGATGAAGCATTTTTGTTTTACCCTGTACTGCTTGTGTATAGCCTCATCCTCCTATAGTTTTGGATAGCTGGGCTATCTTGTGACTGTTGTAGTGGAACAGTAGGAGCTCACATCTTTTAATTGTGTGTTGCATATACGCATACACTATACAAGAAAGCTGTGTTTAGTATCCATTTCTTGATTGCACATTTATAAATAATAAATTGCACACTTAAAATACTGCAATTATGTTGTTTAACATGTGCAATATCCCGTCTTTATATATAGCTTTGGCACTATTTTGTTTTCCTTTTTACATTTGATTAAGCAGGAAAAACATATGTTCAGAAAGCTTGCCTCTGTGGTTGAATCCGTTATTTGCCCCCACATTTTGGGTTCTCTGATCTATTTTTGTTTGCCATCTATAGATATTTGTTGACCTGTTGAACGAATATGTGAAGGATGACAAAAAATATTTATCTGGAAGAAAAACTCATCATGTGCCAAGAGGATCTACTATCCAAAGAGCGCCAGATTGCTCACCTAGAATCAGAATTGAGGTATTGAATTACCAAGGCTGTTTGTTTTGTCTGATCAAATTTATGGGAAATTACGCTCTTCTAGCTTTTTGAAGTCTTAGATCCTGAACTTTTTTGTATCATTTGCATTATGTTTGTGAGCCTTTGTTTAGTGAATGATGATATGCATCTTATAGTTTGCATAGATTTTCGATTTGTTCCTTGTTTTTTTGGTTGTGGTCAATGATGTTAGCAATATTGAGCTATGTTAATGCACCTGATTTGCTGTGTACACGGAGATTCACTCAACTTTGATCTATATATGTTTTATGAAACATCATGGCGAGTTTGATATATATAGAGGAGATTGCTTGGTGTGCTTCACTGCATTTGCATAAATGCTGCGATGAGATGTCAATATTTTTTCCTTTTAGTATTGTCAATTTTTCTAATTTTAAGTGAATCATCATACTACTATTTTAGCACTGTGATTAATCTAAAACTGAATCATACTACTATTCTAGTTTATGTAGTTTTTCTACAACTGGGAACTCTGAATCTAAATTATGGTACTTGCAGCGTGAAAATTTTCTGCTTGGTTAATATGGAAACCTGAAGGTACCAGACTCTGGGCTAAGCATGTTATCACTGCAAATCAAGGTAATGACTTCTTGTTTGTGCTCCTCCAAGTTACCAATGAGTACTTGGTAAAAAAATTCACACATTTTTTGTCAACAAATAATCATATATCAAAATGATGGGAAGTATAGGCAATTTGGCAATGCACGGATCTCAAAATGAAACCCTTGTGTGTCAGTAAAGAATTGCAACTTCTAGTCGAGGAAGGTTTGATAATGGATTGTGGTTTCTCAATGACATTAGAAAATGATGATTGGTTAGGACGATGCGCATGTGAGCTGTACAATGTTTTTGATTTTTTTCGGCAGAAGCTAAGTATTTTCCAATCTTTTTGTCCTATGCTGGGAATGTTTTCTCTGACCGCGTAGAACAAATCAATGATATGTGTTAGTTGTTTACAAAACACCTATAGTCCTGTATTTTTTATCTTATGATCTGTCTATCTCCTCACCTTTGTTATCAGTTATCACTTCACAAAATCACACCTGCTGTAGATGTAGGGGCTTAACAATTTTGGTTTGCTTCTTTCTTGGGCTAATCCTGCTGCAAAGCATAAGAGGCAACAAAAAATAGATGTTTTACTCAATACAGATCCTTGGTGAGGATTCTTGCTACAGGCGCTGGTGATTTGCAGTGGCTGTATATTTCCTTACAAAATTTGGTCAATAAATATCATGTCGAGGGTTGGTGCTACATGTGCTGGTGGTTTGTTGTGCCTCTCCAAATTTAATTTGGATATATAGGTGGACAACTGGAGCTCTATGTGTGGTACTTCAATTCTGGATTGGTTTAGTTGATAAGTCAGTTTTGGTGTTGATGCTATTCTATCTCGGTCTTCCGTGCTTTCCTATATTTTTTTCTTTTCATCTTGGTGACTATACTTAGCTCAGTGGTGACAGGATGCTGCTAATACAAATAGATTTTGTAGCTACACTGTAGAGTTCCTATTACTGTGTTTGTATTATCAATCCGGTGGTCTGTGTAACGGCACATACTACTACCAAGAGCTTCACCTAGAATGGAATTTGTGTTGTTTTGGGGGTATTCTCTCCATTTCTACATTTCCCGAGAACTTTCACACTATTTCCCCTTTTTACCTTATTAGAATTCAGATGCTACATTCTCCTTTTGTTTGTTTCCACAGCTAATTTCTCTATTTCTATTTCTGCTTTCCATGTTCACAGGTGTGCACCATGGCTTTTGACTTCCCTCCAAGCTTCTAGCCTCATGCAAGGTGTGGTACCATCTGTGTTCATGCTGCAAGGAGATGGGATGGATCATTATTCATTACCTTTGTTTTATAGATACCTGGTTTTCCATAGATTTAGTTTGTATCACTGTTTGCTGTGCAGATTTTTTCCTTTCTCATATTTGTCTGCACATTAAGTACCTTTAATTTCTCTATTCATGATTTGCACGAAAGCTTTTCGCCTGCTAGCCTGTTGATTGTTGGTCTAAGAGAATTTGTACAGGTACAAATAAAAAAGAGCTCCATTTGCTGGTTTCTCCATGAAGGCCAGGTTACAGCGAGGTACGGTTCAGAGCACACCAGCTTTCCTTTTTTGGCTTTTGTCCTCAGCTCATTGCTTACCAACATATCTTTTTAAAATCTTGATCTTTGGTTATTAAGATTGTGTCCTGAAAAATATACTTCTCTACAAAAAAATGAAATCTTCATGATAGAAATATAAGTTACCAGTGAGAAAAAAACATTCAAACGCATAGTTTTATTGGTACTATATTTTTTCTTAATTATTATACTAAGATCATACTATCTTTTTTTTCCTTTACGAGGACCATGAATGACCAGGAGCTGTTGTCCTTTTTCTGCCTTGACTTGCTGCATATTTTGGGATTTAAGAGATCTCGTACCAAAAACAGGAATACAGTTACCGATATTTTATTTTCGTGAGTGTGATTATTATTACACTGCCTGTTTTTAACAGGTCTTGTTTCTAACAGGCCGTTGTCTTCCTCTCCGTATTGCATTTCATCAACTGAAGATCATTGTTGTGCTATCTGTGTTAGGCTTCAGCAGTTAAAGAGGATTAATCAGTTCCACCTGTTTTAGAATACAACTTTTAGTGGCCAGGATTTATTGCTTTCAGCGCTGCTTATGAAAGTCTATTATCCACGGCCTCCATTTGTGGTTCTAATGTTACTTCTGTACTTAATCTACCTTGCTTATCTAAGTAGCTGTGCATGTCTGCTTTACATATTGTGTTATCAGCATATTCCTTCTATTATAACTTATTATTATTTTTATAGTTAGGGCTTCATTTAACTGGACGGTCTCATCTCCTTTTCTTTACCAAAAAATATTTTCAAAGAAGTGCTTCCTGCCTCTTTTGCATATTTGTAGTCAGTAGTGTCATATATAACTGAAAATTATTATGTACATAATGCTATGTGCTCTTTTTTTGCTCAGACAGTTCTGAAATGATTCTTCAATGCTCATAGCTGTAGATCCATGACTATGAATGGGGCAATGCCTACAGGGATGAAATTGGTTGCAGTTAAGATCAACCGTTGGATAGACATACATTCAATTGGCCGTGTTATTTTCTACGCAAGTGATTGAATTCAGATGTTTGCATTTTTTGATGGATGAAAATTATAGAAACATTTAAGTGGAAAGACAGTTGTATGTGTTCTTCTCTCTTTTTTTCCTTTTATCATCTTTTGTTGAATTTTGTTCTCACTTCTCACCACATTTCCTTCGTATATATGCCTCATGATTTTGTACATTTGATATATGATGTCCACTGTTTTTGTTCAAAGCAGTTAGGATAACATGTCACATATTTTGCCCTTTTATTATTTTCTACTGTTCACAGGAACATGTTTCTACAATGGCCCCTTCTCATCCTGTGTGGTGTATGCCCACATATATGTGTTAGTTCTACAAATGAGTGTTTAAATTAACTTGGAGAAAGCAGACAATGATGGGAGGTTCTGTGAGTCTTCAAAAATGTTTGCTAAGCATTTTCGGCAGGTTCCTTAATTCTTCTTTATGTTTGTATGTATGGGTAATCTATGCTAAGCATTTTCGGCAGGTTCCTTAATTCTTCTTTATGTTTGTATGTATGGGTAATCTACATGGTTTGAGATCATTTCAGTCAGATTACATCATAGCCTTCATGAAAGCACTTTTGGTGCATGGTGCAGGTGACAAAATTAACTTGCCTACTGATGGGTCAATATCAGTTGTCATGGCTACAGCCCATAAAGTATCATTTACATAATCAAAGTTGTCAATTAATCAGTTAGCTATTGTTATTTGTCCTTGTCTTGCTATAGAAAAAAAATGTTATTTGTGATTTATTTTTGTTGCAACACAATTCAGAGTTTTGTTAATTGTTGATTGTCATTTGTGCTAGCACAGAGAACACTTTTGTCCTTGTCCTTTCATAGAAAAGAATTGTTTTTTGTGATCTGTGCCAACACATTTCAGTTATTTGTCTTTGTCCTTCTATAGATAAAAATTGTAATATGTTTATTGTGGTTTGTGCCAACACAGAAAACATTTTTGTCCTTGTTTTCTATAGAAAAAATTGTTATTTGTGATTTGTGTCAACATGTTTCAGTTTTTTTTGTCTTTGTCATACTATAGCTAAATTGTAATCTATTTGTTGTGTTTTTGTGCCAGCACAGACAACAAAGACACCTGCTCACCTTCTCGAACCACACATCCTTGTCAAATAGAGTTCCTCTGTGGCTCCGTAGCAAGGACGGGATACCAGGGCGATTTGATGTAGGCTGTTGGAGCTCTTGTAGAGTAGCTCTAAGGACACCATCTGGTGTGTGGTTGCTCTCTCTTTGAACATATGTCTTCTTCATTTGTATCAGATCTCCTTTTCTAATGTGGGTTCGATTTGCTCGATAGGTTTAATTCTCTAGCGTTAGGAGGGAATAGAGCTAGAGATTGGTGTTGTGCTCTAGCATTATGTCTAGTTATGGTCCTTTTTGTGGCTGACATGTACTATAGTGGTGCATGAACTTGGTAATTTTTTTCATCTTGTCTTCGCAATCTCTGGGCCTATTTCCTCTTTTTGTTGTTGGCATAAGCACATGTCACCCGTTGATATTTCATTGCAGAAGAAACTTGTAGTATTAAAGCTTGTTCTCAAAACAAAACAAATACTTCTACCGTTACAGCTGTGGAGGAGCACAAGTGCCTGAACTCAGACTTGTGGCATGCCTGTGCCTACCCGCTTTATTTCCTTGCCCGCTTTGACCCGCTGCTGCTATTTTTTCCGCTTTTCAGAGCCGTTGCTCCCTTTTTTCTTTCTGTTTTTTGGTGTTGCTTGCTGCTTTTGCCTGCTGCTACTGATGCTTGCTGCTACTGATGTTTGTTGATGCCTCTCTCTCTCTCTCTGTGTGGTTGTGGTTGCTGCTACTGATGTTTGCTGATGCCTCTCTTCCTTAATTGTTTCTTGTGAGTTCATTGATGTTGGATAATCATCACATCTACTTGTTGTGACATACATATTATTCTGCTTCATAAAAAAAGCAAGCAGCTGAGTACTTATATAGCTTTTTATCAGATTCTTCTTTTTTTTCATTGCATCATTGAATTGTGTTTCTTACCTCAAGTAGTTGATCAAACTTGACTGGTGCTTGTATTAGTTGCATAAGGGAAGCAATTGAAACCTGCAAGAAAATGAAGAAGCCATTAGTTCTTATTTATTTATTGTTTATGTCAACTGTTTTGAATTAGGAGTAATTTTACATCATTGTTGCTTTCTTCTTGGCGAATCATTTCCTCATAATTCTGAATCTGATATTGTGCCTTTGACATTTCCTGCTGCCTTGTTCTTCTTTCTAGATTCATGTTCTGTTATAACATCTAGATTTCATATTTTGACAGTTAGAAGGTTTCTCATCATTACATATTCCATGCATCTAACACACACAAGGAGATTGAATTCAAATGATCGGTGTACTAACCTTGGCTGTTGAGGTTTGTGGTTCATCTTTGATCTGATCTCTGCCCCTTTGCCCTGCTTTGCGTGTACAAGTTGCATGAGCCGGATCTTGAAATTGTATACATGTACAGTATAATTGCATTAGCAGCAAGTACAAGTTGCACTATGTCAAATGTGATATTTCCTTATTTTTGTTCTATAATTTAATTACAATAGTAATATAGCAAATGCATAAGAGATATATTTGTAATTTTAGTTGAGGATTAGTTGAGGATTGTTGAGTGGTGTGGCTATGCTTGTCTTGTGTAGGAACATCATAGCAGTCCTAGCAGCAGCTTGGTTGCTGTTTTCAGTTTGGCCCTGAGTTCTAGAAGCTACTGCTCTGCATCTTCGATTTTCCTAAGGAGTTGCTTGTTTGGTTTTTAGGTGTGCACCAGTACCTTAGTTGCAATTTTCCATCTCTTATGCAACTAGAGCTAGCTAGCTAGTAGTTCTCTGATGAACAAGGACAAGATTTAGATTAGCTTGTTGATGTGCCTGGCTGCCACTAATTGCAGTGCTAATGGGTAATGCATGCATGGCCATCTGATTCAGCACTAGTCAGTCAGGAGACAGACTCTCAAAAAAAAGTCAGGAGACAGAAAATTGAAGAGAGGTCTCTGTCACACTCATGTCGCCGTCTCGTTTCATGCCTCACACATAGAGATTCAGCACTAGTTTTCCATGGATCTACATTCTCCTAGTCTTTGATCTGAGTTGCTATTGTTTTTTGTTGCTTTTTCAGAAAGTAGATTCAAAAGATTGGATACTAACCTTTGCTGATGAGGTATGGATCGGTCTTCTACTTCTTCTTCTTGAAATTTCTTGTTCTTCTTTGCAATCTGATGTCTCCCCCTTTCCCCTGCCCTGCGTGAGCAGAGCAGAGGTTTCCCCCACGCAGATCTATTTCTGGTTGGCTTCTCTCCCAAGTCTTTATATTCCTATGTATTCATGGTTTTGGGCTTTTGTTATGGGCTGCTATTGTTAAATGGTCCAATTTGTAATTTTAATTATATTCCTATGTATTCATGGTTTTGGGCTTCTCTTATGGGCTGCTGCTTTTAAATGTCCTATTTTGTCATTTTAGTTAATGGACCAACTTTGGTTACACAAAAATTATAACAGATTTCCTCTAAGTGGGCCTTCTTTAAAAACGTGTGCTACCTTGTGCTAAAACACATGATTTCTTCTCTCTTGGAAATCATGTGTTATGCAAGCAACCAACAACCATGTGCTAGCTTGTGCTAAAACACATGGTTTTTTTCCTCTGTTATAAATTGTGTGTTTTGTATCTAACAAACAACCATGTGCTATCTTTTGTTGAAACACATGGTCGTTGGGTAGACAGACTCGTAATATAATAACAATAATAATCTGCCATGCCAACACAACACATTGCTTTTGGATGACAGACACTGAAATAAATAAATAAATAAATAAATGTGATTGCCGGTGACACAGGCAAGGTGACAAGTGCGTATGGTGTGGCCGTTATGTATAGCTTGCTGTAGGGAGGTGCACCTGAAATAAATAAATAAATAAAGATTTACCATGGAATGGATGCATATAGTATACCTAGTGCTGCAATCTCACCGGCCTCTCCAGCTGTTTATATCAGCACTCAGCTAATTATATAATATTATCTGATGGCCTGACGCCCTGTGTGGCCCGGAAAAAATGGAGAGGGCGTTCGGCTGGTCATGTCCCGGCTTGTTCCCGCTTGTTTCAGTTTGTTTCAGCTTATTCCCTCTCACAGAATACTATTCAATCATCCAAAACCATCCAAAATCAGCCCAAAGGCTACCAGCCGAACGCCTTTGCTTCCTCCTGAGCTGCAATTGAAACTATGGCGTCGTCCAGCCCAAAGGCCAGCTGACATCCATCGAGGCCGGCACGCTTTACTTTATTTCTTCCCAGCGCCTCGACCACGCACCGGCTTCTTGGCTTGTCATGATTTGGCGGTAGCTGGTCGATTGTGTCTTTGCATGTGTCGAAAACTGAAATCTGCCTGCTAGAGATGATGGATGAACCCCCGCTCCCACAGCAGTAAGCCGTACTGCGCACGCAAGAGGATTTGATTCCATTGAGCTGTTGTTTCTGTTACGATTTCCTTCCTCTCAAAGCAGAGGATGTGTGTATGTATGTATGTATATTGGTGCAGGCTACAAAGCAGAGGATTAACATACAGTCAATGCATAATGACACCTGAAAATAAGTACTAAGCGGCACGTAAGTACTATACTACGACTGTGCATGTTGGTGCACTGCATTGAGAGAGAAAAAAGTATATATAGTTGCCTTGTTGTATATATATCTACGAGATTTATTTCTGAAATGGCTGTCCATCCACTGCTACAAAACATAGATATTGTGTCATATTCTTGTAACACGTTTGTTAATGTGTTACGATGAAGTTTCATAGTAACACAAACTATGTGTTACAAAAGAGGATTGTAACACAAAACACTTGTTTAATAAAACACGTGTTACTGACAACGATTTTAGTAACACAATTAATGTTACGAGTGGAGTGTTACAAAAGTGGTACTATATTGTGACACATAAATGGAACATGTGAAAAGTGTGATAAATAGATATCCTGTAGTAACACAAAATAATGATACAACTAAAGATCCACGACTTCAGGCCCATTACTTGTGCAAATATATATAGGTCCATTACTTCAAAAAATATATATGGAGTGTACAAATATACATGGTCAAGACTACAAGAGTGCAGGAGACGGTATGCGTAACCATGATTTGGCAGTATGTCAACAGTCTGCATTACAAATCCTGCACCTCAGGTCAATTACTTGTACAAATATACATAGGTCCATTACTTCAATAAAAAACATACATAGTAGATGAAATATAGAGGCCCAAGTAATACAAGAGGGCCTCCGGTTACAATGATTCCTCAGTATGTCGTTCGTAGGCCTCTGTACACAGTCTGGGTGTGACCACTGACCACACCCACCGGCAGCATCAAGCAGAGCAATTGAGCAAAACAGAGTACTGGCCGCTGCAAGCTAGCAGGATGCGGCTCCGCCATAAGGATCCCTGCATATATATTAGTTACATACAGGATCAATGGATAATGATACTTCAAAATTGAGTGCGTATTAAGCGGTAGTACTACTACGTAGCAAGTACTACGGAACACTTGTTACCAAAACAAGTACTACGGAACACTTGTTACCTGAAAATATGGTCGTGCAGCAATTAGTCTTCATCTTCAGCACAAATGGTCCGTGACTTGATATGGCTAATCTTGTCGTACTCAGATGAGCTTCCTGTTAACAAGGACTCATACAACTCCTTGCTGCAAGTCAATTTGAGATATCTTGGTCTTACTGTTGTCACATATTCCGGAACTGTCTCCGCGGTGCCGTCCTCCATCTCCATGCTGTCAAGTGACGAGACTCCTTCTAGTACCTCCACATTTCGGCAGTATAAGATCTCGATTTTCTGCAACTTGGAGAGATTGCTGATCCTTCTCAGCTCCAGGCAGTCGAATACTTGAAGTTTCACAACTGAAGGGAAGTTCTCTATATATGTCAGGTTGCTCAGCTTGCACAGGCGCACTTCTCTTAGAGCATGCCTCCTGCTACTGGCGAGCCCCGGTGGAAGACAGCTCAGCTTGCAGTTAATAATTGCGAGACCATTGAGTGTAGGCATGGCCACGGCATCTACAGTCACATTTGATGGCCAGACCCATTCCTCCCATTCACACAAATCCTCCACCAACTGCCAGGGAGGAGGGTGACTGGAACTCAGGCCCAACACACTTGATAGTAGGTGCGTCATTGATGGAAAGCGACTCCAAACTAGGGAGCTGGTCCCTGCCATCGTTAGTTTGCCTTGGCCAAACCACGGTGGGCGCCAATGTTGAGACTAGCGGTCTCAGACAAGGTGGAGGGGATAGAGGCCTCCGCCCGCCATGCGCTGCTCTCAGGCGGAGGCTCGGGGAACAGGCACGACAGGTGGGCGTCTAGGGAGATGGCATGCAACACTAGGGTTTCATTAATTCACACTCCAACCCCTGTACTGTTACAAGTGTTCCCTATTTATAGGGCTCAACTACCACTTTTACAGAGTTTACAATAGTACCCTTCAACTGCTACAGTACATTCTCGGAATATTCCACTACTCGCCTTTCCTCTTGGGAGTAATCTTGTCATGCCGCCCTCAGGTAGTGGTCCTGCGCGATCAGCCGGCCCATCAGGCCTCAGGATTTGGCGATGGGCCTTTGGGCCTCCGCCGTCGGTCTCCGCCTCATCAGGCCTCAGGATTCGGCGAAGGGCCTTTGGGCCTCCGCCGTCGGTCTCCGCCCCTGGGACGCCGGGGCCGCAGACCCCCGACGCCCAGTATTGCCGTCCTCGTGCTTGGGTCTCTGCCCCTACGAGCGGAGGCCGAACCGGCGCGCCCGCGCCGTCCACGAGCGCCTTCCTTTGGTTACCTACACACACACACGTAGGTAACATTGGCACTTGATTAGCCTTGCAGCGGGGCGGCCTCCGCCCCTTCCGCCGGAGATGCCTACGAGCTAACTGGGCGGAGGCTACGCCAGGGTCACCGGCAGCGTCCTGCAAGCAGTCCGAGAAACCGTCATCTTTCTGGGTCTGGAGGTGCAGTAGCTGGGCCTTTGCTTAGGTAGTTGGTCGGAGACGTCTCTGTGAACTGCTGGCCACGTAGGTCTCCACCACTCTCAGAGGCCGTGTTACAACAGTTCCCCCCTTTTGAGACCACGGTCCGCCCGAGCGTGTCGTGAGCTCAAAACGCCCTAAGCAAGGGCGTCTGCGGGGGCGTAGACTGCGCGTAGTCACGTCTCCGACCTAGGCTGCCGCCGCGGTGGCTTTCTTTTCCGCCTCTGCCCATACTCGCCGGCCCGCCTTCTTCGGACCCTATCGCCACCTTCTCGGCGTTAGGGCCGCCGGCTGGGGTGCGCGGTTCGAGGAGTGCATGCTTGCCTCCGTCTCCGCGTTGGAATTTGAAAAGCTAGTGGAGGAGGATTTGGGGAGTGTCTCCACATCCGTCGGAGACCTGATCGCTGCGGATTCTAGAGACATGGCGATAAAGTCATGGGATTTCGGCCCCTCCTCCATTACTGAAGAGGTGGTCGCGGAGATGTTGAAGGAATCATATTTTCCTTCTTCGAGGGTAAAAATCCCTCCGCCTGGCTAGACTATTCCGGAACCGGAGGAGGGATATGCGGTGGTGTTTTGGGACTTCTTCACCTACGGCCTCCGCCTTCCTTACATCCCCTTCCTCTACCGGGTGTTGGAGACCTTCAATGTCCAGCTCCATCATCGGACTCCTACTGCCTTCCTCACGCTCAGCAAATTCTGCTGGGCGTGTGTTTCTTATGGTGCCGAGCCAGATGTGGACACCTTCTGCGCTTACTACAAGCTGCAGAAGCAGCCAAAGAAGAAGAAGGAGATGCGGGAGGGCAAGGAGGTGGAGGGGACCTATCAGTATGGTAGTTGCACCTTTATGTCGAAGAGGAACCAAGGCGTAGATCGCCTGGAGATTTCTTTTTGCCAGAAGGGCAAGTGGGACCGCGGCTGGCTTGAGCAGTGGTTCTACGTGAAGACCTACGGGGTCCGCGGCTCTACCGAGGATGGTGCGAAGGTCGCGGAGTATCCATTGACTTCAAGAATGGAGGAGACGGCACCGCATACGCGCGTGGATCCGCCGGAGGAGATGTCTCCGGCGAGGAAGGCTTGCGACCGGGCTTTTGCGGCTGCATGCCGCTACTCCGGGGGCCACGACCTGGTGGAGGAGATTATGGCCTCCAACTACTGGCCCCTGGGCAAAGACAACCCAGCCTTTCAGCTGGAAAAGGTGAAGGTTCCTGTTTTTGGGCCGGAGGCCGGGATTCCTTTCCCCCGCTTTGGCCGGTCTTTAGGGGAGGGGTGACGGAGGACAGCTTCGTTGCCGACGTCGAGGAGGCCACCGTCGGGTTGGTTGGCAAAATTTTCGAGCGTGAGTACACGTCTCGGAGAGCCATGGTAGGCACCATGCCGCGGCTCAATCGAGTTTTTGAGGAGCTCGAGATCGTCTACCGGGAGTGCGAGGTTCCCGCCGAGGTCCTGTCTTCGATTGACAAGAAGAAGAAGAAGGCCTTCGTGAAGAATGTTATGGCGGAGGCCGAGTCCAAGAAGAGGAAGGGCGCCTCCGTTGCTCGGGCGCCTACGAAAAAGAAGAAGAGCGGTGCTCTAGTGATCGCGCCGGCCTCGTCTTCGGCCGGTAGTGCCGGTGTTGCCTCCGCCGGCAGTGAAGACGTTCAGAGCTCCTCCGTCCCATTAATGGACGTGCGGGTCACGAACAGAGAGGATCGCGGCTCTCCTGGAGCTTCGGTGTGCCCTGTGAGTGGTGCTGTGAGCGGTGCTGGTCGTCCAGAGGCCAGCGCTGCTCCGGCGCGCACCTTGCACGGTGCTGCGAGTGTCGCCGAACAGTCGGAGGCTAGCGCCGCCGATCCTATGCCCGACATTTTTGGCGGGCTGTATTCAAGTTCTGAAGAGGGCGCGGAGGCCATCTTGCGGCACGCTCCTTTGTCTCCTGTCGTTGTTGTGCCTTCGCCCGCGCCGGCGGCCAACATCGGGCAGCCGGAGGCCATGCTTGCTGAGTAGGCCCCAGTGGCTCAGTCTTCTTCGAGTCCTCCGCCCGCCAGGCCGTTGGCTGAGGAGAGCCGGCCCTTTGGGCCTTCGCCGCATGATATGGTAGAGACTTCTGCCCAGGGGGCTCGACAGGCGGCCCAGCCTGGGCTTTTTATGAGTAAGTTTGTTTGGTGCACATTTTTGAGTTTACTGTCTTCGCCCGGTTTATTTGTTTATGTATTGTACCAAGTGCTAATACCGTGTACTTGTTGCTTTGTAGGTGATGTCATGGCTGGACTCCTCACCCCGGAGGAGCGAGCGGCCGCTGCCAGCGTCAGGTTTGGTCCGGGGCAGCCAGGGCTGATGGCGCCGGGTCCGAGTGAGTATAGAGTGTTTTTATCTTACTCGTCTTTTGGCCTATTGTCATTGCCTATTTCTGATTGTCCCTCTGACCTGAGTTGTTTTTGTTTTTTTGCTATGTAGGCTCCTCCGACACCTCTATCTTAGGTTGGGAAGAGTGCTATCTTGGGGTTCTTGGAGACGTCGGAGGTGGTCTCTGGCGGTTGGTGTATGTATTGTGAGATTTGCTTTTCTCACCTTATGGTTTTGTGTTTGTTTGTTCTTCATTGAACAGATCGCTTCAAACAGCGTCTGAGGGACATGGATTTCTTCCAACTTCTCAGTGTTCATCTAGAACACCAGAGCTTGGTGCGTCTTCGGTGGTTTGCCTTTTTTGGTGTATGTTCGCCTTTAGATTTGTTTTTGTTTCTATGGCTGATCGCCTTGGTCATCTTCTTTCTGATCGCAGGGGTACCACACGGCCGTTGTTATGGAAGAGCGCTGCACTCACAAGGTCTCCGACCAAGATACTGCAATTGAAGCGCTCAAGGCAGAGAACGAGCGCCTAGAAGGTGAAAAAGGGGGTTTGGCGAACTCCCTTGCAGCTCTCCGACTTTCTCTAGCGGAGAAGGAACAAGAAAAGGAGGCTTTGAGGTCCGAACTCGCCAAGGCCCGGGATGCAGAAGCTTTGTCCGCCGAGCAGGCCCGCAGGGCGAACGAGTTGGCCGAGGGTCTCCGGCGAGAGCTAGCCTCTGAGAAGGAATCTGCAGCTGCGGTGGGAGAGCAGCTGTCTTTGACGACGAGGCATTTGGACTCGGTCAAGGGGGTCCTTGCTGCAACCGTTGTCCATTACCGGGCCATCATCGCTGAGTTCGGAGGCAAAACCTCCGCTCCTCCGGAGGAAGACAGCGTGTACGCCCTCGCCTCCTGGCTAAAGCGTCACCTTGCGAAGCTCCCTGGTCTGATCAATGGCTGCATGGACTATGGGGCACTGGCGGGAGTAGCGAATTACGCCAAGCTTTTGGTGCATGGCGGGTGTACGCATACCGAAAGTATTCCGGAGGGAGCGCTGCCGGGTCCGGAGGAGCTTGGTGAGACTTCTCTTGGTTTGCGAAAAACCTTGAGAAATTTCATTGGGTAGTTTTGGGCTCCATTTGGGAGGCCTGCTGCCCGGAAACTGGCGGAGGAAAAGAGGGCGAAGGTATTTCTAGTCTTTGTAGCCACTATTTTTCTCTCCTTGCTTTTTGCGAAGCTACGAAGGCTTTCATTGCCTGTGCCCCTGATATTTTAGCCTGTGCTACAGGATGCGCAGAAGAGTCTTGCGGGTAGGCCTCCACCCTTTCCGCGCTCATCGACCACGGGCGACGCCTCCGCCACCGCTGGCGCTCCGGTGGGCGCTATGATCGGTGGTGGTGATGGTCGAAGGCCGTAGGCGCCGTCCCCGCCCACAGCTGATGCGGGCTCCATTCCAGGAACTTCTGCTGTGGCCAGGACGCCGGAGGTCTAGGCTCTTTGTAGGACTTAGCTGTTTTGACTTGTATATTGTAGTCCAGTTGGACTCTTCTAAATAAAGTTTATTTTGTTCTGAATGATTTTGTGGAAAATTTTAATCTTGCGCAGGTTCCGAATCGGGAGCCTGCGCAAGATGTTGCGCCTTTGACTCTCTACAACGACGGTATTTATGTGAGCGGAGAGCTTTGAGAGTATTGGCGTTCGGCCTTTCCCCGGAGCGTTGCGCGCGACGTGTTTGAGTCAGTTAAATTTGACATAGACGACGAGCGCGCTGGGTCTACTCGTGCGCTTGCTTGGCGTGGACCTCCGCCACAATAGTTTGGATTTTATTGTAAGTTTGTGTCCTGTAAGAATGCTACTTGACATTTTATGGAATACAAAATAGGTTCACTTTCTTGATTGTTTGTGCGGGGGCTTATGTCTGTTGTGCTAGTTTACATATCTCATCTAGTCCCGAGCTTGCACACCGTGGGCCTTTGCTTGGGCGAACGTGCACGATACAGAGGTGGTGGCCAAGACCTCCGCCTCATGTTCTCTCCTTCTCTGTGCTTGCTTGATGGCCGGGGTAGAAGTGTTGGTAGTTTTTTGGCCGGCGGAGGCGTACTTGAAGTCCGCCTGGCGAGGCTTGCTGAATCGGTGTGTGATCCGATAGGAGGTTTGGCGCAGCTTGTGTAGACGGTGGAGACTTTTGGTTTTTCTTTAGCTGGGTGTTTTAGCTGTCTGGTGGTATGGGCCTCCGACGCTGCACACCCATGGGACATGTTTCATTTGTGGAGATGGTAGGTTAGGTCTCCGGTGTCAGGGGGATGTTACGAGATTTCATGCGATATCCCCCTTCTTCCGTAGGCCTGCGCTGTTCATCACCGTGTCGTAGTTCCTATCTCTTTTCCCACTGTCTCCGACCGTCTACTTGTGCCTCCGATTTTACGAGTTTTCGTACAATATCTATGGCCGACTTAGATATCTAAGGAGACCCCTGCCTCCATGGCCATTGCTGTGGCTTGTGCTTGTGCTCTGCCTTCTTCCCCCCTTGTGCCTTATGCTGACTGAGGTTTTAAGGGCGTGAGGGGAACCCATTTTTATAGCGGGGTGGTGGCTTTTGGTTGTTAAATTTTTGGTACGTTGTTTGTTGGAACGTATCTTGGCTTTAATGGCCTATATCTTGCTTGAATTATTCGTGCCTTTTGAGGTCTTATGAAGTAAATAGGCCTAGTGCCTAAGTGACAGGGTTTTGTCAGACCTTTTCCTCGTTTTGCTGTTTTCGATGGCGGCGACCTTATTCCTGGTTCTAGCGCCATAATGGTGTTGCCCCTGATGCTTGGGTTGGTTTTTTGTTAATGTCGGAGGCCTGTTTTGGCCGAGGTTGTTTTTGCCTTGATGCCTGAATTTTTTCAGGTCTTCGTCAAGGTCGGAGGCCTGTTTGGCCAAGGTTGTTTTTGCCTTGATGCCTGAATCTGGTCAGGTCTTCGTCAAGGGTCGGAGGCCTGTTTGGCCAAGGTTGTTTTTGCCTTGATGCCTAAATCTGGTCAGGTCTTTGTCAAGGTCGGAGGCCTGTTTGGCCAAGGTGATTTCTGCCTTGATGCCTGAATTTGGATAGGTCTTTGTCAAGGTCGAAGGCCTGTTTGGCCAAGGTGATTTCTGCCTTGATGCCTAAATTTGGACAGGTCTTTGTCAAGGTCGGAGGCCTATTTGGCCAAGGTGATTTCTGCCTTGATGTCTGAATTTGGACTGGTCTTTGTCAGGGTCGGAGGCCTATTTGGATAAGGTGGTTTCTGCCTTGATGCCTGAATTTGGACAGGTCTTTGTCAGGGTCGGAGGCCTATTTGGCCAAGGTGGTTTCTGCCTTGATGCCTGAATTTGAACAGGTCTTTGTCAAGGTCAGAGGACTGTTTGGCCATAGAGGTCATTTCAAATTGCCAATGCCTATGGCCGGCGCTTTGAAAGGACCTGTGCTTATTTTTGTTCACCGAATATTGCGGCGCCAGAGCTGGCCGCTTTTGGTTTTGAACTTTTCAAGCGTTCTTTTGGGCAATTATCTCTTTATACTTGTAGAGGATTTTTACATTGAGCCTGCCTCGTTAAAAACCTCACCTCCGTTTGGAGTTCCCCTGTGAGGAAAAGAGTACAGGCTCTTTTACATTTTTTGGGTTGAAGAAAAAAGAGCTGAAGGGTAAATGAACGGAGGGGCCTCCGCTTATTATTTGCGGAGGTTGCCCTTTGGTGCATTGCCTAGATGTAGTATCTGCGGAGGCTGTCAATATTCCAGGTGTGGGTTGTCGTGACACCTTCGCTGTCGGTCAAGTGGAAAGAGCCAGGGCGGCCTGCTGCCGTTGCTGTGTATGGGCCTTCCCATTTCGGTTGCAGTTTGCCAACAAGTTGTGCGTTGGGTTTTCTTCTGAGTACGAGGTCTCTGTGTTTTATGTCTTTCCTTAACACCTGAGAGTCTCTCCACTTCTTAGTTTGGGACTGATATTTTGCAATGTTTTCGACTCCTTCTAGTCTTATGGCTTCTATTGTTTCCTTTGCATATTCTTCATCTTGCAGCATTAGCTGTCTCGTTGTGCGGAGGCTTTCGTGCTTGATTTCGTCTGGCATCATGGCCTCTTCTCCATAAAGCAGTTTGAATGGTGTGAATCCTGTTGTTCTTGAGATAGATGTATTGTGTGACCAAATCACTTTGGGTAATTCATCTACCCATTTTCCTTTGCGTAGGCCCAGCAATGTTTTTGATATTGCTGAAAATACTATTCTGTTTGCTCTTTCCACAGCACCATTGGACTCTGGGTGGTATACTGAGGCGAAGGCTAGTTTTGTCCTAATGCTTTTGTAGAATTCTTTGAAGTTCTCTGAATCGAATTGTTTTCCATTGTCTACTGTCAGAGTCCTCGGTACACCAAATCTGCAAATGATGTTTTGCTAGAAGAATTTTCTGACGTTTTCTGAGGTTATCTTTGCCAGCGGCTTTGCTTCTATCCATCTTATAAAATATTCTACTGCCACTATTGTGAATCTGTTTCCTCCTTGGGATGGTGGTAATGGGCCGACCAGGTCCATACCCCATCTTTATAGCGGCCATGTCGGAGGTATAAGCTGGGTCTCCGACGATGGTTTTGACTGCCGGGGAGAGAATGTTTGGCATGCTTTGCATGTTCTGACTGTCTGCTCTGCGTCTTGTATGTGTGTTGGCCAATACAAGCCTTGCCTTATTGCCTTTGCTGATAATGCTCTAGAGCCAATGTGCGATCCGCAAATTCCTGAGTGTA
The DNA here is from genome assembly GCF_019320115.1 of Miscanthus floridulus. NCBI lineage: Eukaryota > Viridiplantae > Streptophyta > Magnoliopsida > Poales > Poaceae > Miscanthus > Miscanthus floridulus. The sequence continues at coordinate 131,153,486 of NC_089589.1, forward strand.
TTTCTTGAAGCAACTCTATGCCTTCGCTCTGCGATATGCATTTGAGGAGAGGCTGGACTACTCCTTTCTTGTACAGTACACCATCTATGATTGTGTAATTTCTTGCCCTGGCCTGTATTCTTGCTGCTTTTGCTTTATCTTCTTCGGTGGTTTTGCCTTCTAAGAATTCTGTTATCGCCTTTCTCCAATCTTCATTTTGCAGGTGTAGTATGGGCTTAGGTGCCTTAGATGTCTCCGCAGTTGCCGGAGACTTCAAGATCTGGTAAAAAGTGTTTGGTGGCAGTGGCAAGTTATTTGCCGCAGCTTTTGCTAGTTCATCTGCCTCTGCATTTTCTGATCTTGGGATGTGCTTCCGGGTGAAGCCCTCGAATCTCCGCTCCAAATTTCTGACAACGGATAGGTATTTGATGAGTTCTGGCTCTCTTGATGTGTATTCTTTTTCCTACTTGGCCAGTAACCACTTGAGAATTTGTTTTGACTGTCAATGTTTTTGCCCCTAGGGCCTTTGCTTTACTAAGCGCTAGGATCAGGCCTTCATATTCTGCTACGTTGCTTGTTGATTTGAACTCTAGCCTTGCTGCATATTTCAGTCTGACGCCGGAGGGTGCCTTTAGGATGGCAGAGGCTCCTGCTCTGGCTTGGCCCCAGGCTCCATCCGTGAATGCTATCCAGCCTTGAGTGGTTGGTTGAACCTTGGGCTCTGTCGGAGGTGTCCAATCTGCTACAAAATTGGCTAGTGCTTGTGATTTGATTGCTGTTCTAGGGACATATGAGATACCAAACTGTGATAGCTCTGTAGCCCATTTTCCTATTCTGCCGGAGGCTTCTTTGTTTCTGAGCAAGTCTTGCAGTGGCAGCGATGTTGGAACTGAGATTTCGTGGGCTTGGAAATAATGCTTTAGTTTTCATGATGCCATCAGCACTGCGTAGGCAACTTTTTCTACCTTAGTGTAGTTTAGCTTGGCTCCGGATAGTGCTTCTGAGATAAAATAAACTGGCTTTTGAGTTTTGCCTGATTCTTTTTCCAGCTCATGAACTAAGACTGCGCGGACTGCATGGTCAGAGGCCGCCACATATAGCAATCGGTGGCTGTCTGATTCTAGGATGGAGACCACCAGTGAGTTTGCCAGATACTCTTTCAAGTTATGAAATGCCTCCGACTGCTTGGACCCCCACTCAAAGTTGTCTCCGCCCCTCAGGGCTTGGAAGAAAGGGAGGTTGCGTTCTGCTGATTTTGAGATGAATCTGTTGACTGCTGCTATTCTTCCTGTCAGCTTTTGCACTTCTTTCTTGTTTTTGGGTTCTGCCATTGTCATTATTGCTCTGGTTTTGTCTGGGTTCGCTTTGATGCCTTCGCTGCTTATGATGTATCCGAGCATCTTCCCTTTTGTAACTCCAAATATACATTTTTCTGGGTTGAGGCGGAGGCCAGCTATCCTGAGGTTAGCGAAGGTCTCCTGTAAGTCAGAGAAATGATCATCCTTGTTCTTGCTCATGACCACTATGTCGTCGACGTAGGCTATGATGTTTCTATCTAGTTGTGAGCCCAAAACTTCCTTTGTCATTCTGGCAAAGGTTGCTCCGGCATTTTTGAGCCCCTCCAGCATTCTGGTGTAGCAATATGTCCCGAATGGAGTGGTGAAACTTGTCTTGTCTTCGTCTTCTTTTTTCATCCAGATTTGGTGATACCCAGAGAAACAGTCGAGGAGAGAAAACCTCTGGCATCTGGCTACCTTGTCGACGGAGGCATCTATTCTTGGCAATGGGAAAGGGTCTTTTTTGCAAGCTTTATTCAGATCTGTGAAATCTATGCACATTCTCATTTTGCCATTCTTCTTTGGTACCAGTACTACGTTTGCAAGCCATTCTGAATACTTGACTTCCCTGATGACTTTTGCATCTAGCAACCTTTGCACCTCCGCCTTTGCTGACAGGATTCTGTCCTCCGATATTTTTCTCTGTTTTTTGCTTTCTTGGCCTCATGTTTTCATTGATATCCAGTTCGTGCTGTATGATGTCCCTGCTGACTCCCTGTAGGTCGGAGGCTGACCAGGCGAAGATGTCTTTGTTTTTTACTAGAGTTTCCATGAGCTCTTCCTCCTCTGCTTTGCTCAACTCTGAGCTGATTGTTACTTTTCTATCTGGTAACTCCTTTTCTAGAGGGGTCACCTTTGTCTCTTCTTGACCTGCCATATCTATTTTTCCTCTGGGCATATCCGGAGGCTCTAGTTCTTTGTCTGCCGACTCGACTACATTGATGTTTCTTTGAGCTCTGTAGATTACTTTTTCTATGTTTCTTGCTTCTTTCTGGCTGCCTCGGACTGTGATAATACCATGGAGTGCTGGTATTTTCATGCACAGGTAGGCCATATGCAGGGCTGCGTTGAATTTAGTCGTGAATCCTCTACCCAAGATGGCATTGTATGGGTAATACAGATCGACGACGTTGAAGGTTATGTACTCGGTTCTAGCATTTGCTTGGGTTCCAAACGACACTGGGAGTGAGATTTTTCCTAATGCTTGTATCTGCTTGCCTCCGAATCCTATCAAAGGGGATTCGGAGGGCTGTAGTTGATTTCTGCTGAGCTTCATTTGGTTGAAGGTATTTGCGAAGATGATATCTGTTGAACTGCAAGTGTCAATTAGTACTTTGCTTATCTCCCATGCTGCTATGTTGGTCTTGATTACCATTGCATCTGTGTGAGGGTAGCTTTCTAGCTGGAGATCTTCTTCTGTGAAGGTGATTGGGACTCTATATCAATCTGTGTATTTTGCTGGGCCTTGGACTGCTACGTTGTTTACCAGGCGGAGGTGATCCTTTTTCTGCTTTTTCGTTTGAAACTCCATTGATGATCCTCCGGCGATTGGTAGTATCATGCCTATTGTTGGTAGCGGTCCATGGGGGTTGACTTGGTTTTCTGGGTTTGGCTCATTTTTTGGTGCTGGTGGTTGGTTGTGAGGTGGCGGTGGAGGCAGTTGCTGCATGTGGTGCTGTTGCGGCGGAGGCTCGAACCTGATTTGGTTTTGTGGCAGTGGGTTTGTTTCGAGGTAGGTTATGTGGGGAGGTTTTGGGTTTGTGTAGGTTAGGCTTGCCTCCGACCTATAGTTACCCGCTAGAGGCTGCTGCGAAGGCGTTGACCCCCATGCTGGTAGGAAGTTTGGGTAATAGGCAGAGGCCAGTGTGGAGGGATGTATTTGGGTTGCATTTAGCGCTGGGTACATTGGGCAGTACTGCTAGTGGCCAGTTGTGTAGGTGGTGCTGACCTCTCTTGCGCTCTGCTGTGTCGGAGGTTGTGCAGTCTGTTTGTTCTTCATCCTTTCCTGTGTCTCTTTTGTCTCCGGACAATCTTTGGTGCTGTGCCCGGTGCTTTCTCCGTGAAAAACGCAATATGGCCTGCGTTGTTTCTGCTTGTGTTTTTTGTTCCAGTTTTTACCTTGGTAACCTTGCCGACCTTGGTTCCTGGTCTGGGTCTCTGGCCCTGATGGCGCTGGCAGTTGCCCTTGTTCGGGGTAAGGTTGACCCTCGATGCTGAGCACTTGCCCCTGGCCTAGTTTCTGATTTGATGCATTCTGGTTCATATAGCTTTTCTGGGAGTTTTTGCTGCTGTTTTGCTGTCTGTTTTGACCCTGCTCCTCCAGCCTTTTCCGGAGGTCATTGTCTGATCTGCAGTATTTCTCAAACTCGTCATACAACTACTGTATGGAAGTTGGTTTCTTTCTTGCTAGATGTGCTGCGAATGGCCCGATTCGGAGGCCTTTGATCGCTGCTTCGATGGCGATCTCGTCTGGGACGTCTGGTGCCTTCGCCTTTAGTTGCACGAATTTCCGGAAGTAGTCGTGTAGTGTCTCTCCCTGCATTTGCTTGCACTGGAACAGATCTATGGAAGTCAGCGATTGTGCTGTTAGCCCCTTGAAATTTGTCAATATCTTGTCCCGAATGTTTTCCCAAGAGTAGACTGTGCTTGGTTTGAGCATAGAATACCAAGCTAACGCGTCGCCTTCGGCTGTAATGACAAATGACTTTGCCAAGACGGCGTCGTCTCCGCCGGCGGAGGCTACTGCTGCCTCGTAACTCATAATAAACTGATGGGGGTCTGTCTTTCCGTTGAACTTTGGTAGTGTGATTGGCTTGTACGCCGTTGGCCATGGCGACTGTTGTATGCCTTCAGAGAGTGGGGACTTGGGATCGATAGGCCTCCGCATCACCTGAGATGGCATCATGGTTGGGCTGATCACTGGCGGAGGCCCTTGTTGTCTGGTTGCAGTTGGTGTTGCTGCGGAGGCTGGGATTGCGGAGGTTGACGCTGGTACTGCATGCTGCATACTTAGCATCTCAGCATGTAGGACTGCCAACTGCTGCCTTATTTCTGCTGCTTGCGTTGACGCTTGAGTAGCTTGCTGATTAGCTGCGAATGCTGCTGCCATTATGTCCCTCTCTTGTTGCGCTCTTTGCAACTGTGCTTGCAGCTGTTGCAGTTCTTGCTCGAGTGTTGTGCCTGAATTTGGTTGGGCCTCCGGATCTTGAATCTCTGGATCTTGGGCTTCCGATGGTTGACCCTGAGCATCTGCTCTGGTGTCATCCTCTGCTGGCGAGGTTGCGTAGGTGCTACGAGTGGTGCGCCTAGGCCTTCCCCTCTGACCCATGGTCGTTGCTGCTCTGGTGGTGGTTTTTCTTTTCCCTGCCATCATTGGTTTGCCTTGGTCAAACCATGGTGGGCGCCAATGTTGAGACTAGCGGTCTCAGACAAGGTGGAGGAGATAGAGGCCTCCGCCCACCATGCGCTGCTCTCAGGCGGAGGCTCGGGGAACAGGCACGACAGGTGGGCGTCTAGGGAGATGGCACGCAAAACTAGGGTTTCATTAATTCACACTCCAACCCCCTGTACTGTTACAAGTGTTCCCTATTTATAGGGCTCAACTACCACTTTTACAATGTTTACAATAGTACCCTTCAACTGCTACAGTACATTCTCAGAATATTCCACTACTCGCCTTTCCTCTTGGGAGTAATCTTGTCATGCCACCCTCAGGTAGTGGGCCTGCGCGATCAGCTGGCCCATCAGGCCTCAGGATTCGGCGATGGGCCTTTGGGCCTCCGCCGTCGGTCTCCGCCTCATCAGGCCTCAGGATTCGGTGAAGGGCCTTTGGGCCTCCGCCGTCGGTCTCTGCCCCTGGGACGCCGGGGCCATAGACCCCCGACGCCCAGTATTGCCGTCCTCCTGCTTGGGTCTCTGCCCCTACGAGCGGAGGCCGAACCGGCGCGCCTGCGCCGTCCACGAGCGCCTTCCTCTGGTTACCTGCACACACACGTAGGTAACGTTGGCACTTGATTAGCCTTGCAGCGGGGCGGCCTCCGCCCCTTCCGCCGGAGACACCTACGAGCTAACCGGGCAGGGGCTGCGCCAGGGTCACCGGCAGCGTCCTGCAAGCAGTCCGAGAAACCGTCATCTTTCTAGGTCTGGAGGTGCGGTAGCTGGGCCTTTGCTTAGGTAGTTGGTCGGAGACGTCTCTGCGAACTGCTGGCCGCGTAGGTCTCCGCCACTCTCGGAGGCCGTGTTACAACACTGGCACAGACCATCAGGGAGTTGGGTGGAACAATGAAGTTTGTCCATCCTTAAAAGCCTCAGGCTCTTAAAGACACATGTAGCTGGAACCATCATCCAATTTGGTAGCCGTCTACCAAAGTATCCTATAATGCTTAGATGCCGTATGCTGGATGGAGGGCCGAGCACCTCAATTACCTCCTCCACTACTCTCTGCTGCTGTTGCTTGTTGGTTTCATCCCTCAATCCCATGAATCCGCTGCTACTCCAATATAATGCCAAAAGGTGAAGGTGCTCCTTGCTACTAATCATGGCCATTCCAGCCGACGAGCTAGCGGGCACATTTTCTAGACCATGTAAAGTAAGCTCCCTAAGCTGGGACAGAGGCCCGATCTCTTCCAAGCTGCACCAGCCCGTGCCCCCATTCTTGTCCAAATGTACTCGGAACCCATAAAGTGTTCTTAGATTTTTTAGCTGACCAAACCCCTTGGGTATTAAAACATTGTCATGGGAACCATACATGCTAAGAGTTCTTAGATGCAGAAGCTGTGTAATGCAGCTAGGGAGATGGTCTAGCTGTGGACATCCATGAACCACAATGTGCTGCAAGAACTTCATCCTATGAATGTCTCCAGGTAGCCTAGTTATATTTGTATCCTCTAAGTTGAGGTATCTCAGGTGCCTCGGCTGACATAGAGAGTCAACCAATCTATCACAATCAGTACCACTTATAAAAAGAACTCTTAGGGTAGACAATCTCCCAAATGAGTCACTAGGCTGAACATTAATTCTTTTATTTATAATTAATGTTCTTACTGATTTGAGCTTCTGTAGAATATCTCATTCTAGTGCTGACTTGGTTGATCCTATAGACAAGTGACGTACATGGCTGATCTTGCTACCACCATCATCTTGCTGGTCCTGGACCACCAATGATTCTTCTTTAGACATAAACTCTGCAAAAGATCGCACCACGTCATGCATGGTGCATGAGTATCGAGTGAGAGCTGATTCTGTTGCTGGTTCAATAAGATTCCTCGTGATTAGCTCCTGGTAATACCCTTCTGCTATTTCTTCTAGCCAATCATCATATGAACTAGTGCTTCTGTCTGGTGGATGGATAAATCCCTCACTGATCCACATCGGAACAACTTCACTTCGCCAAATAGTTGTACCTTTAGGGAAAAGTGAGCAGTATAGGAAGCACTGCTTCAGCTGGGGAGACAAATCCTCATAGCTCAAGTAGATCGCGTTGTCCAGTTCCTTTGGCAATCCAGCTACTGACCATGCATGATGCTTCAAAACAGCCTCCCAATCACTCTCGCTTCGGGGCTTCGTACTTAGCAGTCCTCCCATCACTTTGATAGCAAGTGGTAAACCTCCACACTTACTGATAATTTTCATCCCGACAACTTTCAGGTGATCTGTTCCATGTACCTACCAGCATAAACAACCATTTCCACTCATAAAACATATTTACAATATTTAATTTGTAAAATAATGGTAAGCAGTTAGCCGATTTGTTATACTATATAATCTTTTGTATATGCTGCCCCGCCAGCGCGGACGGAAGAAGCTAAAATGATAAATACTCCCTGTCACAAAAAGAGCAATTATGGGATTTGCGCTAGCCGAAATAGCTCCAGTGACAAAATTTTAATAAATAATATTAGCATTTATGTCACCCTACAAATTTATTATGAAAATATATTCTGTAATAATTTAATGGCACTTACTTTGTATCATAAATGTTAGTAGTTTCTTATATAATTTTAGTCAAAATTTAAATTACTTGACTTCTTGGGAAGTGAGAATTGCATTATTTATGGAACAGAGGGTGTAGAAAGGTTCAGTTTGGAATTTATGGGCCCACCTCACATTGGGAGCTGTCCATGGCAGTTCCGCCCAATTCATTGGCTGATTTGTTGTTGGACGCTAAATTTTTTGTTTCCATTCATTTTGCTACCTAAATTTGCCTACATCGCACATTTAGGTTGACAAATATTTTTGTGCAAGTTTTCACAACTGAATATTTGGCATGGAAAATTTCGAGAGCCAATCAAGCATGCCTTCAATATGCATAAATTGCCAAAATCAAATTATGATTTAGTGGCCAATCTTACATGTAGATGGGAGAGATGAGTAATTTATTGGAGACTTATAAGTGACCTTAGATTATGTTTAATACTAAAAACAATAATATTGATGCAAATTTAGAGGTACATTTATTACCTTTTTATAGTCGTACAAGTCGATAATTTAGATGCAGATGTTTATGTTACCTAGATTATTTTTACTAATGAAAAATATGGGTAATTTAGATGCATATTTTGGTGTTACTTTTGTTATTTTCATGATGATAGAGATGGATAATTTGGATTCATATTAGGGGTTTTCTTTAGGTTATTACTAGCAAACATACCTGTGCGTTGCAATGGGAACTTTGTCATGTAGTTAGATTACTCATGTAGTGCTGGATATCTATTTAGTAATCACTTCATGTGTTTCAATTCATCTAAAATCAAACTCTATATTGTTCCTTGACACATGCTATATTTTTACTCATATGTGTACGGGAGGAAACTCTCAACAATCATGTTATTTGTTCCATTTCATTTTGGAATCGGGCTATGCACCACGCCTAAACGTACACTTAACTTGTACGGACATAGGTAAATGTGGTGGACCATGGTAACACTTTTGTATTCCAATTTGTTTTGGAAATAGACTCTGCATCATGCTTAGACATCCTACTCTAACTTGTACACAAATAGAATAGATTGATCCCATCGGGCAATTGTGATTGATGAAAGATAATGAAACATTTTGGTCTTTAATATATGAAAGAAGGCCCGTGCGTTGCTATGAAAGAATGCCTAAGAATTTTGAAAAAAAGATGTGTCATTTGTCCGGACAAGTTTTTAAATAAAACAAAAAATGAGAATTATTTTTGAATGATGGAAGCAATAATTAATACAGTTTCAAGGGCATCACTAGGAAGTTTTTGGTGCCATTATCCGATGGCAGTGTGTAATACTCTGCATCCATAATTTGCTTATTTGACCCAGTTCCTCAAGTGCAACGGGCCTGCATACACATAGCACCTCTCTTGCACTTTAGTCCTCAATTTGTGTAAAAGGATTAACCCAAAGATGCAATTTTTTTGAATGACAAGCCCTCACCCACATGGGCCAAGAACAGGCATCTAACAGGCTGAGGTGTTACATTCATCCCATGAAGGGCAGATGTCCTCGACAGCTCACCACACACAGCAGATGCCTAGAACCACCCCTTGGTACACACCCTCCCTGGTCACATGCCAAAAGAGTTGATGCTCTGAATACTACCTATAACACCATATGTCGAAAAATCTGCTTATAGCCCAGCTCCTCACATGGAACGGGTCTGCATAGCACATCTCTTGCACTTTCGTCATCACTTTGTATAATAAAAAGGTTAACCCAGAGGTGCTACAATTGGAATGAAAAGGATTATAAGCTAGCCCTCACGCGCCCTCACGCTCCTAAGCTTCCAAGGTGGTACGAAACGCACCAACTATAACTCCTCATTTGGCAGATGGGATGCATGGGCCAACAACACAACTACATGCTTCTAACAGGCTGGTGTGTTACACAATGTTCACCATGTTTCCAATGAGCCATTATCAAAACTTTCTGGCACTTTTGTGGGATTTAACTTGGAAATCATTCTCAAATATGTGTTGTTTAGGTTATCACTGTGGATGTTGTCTTTAGGATCTCTTAAGCTTTTATGTCTTGTTGCAAGGTGGCTCCTTCCATGTAATGGGGGTCATTCCCTAATATCTACTATTTTTTTCTTAATAGGTGAATATACAACTAGAGTTTCAACTTAAAATATATGCATAGAAAGTTACAATGACTACTAATAGGATAAAAGATGCAGTCCATGACATCATAGCTCATCATGGACTATAACCATTGCGGACACACAGTTTTGTGATACAAAAAGTAAGAAATAGTGAATATTGATGAAAAACATATAGATTACTTGGTCAAATTATCACACTTCGGTGGAGGTAACAGAGTATCTATATGGTTATTATGTATAAAGAATAAAAGAGAGACAAAGGGCACAAAGACAAGCAATTTGATTAGATATAGGTACTAAACATTTCCACAAACTTCTAAGACTTATATCTCAAAGGTTCAAACCTGTATAGGTGGACACATAATGGATTAGTGTGGATAATTTAGATGCATATTCATGAGTCACTTTAGATTCAACAACAAAGCTCGATAATTTGGATGCGTACTTATGGCTTTACTAGGAGTTGTATATTGTAACTAGTTTGTAATACCATAGTTTTCTAAACCTGCTATGTCAAAATAGGCCCTGAATAGATAGAGTTAAGGGAATAATGTGCATTAAACTGCAAAATAAATGGTATATGTGTTTACTAACTTGACCAGGTGTTGGCGGCAACTGTTTGTTGAGCAATGACTAAGCATCATCTTCGTTGAGTGGGCTGACATGATGTTGGTAGAAGGAGGCTCTGGTCCGTAGAGCTAGGTCTTCTAATCTTGTAGTGATTAGCACCCAATTGCCTTGTTGATTTTTACTTGCATTTCTGACTGGAACACTAAGCACATTGCTCCATGCTACATTACTCCACACATCATCCAAGACCAGGAGAAACCTACACAAGGACAAGGTGTTGGTGAGCCTCCGTGAGAGGAGGGTCTTGTCTTGCACCCCACCATGGACTCCCCCAGCATGCTCAATTGCTGTTCTGAGAAGCTCAACCTCATCAAAGTGTTGGGTGATGCTTATCCATATCTTCACTTTGAAGTGTCCTTGGACGGTGGTCTCATTGAAGATCTTCTGGGCCAAGGTGGTTTTGCCCATGCCTCCTGTGCCCACAATGGCCACCACTTTGATGTCGTGGTGTCCATTGATGGTTAGCATTTGAGCAAGCTCCCTTGTCTCCCTCTCAATTTTCTCACCAACAATAGCTGACTCAACAAACTCAGATGTCACCTTCTCTCCAGTGGACATCCTCTGTTCTGGGTGGGATACTAGATTGATGAAGTTGAACTTGTGAGCCTCTTCATATATGTTGTCCAGCCTCTGGTTGAGCTCCGTGATGCGGCTACCTATCTTGTGTGCGAACACAGGATTCCGTAGGTAGGAGAGCAATGGCCGACAGCAACCTAGAGCCTTTTCAACCGTGCTGCTACCTTTCGACTCCCTCTGCTTGTCAGCTTCGATTTGACAAAGGTCTAGGATGCCAGTGGCGTCATACATGGCGTTCTTGAGCTTCTGAACCCATCTTTGCACCCTCAATTCAGTGATGCGCTTCCTCTCAGCGTCAGCAAGGAAGCATTTGATACTTTCCATGTTGTTCTCTAGCTTCTCAATATCGCCAGATATGCCCAGCAACATCTTCACCTCTTCGGTTGCCATGTCGGCTATCAGCTGCATCACGTAGGGTCCCATAGCATCCAAGATTGCGGCCATGGCTCCCCCAGATGTCCGTCCTATACATATACAAGTACATCAGAATCATACACTTGTTTCATCAGAACAACCACTGGATCATTTGTTCTTTTGTGCCACTTGTACTAAATCACCTTATACTAGACCCTCATAATATAATTTGGATCATGATAATTCTTTTTTTTCAATCTAGATCTATTGTTTTAAAGTGAATTAGGATTTGCCAATGGATACTAGACGTTTTGTATGCTTACTAGCTTACACCAAAAGGGCGAGCAGCTGGGAGTTCAAAGATCAAGACGTTAGAATGCTTCTACTTACACCAAAAGGCAAGCAGCGGGGAGTTTAAAACTAACGCTGGAAAAGAACCAGCCTCGCTCTAGCTACCTATTTCGCTCATTCTTTTTTCCTTTTTTTAGAAGGATAGAACTTGCAGTCAACATGTAGATTCGCTACAGATACATTTTACAGGCATGATCCTGCATTAATGTGAATAGAACATGCATGCATGAATAGCTAGCTAGAGAAACAAACTTCTCCAAGAGGATCTCTACACACCGCTTTATCATAAAATTTAGAAAACAAAACAAAAAGCCAGACTCCTATAGACTCTCTAAAGCACTCGCCATCTCTTTTGCAATCTAAAACCACCCTTCTCACTCTCCATCAATAGAGAGGCTACGCAAGTTATGCCTTACTTCAGAGTTGCGTACATTGCTTCCACTTCCCTCCCCTGCTTCAGCGTCAGATGCTCTCATGTTATTTTTCTCATCTCCTTCCTGGTCTCATGTTATCTTCGTCTGGGTATATATAATAATAATAATTTCCGTACCTTCACCTATCTCAATCGCACCCTTGCATACATGGCATTTGGGTTGTGATCTGCTCCGATCCGTTATGTTTTCCTTCCTTGCAAAGCAGAGCATCTGTGTATATAATGAAACTATTGCTTAAATTTAGAAGGACGACCATGCTTTGACTGTGTTTGTTCATTCTACGCATGTCTGCTTGCGGTGGGGTTTATTACTCAACGTTTCATTCATCAACACACCTCATTCAAGAACCTGGCCATCATCTGTGAGCCGACAGCTCCTGCTATTGCTTATGGCCACCAAGGATGATGGGAGTAATCGCTGGTCACCAAGGATGATGGGAGTAATCGCGGGTCAAAATGTTATGCGCACCTGGCCATCATCTGTGAGCCGACAGCTCCTGCTATTGCTTATGGCCTTGGCATTAATGTTCTTATATTTGACCTTCCATTGCAGGCAAGACTTTTGATGTCTCTCATCTCAGAAAAAAAAAATTATGCTGGGATGGCCCCCATGGAGTAAGGCATAACATCTCCATTAGTTGTACAACTCATAGAAACCAAATATATACGTGCGCAGGCAAGGATACAACTAGTGCTGCAGTCTCACCTCTCCAGCTCGGTATTTCAACACTCTGCTAATTCACCATATAATATCATATAGTAATATTATACCTGACACCCCGCCGTATCCCTGTGTGGCCGGGGAAAACAAAAAGTTTTGCTCCCTCCTCGAGATCTGTAATTGAAAAATTGGCGTCGTCCAGCCCAAAGGCCAGCTGATATTTGTCAAGGCCGGCACCCTTTCCTTTCCAGCACACACCTCGGCCACGCCGGCTTCTAGGCTTCTCATGATTTGGCACTAGGTGATCGATCGTGTCTTTGCAACTGTCCTCTGTGTGACAGTGTAGAAAACTGAAATTAAATCTGCCCCGCACGCTCCAATGGGAAAAAGGAATGTATAGGATCCCATCCCTGCATACATAAAGTTGGTTGCATAAAAAATACATACTAAGACGAGACGAGCAATGTGTTGCGAGAGAAAATTATTAACTACCTTGCCCTGGCTAAATATACACTTGCTTTATTTCTGATCAGGCGCGGCAAAAACCAAGCGACATCAAAGTTTTCATCTTCAGGAATGTAGTCGACTCACTTGATATGGCTGATCTTATCGTTCTCAGATGAGCTGCCTCTTAACAAGAACAATAATCTCCATGCTGTCTAGTGACGGGACTCCTTTTAGCACCTGCACATTTGGGCAACCGATGATCCTGATTTTCTGTAAGGTTGTTGATCCTTTTGAGCAGGGGACAATCGATTGCATATGTCGAGTGCGGGGACACCTTGAAGCACCTGCAGATTTGGACAGCGGAGGATACTAATCTTGTGCGATCTGCTGCCGCCGGTGGCCCTCTTGGGCTTGGGGCAGAGGGACACGTCAAGCTCGACAACTGATGGGATGTTCTGCACATATATATCAGGTTGGTAAGGTCCTCGTACAGGTTGAGAGCCCAAGCGACAGAGGTGTTCTGGTGCAAGGCCCAAAAAACCAACCGACGACAGGGTGGTTGTGCTCTGCTCTGCTCTGCTTTGTGTCTGCTCTGTTATACTTTGTCCTTCCTCTCTTCACAGACATATGGTATATGTATATATATGATGAACCTCTATCCCCTGCTTCCAAAGAAGTATGAATGAACCATTATATTCCTCAGTCACAGCTTTGCAGACACAGTGAAGGCTCGTCCTGCCCATTTGCTCTGCCTCCCTCACAAAGCAGAGGGCCTTCATATATTGGTGCAGTGCAGGCGACAGAAGCAGAGGACACATATGGTGTTGCCACGAGATTAGAGGAGAGGAAAACTCCATAATCGCCATTACATTGAGGAGGCTGAGTAAGATCGACCAACAATAATGATTGGGATGCCTGATTTCATTATCATCAATCAGGTCAGAATACAATGTTCCTACTGCATGTCTGCTTTCATCACCACACATTCGGTCCATTACAAGATCCACGATTTCAGGCCCATTACTTGTGCAAATATACATATAGGTCCATTACTTCAAAAAATATATATGGAGTGTACAAATATACATGGTCAAGACTACAAGAGTGCACGAGACGGTATCCGTAACCATGATTTTGCAGTATGTCGACAGTCTGCATGTGAACAGAGTATGTGTACTGCATGCTGGAGACGAGTTTCTACCAAGCAGATCTCAGTCCAACTTGCCACTGCAAGCTAACATCATGTGTCTGCCGTAAGGATCCTGGATGCCTGCATACATTAGTTACACGGTCAGTGCATAATGACACTTGAAAATACGTAATAATCTGAGAGAAAAAATATAATTACAAATATAAGAGATGATAATACACATACTTTGGCCAGACTTGAACAGGGAAAAGGTGAACACAAGCACTGTGTTTTTCTTTTGTTCCAAGACAATTGATTGTTAACAATTGTAGATGTCCTCTCGTCGGACGGGCAGGCTGTAGCAACACTTTGTTTAATCACCATATATTTTGATGCCCTGCTGTTCTATGTGTGGTCCAATGAAAGCTTTTCCTGCAACGAATCAGAGTACAAGCAATAATTCATAAATATGAAAACTCACTTCCGGCCTACTGAAAGAATGCAATTTACCTGAACACACGCGCCATCTTTCGAGGCAGATCTTGTGCTTTCCAATGTGGCTGATCTTGTCCCATTCGGAGCTACCTGGAGATGAGGAGGATTCGTATAGCTTCTTGTTGCATTCCAACTTGAGATACCTTGGGTTTACAGCTCGCAGGTATCCTGGAAGCGTCTCCATGGTGGTGTCCTGCAGTACAAGGCTGTCGGGTGCTGTGACACCTTCTAGAACCTCCAGCTTTGTGCAGCGAACGATCCTAATGTTCTGCAACCTGCTGTCGAGTGCTGTGATCTTCTTCAACTCAGTGCAGTCAAACACATCAAGTTCCACAACTGAAGGGATGTTCTCCACATGTGTCAGGTTGGTGAGCTCGTACAGCCATAGTTCTCTAAGAGTATGCCTCTTGGTGCTGGCGAGGCCTGGTGGAAGACAGCTCAGCTTGCAGTTTTGGATTTGGAGTCTCTCCAGACAAGGCATGGCTATGGCAGTTTCCACATCCATGTGCTCCTCACAGTCATTCCATTCCCACTCTTCCCACTCACATAGCCCAATCAATTGCAGATTTCTCAGTTTTGGAAACGGTGCAGATGTACTACCATCGGAACCTCTAGCTGCCACGAAGGATGACGCTTGGAATTGGGGGCCAATACGCTTGATGGCAGGCGCATCTTTGATGATCAGCAATTCCAAACTTGGGAGGCAGCACAGACCATCAGGGAGCTGGGTGCAGCAAGGAAGGTTCTCCAGTTTCAAATACCTTATGCTCTTAAACTCTGCCGATGCTGGAGCACACATCCAGTCTGGTAGCTGGCGACCAACGTATCCCCCTTCCAAAATAAAATTCTCCAGGCCGGTTGGAGGGCAGAGCTTTTCCAAGACTTCCTCAATCACACTCTGTTGCTGCTGCTGCTCTGCCTCAGCACCACCTGTCCCTATAGTATGTCCACTTGCACTATAGTTCAACTCTAGATACCCAAGGTGGCGCTTGCTGCTAATCATGGTCTGTTCAACCATCCGGCTGTCCTGCACCTTCTCTAGGCCATATAATTTAAGATCCCTAAGCTGAGAGAGAGGCTCCAGCTCTTGCAAACTACACCAGCTATTGCTTGCATCCATGTCCACGTGTACTGGGAAGCCATAAAGTGACCTCAGATTTGTTAACTCACTGAACCCCTTAGGAATGATATTAACATTTGATCCTTGGATGTCAAGAGATCTTAGATGCACAAGTTTTATGATGCTGCCAGGAAGATAGCATAGCTTCTTACAGTAACCAAGTGAAATGTACAGTAGAAATTTCATCTTCTGGATATCATCTGGTAGCCAAGATATATCAGTTTTCTCCAAGTGAAGGTATCTTAAGTGCTTCAACATAGATAGAGAGGGAACCAATCTATTAGAATCAACAGACCATATGTACAGTACCCGCAGGCTAGAGAAACTACTCAGCGAGTCACCAGGAAGATGAAAGTTTACTCTAGAATTTATAATTAATGTCCTAAGTGACTCACGCCTTTGCAAAATACCCCAATCCAGTACTGATACGGTCTGTTCTATGGAGAGACGACGGACATGCATACCAGTAGCAGCCTGTTCTCTGCCAACCACCACCACTAGTGATTCTTCTCTTGCCATGTATTCAGCAAAGGTGCGGACCACATCGTGCATGGTGCACCGGTATCCAGTGAGAGAATATTCTTTTGTAGGTTCTATAAGGTTCCTCTTTATTAACTCTTGGTAGTACTCAGTTGCCATCTCTTCGAACTCATACTCTTGTGAAATAGTACTACTACCATCCAAAGGTTGGATAAATCCTTCACTAATCCACATCCTAGTTACTACTTCATGTATGAGTTCTTCACCTTTAGGGAATAGTGAGCAGTATAGAAAGCATTGCTTTATCTGGGGAGACAAGTCCTCATAGCTCAAGTATAGCCGGTTGTCTAGTTCTGGAGGCAGTCCGGTCAGTGACCAAGCTGGCTTGTTCAAAACAGATTTCCACTCATGCTCACTTGGGTATCTTGTGCTAAAGAGACCTCCAATCACTTTAATTGCAAGTGGTAAGCCATCACAATTTTCAAGAATTTCTATCCCAATAGTTTTCAGTTGATCAATTCCATCTACCTGCCAGCATTTAATTTAAAGCTTCTTAATTATTTCTAACAACTATCAGGTTGCTTATATTACATTTCCTTGCAAATAATACGATTTCAGCATGCTTCTTTTGTAAAACAATGAAGCTTATGTACATATTAAGTACTTTAGATGCAAATGTAGATAATTTAGATGTAAATTTTAGTGCTACTTAGATTATTGTTTATAATAGTATATAGGTGTCGTCTAGTCCAGACCAACATTTAGGCTTACTTAGGTTATTTTTTATAACCACAGAGGTCTGTAGTTCATATACAGATTTAATGTGCTACTCTAGACTATTTTGTATAACGAAAATGTGGTTATGCTTTTACAAAACATACTAGCTAGATCCGGTGAATATTTTTATAGTGGCTACCAAATTGTCGACCTTATATTTCTGCTTCTTTGAAAGAAGTTCTAGGATTTAGCTCTTTTTCAACATTACTGTGGGACACATAAGGAAGTTTCTAACTACTAGTAATCACTACTTCCAACAAAGAGGGCGGTTTTATTCTAAGTGAAACAATTTTAGCTTTCACTAAATTATAGTTAAAATTACCATCCACTACTGTAAAATGATTTTAGGAGACATGATCTTTGATTAACAAAGGAGGGCACACTTAGTGACCACCTCCATAAATGGTCATGGGGCCTCCAGGAAAATGCTCGCCTCCAAAAATCATTTAGGGAGACAGACGTCCTAAGACAACAACCTCCGAAAAGCATCGATTAACTAAGGCGGTCGGCTTAGGATGACTGCCTCCACAAATAAATATTTAGATGCGGGTGTCTTAAGTTGCCCACCTCTATAAATAGTTGCATGCAAAAATAATTCATAACTTGTACATATGAACTCGTATAAAGATAACCTTTATATCAAAATTGTTGCCTTGAATGTGATCTACAACTTAATAGTAGTTTAAAAGTTTTTTATTTGAAACTATATAGGGTCCTAAAATGTTGTTGTAAGTTTATAGATTCCAAAATTTTATATTTAAAATTTTCAAACAATCTTGGATGTTGACATTGTCTATACAAATGTTGTAAGTCTCAATACAATCTACAACTTTGTAGTTATAAGTCTTTTATTTGAAGTCATTTGGAGTCCCAAATATGTGTTCTAAATTTATAGATTTTGAAATTCAAACTTTAGAATTCCTAAGTCTTTTATTTGAAGTCATTTCGAATGTTCACATAGTTAATACCAACATTGAGGGGGCTAATCTGATCTACATGTTTTCCATTGATAATTTTTTTATTTAAAATTTTTAGTGTCTCAAATATTGGTTTTAATTTCACATATTTTGAGATTTAAAATTTTGAATTTTTTAAACAATCTCACATGGAGACATATCCTATACCAAAGTTGAAGTGCTTGACAAGATTTAAACTTTATAATTAAAATTTTTCCATTTGAGTTCAATTAGTATTCTTATTCAATATAAGATTATGAAATGTTGATATAAAAAGATAGCATCTTATATATAGTCACAAATAAGTGTGTGGTGGAGTAGTAGAGAGGTGCTAGTGCTGAACTGATTCTCCAAATCCTATCTCCGTAAATGGTAATAACAGATACGGGCATCCATTAATCGATTTATGATGGCGGTCGTTTGCCCGAGGTCGAAAATGGTTGATTAAGAATAATGATAGGCCGGAGGCAGATGTCGTGCCTGCCTCCATAAATGCAAAATGACCGCCTCTAAATATCATTACATTAATAGTGAACAATTATAAACAGAAATAGGTTTGCTCTAAATATACTTATTTATTCTTTATATACAAAATCTAATGATACTAAATTGATGTCATAATTGAAGTTAATATTTTCTGTTGATATTAAATATAATCACATTTCCAGTAGCTAGACTTCATAAAGAGCTAGCCATGCACTAAATTTTTGGATGGAGTGAGTAATTGCTAACTTGAGCCTAGAGTTTTGTTATTACTCGTATATTTTATTATTCTTCTCTTTCTATCATGTTTTACTGGTCTACTTTTTCTACTCTCGTAAGCTGGTGTTCCTTGCACTAATGTTTAGATTTAACGGAACTATGATCCATATGCTTTCTATAAATCAAGTATATATCCTAGTTGTATAAAGTATGGATAGATGACTAACCTGGTCAGGCTGCAACTGTTTCTTGAGCAAAGACCAAGCATCATCATTCTCTAGAGGCCTGACACGGTGTTGGTGCAGGGGGGCTTGCATCTGTTGGGGTAGGTGTGCAGATCTTGTAGTGACAAGGACCCGGCTTCCAGGTAGTTTCTTGCTGGCATTCCTGACTGGGACACTAAGCACATGGTTCCAAGCCTCATGACTCCACACATCATCCATCACAAGCAGAAACCTGCCTGTGGATATGGTGTTGATGAGGGTCTCAGTCAGCGTGCTCCTGTCTTGCTTCCCACCATGGTCTCCGCCAGCATTTTCGATTGCTGTCCTCAGTAGCTCAACAACATCGAATTGCTGGGTGATGCTTAGCCATATCTTTGTTTTGAAGTGCTCTTGGATGGTTGCATGATTGAAGATCTTTTGGGCGAGGGTGGTCTTACCCATGCCACCGGCACCAATGATAGACACGACCTTGATGAGGTTGTGATTGTTATCTTCTGTGGTTAGCACCTGGATGAGCTCCCTTGTATCCCTCTCTATCTGTTCTCCAACTATGGCTGACTCGTCGACCTGTGAACTTGTCCTATAGCTGGAGAACTCAGCAGCAGTTAGCTTCCTTGGCTCCGGGTTGGGACCGAGGTTCATGTTGAACCTATACTTGTCCGCTTCCTTGTGGATTTCGTCCAACCGCTGGTTGAGCTCCATAATGCGGCTGCCTATCTCATGGGCGAACACGGGATTCTGTAGGAAGAAGAGGAGTCGCTGGAAGAAATCTTGTATCTTCTCTGCATTCCCGCACGTGATGAGTGTGGCGATGGGGTTCCCAAGGCACATCAGAAGTGGCTGGCAACAAGCTACAAGATTCTGCTCCCTGCTGCTGCCACCTTCTTCCAGTTCCCTGCGCTCATGGGCCTCGAGCTGACAAAGCTCCATGATGTTGGTGGCATCGTACATAGCATCCTTCAGCTTGCTAACCCATCTTTGCACATTCTGGTCAGTGATCCGTCTCCTATCAGCATCCGAGACAAAGGCTCTAAGGTCCTCCATCCTGGCATCCAGCTTGGTGATCTCACCAGAGATGCCCAGCAACATGGAAACCTCTTCTTGTGCTATGTCTGTTATCAGCTTCTTGACGTAGGGTGCCAAGGCATCCAAGACGGCTGCCATGGCTAGAGTCCAAGTCCTACATGAGCAAGTAAATCATCAGACATGCATTAGATGGATCTGGGATATCTGCCGGGCGCCGGCCCTTAGTCAACTATAACAAATTGGTACTGAAGGTAAGTAATCAAACC
Source organism: Miscanthus floridulus (assembly GCF_019320115.1). Taxonomy (NCBI): domain Eukaryota; kingdom Viridiplantae; phylum Streptophyta; class Magnoliopsida; order Poales; family Poaceae; genus Miscanthus; species Miscanthus floridulus. The sequence goes on from NC_089589.1 coordinate 131,173,505, forward strand.
AAGGCTTTATGTTAAGCAGAACAAGGGGCTAGGTACAAATCGTGCGTCCCATAGAGGGAAGAGGAAGGCAAATTAACACCACCCCCCAAAAAAAAATACTGCTAAATTGTGTAGGCAGGAACTACACTGTGGATCCATCGGCCAAGCAAAGCAAGCTAAATATAATTTGGAGAACATATCAAGATGGATAGAGCTCATCATCATCATCACTATAGATAAATAGAGGGATCGGAGCAGATCGAACGAAGCTGTGTACACACACCTTGCTTCTCAGTAGATCCGCCTTACAGGTAGTAGTCTCCTCTCCTCTGCTACAAAGAAATAAAAGGATCGGATCGGATTGATGGGCGGCGCTTGGTTAAGCAGAAGCAGCAGCTCTAACTAACAATTTTGTGGTGAATGATGCATGAGCCGAGGAGGAGGTCGGGGGTTGTTTGTATAGTGATGGTAGCGCTACGCTAGCTGATAGCAATTATAATGGGTCTTCGTTTGGTCTGGGGCCAGGGCCAGCATCGCGCGTGTGTTGTGTGAACTGCTGGCGGTGGCAGAGGAAAGGACGACTGCACTGCATGGTATTATTGCTGGTGGCTCCCATGTCAGGATTTAGTTCCAAAAAGTTTTCCTAAAAAGTGTTAGAGTAGCCATCACATCGAATCATAGAGCATTAAATGTAGACGAAAAAAAACTAATTGCACAGTTTGGTTGGAAATCACGAGATGAACGTTTTGAGCCTAATTAGTCCATGATTGAACACTAATTGCCAAATAAAAACGAAAATGCTACAGTAGCCAAATTCCCAAATTTCGCCCAACTAAACACAGCCTATTGCTGGTCGTCCATTGTCATTGACTCACAGTAGGTCAACTTCCCTTGTTTAGTTCGCGAAATTTGGGATTTTGGGTTACTGTAGCACTTTCGTTTTTATTTGGCAATTAGTGTTTAATCATGGACTAATTAGGCTCAAAACGTTCATTTCGCAATTTTCAACCAAACTGTGCAATTAGTTTTTTTTCGTCTACATTTAATACTCTAGGCATATACCGCAAGATTCGATGTGACGGGTACTGTAGCACTTTTTGGGAAAAGTTTTTAGAACTAAACATGGGCTACTCCTTGTTAGTACTCTCCTTGGGAGACCCATATAGCTGCAGCTACGTTACTCCTAGTGTCCTTGCACAATGTAAATTCATGATGGCCGTCTCAGCACCAACACATTAGTTACGTGCAACTGTCAGCACGTACTACATACTAGCATGTTTTGGATGGACTCCTTTGGACACATGGAGCAAGCATCCAGGAGAAAATGTATTCACCGAGATCTTAAAATAAATTACCATGCGTACAAATGTATTCACCGAGATCTTAAAATAAATTACCATGCGTACAGGAATGCCACCAAGTGAAAATATAATGGGCAGCACAGCCAACACTATGTCAAAACAGGACAAAGGACACACCATAATCAGTGACATAGAATTGAAACACGTCACTAATATAAGATCAGCAACGCAGGTAAGCAAAACACGTTACTAATTAGGTGTTGTCCATGACCAAGAAACAAAATGCGTTACAAATATCAGTGAGCCATTTCAACTAGCTAGATGCATCACTGATATCAAGGATGGGTACCAAAGACTCGTTTCCACCAAATGAATCGACTTTGGACCCAAAAAATATCAAATCCAGTGAAATGGAGAGTTAAGTCTGGACTGTCAATCTCTATTTGCTCTATTTACATAGGCACGTGTTTATTAAGATTTATTTGTAGTGGACAGAACACAGCATCAGAGATGCAATATAAGTGACGTCTTTCTTTCTTCTCTGATGACTATTTAAACGCGTCACTAATCTACGAATCTGGGATAGGTTTATATATTGAGGCTGTGCAATAGAAAGCCGTTGAAAGCAAGCACAAAACCAATATATATAGTCCTCCAGCATCCAAGTTATGATGGATATAAGATTAATATTAATATAATAAAATCTGATTAAAGTACACGTGCATGTTGTGGCATCATATAGATCAAGTACACATGCATGCATAACAAATAAATATATATGTTATGTTTTCAACAAACATGTAAAAATAATTCCTTAGTGAATCATATATATAATTTATAAAATTCCTTAGTGCTAACCAATTATCTAAAATTATTAATGACCATTATATATAATTTATATAAGTTATTACGTTATATATTTATTTATATGTTTTATCTAATACATTTGACAACATATAATTTTTTATAAGAATATTCAAACAACGTCGGAACTTGGGAGGTTAGTGCAAACCATAAGTGGCTATATCTTCCTGCCCTGTGAGATTCATTTGTAGCAAATAGTCAATATGAGGCTTAATATTTGTATCTTCTTGAGGTTAGCACTGCTATTCATCCAAGATCTCCCTTCTGCCGCTATCACTTACCTTAAATAACATGGTGTAGGTTTTAAATGACTATTTATGCAGTCATGGTACTTAAGAGGGTAAATTAGGACCGCTGGTTAATAAAGTGTGAAAATGGTGTTAATAAAATATAGAATGTTGGGGGGATGCCCTCGACACGTCACCCCGTCTCAGCTTCAGCCACGATGGGAACCTGCTCCACCCTCTCCCTTGCATCCGAGAAAACTCCAGGGAACCCTCGAACCCTCGCCTGTACCTTCGACCACCGGTATAGCCTCAGGGGGAGGCAAAAGCTCCCGAATACTTTTGACAGGACAATCACATTTATCCTTGCCAGTGCCCCTGGCGAGGGGCGCCTTCTTGGGAAGACTTGTAGAATCGACTGGCCTGAAGAACCCTCACAACCTTCCTGGGAGCGCCATATTTGACTAACGGGGGAAGGTGCTCTCCTCAAGCAGAACTTGACGGTGTTAGTTGGGTGGTTGGAATCGTGGAGTTAAAACGCCTGTTGTACCCCCATGTACTTGTAAAAGAACCTTGGCCCTACTGAGTGAAAATGTAATTCCACCTTTCCCCGGGTATAACCTGTAAAATCCCGGTGGGCACAACAGTAACGGATGATGAATTAATGGCAGTTTACTCCTATATTTATTGTTCTCCTTCATCAAACCTTCGCTCCCGTCCATTTCTTACATTCGGCCTGTTTCAACTTTTCCTGTGGGACACCCTCGGCCTCCACCTAGCTACGTAGCAGCAAAGGTCTGGAGGCAGAGCGAAGCCCCCCACATAGAACAAGAGCACTGAACTTGACAATTAAAAAGTATGTATCAATCGACAAGCCTAAGACCTGTATTAATGGCATCATAAGAATAGGGCTACAACAAGTGACACAATAGTTTAAGCTAATGGTTTCCCTAAATTCATATTCAGCCTGTTCGCTTGTTCGTTTCAGCCGAGGTTTATTAGGCATGGTACAGTGTTTTTCTCTCACAATAAATCAGCCGTACAAACCAGCACAAGCGGCTTATAGACCAGTTGAATAGGCTGATTGAGGATACAAAGAGGTGCCATGCAAATGGGCAAAAAAGTGTAGATATGGATGAAAACACATATAGATTAGTAAGTTATAAGTTTATCACAACTAGTAGATAAGACTATAGAGTATATATTGTTTTTGGAATGTCAATAGGGGGATTACTCCTCACCTGAATATATATTATATAGCCCAAAATGGCTCATTATATGTTTTACAAACGTTTAAGATGGAACAACAACAACACCAAAATGCCCTAGCACCAGGGTGACAGAACCACAAATACACAAGCGAATGCAAGGACTACCATGCGCAAGGCACAAGAGCTCTTTGGCGATGGCCCCTCGGAGGTGAATGATGCCAAAACGTAATCATCGTCAGCCAAGCAGAAGCTTGGCAATGCTTTCGCAGAGCCTTGCGCCGACGGGGACCTGCATTGACCAGGCCGATCCACAAGAAGCAGCTACTAGAGGTTCTTCAGTGACGCCTTAAAGAAGGAAATCTCGTTGCTGGCCTAGACTTGATCGGGGCTGAGCTTTCGCCCAGAACCTTTGCCAGTGCTCCCGTTGACCCGCCTGTGACGGAGTGAGGCGCATATCGGCAAGCGTCCATGCTTGGACGAAGGGGGTAGGTGCCGGCCGCCGCCACCCCGCGCGGAGGCATTCCCGGACAAGCCCGCGACGGTGGGAGGCACGCACTGGCAACGCCAGGTGGAGAGGGAGGTCGTCGGCCGCTGCCACGCCGTACAGAGCCATTTCAGGACTCACCCGCGATGGTGGGAGGAGCGCGCCAGCAAGTGTCCACGCCTGGACGGAGAGAGGGGAGCGACTGTTGGTTGCTACCACACCTCACGGAGCTGAATCTGGACTCGCCCGTGACGATGGGAGGCATGCACCGGCAAGCGTTCGCACCTAGACCGAGGGGGGTGCCGATCGCCGCCACACCGCGTGGAGCCGTTCCCGGACTCGCTCGTGATGGTGGGAGGCGTGCACCAGCAACTGTCCATGCCTAGACCAAGAGGGAGGGTGCCGGCCGCCACCACACCCTGCGGAGCCATTCCTAGACTCGCCCCTCATGGTGGGAAGTGGCTATCATTCTCACCTAGATGGAGGGGGAGGGAGGTGCCGGCCGCCGCCACACCGCACGGACCGTTCCAGGACTCACCCGTGACAGCAGGAGGCACACACCGGCAATCGTCCGTGCCACACTAGGGTAGTGGCATCGGCGCCATGATCTTCGAAGGGGGTGGGGTGGGGGGTGTCGGGGACGCGACCGCGTCTGCTCGTGGTGCGCCATGTCGGGGGAGTTGCGCCTGCCGCCACACAGGGACGACAAGGGGGGCATGATGCAACGCGGCGGGTCGCGTGCGCCGCAGCTAGGAGAAGAGGTGCAGGCGCCGCCTCACGAGGATGACAGGCCTTGGCCTAGATCGAGGGAGGGGCGCCGGTTGCCGCCACACGGGGACAGCAGACCCGGTCGGGGCCGGCGCCGGTGCTCGCATGTCGTCGTCTGCCGCGCCCAGGCGTCCGTGCCCACCTGCACATCTAGGGCGGGGTGCGCCGGATCCGGACCCGAAGGACACGGATCCGGCCCCTCACCAGTCTTCAAGCTCGCCGACAGCCAGCCAAGATGCCGATCGAGAAGCAAAGCTCAACCTGGGAATAGTAGAGGAGAGGAGAGGAGAGAGGAGGGCGGAGGGGAGAAGCGCTCCTCCGAGCGGCGTGTAGCCAGCCGGCCAAGCGCATGCCCGAGGTGGATCTTCGGCACGCCGGCGAGAAACTAGCTCAGCACTCCCAGCGCCCGCCAGATGCGCCCTTCATAGATTCGGGTCATGCTCGAGAACCTCGCCGCCGCCGTCCTTGGGAGCTGCACGGGCATCCCGGTGGCTGCCTCCAGCGACGGCAAGGCGCAGCGGCGAGGGAGAGGGGCAGCGACTGCTGGGGTGGGGGGCTCGCCGCCCATGGCTCTATTCGCTTCACTGAAAAAACAAGCTAAAACACTGTTTCCCGCTGATTTGTTGTGAGAAAAAAAAACTATTCCGGCTGAAAAAACAAGTTGAAAAAGACGAATTATAAGAGAAGCGAACAGGGCCATGCATGTCACCCTGTACGGAGAGCCACGTGGGGGCCCGCCCGACACAGTCTCGTTCGTAGAGTATATATTGTGCATAAAATTATGTTTGAAAATGAAGACAAAAACATAGAATTTAGTTTAAGTAACTTTTTAGCCAGAGGTTTTGACACAACAACTAATGCTTATGCTTATGTCTTCTAAGATACTAGCCCGTGTGAAAGCAATAATGGTTTAAGGACCAGTAGATTGTAGGGAAAGGATGCACCATGTTCGGCTGATCCACTCTCATCTGGTTTCAATTTATTCTCTCTCACAGAATACTATTAGATCAGCCGAAATCAGCCACAACTGGAACAGCCGAACAGGCTGTTTGTGGTGAGAGAGCGTATAGGAGTACTACGGTGTAGATATTTTTCATTGTTTGTGCGGACATGGATGCCTAGCGAGGCTAGGCCATTGATTTCGAAATCTATAGCTTGCTTGTAACTGCTTGTATCTGGCTTGACTTATCAGCCAACAACAGTGTTTTCCTCGCACACCAAACTAGTCGGCAGTACTTTCAGCCATGACTTATAAGCCAATCCAACCGAAACGAACAGGCTGCTAGCATCAAGGATTGCTGCTTGGCAGGCTGCCAGGCCACGACCCAAACATACAGCAAGTGCTAGCAGTGATAGGTGGTGTGGAGCCCAATGGAGGCAGAGGAAGGACTGAACCTTCGTGGTGTGAATGGCTGAATGCTGAAGCACAGGTTGGCCGGTGGCAGGGAGAGAGAGAAAGCTCAGAGGAGACGATGACCCGTGACTGCCAGTCAGTCGTCGGCGTACGGGCTTGCCGCGTTGTGTTTTATGAACAGCTACCGCGTTTTTCATTGTGACTGAACGATCTATGTGCCTTTTTGACAGTGAAGAGAACCGGGGTTCATTTGTCTGCATAGCGTGCTAAGGTTGCTAGCAACGGAGTTTTAATTTTTGTGGCCCGCATCGTCGTGTGAACTGCTGGACCAATACTCGGCCGCCGCTGGTGTTGGACTCGGAAATGACGCATGTATCTCCAACCAACAGTTTCCACGGATAAACAACAGACGGCGCGGCAACGCCCCGTGCCATGGTTTTCTAGTGGATTTCGAAATCTAGCAGCCAAGGATTGCTGCCAGGCCATAAGCCAAACATGCACCTAAGTTCTAGCAGTGACAGCTGGTGTGGAGCCCAATGGAGGCAGAGGAAGGACTGAACCAGCGTGGTGTTAGTGCTGAAACAGAGGCTGGCCGGCGGCAGGGGGAGAGAGAGCTAAGACGAGACGACGACGACCCGTGACCGGCAGTCAGTCGTCGAAGTACGGCCTTGCACTACGTAGCACTTCGCTGTCGGTTCAAAATACCCCATCACTGTCGGATTTTGAACCGACACAACCATGCCGACAGTCAGTGGCGGAGCCAAGATGAGCACCTCGGGGGGGCTAATCAATAGAGATTTAGAACAAATATCGAAGATTAATGGTGAAATCACGTTTTTTCTACAGTAAATACAAAGCAAAATCACTCTCACGGGGGCTGCAGCCCCCCAACACCCCCCCGTGGATCCGCCACTGCCGACAGTGATGAGGATCAGCTATCACTATCGGTTCCTACAAACCGGCAGTGTTCTTCAACTTCATTGCCGGTTCTTTACAGAACTGGTAGAGTTCCGGTCCACCAACACTGCCGGTTCATTAGACCATCCGGCAGAGTTCAGTTCCACCAACACTGTCGGTTTGTGTTTTAACCGGCAGTGTTATCATAACGAGCACTGCCGGTTTGTGACAAGAACCGGCAGTGATGGATAAGCTAACGCTGCCGGTTTGTGGCTCAAGCCGGCAGTGCCATCTTGGCCAACACTGTCGGTTTGTTTCTAACCGGCAGTAAAGGTTACGACAACACTGCAGGTTTGTGGCTCAAGCCGACAGTGCCATCTTGGCCAACACTGTCGGTTTGTTTCTAACCGGCAGTGAAGGTTACGACAACACTGCCGGTTTGTTGCTAACCGGCTGTGATGACCCGTTCGCATTTTATTGTTTTATAATTTATTTTAATTTATATTTTTTTGTGAAATCGGGTTTCGCTTTATATACGCTACGTAGACGACAGGTCCATCAATATTTACAAATGTTATGGTTACAGTTCAAATATTCTTATCAAGAACTCGATCCCTCAAAATAAAAAAGAAATTATTCGATAAGATGAAGCATGCTTCTCGGACTTCTTATAATAATCTAGCGAGCCGCTCTGGGCCATACTGGTCCTTAAACTTCACGGATTGTGCGATGAAAAATACTCCATCTTTTTCTAATACCTCGGCTAAGATGAATTTTGCCAGCTCCGGTTGCAGTGCGACGATCTCCATGTCTAACAGTCTTTCGTGGTTATATCTCTTGCGCTATCGTTCAAAAAAGATGATATCCATAGAGGAATTAGTAAATCATTTTGTTGAATTATTAACAGACAAAAATAAAATGAGGATTATACACACCAACTTATCTGCTTCTTCTGATTTCCTGCCGATGTAGCGAAGCATTGCCCACATTACATAAAATTCGCATTCATTGTTTCCTGCCGGCTGTTTTAGGTATTTCCCCTCTATTTCGATAACCTTGAATGGGACCTGCGACCCACCGATATGTCTTCTTCGCACACTGTGCAACATTAAAAGGAGAAACATTAGAAAGCGGTATGTGTGACTAGAAAATAATATGTTATTAGGATCGCTTACTAATTCAGCACTGCCACCGGTGCATCCAGATGATGAAATGGTTTTTTCTTCGAGTCCCACACCTTGATCAGATGTTTAGCAAGATTGACACAAATGAAGACGAAATGGTTGCTGCAATCACATAATCCTAATTATCGACTAATCTTAACGAAAAAAGAAGCATAAAATTAAAAGCCGAGAACACATACTCGCAGTTGTAGGCTAGAAGTATGTGGGTTTTGTTCTTCATCTTGAATTCATCAAAAATAACAATCAATCTCTCTTTCAAGTCTTCCACGTCATATCCATGGAGGCCTAAACATGTCTTCTCATTGACTCGGAAGGGGTCCAAGAAGCCTATGTTATCCTATTTGCTTTTTAGTATGCAAAATTTTGCTATACACCTACATAAAATTATGAAAATTGGTCAAAAGTTAACAATTTGTGTCTCGAGAGAGTAGTTAATTATAATATCGTACGCGTAGGGTACTTACATAGTCCACAACAACAACATTTGTGAATCGAGAGAGCGTTTTTGGTATAGCTGGAACAAGCATTCCCACTCGACATCGAACTTCTCTTCTTCTGGATAATGAAAAACATGTGGTGAACGGATAATAACCTCAAAACCAAAGTCCTCAGTCTCTGTTGCTTGAGCCATGTAATATTCATGCAACTGGCGCATATATGTTGTCAAATTTTTATACTCGTCATTGGGAACCAAAAGATTGCTCCATCATACTTCATTGCCGGTGTTCCCGTCCCTTGTACATCATAGTAGATGTTCGCGGACTCTTCCATGGTTAATTTGGGGTTGTCTTCGACGTACTTCTGTATCTTCCTTAAATCTTTATTGTGTATTTCATCGGCCCTTATTGTAGCGTACTGGTTATGTGTTTGCCTTTCAAATTTGGACTTCAACAAACATGGAGGCAGTGAGGCATAGAGATTGAAGAAACTAACACAATCTTTCTTCGAGATGTGTGCTGTAAATTTTTCTTCCATCAAGTTTGTAACGCTGCCACTGAACGGCCTTTTTCTTTTTTGTTGGTCCACTTTGGGAGCATTAGCTACCGAATCCAAGGACCTTTTCTACGACTGTGAGGATGCCTTTGATCTTGTTTTGGGCTGAGGTGGTGGAGGAGGAGGAGGATGACGACGAGAATTCTGTTTTTCCGGGGCTGATGAAGATGGAGGAGGAGGAGGAGTCTTCTCTTTTCTTGGGGCTGATGAAGATGGAGTCAGACGAGGAGGAATAGAATTTGACCTCCGTCTTCTCGGGGGTGAAGGCAAGGGATGAGAAGGGGAGTGATCTCTGTTGGGAGATGGTGAGTGATCATCGCGGGGAGGCGAAGACTCGCAGTCGTCCTCATCATCAGAGGACAATTGGTGGTCAAGCTTAATGAAGCGCTTGCACCAGGCCACTTGACAGACCTTGTTATGACCAAGTTTCGGCCTGTCTACCGCTGTGGGGTACTCAATGTGTATCTTGTTATACTTCTTCTCAAGTATTCTGTCAATGGTGACGCGAGCGTACCCTTGTGGAATTGGGTGGCCATTAATGGTCCCGTCTCCCGTAGGCCAGGCCTGGCCGAGTGCCACCATGTCCTTTGTCCATTCCTGACAGATGTAAAACTTGACATTGACGGGTTTAGTGATGCCGTCCACCGGATGAGGCACATTCACATCTTATTCGTCGAGCGGGGTCGATCTGCAACTGCTGCGACCCCTAAACTGTAGGCTAAATGTAGTAGGAGTAGGGTTTTGTGGTACTCCTGACCCCTTGGACAACAAAATTTGCTGGACTCGTGCTTCAACAGTCGAGTCAATTCGTGCGTCCATTCTGTCTTCTATCTCTTTTAGTCACCTCAAATACTCTGCCTTCTGATCCACTCTACCCCTCGAGCGGCTCCGGTAAATGTTAGATTCTTGAGGGAATGCTAGTTTCCAAGGAACAACACCGGTTCCTCTAGTGCGACCAGGGTGCTTCTTGGTTCCGAGTGCTTGGGTGAGCACGTCTTTCTCCGTATTAGAAGTGTGAGTCCCTTGCCTCACCTCCTCAGTTACCTAGGAGATCCTCTGGATGAGTTTGCTCATGGGTTGATTTGTGGAGCTAAAGCTCCCGTCCTCGGCGTGACGTACATTCCTCCCCATACAGTATATTACTGATCTGGGCTCCCAATTGGCGGTCTCAACCTGAACGCCTTCCTCAGCAAGGCAATCCATCTTTTCAAGTTCTACTTCAAATTCTAGCATCTTTTTGGCGTAGCCACGAGAGCCGAGATGATGAGGATTCGTCGCTTTCTGCGAGTTCTCCTTATTCTTCATGCTCAGTTCTAAGTACTCCTCGGATAACCTGTATTCCTTGAAATTCTGCAAGAAGTCCTTCTGCTTGCTAAACTGTCCACCATCGAAATCTGGCTCTTTATTTTGGAGGACAATATTCTAGTACAATGTCCCCTTGAGATTCTTGAAGCATGTCCCCATGATTTCTTTTGTTTTTTTCTTGACTAACTCCTTGTCATACTCCATTGGGAAAGTGAAATACTTTGGGATCTTGATATCCCATATGTAATCCTTCTCACTTTCAGAAACCCTCCATGGATCATCATCTTTCCCTATCCACTTCATGTACCTAATCGGGATGAAGTCCCTTACAAGTAACCCGAGGATAGTCTTGTATTTGGTCAAAGCTATAGGCGGTGAGAGTGCATCCCCGAATTCATCGAACTCAGTGATGTGCCAGTGTGCATTCCTACCAACAGGAATCTTTGACACACGTCGCTTGGATCTGGCCTTCCTACTACCCGAACCCTCTGCCTCCTCGCCCGGCGGAGGCTCTTGCTGGAGACACCAAGTATGCTATGACCCTCTCAATTGATTAGCGTGTGTGGCTACATTGTCACATGATACCAAAGTTACCTGGCTATCTTGGTCATTTTGACCCAGATCGAACAGGCCGGACGGGGTCCATGGCTGCTCGTTCTCACCGTCCTGATTGACACCGTCACCGTTTGTCGGATCATGTGGCTCTCCTGTCCCAGCGATATCAGCCGCTTCTTGTTGTCGATGTGTTCTTCGGCAAAAGAGTAACAGGCGATGACGAGTCATGGCTATGACACGATCGTGGTTAGTTTTGGCTGCGGACAACTACTAATAGCATATGTTCATATTATATATATATATAATATGTTTAATGCAAAGTCTAATAATAAGTCCATATACAACAAAGTCAAATAATAGCATATATTCACCTAGAACAAATTCATTGTTTGATTGACCACATACAACAAAGTCCACTTACTGTTCTATGAATCTAAGCCTACATCAACTTCCAAATAAGAAAAGCAATGACCATAGCCATAAATAAAAGCATGACATCTTTCCAAGACTAAGGAGCAATTCTCCGAATCTTCACATCTCTGGCAGGTGGCTTCTCTTCAATCTCTAGTGCCAGCGGATGGCAATGGTTTGCATCAATTGGACCATAGTAGGCTGGTTGCCTATGGTTTGCAAGGTAGGCCGGATGACTATAGTAGGCCCTCAAAGCTTCCGCTTTTGTGTTGTATTTTTTGTACAAATTACCAGGGTAACGATTGACTTGAGCATAGCAATCTTCCCAGGTTCGATAAATCCCAGGCGCGTGACCAACATGCACTACATACCATGCGATGGTTGCCTATACATTTAAGTAAATTAGGTTGTCATTCAAACATGATGTATTCTTATAAAATTTAATATATTTATGAATAATACACAACCATTGCATAGATAGGAGTGTTTGGAAAACAGCTATTACTTACACCCTATTCCGAAAGAGGGACCAAAAGTTTTTACAGTGGTTCAAGCCTAAGACATGAACCTGAGCACCTTTTTAGGATTGGGAAGCACTATCTAGTTATAGGCATCCTTTTAGATATAAACTACATAGACTTGTTGAGGCTGGGCTAGTAAGCTCCAATTTATAGTCTTTTGGTATGTGGTAAGTGGTAATGGTAACTCACTGAACAAGAGTTATTATTCAAGTTATATGGCCAAACTAAATCTATTTAATGTTCTTTATCCTTGACATGATAAAAAATTATCTCAATAATGGGACTGTTTATTATTCGGAGATCAATGTGGTTTAGTAATCATACTTGCTAGCATGCAGCATCATGTGTCATTACTTTTTTACTGTGCACACATAATATTTTAAGGAGGTCCAACATTGTAGTCCACTCCGATGCTATCAAAGTCAGATGAACAGTATCTAGCCATTTCCAATAAATACATGGGTGTTTCTAATAGATTAAGACAATTAATAACAACTTGGAAACATGGTCATGTGCCAAGTTCTCTCTGTATCATAAAAAGACAAACACCTATTTTCATGATTTTGATCCCCGGTTATCAGAATGGGTTATATAACTGGTGAGAAATTTGAATCGCCATAAGTGGTCGTGATTCGGAACAACAACTACAATGAAAAATCTAGTTCCACTGTCTGCTAACCCACCAAGCAGTTGGTGCATTCCCAAAGTGTGCTCATGGATGGAGCAGGTTGTGGCATCACAGGACCACTGTGTGGTGCTCCTTCCTGGCTACTGGGCTGCAATGCACACTCACTAATCGTGACTGTGGAATCTGCAGCAACTGATTGACTGCAGAGAACACAGAGAAAAGGAAGGAACTGCCTTGAGCACAACAATTTTGGTGATTATAGCAAACACTAAAACAAAGCTGGAACAACATTGTGTATATACTTAATTCTAGAGCCCTGCCATGCATGACCTCGAGAGCGAGACTCAGTCCACCTTTGCTGCTGCTGTCGAGCCAATTTTAAGAGTTGTTTATAACTTTTTTTTCTAAAACAAACATCTATAGATGCCTTTTTTAAGCATGCTATACATTCCATCAAAATCAATTGACACTCTACCTATAGTGATTATTTTTCCTACAAATGAAATTCAGCAACATCATTTCTAGATATAGACCTTTTTTACTAATGTACGTTGTTAAGCAATGTATAGGTTGAGCTCAGCTTCCCAAATGCAGTTCTTTGTACAAGCAGGCTTAAAGCCTTTGCTGCAGATTAAAAAATAGAGGGGAACAAAATAATTTATAAAAGGAAGCTTAAAAAATAACCTAAAAGATAACAACACATGACCATAGCACACATGTCTGTAGCCTCAGTAATAGTTACTACAACTTATGATTATATCATCATTGCACATGACCATAGCCTCAGTCCAATTAATATATTAAGTCATCGTAACCTTAGTCTAAGTGCCATCATAGACGAGAGAAAACACTCAGATTAAATATAGTTATCATCGGCACTGACGTCATAGGAAATGGACAGTGCTAAGAAGTAAGAAGACACCATTGGCAATGGATCAATGCTCAGATTAAAAACAACCATTATAAGCATAGACATGTGCTTGGTATAGAGAAATCCTCAGAATATAAACAATCATCATTGGCATGGACATGTGCTCAGATTTATATAACAAACATATTGCAACAATGGACATGTGCTCAGTATAACCATTTTCATTAACAAATTCAACTCGAGCTTCAGCAATCACTGAGAGGCCTCACAAAGACGGTGGGGCATTTCATCAAACACAAAGACGGCAGTGAGCCACGCACTCACCGTGGGGGGTGTGAAAAGCAGCTGTCCGCGCGCTCCTGAAGGCCTCGGCAGTGGGAGTGCAGTCTTAGAGGAGGGGGCCACTGCCGGCGTCGTGGACGAGGAATGAGGGCACGGACGGCGCGGTGCTCCGGCGTGGGGCAGTCGATGGCGTGGGTTGGTGCTCCGGCGTGGGGCGGTGCACGGGCGTCGGCGTCGAAGAAGAGGAGCGCGGGGCTAGGAACAGCGGGCCAGGGGCGGTGGACGGGTGCGCGAGGAACGGTGGTGCCCGTCGGCGCGGGGTGGTGCTCCAGCGGCGCGGGGGGAGGGGTTGGCGCGAGGTTGAAATGAATTTGGAAGATTTCAACCCGCGCCTTGCTATATACCAATGAGGTTCATCACTGCCAGTTCTAATAATAAACCGACAGTGATGAGGAACCATCACTGCCGGGCCATTCCTCAAACCAGCAGTAATGGGGGTGTAACAGTAATGTTTATATATATTAAAAAAATTCTTTTATATACTGAATAAATAGAAGCATGTGTATTCCTATGTTGAAATGGCTTGAATTTTTTTTTGGCAAGCATGTACACCCAAATTAAGACCCCACACAGGTTCTTAGGTTTTTCTGATCATTTTTTATTTATTATATTTTTCTGTGTGCTGAATGAAACAAAAGAGGGTGAATTTCATCTTGGACCCAATAGATTTTTTCATCAACCTCCACAAAATTTTTATCCCTAAGGCACATTAGAGCCTATGTAAAAGTTTGACACCATTCCGGATCTTTTTGTGGGTAGACTCAGTTCAACCTATAATTAAATAGTGTCGTCGCGCGAAAATTCAATTAAACCTCAGAAAGTAGCAAACCGTCTACAGAAAATCCCAAACTAGGTGTTTCGTTCACACGTGGCACGTGCAAGCCTAAGAAAAAGTTTGAGACCAATACGACACCGGAATGCGTATGAACCACAGAAACCTTGATAACCTATGTGTATAGTCATGGTTCGATGAAATGGCTCATGTACCTCTGTGAAGAATATATACTTCGCCTATTTCGAAATGGCTTGAATTTTTTTTACCAAGCATGTATACCCAAATTAAGGCCCCAAACAAGATCTGAGGTTTTTCTGATTATTTTTTTATTAATATATTTTCTCTGTGCTGAATGAGACAAAAGATGGTGAATTACATCTTGGACACAATAGATTTTTTCATTGACCTCCACAAAATTCTTATCCCTAGGGCACATTAGAGTCTGTGTAAAAGTTTGGCACCATTCTGGATCTTTTCGTTGGTAGACTCAGTTCAACCTATAATAAATCGGTGTTATCGCGCAGAAATTCAATTAAACCTCAGAAAGTAGCAAACCATCTCCGGAAAATCCCAAACTAGGTGTTTCCTTCACACGTGGCACGTGCAAGCCTAAGAAAAAGTTTGAGACCAATACGACACCGGAATGCGTATGAACCACAGAAACCTTGATAACCTATGTGTATAGTCATGGTTCGTTGAAAGGGCTCATGTACCTCTGTGAAGAATGTATACTCCGTCTATGTCGAAATGGCTTGAAATTTTTTTGGCAAGCATGTATACCCAAATTAAGGCCCCAAACAAGATCTTTTCTGTTCCTGCGGTAAGGGTGATCCTTAGGTAGGAACCTACGGTGTCCCATATAAACTATCTTTGAGTTATTTGATAGATTTACAGCATCGGTGTCGTCCAAGGACTCGACACATCCAGTATAGCCTTTTGTCTTCTCTCCGGACAATGAACTTTGACCTGGCATACTTCCTTGATCGTGACATGTTCGTTTTTGTACTCGTCCCAAGCATCCGGCACACCCTTTTCAAACATTTCCACTAGTTCATTGATCACTGGTTCTAGAAACACATCAATATCATTCCCAGGTTGTCTATGCCCTTGGATCAGTAGTGGCATCTGCATGTACGACCGCTTCATACGGACCCAAGGTGGAAGGTTGTATATACAGAGCGTCACTGGCCAGGTGCTATGATTGCTTCTAACCTGGTCGAAAGGATTCATCCCATCTGTGCTCAAAGCAAACCAAAGGTGCCTTACCTCTCCACCGATGTCCTTATAGAACATAGTATTGATAGTCCTCCAGTCATACCCATCGGCGGGGTGCCTCATCATTGTATCTTTCTTACGCTCTTCGCCATGCCAGCGCAACAGCTTGGTTGACTTTGCACATGCAAACAGCCTATGCACCCGGGGAGCTATAGGGAAATATCAAACGACCTTTACGGGACCTCCTCTGGTCTTGGTACCCTCATCTGACGGCCCTTCCTTGTACCGTGGAGCTTCACACTTGGGGCACTTGTCCAAGTCTTTGTATTTTTCTCCACGGTACAATATGCAATCATTGGAACATGCGTGGATTTTTTTAATCTCGAGGCCGATGGGGCAGATCATTTGCTTGGCCAAGTATGTCTTTTCTGACAACTCGTTTTTTTGGAGCATTTTCTTTATTATACCTAACAACTGATCGAAGCCTATATCGCTCAATCCGTTTGTCGATTTGAACTCTAACAACATGATATCGGCTTCTAGTTTGCTCATTGGACAATTCCTATACAATGGTGTTTTGCCATCTTGTCTCATTTTCTCTAGCTTTCTCAGCTGTCTTTCACTAAGACATCCGGTCTCTACATTGCGTAGTAGCTGAGAAATGCCATCGTTATCCTCGGTGTCGTCAGCTAGCGTGTTCCTAAACACATTATTAACTGTGGCCATGGGTTCCATATTGACACAGGGTTCCTCATCAGCATCGTGGATGGCTACGTTAGGCATGTTCACATCATCATCGTTTTCTGGCAGAACTTTCACACCAACCGCACCATGCATAGTCCATATCATATAGTTTGGCATGAAACCCCTGGTAATCAAGTGCGATCGTATAGACGCAATTTGACGAAAGTTCCTTTGATTTTTGCAATCTTTGCATGCGCAGAAAGACAGGGTTCCCATTCCCAGCATGGGCTTTGGCATTGGTGATAAACTGGCTGACGCCATGCATGTACCGCTTGTCTGTTCGGGACAGATGCATCCACTCTCGATCCATCTCTGCACAAAAAAATACTGAGACAGTAATTACAAAGAATTAATAAGAAATCGAGCTTCATGAACAACAATTGTAGCTCGAAAGTATCATTTTTGGAAAACATTATTGTACACTAATTATTAGAAAATTGAAATTGGTAGCCCCGGCCCTATAAATTGAAAATCGTAGTAAAAAACAATTATTGTATAATAATGAAGAACATCTATTCTACTCTACTTCTAAGAACTAATTATAGCATCACATACTAACAATGATGATCTTGACCACCATGGAATAATTAGCTAGGAATTTAAATGTGTTCATAGACACCAACCTTTTAGATGATGGATTCACCACAATTTGAGCCTTGCACAAATGTCCAATTGGAAAAGTGCTCTCTAGAATGGAGAAAGAACTAGAATGAGAATCAAGCAATGTAGCCATCAAAACGAATCTAATTAAACAACAAAATCAAAGGAGTGGATGTTTGTTACTAACCTTAAAGCAAAAAGATCAACCATTCTTCAAAATCCAAACTCTAGCTTCATGGTGAAGAGCAGCCACAACAATGGAGGGAAGGGCCCAAACGCGCGCCTCTGTTCTCGGGATGGAAGAGAGGAGGAAGGAGAGGACGGTTGTAGCCTTTTTGTGTTGTAGGTTTATCACCGTTGGTTCTTGGCTAGAACCGATAGTGATAGAGCCCAATCATTGTTGGCTCTTGGCTTAAACCGGCAGTGATGAGTGGCCGCCAAAACACTGCCGGTTCAAGCCACAAACAGGCAGTGATGTGGTCCTTCACTGCCGGGTTTAGCCCAGCCCCAATCATTTTTTTCATTTTCAAGCTCATAACCGGCAGTGAAGGTACATCACTGCCGGTTGTCACAAATCCGGCAGTGATGAGGCCGACAGTGATGTCTAGATCTGGCGTAGTGTTGCCTCCTGTTGCTTGATGAATCCATGCAGGGGTAGCTGGCTGGCAATCATTTGCATTGCATCGCGTGTGAACGCTGGGAGAAAGAAGTTGTTGGCACGCAAAATTGATCCGTGCAACAACATGATAACTGTCATATTTTCGCAACGACGAGCGATTGCTTTCTGAGCAAAGCAACAAAGGATCCTCGCTTTCGTGGAGGGGAACCGACTGTTTTTCATCGCAAAACAGTAAAGATGAATCAATCCCTAGGGTAGCTAGGGTTCGGCAAGATTACGAACTACTATGCTAGAAAAACGTAGATGTATTTTTGTGTTTGTCGATTGATCAGGCAATCGGCCGTGCCCCATACAAAATATATATAGGGTGCCTGGTCTACGGCAATAGAGGAGTCATATACATATACGTACAAGATTAATTATCCCTTGTACAAGCCTAGTAGAATATTCCTATTCCTAACTGATCTGGTCATACGGATCTGATATGTCTCAGAGTCCGATTGGAACTTTCCGTGTTAGGCCAGCCAAGGACAAATAACTAATAGATGCAAAATCCTTTTCCGTTCCCTTCCTCTGAGATCTCTCTTGCTTGCTTTCTCCAACACGTATGCTCCAGTATATATCTATCAAAATGACGCCTGATTGCACATGCATATTTCTGATCGTACTCCTTCACTAGCGCCTACAGCTTGATGTCAAACTGCCACCAGCCAGCACTTGCCAATCCAGAAGAATGTCCTTTTGCTCCTCTTGCATGCTGCTGCTAGACTAGGTTACAAATTCATCAGAATACTTGTCAGCGACCGATTTATTTTGCTCAAACATTAAATCGGCCAATGGAAATATTGCAGTAGCCTATGAACAAAACATTGCCAAAAACCAAATTTCACGATAAACCCGGGGTATCCAAATTATGCTATCAAAAGAAGTGTGTGGTGTTAGTGCTAGAGCAGGGTGGGGTAGTGGCAAAGGGTACCAACGAGCCCCCACCGCGAGTCAGTCTCAGTCGTCGGTTGCCTTGCTTGGTTGTAAAAAATAAAGCAGCTGATCTCCAGTCGATGCATGGTGGTTGTCGACTTGGACATTGGACACTGCGTCTTTAATTTTGCACACAGAGATAGTTTCTTAAGAGGAACTACAGTAGGTTCTATACTTAAGTCTCCATAGCTAAATATAGGTGTCAATGTCCAAAGGCCAACTCTAACAGGATCCTCGTATTTAGATGCGTACCCAAATTCTCCTTCTGGCTCCCATTGCCAAGGGTCCTGGGGAAGGGCCCCAAATTTCTGTTGGGGCGGTTCCTCCGTCCCGCCCAAGCCCGGATCCGGTGGCGCATCCTCCTTTTTCGCTTCCCCATCGCCGGTGGAACTCCTCTGCTCAACCCGGCCGGGAACCCCTCCCGCAAGCACGGTGCCACTGTCTGTGCCATGCTCGCAATGGTCGATGCCGAAGACCAGCACTGCCTGTGCCCTACACACAGTGGCCAGGGCCACCTTCGTCCGACGCCCGCCTCTTGATCCGTGTGGCCACCCCAGCCAGCTCCCTATCCTCATGCCGGTGAGGCCGCTCGGCCTTGTTTGTTTCCTCCTCCTAAACTTTAGTCCCTATCACATCGGATGCTTGGACACATGCATGGAGTACTAAATATAGACTAATTACAAAACTAAATGCACAGATTGAGACTAATTTATGAGACGAATTTTTTAAGCCTAATTAGTCCATGATTTGACAATGTGGTGCTACAGTAAACATGTGCTAGTGCTGGATTAATTAGGCTTAATAAATTGTTCTAGCGGATTACTGAGGACTTGTATAATTTGTTTTTTGAGTAAATTGCACGGCTGATCCTTAAAGTATTGGGTGGATTTCGTCTGGGTCCCCAAACTATGAAATCGCACTCTTGGCTCCCCAATCGACTTAATTTGGTCCATCTAGATCCTAAATAGCCCAGGCAGTGTCAAGCAGTCGACATGGCTGTCCACGTACGCAGGGGAGGCACGTGAGGCACACGTGACCCGTGGCAACTGCTGGCTTTTTAGCAAGAAGGCTCCGGACGATCTCATCTTCTCCCACTCACTCCTTTCCTTTCTCTCGGACCTCGACGAAAGGGGGGAAAGGGGCGGAGCATGACGACGCCGGCGACTGATGCCGTTCACGGAGGCGGCGCTTGCAGAGAGCGAGTACGACCCGACGGCCGCCCCTTGAGGGCCTCTAGGCGCGGACGGTGGGGGAGATGGCCGTCGAATCGAGCTCGATGGCGGTGACCAGGAGGCGCAGTGATGAGCCGCGACTGATTACGTGCCCGAGGTGCCATCGTCATAAGGTAGTAAAGTGCCGTTCGAAGCAGCCGTGGTCCTTGGATCAGATCTTCTACACCTGCCTAGATCACAATGTAAGTTAGGTTTGCCAGTTTGAGTTCATTCCAAATCCGAGTATTAGAGTCCAAGTTTTCAGTATGTGTGCTTTGTGTGTTTGATGAATCTGCAGAAGGATGGAACTGGTTGCCCATTTTTCCTTTGGGAGGCAGGATACATCAACCACTTGGAGACAGAAGTAGCAAAAGAAAAGGCTGCTGGGATGCAATCTGATGAAGTTACTAAGAGCCTATTGGAGAAGAATGTCGACCTGGGAAATGGAGATGCCACAACTGTTGAAGTAGAGCATGCCACAACTGTTGAAGTAGAGCTTAAAACTTTGATCAATATAGGATATGATATTGTAGGGCTCTTGAAATGCATTCTCTGTATGTGCTTGATAATTGTAGTTGTGCAACTGCTGTTGGTGTTTGTTCAGATGAAGAAGTGAATGGTGAATGTGAAGAAGGTTTGAGGAGTAGGAATGCTTTTGTTTATGTGTGAACTTGTAATGTTTCCATGTAAGAACTGGTAATGCTTTATGGTATTGAACATGTATGTTATCTGACTGCAATTTGTGGTATTTGTGACTGCAATTTCAGAAGAACACATTTCACTTAGGCAAACTGCATTATGATGCTTAGCAACCAAAGTTGTACATCCAGTCATGAAATTGTACATCCAGTCATGAAGTTTGTAGCTTAAGACAATGGCATTGCATCACATGCATACAACCATCTACACTTGGACAGCTGCAGCTCAGTGTAGGCATCCCTATACAAGATGTCTAGACTTTTGGCATGCATACTAGTGTTTATGCATTACAAAAGATGATGCTATCCACAAAAGCAACTATACTGCTACCATATTCCATGTTGCTATCAACAAAAGGCAACTATATCGCTTTCCTATTTCAGTCACAAAAGTCAGGTTGGCATGTCCACAGTTTCATGCAGCATTTTCAGATGTGTTCTTCTTTCCTTGAACTCCTCCAGTCTTCTTGCCCTTCTTCCCTCCACCTTGTCCAGCTTCTTTGCTCTTGCCGGCAGTTGTTACTTTCTTCTTGTTCACTCTTGCCCCGCCTGCTTTTGTTGCAACAGTGATAACTACTGGTCTTGCAGTTGGCTGGTTGGACTGAATGAAGGTAGAGTCTGGCAAGGGTTCCAACTGCTGATCTAGGCTGTTGCATTGAGTGGGCTACAGGTGGCAAGAAAAATGCAGATTGAGATTAGTAGAGTAAAATTGGTCATGCAAACGGTAGAGTAAAATTAAAATCACACAAACCTGAGAGTGCATCTATGAAAGCATTGTTTCCTGTGTCATCTCTACCCTATTCCTAAGGTTGTACTCTATGATGGCCTTCCTAACAAGCTCAACTATACCAAATACTTGCCCTACCCTGAATGATGGATTCAACAAATCTTCCTGCCAAAATTCTCTGAACCATTCCTATTGCTACCTTCATCAGAACCTGCCAAGTCAATCTTTTCCTCTTCTGTTGATTCATCCTCGTCTCCAACTGACATAGTCATAGATTGCTTCCTCTTGAGTTTGTTGCCCGCAGCCTTCTTCCATTTGAACATTTTACAACCCTTAGTTGCCCCTTCATCAAACACACCAGCATCGACATTGTCAGCAAACAGGTCATCATCAGAAAATCCAATCTCATAATCACTATCATTAAAGTCTGAGTCATCTGAATTACTGTCATCTGCCTCAATGCCATCATGTACTGGATCTTGGTTCCACTCAGTGGCCTTCCTCAGGTTTGTGTAAAACACTGGCAATTTCTCTCCTTCCTTTCTTTCAGCTGTCACAACCTTAACATGACTAAAGACCTTGGGCAAACTACAGACAGGATTTGCTACAATGTCATCCCAATTGATACCAGAACAAATCATATCATGATGATCAAGATAAATGACCAGGTTCCTCACCCTATCAATCACAGACATCATGACCATTGTGTCACTATCAGTCTCTATAAGTCTCAAACCATCTGTTATTGTCTTCCCTGGCAATAACCAATGCACCTTCAGTGTACGTGATTTCTTATCATAACCTAACTCTTTCGCAAAGTCCTTTATCCATAGGGGTGACCAAGTATCAACATCACACTGATCAAACCAGTCAATTTTTCCATCGAGGTAAGCACGGTTCTTCCGAACACCAACAAAAAAACCACCATGATGCACCTCTAGACTGAACTGGTTAGACCCTGGACCTATATTTCAATCAATTTTCAACATTCAGTTCAAAATTTTTCTCATCCGTACCAAGAACCCTAGAACACCGCCATTCATGCCTACAAATCAACTACTTTCAAATAAAAATGGCTCAAATATACCGTAATGTCCACAAATCCATAGCAAAAACTCAATAGAGGGTCCAGATCAAGATAGGGTTTCTTCCACTCACCGTATTCAGCCACCGGCTCTCCTTTCTGACGCAATCTGGCGGCCGTCGAGTCATCCTCGCTCTCCGCCCATGCCACCTCTGCGAACAGCTCCCGTCACCGGCGTCGCCACCCTTCGCCCCTTCTCCCCTTCGTCAAGGTCTGAGAGTTATGGAAAGGAATGAGGTGGAGAAGGTAAAATCGTGCGGGGCTTTTTGGCTAAAAAGCCAGCAGCTGCCGAGGGTCACATGTGCCTCACGTGTTCCACGTCGACTGCTTGACACCGTCTGGGCTGTTTAGGACATAGATGGACCGAATTAAGTAGATTGAGGAGCCAAGAGTGCGATTTCATAGTTTGGGGACCCAGACCAAATCAGCCCAATACTTTAAGGACCGCTCGTGCAATTTACTCTTGTTTTTTTATTATTACTATTTGAACACTCTTCACGTGACACCCCCATGTGTCACCCGATGTGACACCTCTAAACTTTAGCATCTGGATTTAAACACCCACATAGCTATGCAGCAATTAATCTTCGAGAACTGCTCCGGTACTTCTCTTTTTTAGAAATTATATGCATCTCAAAGAATATATCTAAGAATTAACTTTTTTTTGAGCAACTTCTAAGAATTAACTAAACATCTTCTTCATTCTAGTCCATCTGGATCCCATATGGGCCTAACCCTTCCAAGCCCAGTCCAAATTCAATCCATTTGTTTTTATCGTCCGGATCCCCTTTGTTCGGAGTCGGACTAGCCTGTAGCCACGGAGACCCATCCTGGATGCTCATCATTTGCGTCGCTGCATCATGTCGTCGTCCTCACCGCAACGGCGCAGCCGCATTCGAACTCGCAGGAGTTGGCCCCGAAGTCATCCTCGCAGCCCTCTGAACGCCTTCCTGCGGTGCGCTGATCCGACCACTGGCGTAGTCAACTAGGCATCACACGACGTATATACGTATACTGCATATGCAGAGAGCAGGATCGGAGACACACAAGGAGCCATATGGGGAAGTGACTTGACGGGCCTCTCCAGCTCTCCTCAGTCGAGGAGGCAAGCGTGGGCGTCTGGCAACGGCGGCCAGCGACGGAGCGGCCCGCACCTCCGTTCTAACTACAGGGCTGCCGTGGTGTTTTAGCTTCGTGAACAGCTTTGTCGGTGAAGCCGAACTTTTTTCTTGACTCGTTTGGCAAAATAGCTTCGCACAGAAGACAAAAAGAATAAAATTACTATAATACCCCTCCTTATCTTTTACTTCTCTTTTTTTCCTCGTCTTCTTCGTGGGTGTCTTCTTCGTTCTTCCTGCAAGCCTTTCTTCCAGACGACACCTCTCCCGGTGGCCCTCCAGGCGGCTCGTGCCCCTCTCGGCGGCCATCTCCCCCTGTAGCGGCTCCCCACCCATCAGCCCTCCAGGGGCCCACGGCGGCGCTCCTCCCGGCGGGAGCAGCAGCGCCCCTCACGGCGGTAGGCATAGCCAGCGGCGCGCCCCTTTTTTTTTTACTCCAGCGGCGGCGCCCCGGACACCTTTTTTGTGTGACTCCAGCGGCGGCACCCTTGACGCACGCCTGCATCACCACGCGCCCGGCGGCCGCGTCTCACACCCTGGTGGCCAGCCCTTCGGGTTCCGGCCATGGCCGCGTGCACCTCACGGCTGCGCACTACATGCTGACGTCACTGAGAGAGGGCAAATGCAGTCT
This sequence comes from Miscanthus floridulus, assembly GCF_019320115.1. NCBI lineage: Eukaryota > Viridiplantae > Streptophyta > Magnoliopsida > Poales > Poaceae > Miscanthus > Miscanthus floridulus. Next base: position 131,197,797 of record NC_089589.1, read on the forward strand.
TTTAGGAAATTGGGGCCCACTTGTATCAGATGAAGCTGGGATAAGCAGCTTTTTTCATCTCTCTCCCACCCTATGCCTCTGTAAGAGGAGAAAACAACTCGTGAAGCTATTTTGAAAAAGGATGTTTGGCAAAAAGATAGCTCACAGTAACTTATAAAGTTGTTGGTGAAGTTGTACCAAACAGGCCCTTAATCTTCATCTTCAGCGAATGTAGTCGATATTTGGCGACTTGATATGGCTCATCTTGTCGTACTACCCCATTCGGCTTACCTTATAATCTGGCTTATTCGACTTCTTATTTCAGCTGGAACAGTGTTTTTCTCTCACAGCAATTCAGCCGGAACAGTTTTTTTCTCTCACAGCAGCTGCCTATTAACAAAGACTCATACAAAAAATCCACTAAGGTCTTGTTCGGATGATGTCAGATTCACCTCAATTCATTTGTGTTGGTGTGAATTGGGGTAGAATTTAGTTCAAGTTACACTCCAATCCACCTCAACACATGTGAACTGATGCGCATCCGACTATGTCCAAACAAGGCCTAAATGTAGTTGTTATCAGAAAAAGTATCTGTTGGCTTTACACGAATGGGCTGGGAAGAACAAGATCATTATGTACATGCTACTTTTTTCTTTTTCACAAAGATTATGTACATGCTACTTGACGGATATCTTCCTCTACAAGTGGAATTGTGAATTGGTCTGTCAGGCAATACTGGGTGGCTTTTATTTTTTTTGGTCATTTTGCTTCACAAGATTTTTTTAGACGATTTTGCTTCACAATGTTAGAACGACCGATTCAAGACAAAAAGAATGACGGACAAATAGTGTCGATTTGACCACCAAAGCCACCATGCTTGGTTCATCTGTTATCCACAACTAACAAGGAAGGCTCGTTCTGGACATTTGCCCCGTCTTCGTCAGAAAGCAGAGCACATCATAATCACCATGATGATCTGGCAGGGATCAGCAAACCATTATGGTGCTCCCATGTCTTCTCCCTGTTTTATTACAAATCCATTACTTGTACAAATATACATAGGTCCATTATTACTTCAATAAAAAACATACATAGTAGATGAAATATAGAGGCCCAAGTAATACAAGAGTGCCTCCGGTTACAATGATTCCTCAGTATGTCGTTCGTAGGCCTCTGTACACAGTCTGGGTGTGACCACTGACCACACCCACCGGCAGCATCAAGCAGAGCAATTGAGCAAAACAGAGTACTGGCCGCTGCAAGCTAGCAGGATGCGGCTCCGCCATAAGGATCCCTGCATATATATTAGTTACATACAGGATCAATGGATAATGATACTTCAAAATTGAGTCCGTATTAAGCGGTACTACTACGTAGTAAGTACTACGACTGCACATGTAGGTCACTGCACTGTGAACCAAAAGTAATGTGGAACACCTGTTACCTGAAAATATAGTACGTAGTTTATTTCTGGTATGGTCGTGCAGCAATTAGTCTTCATCTTCAGCACAAATGGTCCGTGACTTGATATGGCTGATCTTGTCGAACTCAGATGAGCTTCCTGTTAACAAGGACTCATACAACTCCTTGCTGCAAGTCAATTTGAGATATCTTGGTCTTACTGTTGTCACATATTCCGGAACTGTCTTCATGGTGCCGTCCTCCATCTCCATGCTGTCGAGTGATGGGACACCATTTAACACCTCCAGATTTCGGCAGTGTGAGATCCTGATTTTCTGCAACTTGGAGATATCACTGATCCTTCTCAGCTCCGGGCAGTCGAATACTTGAAGTTCCACAACTGAAGGGAAGTTCTCTGTATATGTCAGGTTGCTCAGCTTGTACAGGCGCACTTCTCTTAGAGCATGCCTCCTGCTACTGGCGAGCCCTGGTGGAAGACAGTTCAGCTTGCAGTTAATAATTACGAGACCCTTGAGTGCAGGCATTGCCATGGCATCTACTGTTGCATCCTCACCCTGTTCCTCCCATTCCCACTCTTCCCATTCGCACAAGCCAGCCAGACGAAGAGTTGCCAGGTTAGGAAAACCTACTACTGATCCAGTAGTGACAATACCTCCAACAACTGGCAGGGAGGAGGGTGACTGGAACTCAGGCCCAACACTCTTGATAGCAGGTGCGTCATTAATGGAAAGCGACTCCAAACTAGGGAGCTGGCACAGACCGTCAGGGAGTTGGGTGCAACAACAAAGTTTGTCCATCCTTAAAAGCCTCAGGCTCTTAAAGACACATGTAGCTGGAACCATCATCCAATTTGGTAGCCGGCTACAAAAGTATCCTACAATGCTTAGATGCCGTATGCTGGATGGAGGGCTGAGCTTCTCAATTACCTCCTCCACTACTCTCTGCTGCTGCTGCATGTTGGTTTCATCCCTCAATCCCATGAATCCGCTGCTACTCCAATGTAGTTCCAAGTAATCAAGGTGCTCCTTGCTACTAACCATGGCCATTCCAGCGGACGAGCTAGCAGGCACATTTTCTAGACCATGTAAGGTAAGCTCCCTAAGCTGGGACACAGGCCCTATCTCTTCCAAGCTGCACCAGCGCGTGCCCCCATTCTTGTCCAAATGTACTCGGAACCCATAAAGTGTTCTTAGATTTTTTAACTGACCAAACCCCTTGGGTATTAAAACATTGTAATGGGAACCATACATGCTAAGAGTTCTTAGATGCAGAAGCTGTGTAATGCAGCTAGGAAGATGGTCTAGCTGTGGACATCTGGCAACCACAATGTGCTGCAAGAACTTCATCCTATGAATGTCTCCAGGTAGCCTAGATATATTTGTATCCTCAGTGGAGGTATCTCAGGTGCCTCAGCTGACATATAGAGTCAACCAATATATCACAATCAGTACCCCTTATAAAAAGCACTCTTAGGGTAGACAATCTCCCAAATGAGTCACTAGGCTGAACATTAATTCTTTTATTTATAATTAATGTTCTTACTGATTTGTGCTTCTGTAGAATATCCCATTCTAGTGCTGACTTGGTTGATCCTATAGACAAGTGACGTACATGGCTGATCTTGCTACCACCATCATCTTGCTGATCCTGGACCACCAATGATTCTTCTTTAGACATAAACTCTGCAAAAGATCGCACCACGTCATGCATGGTGCAAGAGTATGGAGTGAGAGCTGATTCTGGTTCAATAAGATTCCTCGTGATTAGCTCCTGGTAATACCCATCTGCTATTTCTTCTAGCCAATCATCATATGAACTACTGCTTCTGTCCGGTGGATGGATAAATCCCTCACTGATCCACATCGGAACAACTTCACGTTGCCAAATAGTTGTACCTTTAGGGAAAAGTGAGCAGTATAGGAAGCACTGCTTCAGCTGGGGAGACAAATCCTCATAGCTCAAGTAGATCAAGTTGTCCAGTTCCTTAGGCAATCCAGCTACTGACCATGCATGATGCTTCAAAACAGCCTCCCAATCACCCTTGCTTCGGGGCTTCGTACTTAGCAGTCCTCCCATCACTTTGATAGCAAGTGGTAAACCTCCACACTTACTGATAATTTTCATCCCGACAACTTTCAAGTGATCTGTTCCATGTACCTACCAGCACAAACAACCATTTCCACTCATAAAACATATTTACAATATTTAATTTGTAAAATAATGGTAAGGAGTTAGCCGATTTACTTTGTATCATAAATGTTAGTAGTTTCTTATATAATTTTGATCAAAATTTAAATTACTTGACTTCTTGGGAAGTGAGAATTGCATTATTTATGGAACAGAGGGAGTAGAAAGGTTCAGTTTGGAATTTGTGGGCCCACCTCACATTGGGAGCATTGGCTGATTTGTTGATGGACGCTAAATTTTTGGTTTCCATTCAGTTTGCTACCTAAATTTGCCTACATCGCACATTTAGGTTGACAAATCGATGACAAATATTTTTGTGCAACTTTGCACAACTGAATATTTGGCATGGAAAATTTCGAGAGCCAACCAAGCATGCCTTAAAAATGCATAAATTGCCAAAATCAAATTATGATTTAGTGGCCAATCTTACATGTAGATGGGAGAGATGAGTAATTTATTGGAGACTTATAAGTGACCTTAGATTATGTTTAATACTAAAAAAAAATAATATTGATGCAAATTTAGAGGTACATTTATTACCTTTTTATAGTCGTACAAGTCGATAATTTAGATGCAGATGTTTATGTTACCTAGATTATTTTTACTAATGAAAAATATGGGTAATTTAGATGCATATTTAGGTGTTACTTTTGTTATTTTCATGATGATAGAGATGGATAATTAAATGCATATAAGGGGTTTTCTTTAGGTTATTACTAGCAAACATACATGTGCGTTGCAATGGGAACTTTGTCATGTAGTTAGATTACTCATGTAGTGTTGGATATCTATTTAGTAATCACTTCATGTGTTTCAATTCATCTAAAATCAAACTCTATATTGTGCCTTGACACATGCTATATTTTTACTCATATGTGTATGGGAGGAAACTCTCAACAATCATGTTATTTGTTCCATTTCATTTTGGAATCGGGCTATGCACCACGCCTAAACGTACACTTAACTTGTACAGACATAGGTAAATGTGGTGGACCATGGTAACACTTTTGTATTCCAATTTGTTTTGGAAATAGACTCTGCATCATGCTTAGACATCCTACTCTAAGTTGTACACAAATGGAATAGATTGAGTCTGTTGGATCCCATCGGGCAATTGTGATTGATGAAAGATAAAGAAACCTTTTGGTCTTTAATATATGAAAGAAGGCCCGTGCGTTGCTATGAAAGAATGCCTAAGAGTTTTGAAAAAAGATGTGTCATTTGTCCGGACAAGTTTTTAAATAAAACAAAAAATGAGAATTATTTTTGAATGACGGAAGCAATAATTAATACAGTTTCAAGGGCATGACTAGGAAGTTTTTGGTGCCATATCCGATGACAGTGTGTAATACTCTGCGTCCAGAATTTGCTTATTTGACCCAGTTCCTCAAGTGCAACGGGCCTGCATACACATAGCACCTCTCTTGCACTTCAGTCCTCAATTTGTGTAAAAGGATTAACTCAAAGATGCTATTTTTCCAATGACAAGCCTTCACACTAATAAATATATAAGGTGGTAATAAACCCACCAATTGTAACTGCTCATGTGCCACATGGGCCAACAACAGGCATCTAACAGGCTGAGGTGTTACATTCATCCCATGAAGGGTTGATGTACTTGGCAGCTCACCACACACAGCAGATGCCTAGAACCACCCCTTGGTACACCCCTCCTTGATCACATGCCAAAAGAGTTGATGCTCTGAATACTACATATAACACCATATGTTCGAAATCTGCTTACAGCCCAGCTCCACATGTGGAACGCGTCTGCATAACACATCTCTTGCACTTTCATCATCACTTTATATAATAAAAAGGTTAACCCAGAGGTGCTACAATTGGAATGAAAAGGATTATAAGCTAGCCGTCACGCGCCCTCACGCTCCTAAGCTTCCAAGGTGGTACTAAACACACCAACTATAACTCCTCATTTGGCAGATGGGACGCATGGGCCAACAACACAACTACATGCTTCTAACGGGCTAGTGTGTTACACAATGTTCACCATGTTTCCAATGAGCCATTATTAAAACTTTCTGGCACTTTTTTGGGATTTAACTTGGAAATCATTGTCAAATATGTGTTGTTTAGGTTATCACTGTGGATGTTGTCTTTAGGATCTCTTAAGCTTTTATGTCTTGTTGCAAGGTGGCTCCTTCCATGTAATGGGGGTCATTCCCTAATATCTGCTATTTTTTCTTAATAGGTGAATATACAACTAGAGTTTCAACTTAAGATATATGCATAGAAAATTACAAATGACTAATAATAGGATAAAAGATGTAGTCCATGACATCGTAGCTCATCATGGACTACAACCATTGTGGACACACAACTTTGTGATACAAAAAGGAAGAAATAGTGAATATTGATGAAAAACATATAGATTACTTGGTCAAATTATCACACTTCGGTAGAGGTAACAGAGTATCTATATGGTTATTATGTATAAAGAATAAAAGAGAGATAAAGGGCACAAAGACAAGCAATTTGATTAGATATAGATACTAAACATTTCCACAAACTTCTAAGACTTATATCTCAAAGGTTCAAACCTGTATAAGTGGACACGTAATGGATTAGTGTGGATTATTTAGATGCATATTCATGAGTCACTTTAGATTCAACAACAAAGCACGATAATTTGGATGCGTACTTATGGCTTTACTAGGAGTTGTATATTGTAACTTGTTTGTAACACCATAGTTTTCTAAACTTACTATGTCAAAATAGGCCCTGAATAGATAGAGTTAAGGGAATAATGTGCATTAAACTGCAAAATAAATGGTATATGTGTTCACTAACTTGGCCAGGTGTTGGAGGCAACTGTTTGTTGAGCAAGGACCAAGCATCATCTTCGTTGAGTGGGCTGACATGATGTTGGTAGGAGGCTCCGGTCCTTAGGGCTAGGTCTTCTAATCTTGTAGTGATTAGCACCCAATTGCCCTGTTGATTTTTACTTGCATTTATGACTGGAACACTAAGCACATTGCTCCATGCTACATTACTCCACACATCATCCAGGACCAGGAGAAACCTACCCATGGACAAGGTGTTGGTGAGCCTCCGTAAGAGGAGGGTCTTGTCTTGCACCCCACAATGGACACCCCCAGCATGCTCAATTGCTATCCTGAGAAGCCCAACCTCATCAAAGTGTTGGGTGATGCTTAGCCATATCTTCACTTTGAAGTGTCCTTGGACGGTGGTCTCATTGAAGATCTTCTGGGCCAAGGTGGTTTTGCCCATGCCACCTGGGCCCACAATGGCCACCACTTTGATGTCATGGTGTCCATTGATGGTTAGCATTTGAGCAAGCTCCCTTGTCTCCCTCTCAATTTTCTCACCAACAATAGCTGACTCAACAAACTCAGATGTCATCTTCTCGCTAGTGGACATCCTCTGCTCCGGGTGGGAGCCTAGATTGATGACGAAGTTGAACTTGTGAGCCTCTTTGTATATGTTGTCCAGCCTCTGGTTGAGCTCCTTGATGCGGCTGCCTATCTTGTGTGCGAACATAGGATTCCGTAGGCAGGAGAGCAATGGCCGGCAGCAACCTGGAGCCTTTTCAACCATGCTGCTACCTTTCGACTCCCTCTGCTTGTCAGCTTCAATTTGACATAGGTCTAGGATGTCAGTGGCGTCATACATGGCGTTCTTGAGCATCTGAACCCATCTTTGCACCCTCTTTTCATTGATGCGCTTCCTCTCAGCATCAGCAAGGAAGCATTTGATACTTTCCATGTTGTTCTCTAGCTTCTCAATATCGCCAGATATGCCCAGCAACATCTTCACCTCTTCTGTTGCCATGTCGGCTATCAGCTGCATCACGTAGGGTCCCATAGCATCCAAGATTGCGGCCATGGCTCCCCCAGACGTCCGTCCTATACATATACAATTACATCAGAATCATACACTTGTTTCATCAGAACAACCACAGGATCATTTATTCTTTTGTGCCACTTGTACTAAATCACCTTATTCTAGACCCTCATATAATTTGGATCATGATAATTCTTTTTTTTCAATCTAGATCTATTGTTTTAAAGTGAATTAGGATTTGCCAAGGGATACTAGACGTTTAGTATGCTTACTTACACCAAAAGGGCGAGCAGCTGGGAGTTCAAAGATCAAGACGTTAGTATGCTTATACTTACACCAAAAGGCGAGCAACGGGGAGTTTAAAACTAACGCTGGAAAAGAACCAGCCTCGCTCAAGCTACCTATTTCGCTCATTCTTTTTTTCCCTTTTTTTAGAAGGATAGAACTTGCAGTCAACATGTAGATTTGCTACAGATACATTTTATAGGCATGATCCTGCATTAATGTGAATAGAACATGCATGCATGTATAGCTAGCTAGAGAAACAAACTTCTCCAAGAGGATCTCTACACACCGCTTTATCATAAAATTTAGAAAACAAAACAAAAAGCCAGACTCCTATAGACTCTCCAAAGCACTCTCCATGTCTTTTGCAACCTAAAACCACCCTTCTCACTCTCCATCAATAGAGAGGCTAGGCAAGTTGTGCCTTACTTTAGAGCTGCGTACATCGCTTCCACTTCCCTCCCCTGCTTCAGCGTCAGATGCTCTCATGTTATTTTTCTCATCTCCTTCCTGCTCTCATGTTATCTTCGTCTGGGTATATATAATAATAATAATAATTTACGTACCTTCACCTATCTCAATCGCACCCTTGCATACATGGCATTTGGGTTGTGATATGCTCCGATCTGTTATGTGTTTCCTTCCTTGCAAAGCAGAGCATCTGTGTATATATGATATATAATAGTACAACTAGTGCTCTCATGTTTCATTCATCAACACACCTGATTCAAGAACCTTTTTCCCGCCTGGCCTACTTCAGTCGCAGACCACCAAGGATGATGGGAGTAATCGCTGGTCAAAATGTTATGCGCACCTGGCCATCATCTGTGAGCCGACAGCTCCTGCTATTGCTTATGGCCTTGGCATTAATGTTCTTATATTTGACCTTCCATTGCAGGCAAGACTTTTGATGTCTCTTATCTCGGAAAAAAAATTAGGCTGGGATGGTCCCCATCGAGTAACATTGGGCACCCAGAATAAGTTTGGTACACGTGTCCATCTACACCCTGTTCGCATGATCTAATCAGCCATGATACAGTGTTTTTCTCTCACAGCAAAACAACATCAGCTGACTTATAAGCCACAGAAACGATCAAGCGAACAGGGTGCTAACAAATGAAACTATTTCTTAAATTTAGAAGGAATAATTGGAAAGAAAAACTACATCTCTCTTATACATTGGATGCATGCACATAGACACATGTCGCAAATCCATGATGGGGGCCTATGGTTGCATCATGGGGATGGTCCCCACCCTTTTTTTTCCCATCGGGGAGGGTATCTTTGAGGTCAAGGCCACAGCCGGTGACACTCACCTTGGTGGTGAGGATTTTCACAACCACAGATGTAGGGGCCGAGCTGGAGCAAATTTAAGGCGGGGTGTGCTTGCCTTGTGGGTGCATTGTTTTTTGCCATATGGATATGATGTGTATAATATACTTGTTCTCAGTCAATAGTCTACATTAATTAAGAAGGGAGGGATGGGAACATACAGGTTCTATAGTAAAACCTGTCAATAAGTTGAAAGCATGCACACAACACTAGTAGGTACTGTACGTGTGCAAGTCCTAACATCTCCATATACTACTCCATATAACTCCTAGATTCCGCGTAACCAGAGCGTTTTGGTTCCTGTTTAGTTACTGTTCATGAATCCTGAGCATCCACGTGGGCTCGTGCGTGTGTGAGCGTCGATTTGGGCTCTCCCGATTAATTATTGTTTAGTTACTGTTCACGAATCCTGAGCATCCACGTGGGCTCGTGCGTGTGTGAGCGTCGATTTGGGCTCTCCCGATTAATTACGGCCTTGCGCCGGTTACCTCTCGCTCTCTCCGCCAAAGAAGAAAAAAGAAAAGAAATCACATGGCACTGCGCCTCGCCATCTTCGTCCGTATTGCGTCCTCCTCCTCTCCCCCAGCTGAGGCGCTTCCTCTCCCCCAGCGGCGCTGGCCAGCCTTGCCTATGCCGCCACCATCCGCACTTCTTCTTCCTCCTCCTCCTCCTCCTCTCCCCCAGCTGCAGCGCTTTCTCACGCTCGGCGGCGGCTGCAGGCCTTGCCTACGGTTCCCCGTGGAACCAGGACGGAGAGGCAGTGACGGCAACGGCGCTTGGGTCGTCGGCAACCATGGGGCACAGGCGACGGTAAGAGCCCGCCCTCATCGTCATCTCCTCCAGCAAGCATGGGCTCCCCAACTCTACCTCGCCATCTTCCTAGCACTAAGGTTCACGCCCCCTCCTCCTTCCCTGTCCGATCTTGATCTTCTTGGACAGAAACTATGTTTGGTTAGGTCTTGGCTACTTGCCTCCACGTGATTTCCAATTTTCCATGTCCGACAGATGCACGAGTTCTCGAGGTGCAACATCCCCTTCTCTCCTAGGTGCCAGATCCCTTCCTCGCTCATTTGCTCTCCCTCCCTCCCTCCCTCACTCACTCACTCACTCAAATTTCCCCACACTGATTAGTTATTCTACTAGGGTTCGAGCAGCTCATGGTGCGAGAGGATGCACATATAGCCAATTGCACTCTATGCAGTTAAGTTCAGATGTCAGCCTGATATGGTCAGGCAAGGAACCACTGCCAATATGCAAATATGATACATGATGCCATTTTTTATTTGATGCCCTCTCTCCCAGTCAGGCAGGTCCGCAGGTGGAGCATCGGTGGCAGCGTCCAAACCAATTCAGAGCCTGTTCGCTCGTCTGTTTCAGCCGGGGCTTATCAGCCATGATATAGTGTTTTCCTCTCACAACAAACCAGCACTAGCCGGGCTTATCAGCCCAGAAACCAACCAGCGAACAGGCTAGAAAACACTGATCAATGATGGTTAGGTTGCTCCATACCAATTTGACTTCGATTATCTCATTCAGTAATGAGAATCAGACATTAGTAGTGTTTTTACAATTTAAGATACTCCTACCATTTTTTTTTGCATTAAAGTTTTTTTATGGTTGGATGCCAATGGTTCATAGAATCACCAGTAATTTTGTTTTCGCTGTTACATTACACGAAATTGATCTACGATTTTGATTCATTCTGTACTGTACTACTCTTTTATCTATTTATAATATATATATTTAAGTAGCAGGGAGAAACTCCTACTGATCCCTCAAAAAAAAACATTACACGAGTCACTGCCCAGATCAGCTTATCTGCCTCTCTGTGTTCTGACTATGATGAGTGTATGATTCTGATTGTTTTTTAGTGTAAATAATTTTGTGCAAAATTGATTTACATGTACTCTGTCAAACATCTATAGGTAACTATTTCGCTCTACGATTTCTCTGAATTTTGTGTGGAGTAATTATTTGGCTCTACTATGAATTCTCTTTATTTGATTCTGTCATCCTGTGAAACATCTGAATGAGCCCATTTTGTACATTGCTAGAGTGCAGTCAGCACTGCAAATTTACACTTCTCCATCTCTTTTTCCTGTCAGATTGTTTCATGTTCTCCATTTTACCCTCTGTATGTATGGTTCTCATTGTGTTTTAGCATAAACAATATAGTACACAATTGATCTACAAGTAATTATTTGGCTCCAGGATTCCTCTATTACATTCACCTTATTTGGTTCCGTGAGACATCTATGAGTGCATTGTGTGAATTGCAATCAGCATTGAAACTTTTCTTTGGTTATCTATTTGTTGAGCAGAAAACTAAAACTGCTCTTTTGCAGAGGTGGACCTCTGTTTTTTCTCATACCTCTGAGTCCTGTTTTTCGATGTTCAGCATTAGGATATATGCCATTAGCATGGGCCATAGTTCATGTTTCTGATTACCCGTCAAGATTTGACATGCTGTGGACATGGTTGTAATCCTACGTACACAAAGGTAAAATCGTTCCTTCTGTGTGGTGCATCTCATAAGTTATGCCCATTTTCAAGTGTTGTTTTACTTAGCTTATTTGAACTAAACGGGTACCACATCGATATAGACCTCCATTATTTCGATCAAATTGGTGAGTCAAAAGTTCATTGTCGAAGACCATGTGCATTTAAGCTTGAGGGGATAGATTCTTTGTTCATTTTGTACCAATATCTGTTGTGTGTCAATTATTTCCTTCTTTCTGTATGACTTAAGTTAGCTAGCCTAGCCACTTAGCCTACAATCAACAGATAAAATTTTGAAAGATTTTTCTCCCTGTGTCACGTAGGGACAGTGAAGCAAAATAGCTAGCACAGATAACCTTGGCACTACAACTGCATAATGGTCTGTGGACATGGATCATATCTTAGATGTTATGTAGGCTACACATGAACTGGATATAATTATCGCGCCAAGGTAAGTATCATGTGTGTTATCATAGACAGACAACCTTTGCACCTATGCCCTCAACTGAAAATGAATGATTGGCACTTAAACACAAAAATGACTCTCTTTTTCTATTTGTGTCTTCTGATTCTTCCAAAATAAAATGCAGCAAGACCTGAATTACATGATATGAATTCAGAAATACAATGCATATCTCTATTTATATCTTATTTCATTTGATAATGATCTGTGCTAAACTACAGGATGGAAATACCACTATCTAATATCATTTTTTCTTGCGTAGGATTACAGGTTCATATACATGGCGATAGGTACGACAAGAATAGCTAAAATCATGATGTATAGTCAACAAAGATGATATTTCTTTTCTCTCAAAAAGGCACAAAGTCTTCCAGAATTGAAATGAATTGTGGATATATGTTAGAGGTAGGTGCAACTTCAATAGATGGTTTATGCAGCAACAACAGTACCAAACTAGGCTAAGATGAAGCCCTACAACGTACACTCTTTATCAATCACGTCAAGGCACTGAATCCCGTACTGTTATTAAGGTGTCAGTTGTAAAGGAGTAAGTTCTTCTGGTGATCAAAATTTTTACGTGCCTACAAAGTGATATATATCCTGTAATGCTAGGATTTTGATGTTTTCAGGATTTTGTATGTGACTGTCATGTTGTATCATACTTCATATACATGTTTGATACATATATGTTTGTCTATTCATACGGAATCAACTGTTAGACTTTTGGATCATTGATTATAGGATTTGAGGGTTTCTATATCTAATTCTCTTAGGTGCCGCACTGGACCTCACCATGTGCGATGGTCTAAGTTTTAACGGGCTAGCCCACTCTGACCTATATGCGTTTCATCAGCCTCAAAACACGCGCCTCTCTTCCTAGTTAGTTGTACAACTCATAGAAACCAAATATATACGTGCGCAGGCAAGGATACAACTAGTGCTGCAGTCTCACCTCTCCAGCTCGGTATTTCAACATTGCTAATTCACCATATAATATCAGGTCTTGTTTAGATTGAGGTTAGGAATTAGTATTTGGCACTGTAGCACTTTCGTTTGTATTTGACAATTATTGTCCAATCATGGCCTAACTAGGCTCAAAAGATTCGTCTCGTAATTTACAATCAAACTGTGTAATTAGTTATTTTTTTTATCTACATTTAATATTCCATGCATGTGTCTAAAGATTTGATGTGATGGAGAGAGAGTGAAAAAACTTGCAATCTAAACAAGGCCTCATATAGTAATATTATACCTGACACCCTGCCGTGTCCCTGTGTGGCCGGGGAAAACAAAAGGTTTTGCTCCCTCCTCGAGATCTGCAATTGAAAAATTGGCGTCGTCCAGCCCAAAGGCCAGCTGATATCTGTCGAGGCCGGCACCCTTTCCTTTCCAGCACACACCTCGGCCACGCCGGCTTCTTTGGCTTCTCATGATTTGGCACTAGGTGGTCGATCGTGTCTTTGCAACTGTCCTCTGTGTGACAGTGTAGAAAACTGAAATTAAATCTGCCAGCTAGAGATGATGATCCCTGGCCCCGCGCACTCCAATGGCAGAAAGGAATGTACAGGATCCCATCCCTGCATACATTAAGTTGGTTGCATAAAAAATACATACTAAGACGAGCAATGTGTTGCGAGAGAAAATTATTGACAACCTGGCCCTGGCTAAATATACACTTGCTTTATTTCTGATCTTCAGGAAAGTAGTCGACTGATTTGATATTGCTGATCTTGTCGTTCTCAGATGAGCTGCCTCTTAACAAGAACAATTATCAACCCGAGATACCTCGGGCTTACTGATGTTCGGTATTCCAAAAGTGTCTCCATGGTGGCATCAATAGTCTCATCTCATGCTGTCTAGTGATGGAACTCCTTTTAGCACCTGCTCATTTGGGCAACCAATGATCCTGATTTTCTGTAACCAAGAGAGGTTGTTGATCCTTTTGAGCATGGGACAATCGATTGCATATGTCGAGTGCGGGGACACATCGAAGCACCTGCTGAGGCCAGTGGTGGAAAAGCTCCTCGTACAGGTTGAGAGCCCAAGCGACAGAGGTGTTCTGGTGCAAGGCCCAAAAACCAACCGACGACAGGGTGGCTGTGCTCTGCTCTGCTCTGCTTTGTCTCTGCTCTGTTATACTTCGTCCTTCCTCTCTTCACAGACATATGGTATATCTATATATACGATGAACCTCTGTCCCGTGCTTCCAAAGAAGTATGAATGAACCATTATATTCCTCAGTCACAGCTTTGCAGACACAGTGAAGGCTCGTCTGTCTCCCTCACAAAGCAGAGGGCCTTCATATATTGGTGCAGTGCAGGCGACAGAAGCAGAGGACACATATGGTGTTGCCACGAGATTAGAGGAGAGGAAAACTCCATAATCGCCATTACATTGAGGAGGTTGAGTAAGATCGACCAACAATAATGATTGGGATGCCTGATTTCAGTATCATCAATCAGGTCAGAATACAATGTTCTTACTGCATGTCTGCTTTCATCACCACACATTCGGTCCATTACAAGATCCACGACTTCAGGCCCATTACTTGTGCAAATATATATAGGTCTATTACTTCAAAAAAATATATATGGAGTGTACAAATATACATGGTCAAGACTACAAGAGTGCATGAGACGGTATCCGTAACCATGATTTGGCAGTATGTCGACAGTCTGCATGTGAACAGAGTATGTGTACTGCGTGCTGGAGACGAGCTTCTACCAAGCAGATCTCAGTCCCACTTGCCAGTGCAAGCTAACATCATGTGTCTGCCATAAGGATCCTGGATGCCTGCATACATTAGTTACACGGTCAGTGCATAATGACACTTGAAAATACGTAATAATTTGAGAGAAAAAATATAATTACAAATATAAGAGATGATAATACACATACTTTGGCCAGACTTGAACAGGGAAAAGGTGAACACAAGCACTGTGTTTTTATTTTGTTCCAAGACAATTGATTGTTAACAATTGTAGATGTCCTATCGTCGGACGGGCAGGCTGTAGCAACACTTTGTTTAATCACCATATATTTTGATGCCCTGTTGTTCTATGTATGGTCCAATGAAAGCTTTTCCTGCAACGAATCAGAGTACAAGCAATAATTAATAAATATGAAAACTCACTTCCGGCCTAGTGAAAGAATGAAATTTACCTGAACATACGAGCCACCTCCAATGCAGCTATGCAGTTACCAGTCTTGGTCTGCATCTCAATCTTGGAGGCAGGCAATCTTGTGCTTTCCAATGTGGCTGATCTTGTCCCATTCGGAGCTACCTGGAGATGAGGAGGATTCGTATAGCTTCTTGTTGCAAACCAACTCGAGATACCTTGGGTTTACAGCTCTCATGTATTCTGGAAGCGTGTCCATGGTGGTGTTGTGCAGTCCAAGGCTGTCGAGTGCTGCGACACCTTCTAGAACCTCCAGCTTTGTGCAGCGAACAATCCTAATCTTCTGCAACATGGGGAGTCCGCTGATCCTCTTCAGCTCAGGGCAGTCGAACACGTCAAGTTCCACAACTGAAGGGATGTTCTCCACATGTGTCAAGTTGGTGAGCTTGTACAGGTTTAGTTCTCTCAGAGCATGCCTCTTGCTGCTGGCGAGGCCTGGTGGAAGACAGCTCAGCTTGCAGTTTTTGATTTGGACTGTCCCCAGACAAGGCATGGCTATGGCAGTTTCCACATCCATATGCTCCTCACAGTCGTTCCATTCCCACTCTTCCCACTCACATAGCCCAACCAATTGCAGATTTCTCAGTTTTGGAAACGGTGCAGATGTACTAGCATCGGAACCTCTAGCTGCCAAGGAGGATGACGCTTGGAATTGGGGGCCAATACGCTTGATGGCTGGCGCGTCTATGATGGTCAGCAATTCCAAACTTGGGAGGCAGCATAGACCATCTGGGAGCTGGGTGCAGCAAGGCAGGTTCTCCATCCACAAATACCTTAGGCTCTTAAGGTCCGCCGACGCTGGAGCACACATCCAGTATGGTAGCTGGCGACCAACGTATCCCCCTTTCAAAATAAAACTCTCCAGGCAGGTTGGAGGGCAGAGCTTTTCCAAAACTTCCTTGGTCACGCTCGGTTGCTGTTGTTGCTCTGCCTCACCACCACCTGTCCACTTGCACTGTAGTTCAATTCTAGATACCCAAGGTGGCACTTGCTGCTAATCATGGCCTTTCGAGCCATCCAGCTGTCATGCACCTTCTCTAGGCCATATAGTGTAAGCTTTCTAAGCTGAGAGAGAGGCTCCAGCTCTTGCAAACTGCACCAGCTATTGCTTGCATCCATGTCCACATGTACTGGGAAGCCATAAAGTGACCTTAGATTTGTTAACTCACCAAACCCCTTAGGAATGACACTAACATTTGATCCATCGATGTCAAGAGATCTTAGATGCACAAGTTTTATGATGCTGCCAGGAAGATAGCATAGCTTCTTACAATTACCAAGTGAAATGTACAGTAGAAATTTCATCTTCTGGATATCATCTGGTAGCCAAGATATATCAGTTTCCTTCAAGTGAAGGTATCTTAAGTGCTTCAACATAGATGAAAGTTTACTCTAGAATTTATAATTAATGTCCTAAGTGACTCTCGCCTTTGCAAATTGCCCCAATCCAGTACTGATACGGTCTGTTCTATGGAGAGGCGACGGACATGCATACCAGTAGCAGCCTGTTCTCTGCCAACCACCACCACTAGTGATTCTTCTCTTGCCATGTATTCAGCAAAGGTGCGGACCACATCGTGCATGGTGCACCGGTTTCCAGTGAGACCATATCCTTTTGTAGGTTGTATAAGATTCCTCTTTATTAACTCTCGGTAGTACTCAATTGCCATCTCTTCGAACCCATACTCATGTGAAATAATACTACTACCATCCAAAGGTTGTATAAATCCTTCACTAATCCACATTCGAGTTACTACATCTCCAATGATTTCTTTACCTTTAGGAATTAGTGAGCAGTACAGAAAGCATTGCTTTATCTGGGGTGACAAGTCCTCGTAGCTCAAGTATAGTCGGTTGTCGAGTTCTGGAGGCAGTCCGGTCAGTGACCAAGCTGGCTTGTTCAAAACAGATTTCCACTCATGCTCACTTGGGTATCTTGTGCTCAAGAGACCTCCAATCACTTTAATTGCAAGTGGTAAGCCATCACAATTTTCAAGAATTTCCATCCCAATAGTTTTCAGTTGATCAATTCCATCTACCTGCCAACATTTAATTTAAAGCTTCTTAATTATTTCTAACATCTATCAGGTTGCTTATGTACTTCTCTAAGCAAATAAGCTTCTTCTGTAAAACAATGAAGCGTAGGTTGGCCAACATATTGGAAGTGTACCATCCTTTATTCGAAAATAAGCACATGACTATGCTTGGAAAGGGCCGATTTGAAATGGAATCCGCAAAATCCCATAAGACTAATATATGGAATCCGTGCATTGCAATTGGGCTTTAAATGTTCTCATTTGGGAAATAGGACTATACTACAGAAAGTTTTGTAGTGGCTTTCCTTGCAAAAAAAAAAAGTTTTCTTGTGGCTACAGAAATCAGACTTTAAATGGTCTCTTTGCGTTTTAAATTTGTTGTGTGTCAGCTACGTGGTATTATTAGCTATAGAACAACTAGGATAGTCGAAAGTCAAAATCTGGGCATTATCTACTAGGACGCACTTGATGCATTAAAATATTCATTTATATGCAAACTTAGGGTCTTCGTTTTGGTTTATTAGAAATGGTAGACTGAGTAATTTAGTTGTAAATTTTGGACTACTTTACATTATGGTTTGTAATGGCATAGGTGGATAATTTAGACAAACGTTATATTTATAGGTTACTTATTGATGAAATCCAAACATAGGGATATGTTAAGCCTCAGGATCAAGGGTTCCTGACAGAGAGATCCAACGACTGACCCCTCCCGGATAGCTTGGGGGCTACACCCATTGGGTGCGCTCGCGTGCACCCTCTGGCTAAGGCATTGGGCCGAGCCCGAACATGCCTGGCACCTCTGCTTGGGACTCGGGGGCTCGCCCGAGCCCCGGGCTCCTGATCGAAGGGAGCATGGACCCGATCCTTAGCTCCTTCCCAGCCTTCGGTTCTAGCAAAGGCCTAGGCTCGAGGCAAACCCCCAGAGCCACCAAGGCTTGGGGGCTCCCTAGCACTGCCCCACAGACGTGGCACTGTCAACCGCTCCTCCGAAAGGGTCATGCACTAGGCGTGATGCAAGAAGCCAAACTCCTCCGCTAGCCTCGGGGGCTCTAGGGCTTCCAGGGTCGCGCGTTAGCCCCCCAAGCTGGCTGTCTTCGCCACCAAGAAGCCTCCAGAAGGCGCACCTGGTGAAGACCGGTCCAAACCGACATAGCCTGACATTCAACGTGTAAGAACAGAGTAGCCGGACGATGACCAGGGCTTCTTTGGCTCCACGACATCGCCACGGTCCACTTGATGCCACGTCAACCCCCTCCTAGACTCCAGTGCATGTAGACCATTGGCTAAACTCTCACAAACCATCATGTACCCGACCTACCTTGATATGTAAGGGGAGGTCGGATCCTAAGATGGGAGAGGATGATTGTAGTTGACGATTCCAGAACACAATTCCAGATGATCCAGAGACAAATCATTGGACTCCTCAGCAAACCAGTTCATGCTCTGCACCAAGAGCAAATCCACCCAGAGAGGGGCACTGAGAGCTCCTTCCCCTTCCTCCGATCGTCTTCCTCCTCTTCAGCGAGGGGGAAGGCTCCACCAGCGGCAAGGCTTCCCTAGGATCAGCACCGAGTGATCCCTACAAATCTCTCTCTCTTACACTCTGTTGTAACCCCCAGATTTTGGGTGCCCTTGAGTATAAGGATCATCAGCTGCTGGACGTAGGGACCTGAGCGCCCGAACCAGGATAAAGCATAGCGTCCCCTCTGTTGATTCTCGTGTTCCTTGAGTCCACCCAAGACACTGGAGACATGTACTCTGACACTAATACGAACAACAATGCTTGCTGTGGTTCTGATCCCGTGACAGCTGGCGCTCTAGGTAGGGGAGCACGTCAAGTGTGATTACTGCTCTATAGTGGCTAGAGCCACCCGCCTCATTGCCGGATCAAGCGGCGCCGCCCCAGACGGTGGTGTCCGCTTCCCCGGAGAGTTCTCCATCACGGCCAGCACCTTTGCTCTGGGCCAGGTCCTCAACTTCGGGAGCCTGGCCTACGTCGCTGACCACTATAGCGAGCTCCGCCCACTCAAGGAGGCTCCGCCCGCTCAAGTGTAATTTGGCCATGGTTCTTCTATATGACCAGGACACTTTGATTGGCCAACATATTAAAAGTGTGCCATATTGTAAAGATTTGCGGTACGGCACTCTTCAATGGTGGTCTTTGCTAAGGGACACTGCTCACTGTTGTCTTGGCTACAAAGTACTTTTCAATGCTGGTAATTGGTTCTTAGACAATGTAGCTATTAAAATAATATTTCTAAGGACTGCTTTGGAGAGAGAAGTTAAAAGTGACCAAAATGCACCTGACTATCATTTTTTGGCAACGCCTTGCTATTTAGTGGTAACTCTGTGCTCCAATATTTGGTTGTGGAAAAGCACCCAAAGGTGTATGTTTTATTGGTTTTTTGTGTTTTTTGAGAGCTAGTTGTGGGTTTGAGCACCCAGGGTGCTTTTTTCTTGCTTTTTAATAAGAAATGAGGAAAAATATATTATGATATGTAAAATTCACTCAACCATGTGGTATTGGTACCCATCTTGATGAGGACAAAATTTTAAAAATATATATTAATTGCTCCTGGTGTGTAAAGGGCATCAACGGTGGCATCAGTTAGTCAGGGTGACGTGTGTTTGGTGGGGCAGTGTGTTGGTGTCCTGCCTACTTGGTGGGCGGCTCGGTTGTGGCCTTATCCTTTTTTTCCTTTAGACCATGCGTAGGACTATGCAAGGGCCATGAATAAAAGTGTGGCAATACAACAATTATTTGCAATGAAATATATTCCAATATACCAACCGTGGCAATATGTACTTGGTGAGATGGACAGTGCCGTGCAGTTGTTCTTGGCGGCGTGGGGGAGGGTGGGGGGAAGGGCGTGATGCACGCGCCGTGGGGGGAGGGCGCGACGAAGGCAATGGCGTGGCCACGAGAGGGAGGGCACAACAAAGCCCTCATCTGTTTGTGTGACGAGGCGCGCGGCTCAGCGAGCAATAGGTATGCCCTGCGTTGACCTTTTCCTGGACCAAGGCACTTGTGGTCCAATAATGACAATGTACCGCATCAAAACAATCCTGAACTGATGCAATAAAAATCATATATTGCATCACAGTTTAGCACTATCAATTGTTGCAACAGTACCACCTACATATTGCATAAAAAATCAATAGTAACGCAACAAAATTTTTCCGATGTAATAATTTCTACCTATTGCATCTAGTGTACAAAATCGGTGCGATAGATCATACCTATTGCATCGAGATGAAGTACTATCGCATCCAACTCCCTGTCGATGCAATAATGACCACCTATTGCATCAGATTTGCAAAATTGATGCAACAACAGCCACCTATTGCATCAGATTTGCATTTGATGCAAGGTGAAGCGATGCGATAGGGTCAAAAATTACTAGTGGCTGAGGAGCCCCTGAGCATCGGTAGCTCGGGGCTTGTCTTCTTGTGCCTGGGCATTGGCTGGCGTCGTGAGCTGGGAAGGAGCCAAGGACCGGGCTTGGTCGTGCCGTAGATCGATAGCCCATGGCTCGGGGAAGCCCCCGAGCCCTAGGCAGAGGCTGCGGTCGAGTGAGGCTCAGTTGGTTCTCTTCGCCAGTGGGTGCGCGCGAGCGTGCCCGATGGGCATAGCCCCTGAGCCCCCGGGCGATCCTGAAGGGGTCGGTCGGGGGGTCTTCTTTGTTCGGGAACCATTGGACCCGAGGCTTAACATACATGTCTGTTAGGATCTCGTCAGGCGGATCTATAGGTGATTCGCTGCCCCTCCTCCGGCGGCGCTTGGGGCGTGGCCCTCTTCCAGCAGCGGTGACAGATCCGCGCGGGGTGCGTGACCCCTCCTCCTGGGGCACGTGTGGGTCGAGGCCCTCCTCCATTGGCGTGGCGGCACGACCACCACTGCTAGCGACGGTGGGGCACGACCACCACCTCCAGTAGCGGTGGGGCATGGCTACCACCTCAAGCAGCGGTGGTGGATCCACGCAGGGCGAGGCCCTCCTCTAGCGGCGGAGCGCGACCACCAGCTCCCGCTGTAGTGACAGATCCGAGCAGGGCGCGTGGCCCCTTCTCTTGCATGGTACGAACGTGACAATGGCGGGCTCAGAACGCGGTGGCATGAACACAGAAGCGGCGGGCTGTACATGGGTTTGACGTTGGGCTTGGGATATTTTATTTGTTTTATTTTAAATCAATTAACAGATGCGGGCACCGAGCACCGCCTATGTTAATCGTGATTAACACATACATTGGTTTGGTGGCGGATAGCTTGCCTGCCTCCCAAAATCGTTTAGACCGCCTGTAGTAATATTTACTATGCTAGTGAAGGGCGGGTGATGCAACTGCCTCTCATTGGGCGCTTGTGGAACTATTGATTTACTTCTTTCTCCAACACGTCTTATGAGCATCATTGTGGAGGCATTAAATAAAGTATCTAATTATGTACTCCATACATTCCAAAAGTGGACAGCTTTATTAAGTCAAACTATCTTAGGTTTTACTAAATTATAGAGTAAATTATTAACATCTATGAATTGAAATATATATATCGTAAATTCATTTCTCCATAAGTTAAATCTAATGATACTAAAGTTGATATGATAAATATTGTTACTTTTTGTTGATATACTAAAAATAAGGGCAAATTGGAGATTGGTAAACTTCGCATTGAAATGGATGTGCACTGAGTTTCTGGATGGAGAGAGTAATTAATAGCTAACCTGACCCTATAGTGTCATTTTGTTATTAAATTTGATTATTATGTTTGCTAGATCATAGTTTTCCTGGTGTCTTTTTGCTACTCTCCAAAGCTGCTGTTCTGCGCAAGAATGCTTAGATTGTACTACGAGACTTCATAGGCTTTCTATGAGTAAAGCAGGTGTCCTAGTGTATAGAGTATGGATAGACTAGCCTTTTTTTGTGGATAAGACGGTTAGACTAACCTGATCAGGCTGCAGCTGTTTCTTGAGCAAGGACCAGGCATCATCATTGCCTAGAGGCCTGACACGGTGTTGGTGCAGCGCGGCTCGCATCTGCTGTGGTAGGTGTACAAATCTTGTGGTGACTAGGATCTGACTTCCTGGTTGTTTCTTGCTGGCAATTCTAACTGCGACACTAAGCACGTCGTTCCATGCTCTCTGGCTCCACACATCATCCATCACCATGAGAAACCTGCCCTTATTAGATAGGGTGTTGATGAGGGTGTCTGTGAGAGTGCGCTTGTCTTGTTCCCCACTATGGTTTCCCCCAGCATGCTGGATTGCTGTCCTTAGTAGCTCAGCCTCATGGAACTGCTTGTTGATGTTTAACCATATCTTCGTTTTGAAGTGCACTTGGATGGTTGCCTCATTGAAAATCTTCTGGGCGAGGGTGGTCTTTCCCATACCACCCATGCCAATAATAGAGACAACTTTGATGTCATGATTCTTGTCATCTCTGGTTAGAACTTGGACGAGCTCCTTTGTGTCCCTCTCTATTTGTTCCCCAACTATGGAAGACTCGTCGAAGTGTGAACTTGTCTTGTAGATGGATAACTCAGCAGCAGTTAGCCTCCGCGGCTCTGGATTGGAACCGATGCTGATATTGAACTTGTACTTGTCCGCTTCCTTGTAGATGCCTTCTAGCCGCTGGTTGAGCTCCTTGATGCGGCTTCCTATCTTGTGTGCAAACAAGGGATTTCGCAAGCAGAAGAGCAATGGCTGCAAGCAACCTGAAGCCTTCTCCTCCATGCTGCCACATTTAGATTCCTTGTGCTTGTCAGCTTGAAGTTGACAAAGGTCAAGAATGTCAGTGGCATCGTACATGGCGTCCTTGAGCTTCCTCACCCATCGCTGCACGATCTGTTCAGTGATGCGCCTCCTCTCAGCATCGGCAAGGAAGCAGTTGATGGTCTCCATGTTATCTTTGAGCTTTTCAATCTCGCCGGACACACCCAGCAATATGGCCACCTCTTCTGTGGCCATGTCCGCTATCAGCTTCGTCACGTAGGGTGCCATAGCATCTAGGATGGCGGCCATGGCTCCAGAGGACGTCCTACATAAACAAGTAATCCGTCACACATTACTCTCATCGGAATAGCCGAGTCTTGTAATGGACAGCCAAAGTAATTAAGGGCCAGCGTGCACGCACCAACTTAAATGACCTTAAGGTAGCTAACTCATATTCAAACCGGATGCAAGGCTTATTTAAGGAGAATATGTAATTAATGATTAACATGTGACTCAGATCTAAATTAATGTTAACCAATTTGTGATCTGCAAGGTCTCATCCATGGCAAGGCAGATTGGGTAGCTAGTGAATGAAAACAAACATAGACTTCCAAGCACTTCAAACAGTACAGTGGAAACGATGCTAGCAAGAGACATTGGAAAATAAAATGAAATTAAAAGAAGTTGATTTCTGTAGCAACGGGAGAGGATGGAGTCACCTCAATTTGCAGGCGCGCGGGGCTTGAGCTGCTACCTGCTCGGCTGCTTTGCCTCTTGAGGATGTGATTGTCGGTGACACAGGCAAGGTGACAAGTACGTATGGTCTGGCCCCTTATGTATAGCTAGCATTAGCAATGGGGAAAAATAAAGGAGACAAGGATCGAGTGACCAAGTAAACTTGGCATTGAAGCAGATATTCCTTGCTTCTGGAATGAGCAGTCCATTTCCTACTACGTACTCCATGGCTATGAGTTGTGTATTCAATTCCATGCCCGGCTGGAGGATCGAATTCCGGATTGAATAATAGTAGGAAGGAATTAGGCGTCATACTCATACACGGCAAGTTATGCTTTGCAAGGCAAGATGGCAGCTTCTTGGCTGCATACATATATATGCACACATACACATGGCAGATACTGGTTGCATACATATGCATACATACATAGATCAATCGCTTGCTACCTACTTGTGATTGGGATGGGATTGGAATGGAATGTTACTTTGGGTTGGTCCTTGTGCACAAGGAATATAATGCTTTTCTTTCCCTGGAGTGGAAAAGAAAAAGTGAAGAAGAAACGCTTTGCTTGATGGAGCCAAGAGGTTGAGATTCGTTCGCTTCTGTTGGATGTATATAAAAACTGACAAAAGGGTTGTGTGCGCCAAAACGCTTTGGATTCATTAGTATAAACTGATGGGCAAAGCAATTCTTGACCTCGAATGCTGACGCAAAGCAATCTCTTCTCCGTCTCGATCTTCTTCAGTGCTCCTGTGTCTAGCTAGCTGGTGCCACCATACACTGCTGTTTCATGGACGAGGAGGATGCACCCTCGCTCTGGTGGAAGCAGCATTACTGGCCTAGGAATTTTAACAAAGATACTGTTTCTTTGGGAGACATGATGAAATAGAATGACCCCCCTTGATTTCATGCGATGGAATAATTCCGTCTAGTGTTTAGTTGGGAGAACAAGATTAATCGTGCTTAAGTTATGTTTGGTCTGGGGATAAAGAAAGTGGAACGAGTCATTGACAAATGGAACCCAGCCATTGGTAGAGAACCGAGCTTTACTCCCGGTGGGGAACCCCCTCTAGTCCCGGTTCCCCACCCGGGAGCAAGCATCCGGGACTAAAGGGGGGTCCTTTAGTCCCGGGTCAGGAACTGGGACTAAAGGAGGACCTTTAGTCCCGGTGGGTAACACCAACCGGGACTAAAGGTGCCTCCTGACATGCCACGATGGCCGGCACCTTTAGTCCCGGTTGGTAATACGAACCGGGACTAAAGGTTTTTTTCTTTTTTCTTTTCTTTTCATTTTTTTGTTTTCTTTTCAAAATAGGTTTTCGAAGTCGTATTGTACGCTGCTAATTATACATTTATACGCGCATATAGTATGTTTCGGTTCAAGCACAATGAACGTATTAAATCACACAATTCAAGCATAGAAATATATATATATATATATATATATATATATATATATATATATATATATATATATATATATATATATATGCATGCATGCATCATATATATATTTACATGCATGCATGCATATGTGTATTTTACATTATATTATTTCATGTGCATATATTACAAAAGATTGCATTACAGTTGTTGTGACATAACAAGTTTCCTCTCATCCTCTAGCTTGGCTTCAATGGCAGTGTTGGGTCGAAGTAGAACTCGCCCTTGGAATCGATGACCTGCTCATTAAAAAATTCGGCTATAGACTCTTGAATTGCTTTGATTTGGTCTTGCCGTATGACCTTTTCCTCCAACCATCGAGTCTACAGGTTTGAATTAAAGGAAAATAAATTAATATATGTACATATATATATATAAAGACATAGTAACACAATCAATAATAATAATTAAATGAATATATAGTGTATTTTTAACGTACTTTGAGTCTCTCTGTAGGAGTTCTTTGGGAGAGCACCTTGATAAACTTGCAAACATAGTAACCACAGTAGTTGTTCCCCTGTTCCTGCCTCAGACACCACTTTACGAGAAAAAGATTTGTCATCCAATCTGGTGATCCGGTGAAAGCTATATGTTTAATTAATAAAGATGGTGCGATTCAGGGGACTTACTTTCAAAGGGATTACATTCAGTGGCGCTTTGCATTTTTCCATGTGTTGCTTCTCAATAAAGGTTTTCCAAACACTGCCCAATAAAAAATTTGCCACATCATC
This sequence comes from Miscanthus floridulus, assembly GCF_019320115.1. Taxonomy (NCBI): domain Eukaryota; kingdom Viridiplantae; phylum Streptophyta; class Magnoliopsida; order Poales; family Poaceae; genus Miscanthus; species Miscanthus floridulus. Next base: position 131,223,616 of record NC_089589.1, read on the forward strand.
AGATATAGTTAATCATCATGTTTGTGTGTATATATAGTTGCTAGAGATCCCGAAATTACCTCTGGATAATATCTATCATATCTTGGTAGTCTTGTTGTGGTTTTCTCATCGAGTCATAGATTATCAAGTGACTTTTCACCAGATCGATGTCCATCAATATCCAGTGATTGCTGCATGTGTTTATAGGATATAACGCATAACACTCATTAATTAACTAGAATCAACATATGAGCCATTAAGGATATGATCGACATGATTAACACTCACTTGAAGTTATAGGGAAAGAGTATATCCTTCTTGTGGCGTTGGTTCACTAAGAAGTTCATGAGGTTACTCTCTGACTCAGACTTCCAATTAGTCTTTGGAGTAATTGGGTCTTTGAATACTATATGGGGATCAACAAAACCAATTTCATTGCAGCCTTCCTTTCTGAGCTCTGTCATTGTAAATCTGCATATATATAGTACTTGTTAGGATAATTTATATGCATATACACACATATTATGAGTTTAATAATAGATCGAAAGAATTATTACTTATAGGCAATAGCAGCTAATGATAACTTTATCCAGAGAGGTCAGGTGGCATAGTTGATGAAATTCTGCAAAGTCAACATACATAACATCATCGCCACGGAACCAATGTTCGTCTCTAATTCTGACACCAACGCAGAAGTCTCCACTGGTAGACGCCTGCATGTACCACTTGTTTAGCAGGTACATTTGCGTCCCCAGATCAGATAAGCCTTGAGGGTTGTATAGACTCTGGCCTAGTACAAATTTTTTCTTCCAAATATCAACCTCCGCCGCACTCTCAATGTTTCCATCACCAAACATCTGGTAAAGGTCGAGACCAGTCTCATTAAGAAATTCACCAAGGTGATCCAAATCGACATCCGGAGGTATGTTTGCCTGATGCATTAATCCTAAATTCGAACCATATTCATTACCAACAACTAGCGGGGGGATTGATTGGTGCGCTTGTTGTCCGAGTTGGGCAACTCCTTTCCCTGCCCGCTTCTTTTTCTGTGCCACCTCAATTGACTTGGTGAGAGTGCGGTCATAGTCTGATAACGTTGATTTGGACGGCTTACGAGATTCCCGCTGTTGTTGCTGGTAAGAAGTCACCTTTTTTCTTAGAATATCTGGAGCTACGAAGAAGTACGGTTTCTCCGGGTTTCTCCTTGCTTCTTGATTCATTTTAAGTTTGTCATAGAATCTAGACATGTCTTTTTTATATGCATCAGTTCCTTCTTCCTTCTCTTCAGATATTATTTTGGAAATAGCCCTTGGTTTCACGGTGGCTTTCTTTGCAGGCGGGGACTGGTTCTTCGTTTGAGGGGCTGGCCTCTTGCTAGGCTTCTTGGTAGGCGGGGGCGGGGGAGGCGTTGGAGACCTCCTTGGAGGTGTTGGCAGCGGCGTTGGAGACCTCCTTGGAGGTGGCGGCTGTGGCGTTGGAGACCTCCTTGGAGATGGTGTGGATGCAGCCTCGTCTTCCAACACAATGTCATCGTACAGAGCACTATGATGATCTGGCGATTGAACAATTGGATTTAGGTTGGGGGAGGATCTGCTACAAAAAAAGGAATGACATATTATTATGAGCAGATTGTTAATTATTTAAGCCAATACAAATTAATGATGTAGTGTTTTCATCCGCACGTACCTATGGTGAGGTAGTTCAGGAGGAGGTGGAGCCGACATCCCTGGAATGATGATGTAGCGCTTGCGCCATAGAATGAATGTCTTCTCCGCTTCTCCAAGAGTCTTCTCGCCATCACCTCCAGGAATGTCAAGAGGCAAATCACTAAAACCTTTTTCAGCTTTATCTACCGAGATGGTAGCATATCCTTCTTGGATTATATTCCCATGAATCCTTGGTGTCTTGGTTCGGTCGATAGGATTAACAAGACCGATAGCCACCTTGATTGTGGAATTCTCCTTCGGAATGTGTAGCTCACACGTTGTACAAGGTTCAGTGACGTCATCCACAGGGAAGCGCAGTCTTGTGTCCCCTTGATTTGGTATCTCCGTGGAAGCGCAGCTGCTTTTCAACTGAACAGATTGGCTAATGTTGATTCCTGGCTCTGATGCCTGCTTGCTTGCACTCACTGCTATTTGCACTTGCCTTCTGATTTCCTCCTGCATTCTCGCTTCAAGGTTTTTTTCCCGCTCCTGTGCTTCACGCACCGCTTCCTCCAACCTCTGGAGCCGCTGTGCCTCTTCTTCCTTCTTTCTCTAGCGACTTCTGTAGGAAGGTCTGTCCTGAGGGAATCCATGCTCCCACGAGACACTTCCTTTGCCTCTAGTTCGGCCACCATGTTCAATAGTCCCAATGGCGTATGTCAGCTCATCCTTCTCTCTGTTGGGCCTAAACGCACCACTAGCAGTAGCTCTCTGAGCATAAAACAATCTTTCTGCTACTTCTTGCAGTCTTGCGCCATAAACACACTTCCCTGTCTCCTGGTCTAGTGTTCCCCCATGACCGAAAAACCAATTCTTTGCACGTTCTCCCCACTCGAGTGATTCTGGTCTGATACCCTTGGCAAGAAGGTCTACTTCCATTTTGTTCCACTTCTTAATGGCAGTCGGGTAGCCACCTGATCCCAAGGTATGGTGGTATGTCTTCTGTTGGGCATTACGTTGGTTCTTTATCACCCGACTCACACCCTCTTCCGAAGTCTTGTACTGTACAAACTCATCCCAATAGGGCCTCTGCTTTGAGATCGGGCCTGGGACAGTAAAATCTGGTGCTATGTTCTTCTTGATATACGTCGTGTATAGGTGTTTCTTCCAAGTCTGAAACTGGGTGGCCATCTTCTTCATTGCCCAATCCCTAACTCGCTCCTTCAATTCATCACCATCTATTATATCATCATAACCATCTGTTTGGAGCGTGAAATGTACCAAGACATCATTCCAAATTAACGCCTTGTCACGATCGGAGACAAAACTGATATGAGGAGCATTGGTCTTCTTCTTCCATTCACGGGTACTAATCGGGAGCCGGTCCCGTACAAGGTAACCACAGTGGTGCACAAATTTCATTTTATTCGGCCCCCCCCGGTTCTCCTGTATCCACATTGAACTCCGAGATGATGAAGCGGCCCTCCAATGGCTTTTTGGGACCTCGAACATTTTTACTCTTCGTTGTAGTTGTTGATGTCGATCCAGAGGGCTACAAAACATAAACATTATTTTTAATGTCATGAGCACACATAAGACATATGATAATATATATAGCTATTAATAAAAAATATATACTTGGCCAATATGTTGTTGCTCATTTTGTTCAAGAGCTAAGTACTGACTCCCGTCATCTGTATCCTCTTGCACGTTATTTTTAGCACCATCATCGCCGGCAACTTGAGTGCCAGTGTTGATCAAATTCATCATCAACTCCTCCTCATCCATGTTTCTCGGGTCGGCCATCTAGCTTCAAAAAACAAAACCAATATATAGTACGTCAAATATATATGTCTGTACACATGGGTGAACGAGGGCGGCGGTGCTCCGCCGTATACATAGAAACGCATGGACGAACGAGGGCGGCGGTGCTCCGCGACGTATATATACATGCATATGAATACAAATGACGTATATATACATGTCGGCGCGGTGGCCGGTGTGCTGACGACGACGACGTGAGGCGGGCCGGCGTGCTGACGACGACGACGATGTGAGGCGGGCCGGGGCGGTGTCGGTGCGTGATGTTGTGATCCTATGTACCATGTGAACCATGTAGTCATTCATCATATGAGAAAATTCTATGTTAATAATGTAAGTATAAGTCATTATGAAATGTAAGTATATGTGTCTTATTGCTAATATAACCATTACTATTTCTGAAATGATAAGAATTTATTTTCTTCTTCTACAGGCGATCTCTGATGCTATGATATAAAGTTTGAAGATAGTCTTCCCGGAAAAAATATGTAATGCTCATATTACTTTAGCAACATTAATATATTATATCTGTATATTCAAAGTTCACAAATGAAGAAACGTTGAAGTTTTCCTTCATTTGTCTGTAGCCATGCATGCAAGTCCAACCAAAACTGCTTACATCATCACATGTGATATTTTTTATAAACTAAAAAATGCTTAGTTTACAAACTGGGTATCAAAATTGAGTTCCTATTTGACCATTATATATCCTACAACAAATCCTTCAAAAAAAAGACCCTACATGAATATATTTGGATAAAATTTCGTTAACAAACATTGATCTATGAAGATAGAAAAAATTCTTCTATTGAAACTGCATCTTGGAATAATGGCATATCATATAGTGATGAATATATGGCGGTTGATGGGCTGGATCATTTTTAGCTTTAGTGACAACGACAATGGTTTCCAAATAATATATAGCGTGTTTATTATACAAGCCATGGATTTACATCGATCTAATTAATTTCTAAAGTAATTTCATTGGTGGTCCTTAATTAAACTTGTCATGAGTTCAGGTCCCAGTGATCTTAAAATGTATTTTAGTACCATAAAATGCAGTTTTTGATACTCTAAACTTGCTAATTTATCCATATAATATCCAAATATTCAAAACTTGCGTTAAGATATGGTTTTGAGATGTGAGCTTGACAACTCCATCTTTCTCTCTTTGGCCTCGCTCTACTGTAGGCAGAACTGGAAACAGCTGCAGCCACAACCCAATAATCACAGCTGATCAGGTTTTTTATTTAAAATCATTTAGAGTTCCAAATATTCATTTTCAGTTCCTAGATTTTGTGATTCAAAATTTGGAATTTTCAATCGACCTCGAGCATTGACATGGCTTACACCAAAGTTGTAGTTTTCGACGTGATTTATAACTCGGCAGTGGAGGGCTCGGGCGAATGTACAAAGAGATCGACGAACATATCATCTCGAGCTCGGCAGTGGAGGGCCTCGGGCGCGGTGGGGCCACGGGCGCGGTGGAGGGCCTCGGGCGCGGAGGAGGGCGCGGTGGAGGGCCACGGGCGCGCGCGGAGGAGGGGCACGGGCGCGCGCGGTGGAGGCCGCACGAGGAAGAAGAGGGCGGCGCCGGTGTCACGGAAGGCGAACGGACGCGGCGCGAGGAAGAAGAGGGTGGCGGTGTTCGACGAGGAAGAAGACGAGCGGATCGATCTGCGCCAGGCGCTGGAGGTTATATATCAGAGAGAATTACTCCCGGTGCCAGCCACCAACCGGGAGTAAAAACCCTTTACTCCCAGTGCGTATTACCAACCGGGAGTAAAGGTACCTTTACTCCCGGTGCGTGTTACCAACCGGGAGTAAAGGTATACCTTTACTCCCGGTTGGTAACACGCACCGGGAGTAAAGGATTTTTTTTGAGGGCCACGAAACTGCAGCCCACCTTTACTCCCGGGTGGGCTTCCCACCCGGGAGTAAAGGTGGCCTGCAGTTTCGTTTCCCGCCTGTTTTAAGCAATAGTCTTGTTAAATACAATAGAAATGCAATAGTTTTTGTTAAATACATAGTAAATTAAATAAAAGGCATAAAATTATTTTGTTAAAAATATGAATTTTCTCTTTGTTTATTGCACATAGGAAAAATCTATAACCTAACTTTTTTATTTTTTGTTAGAATTATAAAACATAATGTAACTAATATTTATTATTTCATTAATGCAAAAATGTAGTGTTTAATTAAAATTATTAAAACTATTGGTTTTGGACAGGAAATTTGTTTTCACATCATTTTAACGTTAATATTTTAATTTTTCATCACTCAGTATCCTAATTTACCTTTTTGAGAGAGAAATCCCACCAAATCAAACATTGATTTAAGTTGAAACATGACATAATAAACATCTGAATTCACAATTATTACATAATATCTCAAACACACACTATATTAAATCACTATATCATCAAGTGGGCACAGCAGTGAACTTCTTCTTTATGTATGTCCCTTGGTTATGATCGCTTCGTAACCATGGAGTGTCCTCATCATTTACCAAGATGCTAGGGTCTTTGATCACTTTGAAGGGCGGAATTCGGTCATCCTTTTCATATTCTTCTGACATGTCCGACTTGTCCTCAATTCCCACGATGACTCTTTTCCCTGAAAGAACTATGTGGCGCTTTGGCTCTTTGGTTGAGTCATTATCGTTTTTCCCTCTTTTTGGTTTGGTAGACATATCATTGACATAGAACACCTGATTCACATCCTTGGCAAGGACGAATGGTTCGTCTTTGTACCCAATATTACTAAGGTCTACTGTTGTCATTCCATACTCATTGTCTACTGTTACCCCGCCTCCGGTCACCTTGACCCATTGGCACTTGAACAATGGGATCTTCAAAGTAGGTGCATATTCTAGTTCCCATATTTCATCTATGCGTCCATAATATGTCTGCTTATTCCCATTCGGGTCTGTGGCATCTATGCAGACACCACTGTTTTGGTTGGTACTCCTTTTATCTTGGGCTACTGTGTAGAATATGTTCCCATTTATCTCGTACCCTTTGTATGTGACGATATGCCATGATGGTTGCATAGCCAATAAATACAGTTGCTCATGGATGCTCTCATCACCTTGACATTTTTTTCGCAACCAACCGCCGAAAGTTTCCATGTGCTTATGCGTAATCCAAGCTTCAGTCTTCCCTGGAAACTCGGATCGTAAGAGATCCTTATGTGTCTCAATATACGGATCTACCAAAGAGGAGTTCTATAGAACTGTGTAGTGCGCTTTATTGAAATAATCATCATCCGTACCAATATATGTTTTCCTCCCTAGTGTCCCCTTTCCGCTTAGTCTCCCCTCATGTCTCGATTCAGGAACACCAATCAAGTCAAGGTCGGGAATAAAGTCAACACAGAACTCAATGACCTCTTCTGTTCCATAGCCCTTGGCGATGCTTCCTTCTGGGCGAGCACGGTTGTGAACATATTTCTTCAGGACTCCCATGAATCTCTCTAAGGGGAACATGTTGTGTAGGAACACAGGACCGAGAGTGAAAATCTCCTTGACTAGGTGAACTAGGAGGTGTGTCATAATATCAAAGAAGGAAGGAGGGAACACCAACTCAAAGCTGACGAGACATTGAACCACATCATTCTGTAGTTTAGCTAGATCAGTTGGATCAATTGCCTTCTGAGAAATTGCATTGAGGAATGCACATAGCTTCACGGTGGCTAGACGTACATTTGGAGGTAGAATTCCTCTTAATGCAACTGGAAGTAATTGCGTCATGAGAACGTGACAGTCATGGGACTTTAAGTTACAGAATTTCTTCTCTGGCACATTTATAATACCCTTTATATTCGAGGAGAATCCAGATGGTACCTTGATGTTGTTTAAGCATTCAAACATGATTTCCTTCTCCTCTTTGCTTAGAGTGTAGCTAGCAGGACGTAAGTAATGGCGTCCATCATCTGTCTTCTCTGGATGCAGGTTGTCTCTTTCTCTCAAACAACGCAGGTCCTGTCGTGCTTCAAATGTGTCCTTAGGCTTTCCATACACACCCATAAAAACTAGCAGGTTCACACAAAGATTCTTCGTCAGGTGCATCACGTCGATCGAGCTACGGACCTCCAGGACTTGCCAATAGGGTAGGTCCCAAAATATGGACTTCTTCTTCCACATGGGTGCGTGACTGTTAGCATCTTTCGGAATAGGTTGGCTTCCATGTCCTTTTCCAAAGACGACTTTCACATCATTGACCATATCGAGTACATCCTCACCAGTTCGGTTGCGAGGCTTGGTCAGGTGGTCTGCCTTCCCTTTAAAATGCTTGCCTTTCTTTCTTACGGGGTGATTTGCAGGAAGAAATCGACGATGGCCAAGGTACACGACCTTTCGACATTTTTTCAAGAATACACCTCTAATATCACCGAAGCAGTGTGTGCATGCATTATATCCCTTGTTTGATTGTCCTGAAAGATTACTTAGAGCAGGCCAATCATTGATTGTTATGAACAACAATGCTCGCAGATCAAAGTGTTCCTGTTTGTACTCATCCCACACACGTACACCTTCTTTATTCCACAAAATGAGAAGTTCGTCAATAAGTGGTCTCAGGTACACATCGATGTCATTGCCAGGTTGCTTCGGGCCTTGGATGAGCACAGGCATCATAATGAACTTCCGCTTCATGCATAACCAAGGAGGAATGTTGTAGATACTTAGAGTAACAGGCCAAGTGCTATGACTACTGTTCTGCTCTCCAAAAGGATTGATACCATCTGTACTTAAAGCAAACCTTAAGTTTCTTGCGTCATTTGCAAACTCCGGGAATTCTCTGTCGATTGCTCTCCACTGGGACCCATCAGCAGGGTGTCTCAACATATTGTCTACCTTACGGTCTTCTTTGTGCCATCGTAACAATTTTGCATGTTCTTTGTTTCTGAACAGATGTTTCAAGCGTGGTATTATAGGAGCATACCACATAACCTTGGCAGGGATTTTCTTACGCGGACGTTCGCCCTCAACATCACCAGGGTCATCTCGCCTGATCTTATACCGCGACACATGGCATACCGGGCATGCATCCAATTTCTCGTACTCTTTGCCACGGTACAGGATGCAGTCATTAGGACATGCATGTATCTTCTCTATTTCTAGCCCCATAGGACAGACAACTTGTTTTGCTTCGTAGGTAGTGGCGGGCAATTCATTGTACTTCGGAAGCATCTTCTTTTGGATTTTTAGTAACTCTCCAAATCCCTTGTCAGATACACCATTCTTTGCCTTCCATTGCAGCAATTCTAGTGTGGTTCCCAACTTTTTCTGCCCTGCATCACAAGTTGGGTACAACAATTTCTTGTGATCTTCTAGCATCCGCTCGAACTTGATCTTCTCCTTTTCACTTTCACATTCTCTTTGTGCGTCACGAATGACCTGACAAAGATCATCAGTCGGCTCATCTTCTGCGGCTACCTCTTCTTCAGCTTCTCCCATTGCAGTATCATTGAAGCACGCACCATCAGGAATAATATCATTGTCGTCCCATTGTTCTTCTTCACCTTCTTCCATTACAACACCGGTTTCTCCGTGCTTTGTCCAACAAATATAGTTTGGCATGAAACCCGACTTGAACAAGTGTGAATGAAGAGTCCTTGAGCAAGGATATTCCACCGTATTCTTACATATGGCACATGGGCAGCACATGAAACCGTCGCGTTTGTTTGCCTCGGCCGCACGTAACAAAGAATGCACGCCATCAATGAACTCTTGGGAGCGGCGATCAGCATTATACATCCAATGACGGCTCATCTGCATTACATGACATAAATATCATATTAAAACCTAGATCATAATTAATTATTTATACAACATGCGTGCCACCACAAAAGATACAAATTTATGAAAGCATCGCTACAATGTAGACAATCCCAAGTACCACTAAAAGAACTAAAGCTAAAATACATTTCAGGAGCACAAGGATTTCGCGACCAATCTCAACTAAAACAGACAGATCCCCCGATTGTGCAACATCTTTGGGCTTCTTCGGCTGGATCACTGCCTCATTAGCCGCCGTATCTGCCTGTTGTGCAAGATATTTTTGCACGAGTTCAATATACTCTTCCTCCCAGTAGAAGCCTGAACATCGTGCACTGCCATCCCACTGAAATTAAAACAAAAAATTAGAACTTTAATCACAACCATCATGAAAATAGGTATAAACTAACCATAATCATTAAATACGATAAAATAACTCACATTGCGATCCGGACACTTGTAGAAGATACGATCCTTGTTGGGACCCTCCTTCTTCACTCGGTACTCCATCACAATCTTCGTCTCATCACGACACTTGCCGCATGGAATGAGAGGAAGGCCCGGCCTAAGTCGCTTTGGAAACCCATGAGAGGCCGAGGACCCGGAAGCAGTTGCCATCTACTCTCTATACTCATTTTTTAATACACTATAAATTTCTCCTTTTATAAACAAATAAAATTAACAAACTATAAAATTATCTAGATCTCTAAACAATGATATTTTTAATGGTCATTGTCTTCTCGTCTTTTACTGCGGCAGGTAAGTAATTCACATGATATTTCCGCAAATTAACAGAAGAATGGGAGTGTACACACATAACAGACTACTGCGACGATATCGGGACGTGTGAATAAATAACCATCCGTACTAGTTGACCTTGCTTACGTGATCATCTCGGCGAGCATTTCTCCACCGGACGGCACTGTACTTGGCCACGGAAGAGCTCCAATTCTACGAGGAAGGGAACACGGTCTTCCACGACCGTTGCTGCTCTCCCTCGTAGAATCAAAGCTCCTCCTTGACGTCCGTTACCGGTCGGCAGAGAACATGCTCGCCGAAATGAACACGGTCCGCTAGTTCAACTAGTACGGATTTTCTATAATTTTCTAACTATTTTCTAAGTTTTTCATTTCATAAAAAGTTAAAATAAAAAGTACGGTGATTGACAGACTACTGCGACGATATCGGGACATGTGAATAAATAACCATCCGTACTAGTTGAACTTGCTTACGTGATCATCTCGGCGAGCATTTCTCCACCGGACGACACCGTACTTGGTCAAGGAAGAGCTCCGATTCTACGAGGAAGGGAACACGGTCTCCCACGACCGTTGTCGCTCTCCCTCGTAGAATCAAAGCTCCTCCTTGATGTCCGTTACCGCTCGACAGAGAACATGCTTGCCGAGCTGAACACGGTCCGCAAGTTCAACTAGTACGGATTTTCTATAATTTTCTAACTATTTTCTAAGTTTTTATTTATATATACTACGTTTAGGTACGGTGATTGACAGACTACTGCGACGATATCGGGACATGTGAATAAATAACCATCCGTACTAGTTGACCTTGCTTACGTGATCATCTCGGCGAGCATTTCTCCACCGGACGGCACCATACTTGGTCAAGGAAGAGCTCCGATTCTACGAGGAAGGGAACACGGTCTTCCACGACCGTTGTCGCTCTCCCTCGTAGAATCAAAGCTCCTCCTTGACGTCCGTTACCGCTCGGCAGAGAACATGCTCGCCGAGCTGAACACGGTCCACAAGTTCAACTAGTACGGATTTGCTATAATTTTCTAACTATTTTCTAAGTTTATATTTATATGTACTTTAACCTTCTTTCATGTAAATATGCAAGCTTGAAGTGATTTTGAGCTCAAATTGCTTACAAATGAAAAAAACCACAATAAAGAACCATAAATATATATAGTGAACAAAATGGCATAAGAAAATGGTGAAAAATGAGAGTATGAGATTGGTAACCTTTACAACTGAAGAATCGACGGAGGAATCGAAGAAATCGACGGAGGAATCGAAGAATGGATGGAGGAACAATGGAGGGAGGGAGGAAGCAAGAACACTACTGCAGTGAGCTTCAAAATGTGCTGAGCTCGGGCTCGGGGAGGAAGGAGGAGACGGCCGATTTATAAAGGGAGAACATTTAGTCCCGGTTGGTGGATCCAACCAGGACTAAAGGTAACTTTCCAACCCCGGGCGCAGCCACGGCCCGGGAGTAGACCTTTACTCCCGGTTGGAGCCACCAACCGGGAGTAAAAGTATACCTTTAGTCCCGGTTGGTGGCTCCAACCGGGACTAAAGGTCCCTGCCACCTCTGTCTGGTGTAGTAGCCGTTGGGCAGGGACCTTTAGTCCCGGTTGGAGCCTCCAACCGGGACTAAAGGTATTTCTAGTCCCGGGGGCAAAAAATTCCGGGACTAGAGCCCATTTTGGCCGAGGATCAAAGGTCTGTTCTCTACTAGTGAGCCTTTTTTTTCTTCTTGTTTCTTCCTTTTTCTTGCTCCATTTCTTTTCTCGTTTTTCTTTTTTCTAATGGTTCTTATCAGGATTAACATGGAGGCTACGTTGGGGACCTTTGTTTATAGTTTCTAGTATTTATTTTTCGTCCTAGGATATGTATTTAGCAGAAGCCTAAGCTTAAGATATATAAACTGTCTTATTGCTTTCATTTTTTTGACTTAAGGAACGAATCTATAGTTTATCTCACAACTTTTAATATAGTTTTTTTGCAACTTTTATTCAAAATTTAATAGAGCTCTATCAACTTTTGGATGACAGACACTTGAAATAAATAAAGATTTACCATGGCATGGATGCATATAATATAACTGTTGTCAATCCATAGTCTACATTAGAGTGTTCTGTCGTAACCTGTCAATAAGTTGAAAGCATGCACACAAGACTAGTAGAACTCATAGAACACATATCAAACTCAGCTAATTCACCTTACAACTAGTGCTGCAACCTCACCTCTTCTGCTGGTTATATCAACACTCTGCTAATTCACCCACCATATAATATGCTAATATTATCTGGCACCCTTTCCTTTCCAGCACGCACCTCAACCACGCACCGGCTTCTTGGCTTCTCATGATTTGGCACTAGGTGATCGGTCGTGTCTTTGCCAAGTGTTAACTGTGTACAAACTTGACACTACTACATAGTTACTTTTTACTGTCACCACTTTCACTGCCATAGCGATAAAAGCGTCGGTGTGAAACTTTCCCCGTCGTTTGGACCGATATGGAGGCCTCGTAAGCAATGAAACCGGTAGTTGAAAACCATCAAATGCGGCGGTGGTAGTGGGGTTGAATTCCACCATCGTTTGGAACGCAAAGCCGACTGGGATACGCGTTATGGCCACCGGACCTACACGACCATTTGGTGTACCGGCGGTAGTAAATTCAGCATGAGTTATTTCCCCATTTTCCAACTACCCACAACACCGTTTCATCACCATTACTTTCCTACGGAGTATGCCTCATCATCCCTGATGCTTATATTAATTGCTCCTCTCTACTTCTCCATCTTCAAGGTTGGCCTACTTAAGCTGGGGCTTGGATGCCCTTCTTGGCAATCCACACACTCCATCCTTCTTAGATATAGATAGATACAGACAAAGCTCTTGAGCCAACTAACGGAATCCTAACATATGGGTATGTTAAGCCTCGGGTCCAATGGTTCCCGAACAATGAAGACCCCCTGACCGACCCCTCCAGGATCGCCCGAAGGCTATACCCATTAGGTACGCTCGCACGCACCCTCTGGAGAAGAAGCCCGGCCGAGACTGGCTCCACCATGACTTCCGCTTGGGGCTCGGGGGTTTGCCCGAGCCCTGAGGCTCCTGATCTACGACAACACTTCAGCCCGGCCATTGGCTCCTGCCGTGCCAATGATCCCAGCCAACGCCCGGGCACAAGAAGACATGGCCCGAGCTATCGAGGCTCGGGGGCTCCATAGCGCTGCCCCTTGGGCATGGCATTGTCGGCCACTTTTTTGACAAGGTCACGCACGGGGCGTGACACAAGAAGACAAAGCTTCGTAGCGGCCTCTAGGGGCTTGGAAGCCCCTAGGCCCGCACGTCAGCCCCTGAAGCCGACCTCCTTCACCACCAAGAAGACTCCAGAAGGTCCACTTGGGGGACGCCGGTCCAAGCCGACACAACCTAACACGCAGAGTGTCAAAACAGAGCAGCTAGATGGCGCCCAAGGCTTCTTCGGATCCATGACACCGCCACGGTCCACAGCGCATCTCTGCAAGGCCCTCCTGGACTCCGGTGCATGTAGACGGTAGACTAGTTCCCCCAAACCACCATATACCCAACCTATCTCGTTATATGAGGGATAAGGTTGGACCTAGGGCGTAAGGAGAGGACAGATCATTCGACTCCATTCCATTGCTTGGCCTTCACTCAGCATAGAGAGCATGGCAACCCACTGAGGGGCACCAAGAGCTCCTCCACCGCATCCCGTCGTCTTCCTCCTCTTCGACGAGGGGAAGGCACCACCGGCAGTGAGGCAACATTAGGATTAGCACCGAGCTAACCCCTACCAAATCTCTCTACAACCCTGTTGTCACCCCCCGATTTTGGGTGCTTTTGAGTATAAGAATCATCAGCGGCTAGACGTAGGGTACCGATTAGCCCAAACCAGGATAAATCATTGCGTCCTCTCTGTTATTTCTTGTGTTCTTGAGTCCACCCGAGCCATCAGAGACCCATACTCCGACACCGACTCAAACAACAATGCTTGACGTGGTTCCGACCCCGCGACAGCTGTCGCGCCAGGTAGGGGGTAGTGTCAAGTTCGATTCTGGCTCTACGGTGGCTAGAGCCACCTGCCTCGTCACTGGAGCAAGCGGCACCACCCTAGACGGTGTTGTCCGCTTACCCGGCGAGTTCTCCATCACGGCCGACGCCTTCTACATGCTGGCCAACGTCCACCACCAGATCGCCACCGACGAGGTGCTCCCACCACCTGACCGCTTCTGGTACTACCTCCTAAACCTACCTTTTGGGAAACAGAATGTGGCGGCGTCCTTTTAAATGGAGCTAGAGCACCTCATTAGATTCGAGGCACCGCGGAGTGCCATCCTCTCTCGCATGGCGAGGACTGATGTCCCATCGCTGCGCACCTTCCTCGAGATCCTTTTGTGGAGCGACTCGGAGTACAACTCCGACGATGTCGACTACAGCGCCCCTCCGTGCATGTGTTACCACATCGACAGTGAGGTTCTTGCCGAGGAGGCGCCCGGGCTCACGCCGCTGGACTAGAGTCCCCATAGCCGCGCGGCCTACCTTTAAGACAAGGAGGATCGCCTATGGGCTCGGTAGGTGGACCTGGAGGCCGCCGAGGCAGAGCTCGAGCGCCAAAGGTGTTGGCAGCCCTAAACTCATATTTTCACATGCCAACTTTACACAAATTCCATGCAGACAAACATCAAAACTTGGTAAATTGGGTTTTACACTAACGTATTCCATAAGTTTTGGTGAGTTGGTCATTTTCAGGACATATGCATGGAATATATAGGAAAACACATCAAAAGGACCAACTCAGAAAACGTAAAGCAATACTGCACAACGGAATAAAAGGAGAAAGCCTACCTATGCAACAAACCTATGCTAGGCACTGACGTGGGAGCCATCCATGTCCAGCCAGGAGCCTGCTAGAGCAGGGCAGTGCCGAATGGGCTAGCCTAGGGTGCGGCTGCTACGCCCCCAAGCCCACTCGGCCCCTGCATGGCGGCATGCTAAGGATGGTTTCCTATTTTATCTCCCGCCAAACTGACCACAAACATGTATAAAAGCATGGGTAGAGCCATCCTCATTCCAACAACACCTCAAGGAAGAGCAACACCACAAGAGCTACACTCCAAGGGCCATAGCTAGTAGACTTGGCTCGGGAGAGATGTGAGGGAGAGTATGGGGAAGAGCCAGACTTGTCGGTGTCTCCCTGAGCTTGTACCTTGACGAACACTTGTGCCTCAAAGGAGCTTTTTGCTAAAGTGAGTGTTTGTGGTTCTTGTGGCATTAAGTTCGTTGAATAGTTAAGCTCTATTCTTACTTGTTTGCGGGTTCATCGTCCGCCCCCGTGGCGGATACTGTAGTAGAGGGCCTTGATAAAGATGCATGAACCAACGCGAACGCTAAAGTAGTTGTCAATAGCATAGACGTGGTGTCTAGGCTAGAGGCTACCTTTGTTTGCCTCGTATCCTCCGGTTGAGGGGTAGGCGGCAGGTGGTGACAGCCCTATCCATCCTTTGTAATCCCCCACGTTCGGATATAGTGTAGAGCTGTATGCCGATATCACCTGGCAGACTGGGTGCGCTCCGGTGCTCGAAGTGAGCAAGTAAATGTAGAGTTTATCTGTCCTTAGACCCAAAGGCCATAGGAATCCATCTCTACCCTTTCCAACTTTACCTCTTGTGTTGTCCTTGGATGAATTAGCTAGAAGAAATACCTCCATTCCCTATGGAAATACGATACCCTGATTACTTCCGGGTGAAAGATACAACGGTAATTTCGTGCGCTGGCGGATCCTTTCTATTCGCGTTAAGAAATGACAACACGCTTTCTGTCACTGTTGCCGGGGAACAGTTTCTATTTTCTTCAACCTAGTTCATCCTTGTATCTGTATCCTTCTTTTTATAAAAACAAAAATATTTTCTTTCCTTTTTATCACCATGACATCAACTCCTATCCTATACCCTTTCGCTTCAAAGGGGGAGTTCCCTAAGCCACCTTCAAAACCTAACTGTTCATCTGGCTGTGAACTCCACCCTAGTTTAAAAGCTATGGTTCGGGCACAACCCTTCTCTAGGCTAGAAAATGAAAACCCCTGCCATCACCTGCATAAATTTAAGGAGATGTGTTCGTGCCTGAGCATCTCAAGCATGACACAAGAAACACTAAGGTGGAAGTTGTTTCCCTTATCCCTCACAGGGAAGGCGAAATAATGGTACACATTTGCTGTAGGAATTACGAATGGGGATTGGGATGAACTTAAAGGAAACTTTTGTCTTGCATTCTTCCCTATGTCCCATATCGACTCCCTACAAAGGGCAATCCTTGATTTCGAGCAGTATGAGAAGGAATCTATAGGAGAAGCCTTGGCCAGGTTTTCAAAGTTAATACATGCTGGCCCAGACTTGTCTTTACACGACAGCATGTTGTTGCATCTCTTTTGTTCGGGTCTCACCATAGAAGCTGTCCTATACCTTGACATGACCATCAGAGGGTCATTTACACATAAAACCATGACGAAACAAGTAGAATTCCTAGAGCACTTCATAGCCAATCATGCTTCTTCCATCATGAACCCTAGAACTCTCCAGGCAAAAGTCATGTCAAGTGTTGAGAAGTCCTCATCTGTCGAATCCAAGCCCATACCATCCCTAGGTTCGACTTATGAGCCCTCACCCAAACCATGAACACCGAAGGAAACAATGCTTCATCCTTCGGAGTTCCCTATCAAATTCAAGGATTATGGCAATACCTCAAAACTCTTAAGGAAAAAAAGCTTACACATCCTCCCAAGGAAGTTTCCCCCAGGGTAAATCCATCAAAGGAATGGTTAATGGAAGTGAAACGTTCTTTCAAAGCAATTCGAATTCTTTAACCTTCCACAACCATGCCTTGCTCATCAAGGGGAACAGTTTTAGAAGCTTTGTGATGAGGACATCGCCACGCTAGACACACCGACGCCATGGTCTTCCCCAAGTTCCAATTCGTTCCCAACTCAGCTGCCACGTCGCCCTCGGATTCAGTAGACACGTCGTCACTGTTTCGGTCATAACTTCCTCATACGACATCGAAACGGGCCGTTCTTGGATGCGTTGGAAAGGGGACGACAACGCCGTCGTTTTGGATCTGGTCCCAGCTCCAGAAGGTCCGTGGATCATTCTGTGTGACCACGGCAAGGTGCTGTGTCACCTATTTGGGCCAACTTGGCCATGTATCGTGTCGGGCCTTAAGCCCAAGTTGTGGGCGCCCAACCCCTGGCCGTCCCCAACCCTAGGTCGAGTCTTAGACTATAAACACAGCCGCCGTCGCTGCTACACAATTGGGTTTTGTTTAGAGTTTAGTTTTCCATCGAGAAACTGAATCGTTCATTGTAACTGTGGTGACAAATCCTTTTACAGTGATCCAGGGCCCCCGTTCTTGATCTCCTCCACTGTGTCGATTAGTCCTTTGGAACCGAGTTCTTGAACCCTCTATTGATATTCGCGACATTCATATTTGCAATTTCAGATTGCGTGTTTTACCTTCTTGCTTGTGCTCTTCGATTCACTTGCAGGAAAAGCCTTCTTGGCGAGGTCAATCAAGTTGTGCTTGGTTGATAACCAACGGAGCAGTGGTGTAACGGTTGCAGGGTTCGAATCGCGTCTGATTTGAAGCCGGATCGCCAACGTCGAGATCTCCACAAATCGAACTTACCGGCTACCTCTCGGAAGATCGGGCCTGTACCCATCAATTGGTATCAGATATTTCAGGTTTACCGTGAGGTATAATCTCGTTTGCCTTAGATTCATATTTGTTCATTACCTAGAGTCCACAAAAAGCCCAAAAATATTTCAATTTCCGCTGTCCTATCGCCCTTTGTGCCTTTGCAATTTCGTTTCAGATTCGTGTTGTTGAGTTTGTGTCCATGGTCGAGTCTTGTTGCTGGTTTAGGATTGTGTTCATGGTCGTAGTTCAATCGCCCGTTGCTGTGATTTTTGTTTTCCGCCGCTATCCCATCCACCGTTCCCAAACGACAGCTTCTTGACACCATTTGGACCCGACCCAAACTAGGCTTTGCCCTGTTTGGTTTCGTCAAAATTGCCAAAAAAATTCGGGAAAATAAAGAAAAAAAATTGTCAAAGTTTTTGCACGCTTTTCAGAGAACGTGCTGAATTTCTGTTGACCACATCCCACCTCAGTTGTAGGTGCCAATTTTTGTGGTTGCATCTTTTGTGATCCTTGTTCAGAGAAAAGTATAAATAAATAGTAAAAAAAAAATTTTTTGTTTCCTACTAGTGCCTTTTGGAAAAATCCGGGGAAAAATTCAGGAAACAGGCGAAATCCGGGCTATTTGCTTGTTCCGTGAGTTCTTTCGATCGTCCTTTGTTTTCACCTTGTTGCGCTACGTCTCGTCACGTCTTAGCCAGCACCTGTGACTTGTACTTTGGATCCGGATTGAACAATCGTTACTCTGCACTCGTTAATTGCTAATCCTTGCTGTCATATTGTGTGCCTACCCATAGCTCCACATATTCTTCTGTCAGCACAGGTTCATCTTGCAACTGTTACCCACGCTCGACAACAGATTGCTTCGCCACTTTGGTTTTGCTCCTGTTTGGCGTTGGTAAGAATACAGGCAAGACGGTGGTAAGCCGCTTGTGATTTTGCATTCCACTTTCACCACCACCACCACCACTTGTTTCCTTTTAGTTGATAGGGATAATACTTTGGTGTTGTCTTTTTCTATCTTCTAACCATGGCAGGAACTCTGACGGACTTCAATGAGTGCGTGTCCAAGGGCGAGCTTGCAACGTTCATGACTGAACAACGCAATCTTATGACCGAGCTGACGCGCAACGTGAACAATCTGGTCACCCGCATTGAACAGCTTGAGCAACGCCCTCCGCCTTATCGTGCTGATGATGAAGATGCGGATGCTTTTGGTGATGAAGATGCGTATGCTGACGGTGGTGCCCGTCGCCGCCTCAACTTCAATCGTCGCGGCATGGGAGGTAATAATCATGGTAATAATGATCCTTTTGCTAAAATTAAATTTAGTCTACCTCCTTTTGCTGGTAATGTTGATCTAGAGGCATATTTAGATTGGGAGCTTGCTGTTCAACAAAAATTTGATTCTCATAATGTTCCTCCTGAGCATAGAGTTAGACTTGCTACTAGTGAGTTTACTAATTTTGCTTTGTTCTGGTGGAGTGATCTTTGCAATGCTAATAATGCTGCTGCTGTGCCTCAAACTTGGAATGTTTTAAAGCAACGTATGAAATCTCGTTTTGTTCCTCCTTATTACCAACGTGATTTACGTTTGAAACTACAAACTTTAAAACAAGGTGATAAAGGAGTAGAAGCATACTATCAACAATTGCTTATTGGTTTAGCACGTTGTGGTATAAATGAAGATGATGATGATGCTAGTGCTAGATTTTTTGGTGGTTTAAACCATGATATACAGAACATACTTGATTACAAAGAATGGCGCAATTTTTCCCAATTGTATCATCTTGCTATTAAGGCCGAACGAGAAGTACAGGGACGCAAACAACACCAGCCTTTCAGGTCTAACAATGGGAGGAATTTTCAGCAGCGTCCCGAGCCGGAGACGCCCAAGCTTCCTGTTGCACCACAGCCATCTACACCTCCATTTTCTTCCGGGGTAAGTAAATTGTCTAATGTGCAGTTTCCATAGCTGAAGAAAGGTGGCACTCCGGGTGCTTCTACTAGCTCCTCCTCGTCCAGCTCTAAAATCATTTGCCACCGATGCAAAGGCATGGGACATGTCATGAAGGAATGCCCCAGTCGTCGCGCTTTCATTGCTACCGAGGATGGATATGTAAGTGCTAGTGATGTTGAAGATGATTTAGCCCTTGCTGCTAACATTGATGCAGATCCCATCGAGGGCGATCAAGACAAGGAGGCCATCACCATTGACTCCGTGGCTGCTGCCGCGGACTACCCTAGCCTTCTTGTGCAGCGTGTGTTGAGTACACGTGTGGGTCATGAAGAAGAGATGAAGATCCAACGCCACAATTTGTTCCACATGTATCTCATTGTGCAGGGTTGTCGTGTTCTCACTATCATTGATAGCGGGAGTTGCAACAACTTGGTGAGTTCAGATTTGGTTGACAAGCTTGGCTTGACCACACGACAACATTCGTATCCATATAAACTTCAATGGTTCAATAATAGTGGTAAGACTAAGGTAACTAAATCAGCACGCATTAGCTTTTTCATAGGCTCTTATCATGATACTGCTGATTTTGATGTTGTCCCTATGCAAGCTTGTTCCATTTTGTTAGGTCGCCCATGGGAATTTGATAATGATGCTTTACACCATGGTAGAACTAATACATACACTATCATACATAAGGACAAGAAAATTACATTGCTGCCTTTGTCTCCTACGGATATTATTAAACATGCTAATGAGATAAAAAATAAACCTCCAACAGACATTGCTAAAAATAATGGGATTAAGTTAAAAGGAGGTGCTTTTCTTGCTACAACTCCTGCTACTGCTGAGTTATGTGATAATCCTGATGCACCATGTTATACTATGTTTTGTCAACCTTTTATGTCTGGTGCATTGCCTGCTGTCACTAACCTTTTGCAGGAGTTCGCTGATGATGGGATGGAGTCGAGGACGACTCCAATTCTACAAGGAGGGGATGATGAGGACATCGCCAAGATGGAGTCGAGGACGACTCCAATTCGAGAAGGGGAGGATGATGAGGACATCGCCACGCTAGACACACCGACGCCATGGTCTTCCCCAAGTTCCAATTCGTTCCCAACTCAGCTGCCACGTCGCCCTCGGATTCAGCAGACACGTCGTCACTGTTTCGGTCATAACTTCCTCATACGACATCGAAACGGGCCGTTCTTGGATGCGTTGGAAAGGGGACGACGACGCCGTCGTTTTGGATCTGGTCCCAGCTCCAGAAGGTCCGTGGATCATTCTGTGTGACCACGGCAAGGTGCTGCGTCACCTATTTGGGCCAACTTGGCCATGTATCGTGTCGGGCCTTAAGCCCAAGTTGTGGGCGCCCAACCCCTGGCCGTCCCCAACCCTAGGTCGAGTCTTAGACTATAAACACAGCCGCCGCCGCTGCTACACAATTGGGTTTTGTTTAGAGTTTAGTTTTCCATCGAGAAACTGAATCGTTCATTGTAACTGTGGTGACAAATCCTTTTACAGTGATCCAGGGCCCCCATTCTTGATCTCCTCCACTGTGTCGATTAGTCCTTTGGAACCGAGCTCTTGAACCCTCTATTGATATTCGCGACATTCATATTTGCAATTTCAGATTGCGTGTTTTACCTTCTTGCTTGTGCTCTTCAATTCGCTTGCAGGAAAAGCCTTCTTGGCGAGGTCAATCAAGTTGTGCTTGGTTGATAACCAACGGAGCAGTGGTGTAACGGTTGCAGGGTTCGAATCGCGTCTGATTTGAAGCCAGATCGCCAACGTCGAGATCTCCACAAATCGAACTTACCGGCTACCTCTCGGAAGATCGGGCCTGTACCCATCACTTTGCACAACCCCATGGTCGAGACCAATATCATGTCAGAATACCTTACGGAAACCCTTTTGGGCAAAATGCCGCTAGTCTCGACCAACAAACTCTTCAAAAATCCGTCAGGACTCATTTTTGAGTGTTGTGGGATTGCTAGGGCCGTGCCAATCATAATAAACGGAATCAAGGTTTTCATAGACTTCCATGTTTTTGCCACCCTCGAGTTTGATCTTCTCATAGGCTACCCCGTTGAAAAGCTTTTTCAAGAAAATCCTTCCCATGGGAGACTTAGTGAAAAGTTTGGGAAAACTATTTCAACCACTCACTTAGATTCCCTAATGGTGGAGCATCATACCAACCATGACCCATTCGAGGAGGCGAAGTTCATTTCCCCATTCATTTCACCTAGTCTTTCTAGTGAAACTGAACCATGTTCCTCTGGCTATCCAAACATTGTTCTTGAAAACAAAAACATCTGTGTCATGGACATTCCTGCAGCATCGACTCTAGAGACCAAGGAAATGAATTCCATAGACGAGCATGAAAGCTTCTCATTTGAGACCCCTCATGTTTCATGCTCACTTTTGGAATCTCTAGAGTTCATTTTGCTGAAAACCACGTGCTCCCATGAGGATCCCAACCTCCTTCTACTCGTTTCCAAGCTTTTTAGAAGGATGGTTGTGAATGCATTCATTTATCATAAATATTACAAATCCCTTAATGGCATTGTGGTTCCAACCTTGCAGCTTGAATGAAAATGCCCAATGCTTGGTGGTGAAGCTGGGAACTATACCACCATTGATAGCTGCAAGATGAAGTTCCCACAGTCGAGCTTAAGACCATAAATCAAGCACTGTCGGGAGATACCCCAGATTATCATAAAAACATATTTTTTCTTTCAATGAAAGCAAGAACATGTTTTCAAGTTAGTATGCACCTTCGGGTATTCTTGGCACTAACCATTTTAGGTTAAGAATAAAAAGAACAAGGGACTTACATGCAAGAAAACATGAGAGCCGCATCAACTAAAACGTCGTGATTCCCTTTGGAGATGGAACACACTCAAGAGGAGGCCTCAACACTGCACACTTGGCTTTTACACAAAAGTCCAAATGTGGGGGAGGATGGTGAGAACCTTGCCACATGTTCCATCCACACCAAAGGTCACCTTGGTTAAAAAGAAAAATGACGATGATAGCTCTACCTTGCTAAAAAAAGAAAGGGAAAAGAAAATATGATATATATGAAACAAAGAAAGAAAAAAAAGAGAGCTGAAAAAAAGAGAGAGAAAAAGAAAATGATATATATAAAAAAAGAAAAAAAAGGAGAAGGAGCCGTAAGACGGGCGCTCCTTTTCTAGACCTTTGCTACTACCACCAAGGCCCATGTCTATGCACACTAATTGTGTGTGTGGCCTAGTCTTGTTACTCGCCTAAGAAGGACCATGTGCGATCAAGCCACATCTGAAGCAGTTTCAAGCATCATCCATATATGCTGCCAGTAAAAGCACTCAGGTATGCAAATGTAATATTCACCAACACCTTTACTCATATTTTGTCACCATATGATTTTGCTCAGTTCATGCCTTCCTTGTTTATGTCGTATACTCTGGTTGGGTGTATTCACATGTAGTTCATCCGTAGGCTTTTTAAATTAAGCATGGTGCTTAGGTTAAAATAGCCTTCTTTAATCAAATTTTGACATGGTGTTGAAATTTGATTAATGAACTTTGAGTATTTATTTTCATAAACAATCGAAGTAATGTTTAATGGAGATGAATCAAGGCTAGGTTTATTTTTCAAACTTGACATTAGCCTTGCTCAAGTATACAAAGTCTGGTGAACAAATAAAATGAAATAAAAAAATATAAACATAATAGATTAATAGATAATAATACTAAAATAATAATAATAATAATAATAATATATATAATAATAAAAAATGATAAAATTTAGGCTCTTCATTATTCCAGCGGGAAGAGCCCTTTTTTGTTTTCATTTTGTTTCTTTTTAAATAAAACAGGTATAAGAACAAGTGTGGGGGAGATCTCTCAAGCATGATGAACACTCATTCGAGATCTCCCACCACCACGTTGCACAAACATCGACTATTTCAACATGGAGAAGGACAAGATAAATGGCTCAAGAGAGGATTGGCGGAACTTCTGGTTTAGCCAAACCACTTCTGACTCAACTCTTTCTCTTCAACGGTGGTTTGTGCGACACTACCCCTCATCTCTCCAAAATTTTGAAATTTAAAACTGAACAAATTTAAAATATAAAACAAATCATGCTTCCTTGAATTAGATTTGCATACTCTTTAATCCTCGCTAATATCCCTAAACTTGTGGACAACTCATCATAGGGACCCCATATTATCTAAGTAATTGAAATATGTGATATAGTAGGATGAAAATGAATCTTGCTCTCTTATGCAAAGAACTTGGGATTTATTTTGCAAAATCAAAATTCAAATAGCATGCTCCTCAATGATATGCAAACTCCTACCAGAGCCATATCTAGTGCTTTGAGCTTAAAATCTCCAAAAAATATGCTACTTATTTCTGCATTGAGTTTTGTCAAATCTTGTTGACCCTTGTTGAAAAAGTTATCATGCCCCCAAGATCAAGAACACGTATACCCACATACATAAGCTATTCCTACACTGGGAATATGCTAAAACATGCCTACATCCACCCAAAATTCTACTCCTACACTAGGAGTAGCCAAAAAAATGTGTGTTAGGAAAATTCTCCATGTTTTACAAGATAGTGGTCTCTCTTAATATGTGGTTTAAGAGACATGGGCTATGCAAAAGTATGAAAAAGAAAAAAAATATATGGACACATGAAGGTCCAAGAAGAAAAAAAAAATAGGGACACATGAAGGTCCTAAAGTATTGAAAAAAAGATAAGCACATCAAGGCTCATAAAAATAAAAAAAATGAAATGATAGCCATGTCTCAAAATGAAAAGCTAGAGAGAGATCACTCATACGAAAGGAGTATAGTATAGATTTAGAAATGTTTTATCCACACACTTGCACTTCTTGATCAAAGGGTATGGCATCTTTCTCCTTGGATCCGAGCTTTGACTCAACAAAATATGCAGAGTAAGTATTCCTTCATATCTTTCCCTACCCAAAGATCCATATAAGCTTTTTAGATGTAGTAAAGAAAGAAGGCAACACTATGATATGCCTTGGTGAGGAACCAAACACATATATGAGCGATTTGAGAGAATCATTTGAGGAGCTAAGCTATGTTTACATTTTCAAAATCAAATGAAAACCCAAGTTAGTGAATTGATTCATGCAAGGGGATTTGAATCCATGTTGTTCCACTATTCAATTACCCAAGATAATGTGGTAGACACTTCAAAAATTCACAAGTACAAGTGAAGCTTGGAATAACTTGTGTGCATATGTCATATCAAGGAGATGACCCATCTTAGTCCTTAACTTTACTCTAGGACGAGCAAAGGGCTAAGTGTTGGGAGTTGTTGGCGGCCCTTCACTCATATTTTCACCCGCCAACTTTACACAAATTCCATACAAACAAACATCAAAACTTAGTAAATAGGGTTTTACACTAAAGTATTCCATAAGTTTTGGTGAGTTGGTCATTTTTAGGACATATACATGGAATACATAGGAAAACACATCAAAAGGCGCAACTCAGAAAATGTAAAGCAGAACTGCGCAATGGAATAAAATGAGAAAGCCTACCTACGCAACAAACCTAGGCCGAGCACCGACGTGGGAGCCATCCAAGCCCAGCCAGGAGCCTGCCAGATTAAGGCGGTGGCAAGCGAGCCAACCCAGGGGCGCCGCCCCCAAGCCCGCTCGGCCCCACCTAGCTCCAGCGATTGCATGGCGGCTTGCTAAGGACGGTTTAGGTTGTTTCCTATTTTATCTCCCGCCAAACCAACCTCAAGCTTGTATAAAAGCATGGGTAGAGCCCTCCTCATCCCAACAACACCTCAAGGAAGAGCAACACCACAAGAGTTACACTCCAAGGCTTAGTCCATAGCTAGTAGACTTGGCTCGGGAGAGATGTGAGGGACAGTACGGGGAAGAGCCAAACTTGTCGGTGTCTCCCCGAGCTTGTACCTCAATGAACATTTGTGCCTTAGTGGAGCTTTCTACTAAAGTGAGTGTTCATGGCTCTTGTGAGATTAAGTCCTTTGAATAGTTAAGCTCTATTTTTACTTGTTTGCAGGTTCATCATCTGTTCCCATGGTGGATACTCTAGTTGAGGGCCCTAATAAAGACGGATAACCCTATGTGAATGCTAGAGTAGTAGTCTATAGCATAGGTGTGGTGTCTAGGCTAGAGGCTACCTTTGTTTGCCTCATATCCTTCGGTTGAGGGGTAGGCGGCAGGTGGTGATAGCCCTATCCGTCCTTCATAATCCCCCACGTTCAAATATGGTGTAGAGCCGTATGCCAGTATCACCTGGCAGACCAGGTGCGCTCCGGTGCCCGAAGTGAGTAAGTAAATGTAGAGTTTATCTGTCCTTAGACCCAAAGGCCATAAGAATCCATCTCTACCCTTAACAACTTTAACCCTTGTGTTGTCCTTGGATGAATTAGCTAAAAGAAATACCTCTGTTCCCTATGAAAATATGATACCCTGAATACTTTTGGGTGAAAGCTACAATGGTAATTTCGTGAGCCTCTGCTTTTCCAATGCGACGTACAACATGGTGGCTCACCGCTTGCCACCTAGAAGACATCTCTGACACGCCGGACCCAAAGACCAACGAGTGGCTGAACGAGGCAAAGCGGCTCCTTCGTGTCACCATCGAGCAGCAGGCCGAGAGCTCGATGTCTTGGCGCCGCATCATGCTTTCCCAGCCATCCCAGATGATGGCCACTCGCAACAGGGACCGCTCCGACGCTCACGCCCCATAGGCAGGGGGAGCAACAGCGACAGCTTTGGCAATAGCTCCGACCGGTCATGGACTTGGGGCACCATGCCTCGGCAAGAGCAAAGGCCTAACCTTTCTCCTCGATGTCCCCCCATGTGCCACCGGATCGGTGATGACCGTGACATCCAGGGCACCATCGAGGCCAAGCACCACGCTTAGACACAGTCCCATACCCCTGAGCAATGGGGCAGGGGCACCGACCTAGATCACTTTGACCCCCTGGCGTTCAGGGCAGCGATCCAGGTGGCCCCCTACCCTAGGCATTTTTGCCAACCGACGCACATCTCCAAGTCTGATGGTGAGACCAACCCATATCACTGGCTAGAGGATTATGGCCTCACAATGAAGGCCAGGGGATCAGACAATGATTTCACTATCTAGTACCTTCCTCTGCTTCTGTTAGGCTCAACCAGAGCCTGGCTTGAGTAGCTCGAGCCTAGCAGCATCTGCTGCTGGGTCGATCTCCACTCAGTCTTCATTGGCCACTTCTGAGGTACGTACAATTAGCCTAGG
The DNA here is from genome assembly GCF_019320115.1 of Miscanthus floridulus. Taxonomy (NCBI): domain Eukaryota; kingdom Viridiplantae; phylum Streptophyta; class Magnoliopsida; order Poales; family Poaceae; genus Miscanthus; species Miscanthus floridulus. The sequence goes on from NC_089589.1 coordinate 131,250,545, forward strand.
AACTCGTGGGACCTCTACAACTACAGGCAGAGGCCCGACAAGACCCTCCAAGAGTAGATCCAACATTTCTCCAAGAAGCATAATGAGCTCCCCAACAACACTAACACCGATGTCATCAACGCCTTCATCTGTGGCATGACTTGCGAGGCATTCATCCACGCGCTCGACCATGAGACCCCGCACATGATGTGGGAGCTCCTAGACATCACCACCAGTGAGGAGGCGGTCCAGGTCAACTTCAACGACAAAGCCAAGGTCGACGGTGGCGATGACCCTGCCTTGTCCCAGTGATGTCGTGACAGGAGGAACAAGGACCAGAAGCGCCACGGGGAGGAGATGGTGGCCGTGGCCAACCATGCCGCCGGACCTCACCCCCATGGGTGAGGCGCATGCCCAGAACATTTCGAGAAGGCATTCGAGGCCCCCTGTCTGTTCCACAGTGGGTAGGCAAAGCACCTCCTCAAGGACCGTGCTACCATGAAGGGCTACATCCACGGCCCCCTCGGCCAGCAGGGCAAGGCCTAGAAGCATGCCTCGAAGGCGGATGGCCTAGCAGGAGGTGCCCAGGAGGAAGACAGTGAGTTCCCGAAAGCCGAGCGCTGCCTCATGATCTTCGAGGCTCCCAGGCCTATGAATCCCGCTGGCAGCACCGCATCACCGAGTAGGAGGTGAACGTCGTTCACACCCTTGCCGCTTCGATGTGGCTCCGATGGTCCTAGACGGCCATCACCTTCTACCAGGAAGACCACCCCGATAGTGTCCCTCATCCAGGGCTCTACCCGCTCATGGTCAGCCTAATCGTGGGCACCACGCGCCTCACCAAGGTGCTGATGGATGGGGGTAGTGGCCTCAACATACTCTACGCTAGCACCCTCGACAAGATGGGCATCCCCCATAGCAACCTGCGCCCCAGCAAGGCACCATTCTATGGGATCATGCTGGGGAAGGAAGCCGTGCCCCTCGGGCGCATTGGACTCAATGTCAGCTTTGGCCAGCTAGACAACATCCGCTAGGAGCCACTCACCTTCGAGGTGGTTGACTTCCTCGGCATCTACCACGCCCTCCTCGATCGACCGTGCTTCGCCAAGTTCATGGCCATCCCCATCTACACCTACCTGTAGCTCAAGATGCCCGGCACAAACGGGGTCATCACCATCATAGGAAGCTTCGAGCAAGCCTACTACTGTGAGCAAGACTGTATCACCCAAGTGGCCGCGCTCATTGCCCTCAGTGATTCTGATGGCTCTGGCCATGACATAGGAAGGGAATCGGTGGAGGAAGCAACCAAGGTAGCAGCGGCGCTCGACCGACCGAGCATCGGCGAGGTGGACAAGGTTCTTGGCAGCTGCTGTGGCTCGGTTGGCCCCTCCATCTAGGTGATCGGCCCCCCAGAAGGGGTTGACCTGATCGAGATGAGTTCCGACCTTTCCCCATGAGGGAAGGCCAACGCCGAGCCATTCACCCAGAAGCACCATCTCGTGAGCCATGGCCCGCCTACTAACTTTCTTCGCTGGCCTACCTCTCCAACAACAAAAACCAAGATAAGTCTCATCCTCCCGACCCTCTTGCTTCACTTTTCTCTATAATTGTCTCATTTATCCTGAGCCACCCTAGTGATAGCTGTCTTGGTGGCACCAAAGCATCGACCAAGCTAACCACCTGCTGACCTTTCTAAAGGAGAACCACCATAGAAGGCCCCTAAGCGAGGCTAGGATAGGACGGACGGAGCGAGAGGACCGAGCAAGGGATCCGCAAGGCGCTAATGAAATGTCCCCAACCATAGCATTACCAGCTATGTCATCTTTCCCTTCTCTTGTGTCCATTCCGTTTTCTTTGCAGGTACCTGCATGTCTCCTAATCCTTCATTGGACTGGGCCACCGTACCACACGATGGTGTGGGGCCCCCCGAAAGGGGCATCGCCGAGGGTTCTAAGGCCGTCCCACTAGGCTTCAAGGCCACCCGAAGCACCTAAAGTGCGAGGGATGCTCGGGAGACGAGCCCACGTGGCTGTAGCAGGACACCCAAAAGTGTCCCGATAGTCTGTACGAGCGATGTCTGAGTACCCACCCTGAGCTACTTGTGGTGACCCAACGAGGGAGGCAGTGAGCCCCCGAGTACTGATAGATGGGCTTGGGAAGTATATGAGTGTCTTGATCGGGAAGCCGAGGATCTCCCCTCTGGGGACATGACCGGGGCATGGAATGACCATAAACCAGGGGTTCTCAAGGACTTACCCACTAGTAGCACGGGCATGGCAATCTTGGCCAATGAGGCCATTGTCGTAATAGCCCATCCCAATGAGGGATGAAGTCTCTGAGCATGACTCGAGAGCAATGGGATTACAAACGAAATTAATTTCATTTCATTAATTGGGAATGACCCGATTACAATATACGGCGGCAAAAACTGCTATTGACCCACCGCCACGGTGGCAAAAGTCATGGTCCCTCAGTTGGGGCTCTCGACCAAGCTTCCATGGCACACAGACAGGGAAAGTGAAGGCAGGTCCGACCCTGCCCCACCTGTTCTCGGGAGCTTGCCGAGGACGGTGACATCTTCCTGGCCATCGATCTTCATCTAGAGCTAGCGTCACCCGACTAGACTTCCCCTCGCTGGGGTCCTTCCAGCCTTGGAGACGCAACCATCGGCGCACCAAGACAAGCTCACCCAGAGGGAAGCGTCACAATTCATCATCGCCATCACCACCGAAGAAGATGGATGTGAGAAGAAGAAGAGAAGGGGCCAGAGGAAGGAATTGAAGACGTTGCGTCCCTTTGGGCTCACCCTTTATAGCCCAGACGATGTGACATAGTCGCACAGAGGGATCAGAACCATCATCGCTCGGACCCGATGGCCGAGCAAGGCCCATCACATTGAAGAAGAAGACCCCGAGCAGGTCACAACACCCTTGTTAGCGGAAGCCGTCCCAGCCAAGGAGGGTTCGATCACCAGAAGATCAAATTCAGCCCTTCATTGCCATCACGCCGAGTGAGGCCACGAAGGGCTCAAGGGCTCCAGACGAGATCCTAACATATGGGTATGTTAAGCCTCGAGTCCAATGGTTTCTGAACGATGAAGACCCCCCGACCGACCCCTCCAGGATCGCCTAGGGGCTCAGGTTCTATACCCATCAGGTATGCTTGCACGCACCCTCTTGAGAAGAAGCCCGGCCGAGCCTGGCTCCACCATGACTTCCGCTTGGGGCTCTGGGCTTGCCTGAGCCCCCAAGCTCCTGATCTACGACAACACTTTGGCCTAGCCCTTGGCTCCTACCCCGCCAATGATGCTAGCCAAGGCCCAGGCGTAAGAAGACACTCCCCAAGCTACCGAGGCTTGGGGGCTCCACAGCGCTGCCCCTTGGGCACGGCATTGCTGGCCACTTTTTTGACAAGGTCATGCATAGGGCGTAACACAAGAAGACAGCTTCCCAATGGCCTCCAAGGGCTCGGAGGCCCCCGGGCGCACATGTCAGCCCCTGAAGCTGACCTCCTTCATCACCAAGAAGACTCTAGAAGGTCCAAGCCGACACAACCGGACACGCATAGTGTTAGAACAGAGAAGTCGGATAGCGCCCAAGGCTTCTTCAGCTCCATGACACTACCACGGTCCACAGCGCATCGCTGCAAGGCCCTCCTGGACTCCGGCGCATGTAGACCATAGACTAGTTCCCCCAAACCACCATGTACCATACCTATCTCATCATATAAGGGTTAAGGTCGGACCAAGGGGGGGAAGGAGAGAACAGATCATTCCACTCCATTCCATTCCTTGGCCTCCGCTTAGCATCAAGAGGAAGGCAACCCACCGAGGGGCACCGAGAGCTCCTCCACCGCATCTTGTCATCTTCCTTCTCTCTGATGAGGGGAAGACACCACCGGTAGCGAGGAAACCTTAGGATTATCACCGAGCTAACCCCCTACCAAATCTCTCTACAACCCTATTGTAACCCCCCAATTTTGGGTGCATATGAGTATAAGGATCATCAGTTGCTGGACGTAGGGCACCGATTGGCCCGAACTAGGATAAACCGTTGCGTTCTCTCTGTGATTCTTGTGTTCTTGAGTCCACTCGAGCCACCGAAGACCCATACTCAGACACCGACTCGAACAACAATGCTTGTTGCGGTTCCGACCCCATGACACCAACCATCTATATTTTCTTCATCGCCATGGTGCTCCTTCTCCAACTCCTCTGGCGGCAGCAGCGGCATTGGGAGAAGGCCTTCAAGATTGGGTACTACTGGCATCTAGGTGCAGCGGGTGCTGCTTGATCTAGGTGCTAATGGAAGTTTTGCGATTAAGGGGGTTCACTTATTTGGGCAAGCCAAGGGGTACTCAATGCACTTTGGAATCCCTAGTTTGCCCTACGCATTTCTTGTGCCCATTCACCATCTCGGTGCCCTAGCGATCGTTCTTCCTCTGGAGTAGCAGCGATGACAGCGGCGCTTCTCTTCCATGCCCTCCTCGTGACCATGAGACATGAGCACCACCATATCCTAATCGACAAGGAAGTTACTACACAAGAAAGGTGGACAAAAAATGGTTTCCTTCATTTTTTCCTACTACTAAACTTACATGTTGACAATTAGTCATCCTATGCAGGAATGCACATGCTCGTGACCATGTGAGGTGGAGATGCTCCTCTTGCTCTCTCTCTCGAACATGAGAGGTGCAGCAGGGAAGGTAAAGCACCTCACTAAGATGCTCCTTTTTTTGCTCTCTCTCTCTCGGCCGTGAGAGGTGCGGGTGCTAGTGGAAGTTTTGCGAGGTGCTGTCTCGTCCTTAGCTTGCACTGCCTATCTCCAGACTCGATTTTGGGATGTACCCGTACTTGATAGGTCTTTGTTATTGTACACCCAATAGTCTTCAATAGGTCTTTGTTATTGTACAACTATGGAATGTAACTGAAGTTATGAATGAAGTTGTTGTGATAATTGTTAATGTGTCGTTTATATATAGTTTTTGCCTTAAAAACAATTAATAACTGAATGGCGATGCTTGTTACTCTATTTTTTAAGTGTCATAGTATTTGCCTTGTGTAACATCCTAGATGCTAAAAAGCGGTTAAAACTTGATCATGAGCATCATCAAGCATAACCACCTAGTATCATGTCATATATGCACTCCATGGTTCATTTATAGCATTGCTATGATGCATGATTAGTGTTTCATATGTTGCATTATCGTGTTTCATAGGTTGCTCATAATATTTTTCACATGTTCCATGAAATGATGTCAATAATAGAGATTAAGAAATTTGGTGAATTTATATAGGTGAATTTGCCTGAACAATTAAAACTTTGTAGTGCATAGTGTGTACTTTAATGTGGAATCACAAGTTGGTGGTGTTTCTAAATCAAACATGTTGAATTGGAGCTTCAAAAACTAAATTTAATATTGTCTTTCCCTCACTTAACATTTTTGGTTGTCTTGGATACCAGTTATTAAGTTCATTATTTGGAGAATTATTAAACTAATTGTTATAAATAAAAGTTGGCCAATGTTTGTTCCTTTGATTGGTAATACGTTTGAGGTATGTTAATGAGCATTTGGTTGTATTGCTTCGTTACTGTTTAACCTCTATAATAATTGCTCAAAAATGCTTAACTAAAATAGTTTTCAAAACCCTAATTGAAGGTTCAGTTTTTAGCTTCAAAGTGCCTATGTTTGAAATCCAGAATATTTAAAACCATCACTCTTTTGATGTTGATCTTTTAAGCAAAGTTGGAGAGCTCAGATCAGTGAACAAGTTTGCTTAAGGGATCTCTTTGCGCATAGTAGAGAAATCGGGAAAAATGGGGAGGTGAAGAAATGGGTTCAGGCGTGAACAGTGCTACCGGCAAGTAGCTGCCACACAGCAGCTCGTTGACGGTCGTTGCCCATTTTTCGCCGCTCCTGCACACTATGGCACGCAACTACCCACGTGGCTTGCTCGAAGCAACTGTTGGCGCGTCTGAAGAAGCCTTGCCACGCCGTTTAAGAGTGTAGCGCCGCCGGCTGTCCTCTCTTTCTCCTTCCTGCTCGCCGCCACTAGCTGTTGGCTTAACACGCGCGGACATGCACCTACTTGCGTGTCGAGCCTGAGCTAGAGCTGGCGCAATTAATGTGCTTCTCCTGAATTTCCTAAATCCCTTGTTAGTTACAACCTTTCACAGATCTTGGTTGTAACTTTTGAATCGACCCTTGTTGTTTTATGAACTTCTTATAAGTTAATGCACTTGACACATTTCCTTTTCGATTACTCAACCCAGGGCTTTTAGTACTCCTTAATCTCAGGATGGGATTTCTTCAACGGGGGACGATTGTAACCTCCTAGATGTTAAAAAGCAGTTAAAACTTGATCATGAGTATCATCAAGCATAATCACTAAGGGTCATGTCATTTGTGCATTTTAAGCTTGAAAACTCCAAGAATGAAAGTTGTTCATCTTCATCTGATCTTCAACTTTGCTTTAGGAACCATCCCCTAATTCTAATTAGTTAGTGACATCAGGAGAGAAAAATAGAGGTAGATTGAAACTAGATTCAGAACATTCAGTTAGGGTTTCAAAAATAGTTTTGGGTTAGCAACTTTGAGCAATTAATTAGTGATCAACCATGAATCAAACATATCAACTAATTACATATTATCATAGATGAAACATAGCATCAAGCAATGGAACAAAGTTTGGACCAATTTTAGTTATGAAAATTCATTTAATAATTCTCCCAAAATTGAACATAAGAACTATTTTTCAAAGACTTAGTCAAAATGGCCAAGTGCTTGAAAGTTTTAGCCATCAAGGCAGTGGGGTAGCAAAACAGGTACCACTTATAATACATCACACAAAAGAGGGTCACCCTGCCCAAGGGTGCACGACAACTCCTACTACTGGGACTCCTCCTCCTGAACCCTCATGCAGCAGGGGTAAAAGCCTAGCTGCTCATGAGGCTCACCTACAACAAGGGTTTAACAGACCCTGAGTACAAACTAAAAATGCTCTTGAACCTCGCTTATGGTTGCTTTAAGGCCTTCTGAAGACTTTCTGATGATTCAAGCAGAAGGCGTCAAAATGTTTTCAACTCTTCTTTAGCAAGTCAAGTTAAGAGTCGAACTTCTCTGACATTGCTCTGCAGAGTGCTACTCAACATCCTGTCTGCTACAGTAAAGATAATGTATAAAATGCTGCCATATATAAGTAACTTGGGTACCGCTAATGTTGTGAAGACATATAGGACGAGCATGCATCATATCATTCACATGAGGTTAAAATATATTGATGATAAGATTTCGTTCTTTTATTCCGGGACAGCTATTTTGCCTTATAGATGTTCTATTCTAATGAATCTCGTCATGTGCCAGGTTTTTGCCATTTACCATCTCTTGATAATCTTTTGCCCCATAAGTTTCTAATCCTTGGGAACTTCTGGATGTACTAATTTACTATGCCAACTCCATACGAAAACCTGGCTAATCCTTGACTTCTCAATCTACGCATGTGTCATCCGTTGTCTTCTTCTACCACGACACATGCTATACCCTTGACTTTGATAGCCGACATGTGTTGGTGGAAAGTTACTACAGTTGTAACCTATGGTGGTACCATGATCAGTGACCACGGTACCGCGTCGAAACCTGGAATCACCTGTGGATTGCAACCACATGAAGTTCTGCTGGACGCTCGCTGATATAAAGGTCTATGGTCATGATCCATTATAGCCTACAATTAACGTGCTTTCGCTCTCCTTGGAACTTCTTTTGGAAATTCCTATCTGTGCTTCTCCTGGATTTCCTAATCCATTGTTAAATACATCCTTCTTTCGATTTTGGTTGTAATCTCTGAACCAACCCTTATTGTTTTATGAACTCCTTGCAAAGTTAATGTGCTTGACAAATTTCCTTTTCCATTACTCAACCCAAGGCTTTTGGCACTCCATAATCTCGGGACGAGTTTTCTTTAAGGTGGGATGATTGTAACATCCTAGATGTTAAAAAACAACTAAAATTCTGATCATGAGCATCATTAAGTATAAGCATCAAGTATTGTGGCATTAATGCATTCCATGTTTCAAGTATAGCATGTTTATGTTGCATATATAATGTTTCATATGTTGCATATGTGGTGTTTCTTTTGTTGCATGAAATAATGTCTATATTTGTGATTAAGAAATTTTTTGAATTTATATATGAGAATTTGCTTAAACAATTAAAATTTGGTAAATATGAACTTTGTTGTTTAAAGTATGCTCTTTAATATGGAGGCAAAATTGGAAAATGTTTTCAAATCAAACATGTTTAATTTGCAGCCCAAAGATTGGATTTCAGGCTGATTTTCAAATTTAGTCAATTTTTGCCTAAGTCCTTAAAGATCAATGTTTAAGTTCAATTTTTGGTGAATTATTGGATCTCTTTTCACAAATAAAATTTGATCAACTTTTGTTCCATTGATTGCATTGATGTTTGAGCTTTGATATCATGTAATTAGTTGATAGGTTTGATAGATGTTTGATCATTAATTAATTACCCAAAAATGTTTGAGTAAAACAGTTTCCAAAACCTGGCCCCTTGTTTGAATCTCAGAATCTGTCAACCTTTTGATGTTGATCTTTTAAGCAAAGTTGGAGACCTAAGATCAGTGAACAATTTTGCTTAAGGGAGCTCATCGTGTTTGGTAAAGAAATCGAGAGAAAAAGGGAGAAGAAGATGGTCGTTTTAGTTGCTACAGTGCTGCCAGGAAGTAGCTACCACCGAGCAGCATGCCGTTGACCGCCGCCCTAGTTTACCGCCATCTCGCTTGATGGCATGCACTTGCTTGTGAGTCTGGAGAACCCGCCCGCTCCATTAAAGCACCCCATCGCCGGTGTTTCCCTCCCTTTCTCTTTTCTACGCCGCCACCAAGTAGCCCTAGCTCGTAGGCCAAATTAGCCACTGTCATCGTGTCTCCATCCAATTGCTCGTGCCCAAAGCTCTATTTGCTCCTTGTGCATCCACTGAGCCTACCCACATCACCTATGGCCACCGGAACCAGCCTCATCACCGGTTGCTGCCACGGTGACCCACAGCGCTGCCGAGCACCACCTCGCCATGGCCAGCCGCCTCCAGCTACCCTCTTTCCCTTCTATCTTTTATTCCATACTCGCCTTAGCACCACAAAGCTTGTTGGCTTATCAGTTGTCCATTTCTCCTTCAGGTTGAGCCAGGACACGACCGTCGTCGGTGGTTCACGCCGCCGCGTCTGCCCTCAATGCCGACAATCGCCCTTGTTCCGCCTCCACTTCAATCTTCAGATGTGACAAGTCTTCGTGAGCCTCCTGAGTGCATAGCCATCCTGAGCTAGACCCAGACCCAAACCTGAAGCTACATATATCAACCTTCACTCGAATCCTCCAAAATGTGAATGGGTCATGCGCTACCCAAGAGCACAGTACTCCACCTCCATGCGCCGCTCCTAGCGGATTCATAGGATGTGTACATGCTACTCTCGCCATCTCTCCACTCCCAATGCGCGGTTAGCCTTTCACATAATGGAATAGCCGAGGTATCACGCTTACCAGAGTATGTGGCCAGTACTACAAGTCACGATCACAAGTGGCCATACAACGATCGGTCCTTAATCGACACAAGCGGGACGAGCACGACCAGGCGAGCCTGTCTGCCCAAGAACCTTTACCATAACATTGAGTCCCGCCCAATCTCAGTTTAACATTAACATTTTATGGTACTCACATGACCCAAAAACATAGCCGAGAAGAACCAGGTAAACCTTTTTTCTTGCGCACGATGAAACCATCATTCGACTTCTATCGAAGTCTAACCATTACTAAGCATTAGAGATATCGACCTATTCATACTAGCAGGGTAGAACTAAGGATACCTGAATATCAAGGTAATCATGTAGCAACGGTATTCGACCAACTCCTAATTACTTAATGCACATCTCACAAGACTTAAAGTGTAATAAAAGATTTGTAAATACTAGAGAAGGGTTTATGCTCCGGGCATGCCTGTGTTGCAGAGAAGGTTAGATTCCACAGAAAGATCCAGTAGTCAGAGTAGGCACCAACACCACTGGTGGATGGATCTTCTCCGGAACTTGATCAACATGAACCTTCCCACTCTCGTATGTACTACACGTAATAAATGATGCTTTTCTTAACATGATAGAATGCATGACATGATGCATGATGAAAGATGCACAAGTGCATGAAGAAACTTAAACTAACTTAAGAAAGTTGAGTACAACTTTCCTTCGCGGTACAACTATAGAAGGCATTCTATTTATTTGGTTAACAAGTCTATTATGTGCTTATATAGAAAGCAACACTTACCACATTGCAAAAGTCAAGCAAGTCAAGGGCAAGACCACATCATATTAACTTAGGCACCAGAAACCAAGTTATTTAATTAAGCATTACACAAACCTATCATACTAAGATAGCAAAACATCTCAAGCTTACATACAAGCTATTGGATTGATCTACAGCAAGACATGTAATTATTAAAGCTAGTTAAGATTAGCTTGTTAAAAGGGCTCCAGCGTTGCCATGATTCACTTAGCAAAAGCAAGATCAAACAACAACTCTAGGTACACACACTTCCAGGACAGCAGCACAACAGCCACTTCTAGCAATCATAACACAAGATTTAGACATCCAGCAAGGGTGATACTAGACTTTGTGAAAATCTTAAGAACTGGCCTACAGCTTTCTTATTATCATCAAAAGGTGATTAAGCAGCTAGCAAGGTCATACAGCTCAAAGAAACAACTCTGTCCAGAATTGGACAGAATCTGGCATCAAGATTAAAACATTTATAACTGGAGTTCTAGATCACCAAAAGTTGTGATCCTTAACATTTTGGAAATCTTATGAAAAGTACTGAAACTTTTTAGTTGTTACCAAAAGGTTATTAACATGTTAACTAAGCCAAAAAAGCATCATCTTTCAGACCTGTTCAGAAAGTAAACAGAAACTGACAGTGAATTTGAAAAAGGCATAACTCCCAAATCAGCTGGCCTAAAATTATGAAATTTTAGGACAATCAAGACATGGAAATTATCTACAACTTTTATATTAAATACACTTATAGAAAACATGATTAACATTGTGAAAACAGCCACTAAACAGAAACTGCTCATGCAGCCATTTCAACATACAAGTGCAACCAAGGGCTTTGCTTAACCTACTAACAAGACTATGCATGAGCAACTAATTACCAAGATTGTAAACTACTATTAACTCAGCTACTCATCACTAGTCAAAGCTATCATGAAACATATTTAAACACATTGCAAGTAAAGCTAAGCAAAGGGTGGAAACTTGTATAAACAACACACTTATTAATTACCATATTAACAAGGGATCATGTATACATGTTATCCAAATGATTAAACTAGCATTAGCATTCTTGATCCATCATCTCAGATTATTGCATACAAACAGCAATCACAAGGCTTACATATATGCATCTACTAATTAAGCATTTGAGTAAATAATTTTAATTATTAACCAACAAGTGGATTACAATCAAATCATGAAAGTAATTAAGTTGCCAAGGAACAACAGGGGTTTGGTGCTCCAAGGTCTACAAATAGTGCTCAAACCACACCAAAGTCAATCAAGTATTTACCTTGTTCATTTTAGCTACACAGACATGAGATAAAGTACCTCACTGAGATGGTGCTAGGGTGGAAGTATTTGCCTTGGTTAATTTGCAAATTGGTTTGTTGTGTTTGCAAATTGTCATTATTGCACCTCCCATCACTGTTTCATACGGTGATTTAGCGTTAGTGTTAGATCGCAAAGTGCAGGGAGTCAAATGGTCCGCGTCGTTTTCCCTACTCCGTCGCCCGCGACTCACTTGGGTGGCCGTGGATGTCGCGGACCTAGACTGTTGCCTTCCCCGCTCATGTTTATTAGTGGAGATGACTTGAATAACTTGTATTAAGAAACTGGAAACATGTGCAAGGGAATCTGAACCGCATCCTACGAGAAGGAAGGTAACTGTAACGAGTTTAGAAAGGAATCGTACTTGTGTATCATTGTATTAAGGAGAATGAAGAGTTTATCATACAAATCCCCATCATCCAAATATATACATATCAACATTGATCTACACAGAATCTACCACATTGATCTGAAGAACCTATCACACTCATTGCGGATCCTACAGTCCTCGCTGCAGAAGATAGCCCACTCCTCCCAACCTTCCCATCATTCGTGGACGCCACAGCTTCCACCTCCGCACTAATGACTGTCCTGGCGACGCACCGGCATGGCCAGAGGAGGCAGATGACTAGACTCACCAGGCACAGGCGTCGTGTACATATCTCGTTGTTCCATATCACATTTGCCGTCGGGCCCACTTCATCACCTTCGACCTTCCTCAACCATAGCCGGGCAATGTTGTCGTTACCGGCACTGCTATTGGACCTGTGGAGCACAAGGGAGAGAACAAATGCAGCAACATCATGGTCTGCCATGACGGAGCGCTCAAGCATGTCGAGCCACGGCATGAGCATGCTGCGGTCTTCCAAGAAGATGGCGCGCATGCCAGCTTAGAAGCAGGCCACCGGGTTGCCAAAGCTAGCAAGCCTAGCGATGAGCTTGGCACGGTACTCATGGTCATAGAATCGGTTCTAGGTCCCAAGGTGTATCCCATGCAGCATCACTCGCCATAGTGGTATGCTCTATCCCACTACGGCATCATCGCACACCCTATGCATCTACGAACAGGTTGCCCGCAGGCTACCAAGATCTTCCATGGGAACCGCTACAGCCACAGCGACGCAGCTAGCAATCTTAGCAGCCACTCTGTTCAAAGCTTCTCCATGGAACGAGGACATGCCCGATGGTTGCAAAAGACTGATCCTCGGGTCGGAGAGTGACGTCACGGTAGAGTGGAGCACTGGGGAGGGGGATCGGAGCGGAGCAAGGTGAGTTCCAAAAACCCCACTTGGGATTTTATGATCGCTCTATTCTTTAAGGTTCCGTAGAGCGGGATGTCGAACGTCTCGGGGAAGTGAAATGTCATCCTCCGTGTGAATCGCTTAAATCGTGTATGAAAATGCAAAAAAGTTCAGAATGAAAGAATCTTTTATCATAGTGTCTTACGATTACTAATTAGAGGCCCCAACAGTGTAAACCGTGTGAACGCCCTAATTTTGCATGTAAATTATCCACCTCTGCCATTACAAAAGATAGTTCAAAGCAGTTGAGAAGAATAAAATAGTCTAATGGTTTGTCACTTCAACTCCCCTAAGATCGTGGTTAGCGCTAGAGGGGCCGAGCCATGTATTCAAGTCAATTTTCTCCGTCCAACATCCAACACCGTTCCATCACCATTACTTCTGCCGGGAGAAGCATGCTCCACTAAGATCGTGCGAGACGTGGCCTGGCCTTAACTCCTACTCTCGCTCAGTGCCTATCTCGCCCATCCTCTATAAAAGCGGAGGCTAAGGCGGGGAAGCAAGTAAACGATTCCTTTTCTCTCAAACTCGTTACACTTACCTATCTTCTCGTTCTATCTTCTTCGTCTGGCGCTCCGCCTTGACACCCCATCTTTCACATCTCATGCAATGGTGGATCGAGCAACGAAGCACCCAATAGAAGAGACACCGAAGGTTCTCCCTGCTCGTCCCCACTTTTGTGCAATGCTGCGACGGGATAGGGAGGGAAGCTCGGCGGCACCGCCACCGGAGAGCCGATCCCCGCTTCCGGCTATCTCCGACGACTACGACGGGGGGCGGATGACGTCCTCACATTGGTGGAGCAGCTAGACGTGGCCACCTCCACCCTCCACGAGGAGAGCCAGGAGGTAGACCGTCTACGCCTCTCTGTTGCCACCGTGAAGTGAGAAACGGTCGCAGTGGAGCTTGCCGCCGCCGAGGCCCAGGCACGCCTCACTGGTAAGGCATTCGACACGATATGATCTTGCTCTTTCACTACGTGCGATGTCATGTCTTAAGTTGTAGCATTTTTTTGTCTCCTTTTTAGCCGTCCAGGAGCAGCCGATCGCCGCATAGGGCGAGGCAGTGGAGGCGATCCGCGTTCGCAGGTAGCCGAGGACAATGCCCATGTTTCCTCCTGGATGGCGGCCAAGAGCAACAAACACTACCAGGACCTCCACGCTGAAGCAGGCAACGCCGTCTGTGTGCTTTCGCCTCCAGCGCCTATGGGGACAATCCTGGCAGAACGCCTCTGCACCGTGCCACTGCGGGTCATGGAGGTGGCCACGTACTGCATTCGTCTAGGGGCCGCTTAAGCCTTGGCTGCTACCCAGCTTTGGCTAGGTGATGACCTGACCGTGATGGAGCTGGGGTTCCTGGGATAGACGAGCTATCGGTAGCGCAAGAACATGATCAGCCAGTTCTCCACCATGGGCGATGGCGTCTTGGCTGTGGTGGATGTAGAGGACATCATTCGCAACGCTCACCGCGAGTAGTTCGATTGTAACATGCCTCTGCATTCTGAATAAAAATGTTCATAATATTTAGTAGTTATTACTTTGAGTTCATATTATTTGCTGTGACTTGAACGTTCCATTTGTGCGTCTTAGAGTTCACAGACCGTATGACACGTCCATCGTTAGTAGGTGCTAACATCTCCCAATCATCACCGCCGGTAGCCTTCACCGTCGCTTTCGTCAATTTCCAAGCATGCGCGTGAGTCCTACGCGTCACTCCTCCGCGTATTTACAAAGTTTTGCAGAAATTTCCATTCCTGTGTCTGATATAGTTGCTTACAAAGGACACCCCCACCACATCTTTCTCCTCCTCATTGCTGTTGTTCCTCATCACCGCCCCTGATCCCCAGTGCTGAATTGCGTGACCGCCCCTAGTTAGTGACGTGCAAGCCGCCAGTCACCGCCGACAAGCTAGTGCTTCATGCCAGTACGCCTCACCAGTAGGTAGACAGCACAGATCCACCGGTGACCAGGGTGGTACTCATCACCGCCGTTGCCGCTCGAGCTCAATGCAGCAAGATCCAAAGGCAAAGGTAACGCTTTCGCACTTCCCTTATGCATTGTTCTTGGATTTTTATTCCCTTCTTGACTTATCTGAGTACGAATGAAGCTTCCGTCTGATTATTAATGAGCTCACGAACACATCTCCACAGTCACTCATTCCTTGATTCAGGCCACAGTGTCGCTGCTTCCATCACCATCCCCGCTCCACCAGATCCTTGTCAAGATGGAGGAGGAGGTCCCCAACAAGAGGAATGAAGTGGCCATCCTCATAGACCATATCTTGGTCCTCATCCTCAGCTGCCTCACCGCCCGCTCCTTGTGCAGCTGTAAGTGTGTCTGTTGCTCCTGGAATAGCCTCATCTTGGGACCCGAGTAACATAAGGAGCTGCCCAGATTCTCGCCGGATTCTTCTACCATAGCGAGAAATGCAAACGCAACTTCACTAGCGTCAACAGTGAATACCCCTCCTTGTCCTTCTTGCCCTTCCCCATTCAGGATGTCGTGATCTCAGATTGCTCCTAGGGTCTCATCCTCTTCTAGTACTCTGGTTTTCGCTATGTTGTCTGCAATCTGGTGACTAAGAAATGGTTGCTACTACCGGGTAGCAACCATTCTTATGGTTCAGCTCATTTGGGGTTCTATCTGATAGTCTCCTCGCTCTTCCATGTGTTTGAATATGGGATCAACGATGATGACTCCTTAGGTGTCAACATCTACTCATCTAAAACTGGAGCATGTATCTTTAAAGAATCTGAATGGGGCGAGGGTATTGTAGTATCGACATATGGCAAAGGTGTGTTTGTTAGTGGTTTTATGCACATACTGGAGTTCACCTAGATAGTTACTGTTGATATGGAGTGAAAGACATTGAGGAAAATTCGTAGGCCAACTGGTGATGCAATCTCCATCCATGAAGCTCATGGTCAGTTGTGTTTATGTACTGCTGATACTTTGAATAGGTATGAGCTTTCAATCTGGATTCTTGAAGACTATGATACTAGTAAATAGACATTGAAGCATAAGGTGACCACGCTGGAGCTATATGGAAAGAATAATATTGAAATTGGTACCAAGGTTTGTGATGTGGCCTACAGAGTGATTGCAGTTCATCCAGAATGGAATTTGATTTTCCTTATTGGGAGGACAAATCACTGCTTGCATATGACATGAACCCCAGTAAAGTTCATGTCCTCCTTGCCCAGGCCATCGGCTATCCTAGAAGTACCTGGAAACTATTATGTATGAGCAGCGGACCTCAATATCTTCCTTATGTTCCCTTGTTCATGGAGTCATTAGCAGAGCAGCAAAGGTGCATATGCTGTATTTTGTTGTAATTATGTCATGCCTTTGTTCAGGTAGGTAGTTGTTTTGATTCTATATATAGGCCAATTTGGGCTTTGTAACTAAAGGAACGGTGTGTTGGATATTATTAATTGTGCTGCTTTGTGCAGGTGGAGTCTGAGTGCTTTTGAACATTTTTCCTGCATTGGCTAGGAGGAAGAAGAGGGGTTCCATGGTGCATTGCCTACCAATTCGAATGATGCACTAATTATATTTATTTTTGCCTAACAAGCAGGAGTGCCACATAGGAGGACCACAACTACGTCGTTTCGTTATGGAAGCTTGTAGAGATCAGTACCTTTAGTTTGCAATCTATGTACCACTTGTGTTTGGACATCAGTTGAGATATATATTATGGTAAGCGTCCATTGTTATTGTAAGAACATAGTTTATGCATGTAATGATTATATCTGTATGCTTTATGTTTAGTAAGCTATTAAGGGCCATTTATTGTTTTGTTATCACCACCGCTGTTGGTGATGCAAACATCCAACACCGTCGTTATACATATTATGCGGTAGGGATAAAAGTATATCACCGCCGAATCATTTAGTAACCCGACACCGACTAAACGATCATCAAAGGTGGATTCTGGTGCAAGGCGATGATGACCATGACCTTTGTACTGGCGGATCATACGCTGAAGCGATGGTGGTGTTAACCTCAACACATGCGTCTCGGCTGTCCAACCGATAGTGAACCCACACCACTGATAGTCGGGTCGAAGTACAAGGCGACGGTGCTGGTGACCACTACACAGGCAGTTGATGTGCCCACACGACGGTTTTGATAGCCTCGACACAGTTGGATCATTTGCCAATGCGGCGGTGTTAGTGTATATCCATAGCCGGGTCGTGCTCCAATGCGACTGAAGTAAGGACCTAATCACGGACGGATCATAAGTCAATCGGCGGTGTTAGTGTACACCATAGCCAGTCCCAGATGCCGACGGTGAAGACTATGACCATCACCATCGACAGCTTACTGTCGAGGCCGAAATTGGACTGTGATGTGGGTTATGACGCGGCTGTGAAAGGTGCGAGTGTAGTAGTGTGAAATTAAATCTGCCTGTTGTGCTCTGCTTTGTTTTGTTTCTCCTTCCTCTGTTGACTGACAGTTATGATATGGTGTATATATACACAATGAACCGGAGTTATATTCCTCAGTCACAGCTCACATTGAAGTCTCTTCCTGCCCATTTGCTCTGCCTCCCTCAAAAAGCAGCGGGCCTTGTATATAGATCGATTGGTGCAGTGCAGGCCACAAAGCAGAGGAAATACTAGGTGCTGCCGCAGTGATTGGAAAAGCGGAGAGCAACCCCACAAGGAAATACTATAGATCGATTGAAGACAGCAAGGTAGCGTAGGCCCAGAAGGAAGAACCCGAGTGTGTATGGGCCGGATCAGGTAAACAGGGTGCGCTAGTAGCGGAGTGCCGAATATGGGCCAGAACACTCTTGTGTCAGGCATCATGTATGAACCTGAACAACTCTTCCTCGGTGTAAACGTTGTTCATCTGAACCCAACGACCCAACTGCAGCTCTTCTGGCTTCTTCCCAAATTCCTCTTGTCTCCCTGACTGTTGTTAACACTTTACAGATCGATTTGCTGGTGCTGGATTTTGATCTGCTCCGTTACATTTTCCTTAGCATGCAAAGCAGGCTAAGATGCTGGAGAGTTGGTGTTTGCAAGGGTCGGAAAAGCAAAAGGACAAACTCTCTACGGAGGAAAACACCATCATGACCCAAAAGTAGCAGAGATATAGGTGTTGAGTTTCTGCTATGCTCTGTTACGTTTTCCTTCATTTCAAAGCAGAGGACGTGTATATATCGGTCCAGGGTACAAAGCAGAGGATTAACATACAGTTCTTGCCCGAACCGGAAAAGCAGAGGACAACCTTGATTATAGAACGTTTCATTCGTCACCACATGTTCGTTCATTATAACAATCCAAGGCAGAACCATAATTAATTTACAAATATGCGAGCAAAAGAATATGAAATCACTAGTGCCAAAGTTTTAAGACAAGGATTCTATTCAGCACTCTGCTT
Source organism: Miscanthus floridulus (assembly GCF_019320115.1). NCBI lineage: Eukaryota > Viridiplantae > Streptophyta > Magnoliopsida > Poales > Poaceae > Miscanthus > Miscanthus floridulus. The sequence continues at coordinate 131,268,881 of NC_089589.1, forward strand.
CACCATATTATAATTCCAAGCGTCGTCCAGCCCATGGCAATCTGTACAGAGTCCTGTATATCTCACTAGAAATGATTTTTAGCCAAAGCAAGAGCAAGCAGATGGTACACAACTGAAATCTGCGTGCTGAAAATGATAGGCTCCCACCGATCCGACTCCATTCCCACTACCATAGCAAAATGGCATAAGCATACCTGCACAAATAAAGTTTACTACTTCAGAATACGTACTAAGAATTTGTTACCTGAGGGACTTTGACTCTACATGTAGGTTCAGTGTCTTGCGAGAGAAAAGTGACTACCTGGTTAAATATACACTTGCTTTATTTCTGATCTTCATCTTGAGCGAATGTAGTCGATAGTGCGGGACTTGATATGGCTGATCTTGTCGTACTCGGAAGAGCTGCATGTTAACAAGGACTCGTACAACTTCTTGCTGCAAGTCAACTTAAGATACCTTGGGGTCACTGTTGTCAGATATTCCGGAAGTGTCTCCATGGTGGTGTCCTCCATCACCATGCTGTCAAGTAATGGGACTCCTTCCAGCAACACCACAATTGGGCAACTGACTATCCTGATCTTCTGCAACTTGGAGAGGCTGCTGATCCTCGTAAGCTTCGGGCAGTCGACTACATCAACCTCCACAACTCAAGGGAAGTTCTCCACGGATGTCAGGTTGCTCAGCTCGTACAGGTTCAGTTGCCTCAGACCAAGCCTCTTGCTGCTGGAGAGCCCTGGTGGAAGATACCTCAGCTTGCAGTTATCAATCTAGAGAACCCTGAGAGCTGGCATGGCCATAGCTTCTGTAGTCTCACTCTCCCTATGCTCCTCCCAGTCCCATTCCTCCTATTCATACAAGCCAATCAGAAGAAGAATTTCCAGATTAGGAAAACCTACTACTGATCTAGCAGTAACAATACCTCCACCCACTGCCAGGGAGGAGGGTGACAGGAACTCAGGCCCAACACTCTTGATGGCACGTGCGTCATCAATCCGTTGGGTAGTTGGGTATAATAATGAAGTTTGTCCATCCTTAAAATCCTCAGGCTCTTAAAGACCCATGTAGCTGGAACCATCATCGAATTTGGCAGCCGGCTACCAAAGTATCCTTCAATGTGTAGATGTCGTATGCTGGATGGGAGGGCTGAGCTTGTCAATTACCTCCTCCACGGCTCGCTTCTGCTGCTGCTTGTTCATTTCATCTCTCAGTCCCATTAATCCTCTGGTGCTCCAATTTAGTTCCAAGTAATCAAGGTGCTGCTTGCTACTAATAATGGCCATTCCAGCCGACGAGCTAGCAGACACATTTTCTAGACGATGTAATGTAAGCTCCCTAAGCTGGGACAGAGGCCCTATCTCTTCCAAGTTACACCAGACCCTGCCGCCGTTATTGTCCAAATGTACTCGGAACCCATAAAATGTTCTTAGATTCTTTAACTTTTTTCATTTGAATCATGCAAAAAAAAAAATAGTTTTTAGTATAGTGATTTAAAGAATAGATAGAAAAAAAATTGCGTCCAATAGGATTTGACCAAAGGTTTAAAAGACCTCTGTCCTCTCCATTAGACAATGGACGCTTCTCTTTCTTATTTTATTCTTTCTTTTTTTTCTTTCTCGAAACAAGAGCTTGGGTATTAAAACACTGTCATGGGAACCAAACAGCAGCTAAGAGTTCTTAGATGCAGAAGTTGTGTAATGCAGCTAGGAATATGGTCTAGATTTGGACATCCATCAACCACGATGTGCTGCAAGAATTTCATCCTATGAATGTCTCCAGGTAGCCTAGAAATATCCGTATATGTTTGGAAAATTCATACGAGAATTACTCAACCTAAATAAGTGACTATTATGTGCATCTATGTGAAACTCCCGCCATGACATCTCCATTCAGAACACATATGTGGTGTAGATGCAACCACGGTTACACCAACAAGAGTGAGAGATGGGAGAAAGAAAATTGCCCTCATTAATTTTATATCGGAGAGGCCATTTCGGAGATCCACTTGCGTGTGGGAAAGGCCCGGAGCTATCTAGTGAGTTATCCAACTGGGAGCCTGAACCTTGCTAGGACATCATAGCGAGGGAAACCAACATAGACTAAGGGGAAGCATTCCCGATATCTCGATAAAAATACCACCGTCATCAAACGGGAGTTTGCACTCTATCACTCTTTATTAGGTTGCTACTTACCTTTCTAGTTTAGCTTGTTAGGCTATTAGATAGGTTTGAAACTTGCATAACTCTTTTACGATAGAGATAGCAACACACTAAGTAAATTCTTAGTTGTACGTCCAGATAGATTACTTTCTTTGTAATAGATTTTGCTAAGATTAATTAGAGGCCAAGTTTACAATAAAAATTTTAAGTTGCCTAATTCACACTCATCATTATGCGTCACTGTCCCTTTAATCCCCTGGATAATTTTGGATCAAATTTTAAAAGGAATCTCATACATCCATCCATCGTGCATCAAATTTGTATAACACAGATGAAATAATATAATCTTACTATTACTAATTAGAGGCCCCAACGGAGGCGCCACATTAACTCTCACCAGACGCGCTAGGAAAAAAAGATAAATCCTAGAAATTCTCACAATAATCAGAAACATCTACTAATTAGAGGCCCTAACAGAGGCACCAGATTAATTCTCATCAGACGCCATAAGAAAAAAGATAAATCCTAAAAATTCTCATAATAATGAGAAACATCTGGCTTTTGATTTTGTAGACTCTAACCATCATCACTAATAATAGCCATTGGATCTACTGTAATTTATTAAAAAATTACCCACCACTGTCATTATGAAAAATACATAAAGTAACCCCCTAATTTTGCATGGAAATTGCCTAGCTCTACCATTACAAAAGATAATTCAAAATAACCCCCTATATATATTTGTATATAAATTACCCACATCTGCCATTATGAAAATAATTCAAAATAACCCCCTAAATTTGCATCTAAATTACCCACCTTGGCCATTATAAAACATAATCTAAAATTACCACCTAGCATTGCATTCAAATTAACCAGCTTCATCACTATGAATGATAATTTATAATAGTCCTCTAACTTTATATCTAAAGTAACAAAAAAATGTTGCCAAGAAATTTAATTGTGCCTGACGCCGACTCTCGCTGATAGGCGCTTTTGTATATCACCACAACTGGCCAAGTTGATGATGGATTAGTAAGACTAGTTTACAGGCCGAGTGCATGGCAAAACTAATTGGGCTTGCTTATCCATACTGATGATGCCAAGAAGTATATGGTTGCGCATGAGATTTCTTTTTTCTGTGTCAGCCTGAGTCCAGGGCCACCGAGAGCCCAAGCTACAGGGTGCCTTGGCACTGCATCTGCTCTGCTTTGTTTCTGCTCTGATCTACATCCTCTTTGCTCTGTTCACATGATTCGAAGTATTATTAAGCATACATATACATAGATAGGCAGGTCGTGTTCCGTTCCATTCCATTCCATGCATACATACATACGAGAAGGCACAGGATACGCTGCTGCTGCAGAGATAGGGAAAGCAGAGGACAGCCCCATGATAATCGACATGAAGGAAGCCGAGTCAGGTCGAGCAAGAATGATTTGCCTGGTTTCATGAACGTCTATCAGGATCAGCCTACCAAATTCGTGCTCCATGTCCGCTCGCTTTCTGCTATTATTGCACTACAAAAGATTTCATCATCACAGATATTCCGTTCAGCACCTGATGTCCTTTACTTTAACAAATGTACATAGGCCCATTACTTCAAAACAATAATTATGCAGTGAAGAAATATAGATGCACAAGACTACAAGATCACCAGCAGGGTTTCCAACATCTTCGCTTCTTGTTTCAATGTTTTGTACACAGTCTGGGTATGACCAGTCCCTTCCCCATTGGTAGTAGGCAGAGCAATTCAGAAAACAGAGTATGTGTATTGTTTGGTGCAGATGACGAGCTTCTACCGATCGGGTCTCACTCCCGCGGGCCACTGCAAGCTAGCACCATGGGTCTCTCTCTTCCCTGCATACATTAGTTACACGATCAATGAATAAAGATACTTAAAAATAGAGTGTGTACTAAGCGGCACTGCATAAAGTAGTACGACTAGGTACACTGCCTTGTGAGCAAAAAGTAATACTAGTTCCCTGAATATCTACTTGATTTATTTCTGATATGGCCGTGCAGCAATTAATCTTCATCTTCTGCGAAAGTAGTCGATAGTGCATGACTTGATATGGCTGATCTTGTGGTACTCACATGAGCTGCTGCCTGTTAACAAGGACTTGTACAACTTCTCGCTGCATGTCAACTTGAAATACCTTGGGGTTACTGTTGTCAGATATTCGGGAATCGTCTCCATGGTGCCGTCCATCATCTCCATGCTGTCAAGTGACGGGACTCCTTCTAGCACCTCCACATTTGGGCAGTATAAGATCTCGATTTTCTGTAACTTAGAGAGATTCCTGATCCTTCTCAGCTCCGGGCAGTCGAATACTTGAAGTTCCACGACTGAAGGGAAGTTCTCTATATATGTCAGGTTGCTCAGCTTGTACAGGCGCACTTCTCTTAGAGCATGCCTCCTGTTACTGGTGAGCCCTGGTGGAAGACTAGTTGGCTTTGAGATCTAGGCCTCTTGCTAGCGGACATCCTCTGCTCCGGGTGGGAGCCTAGATTGATGACGAAGTTGAACTTGTGAGCCTCTTTGTACATGTTGTCCAGCCTCTGGTTGAGCTCCTTGATGCGGCTGCCTATCTTGTGTGCGAACACAGGATTTCGTAGGCAGGAGAGCAATGGTTGGCAGCAACCCGGAGCCTTTTCAACCAAGCTGCTACCTTTCGATTCGCTCTGCTTGTTAGCTTTGATTTGACAAAGGTCTAGGATGTCAGTGGCATCATACATGGCGTTCTTGAGCTTCTGCACCCATCTTTGCACACTCAATTCAGTGATGCGCTTCCTCTCAGCATCAGCAAGGAAGCATTTGATACTTTCCATGTTGTTCTCTAGCTTCTCAATATCGCCGGATATACCCAGCAACATTTTCACCTCTTCTGTTGCCATGTTGGCTATCAGCTCCATCACGTAGGGTCCCATAGCATCCAAGATGGCAGCCACGGCTCGAGCAAACGTCCGTCCTATACATATACATGTACATCAGAATCACACTTGTTTCTTCGAAACAACCATAGGATCATTTATTCTTTTGTGCCACTCGCACTAAATCACCTTATACTGGATCCTCATAATTTGGATTGCGATCATTCTATTTTCAAACTAGATCTATGGGCTGTTTTAAAAGACAATAAGGATTAGCAAAGGGATACGAAAATGTTGTAGCTTAAGGATCAAGACGTTTAGTATGCTTGCTTACACTGAAAGGCGAGCAGCAGGGAGTTTAAAGATCAAGACGTCTATTATACTTACATCAAACGGCGATCAGCAGGGGAGTTTAAAACTAACACAGGAATTGAGCTAGCCTCGCTCTAGTTACCTATTTCGCTCCTTCTTTTTCCTTTTTAGGAAGGATCCATATAGAAATTGCTGTTAACATGTGGATTCGCTACAGATACATTATACAGGCATGATCCTGCAATAACCTGAATACAACAAGCATGCATGTATAGGTAGCTAGCGAAATAAACTTAAAGAATCTCCAAGAGGATCTCTACAAACCTCTTTATCATAAAATTTAGAAGAAAAGAAAAACAAAAACCCAGGCTCCTATAGACTCTCTAAACCACCCTCCACCACTTTTGCAATCTCAAACCACCCTTCTCGATGTCCATCAATAGAGAGGCTACACTGTTCTCTAAATTCAAGATACGGTACTTCTCTCACGAAATTTTCACACAAGAAAAATCATGATAAAGAATCGAGGGCCTGGTCACTTAGAATGGAGCAGGCATTACTAGTAGTTACAGCTCGAGTTCCCAATAATAATAATGGAACCAGCTTGCTGCTGCTATATATATGGCGCACTACAATATATTACTCGTAGATCTACCTTGCTTGATGATTGATAACTGCACTGTTAATTAAATATAATAATAACCTAATTGTGCTTGTTCTAGAAAGTAGAGACATTGCTGGAACTGGAATACCCTATCCTATGCACTACTCGTAGTTGTTCTTTTCCAATGTCCATCGGCAACGCAACGCAGGAATTCCTTGCTTCTGGAACTTGATACTGGGTTTTGGATCTAGATGGAGACAATTCCTTCCTTCATTCCTTCTCGAATGAATTCTGGAATCTCACCGCATGGGTTTTTGTACACAGACAGCATATGCATGCCGGACGCATGGTCATAGTTGCGCACATTCGCAAATTATGCCTTACTTGGTGACTGATAATTTGTGGTAATCTGTGGTAACTGCATCTACATCTATGCTTTCTCAATCGCACCCATGCATGCATACATGGCGTCGCAAGGAGGCCGGTGCCGGCCGGCCATTTGGGTTGTGATCTGCTCTGACCCGTTATGTTTTCCTTCCTTGCAAAGCAGAGTATCTGTGTATATGATATACTGATGCAAAGCAGAGCATCTGCAGAGATGATAAGGAGGTGTAGGCAGGGATCGGAAAAGCAGAGGACAAACATGCTTTGACCGTGCATGTCTGTTTGCTTGCGGCGTGGGGTTTGTTACACAACGTTTCGTTCATCAACACACCTTCATTCAAGAACGCTGTTGTCGCTGTTCCCGCCTGGCCTACTTCAATGACTCCCAGAGACAGGCCACCAAGGGTGCTGGGGTAATCGCTGGTCCAAATGTTATGCGGATCCATCATCTGTGAGCCGACGGCTGCTGCTGTTGCTTATGGCCTTGACAAGAACGTTTTTATATTTGACCTTTTGCATTGGAGGCAGAACTTTTGATATCTATCTTCTCGGGAAAAAATGGAGTAACTAGTGGGCACCCGCAATGAGTTTGGTACACGTGTCCATCTAACAAATGAAACTATTGCTTAAATTTAGGAGGAATAATGGGAAAAAAAACTACATCTCTCTTATACATTGGATGCATGTGCATGGACGCGTGCCACGAATCCATGACAGGGTGCCCAAGGTTGCTACATGGGGACCGTCCCCACCCAATTTTTCTTGTTCCCATCGAGGAACGTACCTTTGAGATCTAGGCCACAGCTGGTGACACTCACCTTGGTGGTGAGGATTTTCACAACCGCGGATGTAGGGGCGGAGCTGGAGCAAATTTAAGGGGGTGGATGTGCTTGCCTTGTGGGTGTATAGTTTTTTGCCTTATGGGTGGGTATAATATACCTGTTCTCAATCAATAGACTACATTAATTAACAAGGGAGGGATGGGAACATACATGTTCTATAGTAAAACCTGTCAATAAGTCGAAATCATGCACACAACACTAGTACGTACTGTACATGCGCAAGTCCTCACATCTCCATTAGTTGTACAACTCAGAGAAACCAAATCGGTAATGCTCCAATTAAGACGTCCGAAACGGACGGACGCTTCACTCTGCTTGCTCTCGCACCCAGTCCCTCGCTTCCTCCATCCTTCCACGCTCGCGCCCCGCGCCTACCCTGATGCGCGGGCATGACTGCCTCCCTTGCCAGCGGCGGTGCGCTCCCCCACCCTGGCGTCCTCTTCCCCGGCCTCCTCCCGTACCCCAGCGGCACCTTCCCCACCCCAGCAGTGCCCCTCCCCCACCCCGGCGTACGCACCCACCGGGAGCGCCCAACGCCCGTGGATCCAGTGGCCCTCTCCTCCACCCAGGCGAGATCCATGGAGCACGAGCGGTGTTGCAGGAGATTGGGCGGCTCTACCCCACCCCGGCCCGGCGCCCTCCCCACCCCTGGCGGCGCCCTCTCTCACCCTGGTGACCGAGCTCCCCCCATCCCGACGGCTGGAATCGACCGGCCAGCCTTCCCCTCCCCTATGTTGCATATGTATGTTTTAAGTGTTTCAGGCGTTTTCAGATGTATGTTGCATTTGTTTCATATGGATGTTGCAAAAGTAGATCGGAGGATGTTGCACATGTTGCATATATTGCAATTGCTTCAGAGGCATGTTGCAACCGTATGTTTTGAGTGTTTCAGATGTTCCAGAGGTATGTTTCATCGGTGTTTTCCGGATGCAAGTTGCAAGTGTGTTTATCTGGATGTTGCACATGTTTCACACATACTTTGCATGTGTTTTATTTGGATGTTTGCGTATGGTTGCAATGGTTTTCAAGTGTTTTTCATGTGTTTTTTTTCAGTGCTTCAAAAGCATGTTTCAAGTGTTTCAACTGCCTTCAGACTTATGTTGCAACTGTTGTATTTGGATGTTTCAAAAGTAGGATCAGGTGTTGCATCTCCCCTCCCTAACTTCTGCTACATCGTCTCTCCCGGCGATGGCAAGGCATCCATATGACGCTGTGGCCGGGTCCTACCGAATCGTAGGCGTCGCGCGCCCTTCCCTCTTGTCGCTCGGGCGGGGCAGGCCCCGTGTGGAGCGCGAAATGGAGTGTAGCGTGCGGACGTCCGAACACGAGCGTCTGTCCGGACGTCCGGACGCTAGCACTTCTGAAACCAAATATATATGTGTGCAAGCAAGGATATAGCTAGTGCTGCAGTCTCACCTCTCCAGCTCGTTATATCAACACTCTGCTAATTCACCATATAATATCATATAGTAATATTATATCTGGCACCCCGATGCGTCCCTGCGTGGCCAGGAAAAATAAAGAGCCTTTTACTTGTGTGCCATTATAAAAGATAGTCCTAATATACAGGACACTAAAAAGTTCGAACACACCCTGGTGCCACTGGCCATAACTCTTTTTCCCCACACGCCATTCGTCAATATTTGCCACTATCGGTATCAAACCGCAGCGGAAAAAGTCTAAAATGTCCTCTGGAATTTATTTTCTCCTTTTCTTTTAGTCCTTTTCTTTTTTTCCTCATTTTAATTTTTCTCTCGTCGGAGAGCGCAACGGAGATGTCGTCAGCACCTTGCGGCTCCTCTCCTCGCCGTGCATCACCATCCGGAGCTCGCTGCGCAGGACCCTGATCTCCTCGTCTACGCCGCCGAACATGAGGTCCTTGACGCTCCTCTGCTTCATGCCGCCGCGCCAGGCGGACGTAGCAGCGGCCGTGGCCTCGAGGCTCTTATTGGCCTGCTACAGACGCTACGGTGCACGAGCACCAGGGCACCCATGCGCACCTATGGAAGCTCACGGCCGAGTGGGAGATGGCGCGGGGCGCACTGCCCACGCGCAGCAGCTAGCGGCTACGGTGGCTCCTGGCGGTAGTAGCCCATGGCGGTGACCACGACCCGGGGAAGGGAGCGGCGCATGCGCGTTGAGGCAGGCTAGGTGGTCGGTGCGGACGGCAAGGCGGAGACAGCGCAGAGCGGGCTCGCCACAGGATTCCTCGTGCGGTGGCCGAAGCTCTGCTCGATCACGGCCATGGCGGGCATGTGCACGCAACAGCGAACAATGGAGGATGGCTTCGTCGAGCAAGCTCTTGGCACGGAGGAGAAAGAAGGCGGAGCCGGCACTGGTTTTGGTTTGGGGCGAGGATGGCTGTAGGCAGTGGAACATGGCGGCGCTGCGAGGTCTGCTCGTCGGCCATGGCGACCTGCACGCTCTGCGGTGAGGAGTGGGGAAAGGGAGAGAGGCAGCGCAACGAGGCGAGTGCGAGGGCGCGCCAGCGGCCGACGCGGCCACTGGGGAGCACTCGGCCTTCATCTTCCGTGCCTCGTCCCCGGTGGCGAAGCCTAGGGCCCGCAGGCGGAAGCGACGCATGGCCAACGCCCGCAGGCACAATCAGGAGGGGCACAGGCTCGGCCAGGGCGAACGCGGTGTCGTCGTGAAGATGTGCAACGGCGTCATCCACAGAGACATCAAGCCCGATAACACCCTCGTGGGCGACGGCAGCCAAGTCTATGAACGAGAAGGACCTGCCGCAGACCTTCGCCTGAACCCTTGTGTACATGGCGCCGAAGGTGCTGGCGAAGAACGCCGACCGCGACACGCTCACTGACGTGTGGTCACTTGCCTGTGTGATGGTGTAGATCCTCAGCGGCAGGGGACACGCGGGGGGCCGTGTTGAGCCAGGTCGCTGACAGGTTGGGGAGGAAGGTGCCCTGATCATTTACAGCTTGGTCCCACCGGACAGAGAGAGAAAGAAAGTAGAGGATAGGGTTACGAGAGAATGGTATTTTAGACATTTTCATTGGGCGGGCCCACATGTTAGGGCTGGGAAATGGCAAAAATCAGATACAAGGTGGACGGAATGATGTGTGGGACAAAAGAGTTAAGGCTAGTGGCACCAGAATGTGTTCGAACTTTTTAGTGACATGTAGATTAGGACTATCTTTTATAATGGCACACAGGTAAAAGGCTCAAAAATAAAACGTTTCGCTCCCTCCTGATCTGGACACGAAATTTGGTGTCGTCCAGCTAAAATCTGCAGAGGCCGGCACCCTTTCCTGTCCAGCACCTCGACCACGCACCGGCTTCTTTGGCTTCTCATGATTTGGCACTAGGTGGTCGATCGTGTCTTTGCAACTGTCCTCTGTGTGACAGTGTAGAAAACAGAAATTAAATCTGACAGCTAGAGATGATGACCCCTGCCCCCACGCGCTCCCAAGGCAGAAAGGAATAGGATCCCAGCATAAATAAAGTTGGTTGCATCAAAAATCCATACTAAGACGAGCAATGTGTTGCGAGAGAAAACTTTTAACTACCTGGCCCTGGCTAAATATACACTTGCTTCATTTCTGATCTGGCGGTACAACAATTAGTCTTCATCTTCATGAAAAGTAGTCGACTGATCTTGTCCTTCTCAGATGACAAGATCTTACTGATGTTCGGTATTCCGAAAGTGTCTCTATGGTGGCATCAATAGTCTCATCTCATGCTGTCTAGTGACGGGATTCCTTTTACCACCTGCTCATTGGGGCAACCGATGATCCTGATTTTCTGTAACCAAGAGAGGTTGTTGATCCTGTTGAGCATGGGACAATCGATTGTATATGTCGAGCGTGGGGAGACATTGAAGCACCTGCAGATTTGGACAGCGGAGGATACTAATCTTGTGCGATCTGCTGAGGCCAGTGGCCCTCTTGGGCTTGGGGCAGAGGGACACGTCAAGCTCGACAACTGATGGGAAGTTCTGCACATATATATCAAGTTGGTATAAGCTATTCGTACAATTTTATATGAAGATCAGGTGTTCTGGTGCAAGGCCCAAAAACCAACCGACGACAGGGTGGCTGTGCTCTGCTCTGCTCTGCTCTGTTATACTTCGTCCTTCCTCTCTTCACAGACATATGGTATATGTATATATAAGATGAACCTCTGTCCCGTGCTTCCAAAGAAGTATGAGTGAACCATTATATTCCACAGTCACAGCTTTGCATACACAGTGAAGGCTCGTCTGTCTCCCTCACAAAGCAAGGGTCTTCATATATTGGTGCAGTGCAGGCGACAGAAGCAGAGGACACATATGGTGTTGCCACGAGAGCAGAGGAGAGGAAAACTCCATAATCTCCATTACATTGAGGAGGCTGAGTAAGATCGACCAACAATAATGATTGGGATGCCTGATTTCATTATCATCAATCAGGTCATAATACAATGTTCTTACTGCATGCCTGCTTTCATCACCACACATTTGGTCCATTACAAGATCCATGACTTCAGGCCCATTACTTGTGCAAATATATATAGGTCCATTACTTCAAAAAATATATATGGAGTGTACAAATATACATGGTCAAGACTACAAGAGTGCTGGAGACGGTATCCGTAACCATGATTTGGCAGTATGTTGACAGTCTGCATGTGAACATGAACAGAGTATGTGTACTGCGTGATGGAGACGAGCTTCTACCAAGCAGATCTCAGTCCCACTTGCCAGTGCAAGCTAACGTCATGTGTCTGCCATAAGGATCCTAGATGCCTGCATACATTAGTTACACGGTCAGTGCATAATGACACTTGAAAATACGTAATAATTTGAGTGAAAAAATATAATTACAAATATAAGAGATGATAATACACATACTTTGGCCAGACTTGAACAGGGAAAAGGTGAACACAAGCACTGTGTTTTTCTTTTGTTCCAAGACAATTGATTGTTAACAATCACCATATATTTTGATGCCCTGCTGTTCTATGTGTGGTCCAATGAAAGCTTTTCCTGCAACGAATCAGAGTACAAGCAATAATTAATAAATATGAAAACTCACTTCCCGCCTAGTGAAAGAATGCAATTTACCTAAACACACGCGCCATCTTCGATGCAGCTACCTGGAGATGAGGAGACAATGTTGTGCCTTCCAATGTGGTTGATCTTGTCCCATTCGGAGCTACCTGGAGATGAGGAGGATTCGTATAGCTTCTTGTTGCAATACAACTTGAGATATCTTGGGTTTACAGCTTGCAGGTATTCTTGAAGCGTCTCCATGGTGGAGTCCTCCAGTACGAGGCTGTCGAGTGCTGGTACACCTTCTAGAACCTCTAGCTTTGGGCAGTGAACGATCCTAATTTTCTGCAACATGGAGAGGCCGCTGATCTTCTTCAGCTCGTAAAGGTATAGTTCTCTAAGAGTATGCCTCTTGGTGCTCGCGAGGCCTGGTGGAAGACAGCTCAGCTTGCAGTTTTTTATTTTGAGTCTCTCCAGACAAGGCATGGCTATGGCAGTTTCCACATCCATATGCTCCTCACAGTCGTTCCATTCCCACTCTTCCCACTCACATAGCCCAAGGAGGATGACGCTTGGAATTGGGGGCCAATACGCTTGATGGCTGGCGCGTCTATGATGGTAAGCATTTCTAAACTTGGGAGGCAGCATAGACCATCAGGGAGTTGGGTGCAGCAAGGCACGTTCTCTAACCTCAAATACCTTATGCTCTTAAACTCTGCCGATGCTGGAGCAAACATCCAGTCTGGTAGCCGGCGACCAATGTATCCTCCTATCACACGTAGATTCTCCAGGCAGGTTGGAGGGCAGAGCTTTTCCAAGACTTCCTCGGTCACACTCTGTTGCTGCTGCTGCTCTGCCTCAGCACCGCCTGTCCCTATAGTATGTCCTCTTGCACTATAGTTCAACTCTAGATACCCAAGGTGGCGCTTGCTGCTAATCATGGCCTTTTCAGCCATCCGGCTGTCCTGCACCTTCTCTAGGCCATCTAGTGTAAGCTTCCTAAGCTGAGAGAGAGGCTCCAGCTCTTACAAACTGCACCAGCTATTGCTTGCATCCATGTCCACGTGTACTGGGAAGCCATAAAGTGATCTCAGATTTGTTAACTCACTGAACCCCTTAGGCATGACGCTAACATTTGATCCCTTGGTGTTAAGAGATCTTAGATGCACAAGTCTTATGATGCTGCTAGGAAGATAGCATAGCCTCTTACAGTTACCAAGTGAAATGTATAGTAGAAATTTCATCTTGTGGATGTCGTCCAGTAGCCTCGATATATCCTTTAAGCGAAGGTATCTTAAGTGCTTCAACATAGATAGAGAGGGAACCAATCTATTAGAATCAGCAGACCATATGCACAGTACCCGCAGGCCAGAGAAACTACTCAGCGAGTCACCAGGAAGATGAAAGTTTACTCTAGAATTTATAATTAATGTCCTAAGTGACTCTCGCCTTTGCAAAATGCCCCAATCCAGTACTGATACGGTCTGTTCTATGGAGAGGCTACGGACATGCATACCAGTAGCAGCCTGTTCTCTGCCAACCACCACCACTAGTGATTCTTCTCTTGCCATGTATTCAGCAAAGGTGCGGACCACATCGTGCATGGTGCACCGGTATCCAGTGAGAGAATATTCTTCTATAGGTTCTATAAGGTTCCTCTTTATTAACTCTCGATAGTACTCAGTTGCCATCTCTTCGAACCCATACTCAGGCCTTGTTTAGATACCATCCAAATTCCAAGTTTTTTCACTCTCTCTCCATCACATCAATTTTTAGCCGTTTGCATGGAGTATTAAATATAGGTAAAAAAAATAACTAATTACACAGTTTAGTTGGAAATCACGAGATGAATCTTTTGAGCCTAGTTGGTCCACGATTGGACAATATTTGTCAAATAAGACGAAAGTGGTACTATTCATCGGGTTGAAATTTTTTCGCAATCTAAACGAGGCCTCATGTGAAATAATACTACTACCATCCAAAGGTTGGATAAATCCTTCACCAATCCACATTTGAGTTACTACACCATGTACGAGTTCTTCACCTCTAGGGAATAGTGAGCAGTACAGAAAGCATTGCTTTAACTGGGGGGACAAGTCCTCGTAGCTCAAGTATAGTCGGTTGTCGAGTTCTGGAGGCAGTCCGGTCAGTGACCAAGCTGGCTTGTTCAAAACAGATTTCCACTCATGCTCACTTGGGTATCTTGTGCTCAAGAGACCTCCAATCACTTTAATTGCAAGTGGTAAGCCATCACAATTTTCAAGAATTTCCATCCCAATAGTTTTCAGTTGATCAATTCCATCTACCTGCCAACATTTAATTTAAAGCTTCTTAATTATTTCTAACAACTATCAGGTTGCTTATGTACTTCTCTAAGCAAATAAGCTTCTTCTGTAAAACAATGAAGTGTACTGTCCTTTATTCGAAAATAAGCACAAGACTATGCTTGGAAAGGGCCGCTTTCAAATGGAATCCGCATGAATGGGCGCAAAATCCCATAAGACTAATTTATGGAATCTGAGCATTGCAAAAAAAAGTTTTCTTGTGGCTACAGGAATCGGACTTTAAATGGTCTCTTTGCGTTTTAAATTTGTTGTGTGGCAGCTACATGATAGTCGAAAGTCAAAATCTGGGCATTATCTACTAGGACGCACTTGATGCATTAAAATATTCATTTATATGCAAACTTAGGGTCTTCGTTTTGGTATATAAGAAATGGTAGACTGAGTAATTTAGTTGTAAATTTTGGACTACTTTACATTATGGTTTGTAATGGCATTGGTGGATAATTTAGACAAACGTTATATTTAGAGGTTACTAATTGACGAAATCCAAACATAGAGATATGTTAAGCCTCAGGATCGAGGGTTCCCGACCGAGAGATCCCACGACCGACCCCTCTCGGATCGCTCGGGGGCTACACCCATCGGGTGCGCTCGTGCGCACCCTCCGGCTAAGGCATTGGGCCGAGCCCGAGCACGCCCGACGCCTCTGCTTGGGACTCGGGGGCTCGCCCGAGCCCCAGGCTCCTTATCGAAGGTAGCATGGACCCGATCCTTAGCTCCTTCCCGACCTTCTGTTCTAGCAAAGGCCCGGGCTCGAGGCAAATCCCCTGAGCCACCAAGGCTCGGGGGCTCCCCGGCACTGCCCCGCGGGCGCCTGTCAACGGCTCCTCCGAAAGGGTCACGCACTGGGCGTGACGCAAGAAGCCAAACTCATCTACTAGCCTCGAGGGCTCCAGGGCTTCCGGGCTCGCGCGTCAGCCCCCCAAGCCAGCTGTCTTCACCACCAAGAAGCCTCCAGAAGGCGCACCTAGTGAAGACCGGTCCAAGTCGACACAGCCTGACATTCAGCGTGTCAGAACAGAGTAGCCGGACGATGCCCAGGGCTTCTTCGGCTCCACGACATTGCCACGGCCCACATGACACCACGGCAAGACCCTCCTGGACTCTGGCGCATGTAGACCATAGGCTAAACTCTCACAAACCGTCATGTACCCGACCTACCTTGGTATGTAAGGGGAGGTCGGATCCTAAGATGGGAGAGGACGATTCCAGTGGACGATTCCAGAACACAATTCCAGACGATCTAGAGACGGATCTTTGGACACCTCAGCAAACTAGTTCGTGCTCTGCACCAAGAGCAAATCCACCCAGAGAGGGTCACCGAGAGATCCTTCCCCTTCCTCCGATCATCTTCCTCCTCTTCGGCGAGGGGAAAGGCTCCACCGGCGGCGAGGATTCCCTAGGATCAGCACCGAGCGATCCCCTACAAATCTCTCTCTCTTACAGATTCTCGTGTTCTTGAGTCCACCCAAGACACTGGAGACATGTACTCTGACCCTAATACGAACAACAATGCTTGCCGTGGTTCTGATCCCGTGACAGCTGGTGCTCTAGGTAGGAGAGCACGTCAAGTGTGATTCCTGCTCTATAGTGGCCGGAGCCACCCGCCTCGTCGCCGGAGCAAGCAGCGCCGCCCCAGATGGTGGCGTCCGCTTCCCTGGCGAGTTCTCTGTCATGGCCAGCACCTTCGCTCCGGGCCAGGTCCTCAACTTCGGGAGCCTGGCCTATGTCGCCGATCGCTATAGCGAGCTCCGCCCACTCAAGGAGGCTCCGCCCGCTCAAGTGTAATTTGACCATGGTTCTTCTATATGACCAGGACACTTAGATTGGCCAACATATTAAAAGTGTGCCATATTCTAAAGATTTGCGGTAGGGCACTCTTCAATGGTGGTCTTTCCTAAGGGGCACTGCTCACTGTTGTCTTCGCTACAAAGTACTTTTCAATGCTGGTAATTGGTTCTTCGACAATGTAGCTATTAAAATAATATTTCTAAGGACTACTTGGAGAGAGAAGTTAAATGTGACCAAAATGCACCTGACTATTATAATACAAACCTTTAATAGTTATCCAAAAATTCATAATTGCATATAAAGTTGGATGAAGACGAACTTTATATCAAAATTGTAGTGCTTAGTGAGATCTATAATTTTGTTGTTGACAAGTTTTGGATTGAAAATTATTTATAGTATGAAATCAAATTCCCAAATATTAAATTCAAAGTTAGAATATCTTAAGTCATTTAGAATGCTGAATATTCATTTTATTATTTTATATTTTTAAATTTGAAATTTAACATTTTTAAAACGTCTGATCCAATGTTCGAAGTAATTTGAAATTCCTATATTTTGGATTTCAAAATTTAAGAAGAGACTCTATATTACTTCAGATAAAAAATTATCATCTACAAAGTTTAGATCCTACTGATAACTACAAATTTTGTATATACCATGTCAATATCTGAGATCATTTATATTTATAGATTTTGTCAAAATTTGATAATTTCAAAGGAAGTTTTGGCAACCTAAATAGTTTGAAACAAAGAATTTGTCAATTACAAAGCTATAGATATTATTGACCTCTACAATTTTGATTATATTTAAAGTTTATGTTCATACGACTTCATATGCAAAAGTTATGTAATTTTTAGATACTATTAATTGTTGCACTATAATAGTCAGGGGTATTTTGTTCACTATTAACTTCCACTATAATTGATGTTAGATTTCAAATACCATCAAATTTCAAATAGCTAGATTTCATACAGAGCTAGCCATGCACTAAATCTTTCATTGGAGTGAATAATAGCTAACTTGATCCTAGTGTTTTGTTGTTACATTTGATTATTTCTTCTAGATCATAGTTTTACTGGTCTCCTTTTGCTACTCTCATAAGCTGGTGTTCCTAGCACGAATGCTTAGATTTAACGGAACTCCGATCCATATGCTTTCTATCAAAATCAAGTATAGAGCCTAGTTGTATAATGTATGGATAGACAACTAACCTGACCAGGCTGCAGCTGCTTCTTGAGCAAAGACCAAGCATCATCATTCTCTAGAGGCTTGACACGGTGTTGGTGCAGGGGGGCTTGCATCTGTTGGGGTAGGTGTGCAGATCTTGTGGTGACAAGGACCCTGCTTCCAGGTTGTTTCTTGCTAGCATTTCTGACTGGGACACTAAGCACGTCGTTCCACAATTTCTGCCAAACTCGAAATCCATTCGTGCATCAAGCTCTGCTGAATATTGGGACAGGGATTCTATGGTTTCGTCATCGTATTCCTCCTCATCCTCGTCGTTAACAATAACCGTTTCACCATGATGAATCCACACTGTGTATTCCTCAACAAATCCTCGCATAATCAAATGTGATCTGATGATAGTCACATCTGTCCATGCCATACGGTTCTTGCAATCTTTACATGGGCAAATAATTATATCCTTATTCTCTTTCAATGTCGTTGCATGCTTCTTTGCGGCTTCAATAAATTTATCCACCTCTTCACGGAAACCTGCCTTGAACCTTAACGAACCATACATCCAAGAGTTCATGTACTCCATCTTTTACAACAACAACAAAACAAACATTAAAGGAGTACTTATTCAGATATATATAAAAATGAAACAAATTAATAATTACTTGAGAATAATTGTATATACTTCAGATATATATGAATATAAATCTAATATAATTACATGAAGCATACAAACACACCATGGTAAAAGAAAATTAATTAACGGCCTATTTATCCATAAATAATTAAAATACATATTTATTGATTACAATAAACAATTTCAAAGACAACAATTAGCAAGAATTATACTTTACCCAATATCTTTCATACAAACCCTAGTCCAATTTCATCAAACATAAATTTACAAAAATGAAATTAATAAAAAAACAAAACCCTAGATCTAGATCCACATGCATATGAAACATCCATAAAACTAACTAATTGTTCAATAAAATCAAGAAACATGGACCAAATAAGGGTATGATCTTGTTCCCCTCCCTAATTTACCCTAGTACATTCAAAAGTTGGTTCTAATTTGCTTCATAAATAGCTCAAGCACCATAGAAGAGAGAGAAAAACAAAACTCTAATTACTCACTAACCAACCATTAAAACTTAAAAAAAAGTATGGAATAGCATTTTCTTACCTTCTACAATCTCTCCACCAAAGGATTTGAGACCAAAACCTTCCCCTCTTAGTAGAGCAATTTTTAGGAGGTGCCCAAGGCCTCCCCACCTTTTTTCACGGGTTGGAGTTAGTGACCCGAGGAGAAAGAGGGTACTGCATCTGTTTTATATGGGGGGCATTTATAGGGGCGGCTGGTGATTGAGCCGCCTCTACAAATCGGTGCTATAAATACGGGGCCATTTGTAGGGCCGGTTCAATCACCAGCCGCCCCTACAAATAGCATTTCCAGGGACGGCTGGTGATTGAGCCGCCCCTACAAATCAGACCCCATTTGTAGGGGCGGCTCGTAACACCAGCCGCCCCTGCTGTTCCATTTGTAGGGGCGGCTGGTGTCTGGGCACCCGAGCACGCCACTGTAGGGGCGGCTCCATCACCAGCCGCCCCTACAAAAAAAAATCGAACCGTTGCTAAAAATCGTTTTTTACGTAGTAGACCATGCTTTGACTAATTAAGTGTAGAACAGAAGGCATTATTTTAATTAGAACATGCATTTGGGGCTTGCTACAAATCGTGCGTGCAAAGGAAGAGGAAGGCAAGTTAATTAAAGCCAAGAAAAAAATTGCTAACATATCGACATGGACAGAGCTCATCATTAAGCAAAGCAAGCAAAGAAATATATAGAAATACAGCAGATGTAACGAAGCTGTACACACCCCTTGTTGCTTCTCAGTGTAACGAAGCAGCAGTCTCCTCTCCTCTCCCGGAAGCACCTTCGGCAAGGAGGGCGGGGCTTTTTTGTATAGTTGGTGATGGTACCTAGCGATAGCTAGCAATTATATAACGTGATGGTAGGATGGCAGGGCCAGCGTTGTCACACACACGTTGGTGATGGAGACTTTGTCCATCGGGGCTGCTGGCTCAATAATTCCGGTGCATGCATGCCAGGTCAGTTGGTCTATATATGTCTCCAACAGTCATCACGCATCACCGACCCCTCAGATGTGGATCGGCTAGCACCCGGTTGGCATTCCCGTCACCTCCCAGTGCTTGGTGTGTGACGATGCGAGAAGGGCGACGGCGCAAGCTGGCCATGGAGCTCCAGTGGCACGGTCGAGTACACGTCGGATCTGCACCGAGCCACTCCGCCGGTGCCCTCGCCTGCCACCACGCAATCGCGGGCAGGGCATCCACGGCACGGGCGCAGGCGAGCATCCACGGCACGGGAGCGGGCTCTCATCCGCTCGGATTGTCCTCCGCTCTCGGGCTGCTCCTCTGCTCTCGGACCGCCGCAGAGCTCGGCTGCTCCAGCCGGTGACCGCTCCAATGGCGCCCCTGCCTCCTTCCCCTCTTCTTTGACCGCGCGGCAACAACTGCTCTTTGGGTCCAGGCACGCTCACTACTGCTGCCGGCACTGCTGCTCTTGGTGGTGTTTACGGGTGTCGATATCCAGCTCTTGGTGGCGACATCTAGCTCTTGGTTACGGGCGGCGACATCCATGTCTTGGTGGTGTTCGAGCATGCCGATCAGGTGTTCGACAAAATGTCTGAGAAGAGGTAACCTTACCAGAATAAAGAGGAGGTAATTCTATGCAAAACAAACCAAATAACCCTACACACTCAATGATAGCCACGCTTAGACAATGCATGCAACCAAATAACTATAGATTAGCTTGCTGAAACAGGCTTGGGCTGTCTAGACTTAAATTCTAGCAAGGCTACAAATAATCCAGGCAATGCATGTATAGCATGAAAAGTACTCATGTATGTATCTGGACCAGGTGCATGCATGCATACATTTCATGCTACATTTGTCACTCTCAAGACAGTGACAGGTATATTGCCACTAGTCTTGTAGAAGATTCGGCGCATGCCAGTGCCAGCTACATGTCTATCAGTCTTCTTCGTCTTACGCATCGCAGAGACATCACTGTCTTTTGTTTTTTTTTTTTGACAATTCTACCAGTTTTCTTGGTCGATGTCCTCTACAGTCTAAGTCCTAATCAGTATTAAATTTTTTTTGACTCTTGACGCCGACATGACTGTCCATGTCCTCATCAGTATATAATAACTTGCGATACTGCTCGAGTTTGCAGGACAAATCAATTGGGCTTGCTTTACCGCACCAACAATTACTTGTTTGTTCGTTTCTCTTTTTATCCATTCCGATGCATGTAGAGCCCAGCTGTCAAGGAGAAATTCTCGTCCTTAGCTTACCAAGATTAGTTGTACAAATATATGGAAGAACAAGTGCAGAGATATAGATGTGCGAGCGAGACTATACGACTACGACAGTACAAAAGTTGAAACGGGGACTACTCTAACCACATTGTGTGTTTGTAAGTTGAAAAGAATGGTGGATGCTGGACGAGCACTTTGCTTCCACCACATAATGCCCTGGCCCCGGTGTGGCTGAACTTTATCCAAACAAAATGGTTTCCCTCCCTGCTGATCATGCAAATATTTGACGTGTCAGTGATTGACATATGGAGATTGCTCTGCTTATAAAATGGAACAGGGGAGAGAAAGAAAGCACATAAAAGGAAGCAAGATACCTTAACGTACATATCATTTTGCAATTCATCCCTGCATGCAGTCCTCAGACTTCATCCGAACACAGAATGTAGATGTTGTGCTTTCTGATATGGCTGATTTTGTCAAGTTCAGACTTATCTTGTTGTACTAAGGACTCTTGTAGCTTCTGGCTGCACCCCAAAAGGTCGAGATACCTTGGGTATACACCTAGCAGGTATCCCAGAATTGTCTCCATGGTGGCGGCCTGCAGCTCCATGCTATCGAGTGCGGGGACACCTTCCAGCACCTGTAAATTCAGGCAACAGGAGATCTTAATCTTGTGCAACCTGGAGAGGCCCCTGATCCTCTTGAGCTTTGGGCAATGAATCACGTACACTATCACAACCGAAGGGAAGTTCTCCACATGGGTCAGGGAGTTGCGTGCAGCAAGGCAGACCTTCCATTTGACATTTGCCCTGCCTCAGTCAGAAAGCAAAGAACCTTGCATAAATACGAAGCGAGGGCTTTTACCATGGTTGAAAAAGTACCATCGGTACTCATAGACACTTTCATAATTTATATTTCGTGGCCAATTGTTTGAGAAAGACATTTTATAAATTTAATTTGGGTTATTGAGGGTATACTGGTAATTTTACTTCAGCTGTTTGTATCACTAGGATCACCGCCCCCTCGATTCAGCCACACAGGGGTCTCGTTTTTATTATCGGGTTGCTGCTGTCCCTCAACCCATCTGCGCGAGTCGCCAACATCATTGCGGGCTTATGCGGCCTGTTGTTGCAATCCAACTGGAGATACCTTGGATTCACCGGTGTCAGGTGACATGTATTCCGAAAGTGCTCTCGAGTGCGGGGACACCTTGAAGCACCTGCAGATTTATTTGGACACCGGATCGGAGGACGCTAATCTTGTGAAATCTGCACTGTGCAGAGATCACTGATCCTCTTGTGCTTGGGGCAGTTGGACTTGGACACGTCAGGCTTGACAACTGATGGGACGTTCTTCACAGATATCAGGTTGGTAAGCTCCTCGTACAGGTTGATGCTTGCTTCTCAGAGCTTGCCACATGGAGAGCCCAAGTAATAGAGGTGCTCTGCTCTGTTATACTTGGTCCTTCCTCTCTTGACTGACATATGGTATATATTTTTAGGATGAACTGCTGTCCCGTGCTTCCAAAGTAGTATGAATGAACCAATATATTCCTCAGTCACAGCTCACAGTGAAGGTTGCTCCTGGCCATTTGCTCTGCCTCCCTCGAAAAGCAGAGGGCCTTGCATATATTAGTGCACTGCAGGCGACAAAGCAGATGAGGATATGGTGTTGCCACGGAGATCAGAGGAGGAGAGGAGAACTCCATAATCGACATGACATCGAGGAGGCTGAGTAAGATCGATCAAAAATAATGACTGAGATGCCTGATTTCATGATCATCAATCAGGTCAGCATACAATGTTCGTGCTGCATGCCTGCTTTCATCACCACACATTCAGTCCACTACAAGATCCACGGCTTCAGGCCCATTACTTGTGCAAATATATATAGGTCCATTACTTTAAAAAAACATATATGGAGTGTAGAAATATACATGGTCAAGAGTACAATGGTCCACAGTCTGCATCTGAACAGAGTATGTGTACTGTGTGCTAGGGACGAGCTTCTACCAAGCAGATGTCACTCCCACTTGCCACTGCAAGCTAGCATCATGTGGCTCTGCCGTAAGGATCCTGGATCCCTGCATACATTAGTTTACACGGTCAGTGCATAATGACATTTGAAACTACGTACTAAGTGAGAGAAAAATTGTAGTTACAAATATAGGAGATGATAATAAACATACTTACACCAGACTTCAACAGGGAAAAGGTGAACGCAAGCACTGTGTTTTTCTTTTGTTCTAAGAGAATTGATTGTTAACAATTGTAGATATCCTCTCGTCGGATGGGCAGGCTGTAGCCACACTTTGTCTAATCACCATATATTTTGGTCCAATGAAAGCTTTTCCTGCAATGAATCAGAGTACAAGCAATAATTACTAATAATGCAATTTAACACACGAGCCATCTATGATGCAGCTATGCAGTTACCAGTCTTCGTCTGTGTCTCAATCTTCGAGGCAGACAATCTTGTGCTTTCCAATGTGGCTGATCTTGTCCCATTCGGAGCTACCTGGAGATGAGGAGGATTCGTATAGCTTCTTGTTGCAAACCAACTCGAGATACCTTGAGTTTACAGCTCGCAGGTATCCTGGAAGCGTCTCCATGGTGGTGTTGTGCAGTCCAAGGCTGTCGAGTGCTGCGACACCTTCTAGAACCTCCAGCTTTGTGCAGCGAACAATCCTAATCTTCTGCAACATGGGGAGTCCGCTGATCCTCTTCAGCTTGTACAGGTTTAGTTCTCTCAGAGCATGCCTCTTGCTTCTGGCGAGGCCTGGTGGAAGACAGCTCAGCTTGCAGTTTTTGATTTGGACTGTACCCAGACAAGGCATGGCTATGGCAGTTTCCACATCCATATGCTCCTCACAGTCGTTCCATTCCCACTCTTCCCACTCACGTAATCCATCCAAATACAGGTATCTCAGTTTAGGAAACGGTGCAGATGTACTAGCAGTGGAACCTCTAGCTGCCATGGAGGATGACGCTTGGAATTGGAGGCCAATACGCTTGATGGCTGGCGCGTCTTTGATGGTGAGCAATTCCAAACTTGGGAGGCAGCACAGACCATCAGGGAGCTGGGTGCAGCAAGGCAGGTTCTCCAGCCTTAAATACCTTAGGCTCTTAAACTCTGCCGATGCTGGAGCACACATCCAGTCTGGTAGCCGGCGACCAATGTATCCTCCTATCACACGTAGATTCTCCAGGCAGGTTGGAGGGCAGAGCTTTTCCAAGATTTCCTCGGTCACACTCTGTTGCTGCTGCTGCTCTGCCTCAGCACCACCTGTCCCTATAGTATGTCCACTTGCACTATAGTTCAACTCTAGATACCGAAGGTGGCGCTTGCTGCTAATCATGGCCTTTTCAGCCATCCGGCTGTCCTGCACCCTCTCTAGGCCATATAATGTAAGATCCCTAAGCTGAGAGAGAGGCTCCAGCTCTTGCAAACTGCACCAGCTATTGCTTGCATCCATGTCCATGTGTACTGGGAAGCCAGAAAGTGACCTCAGATTTGTTAACTCACTTAACCCCTTAGGCACAGCACTGACATTTGATCCCTGGATGTTAAGAGATCTTAGATGCACAAGTCTTATGATGCTGCTAGGAAGATAGCATAGCTTGTTACAGTCAACAAGTGTAATGTATAGTAGAAATTTCATCTTGTGGATGTCGTCCGGTAGCCTAGATATATCAGTATCCTTTAAGCGAAGGTATCTTAAGTGCTTCAACATAGATAGAGAGGGAACCAATCTATTAGAATCAGCAGACCATATGTACAGTACCCGTAGGCTAGAGAAACTACTCAGTGAGTCACCAGGAAGATGAAAGTTTACTCTAGAATTTATAATTAATGTCCTAAGTGACTCTCGCCTTTGCAAAATGCCCCAATCCAGTACTGATACGGTCTGTTCTATGGAGAGGCGACGGACATGCATACCAGTAGCAGCCTGTTCTCTGCCAACCACCACCACTAGTGATTCTTCTCTTGCCATGTATTCAGCAAAGGTGCGGACCACATCGTGCATGGTGCACCTGTATCCAGTGAGAGAAATTTTTTTTGTAGGTTGTAAAAGGTTCCTCTTTATTAACTCTCGATAATACTCAGTTGCCATCTCTTCGAACCCATACTCATGTGTAATAATACTACTACCATCCAAAGGTTGGATAAATCCTTCACTAATCCACATTTGAGTTACTACATGTCCAATGATTTCTTTACCTTTAGGAAATAGTGAGCAGTACAGAAAGCATTGCTTTATCTGGGGAGACAAGTCCTCGTAGCTCAAGTATAGTCGGTTGTCGAGTTCTGGAGGCAGTCCGGTCAGTGACCAAGCTGTCTTGTTCAAAACAGATTTCCACTCATGCTCACTTGGGTATCTTGTGCTCAAGAGACCTCCAATCACTTTAATTGCAAGTGGTAAGCCATCACAATTTTCAAGAATTTCCATCCCAATAGTTTTCAGTTGATCGATTCCATCTACCTGCCAACATTTAATTTAAAGCTTATTAATTATTTCTAACAACTATCAGGTTGCTTATGTACTTCTCTAAGCAAATAAGCTTCTTCTGTAAGACAATGAAGCGTAGGTTGGCCAACGTATTGGAAGTGTACCGTCCTTTATTCGAAAATAAGCACAAGACTATGCTTGGAAAGGGCCAATTTCAAATGGAATCCGCATGAATGGGCGCAAAATCTCATAAGACTAATATATGGAATCTGTGCATTGCAATTGGGCTTTAAATGTTCTCATTCGGGAAACAGGACTATACTACAGAAAGTTTTGTAGTGGCTTTCCTTGCAAAAAAAAAGTTTTCTTGTGGCTATAAGAATCGGACTTTAAATGGTCTCTTTGCGTTTTAAATTTGTTGTGTGGCAGCTACGTGGTATTATTAGCTATAGGACGACTAGGATAGTCGAAAGTCGAAATCTGGGCATTATCTTCTAGGACGCACTTGATGCATTAAAATATTCATTTATATGCAAACTTAGGGTCTTCGTTTTGGTTTATAAGAAATGGTAGACCGAGTAATTTAGTTGTAAATTTTCGACTACTTTATATTATGGTTTGTAATGGCATAGGTGGATAATTTAGACAAACGTTATATTTAGAGGTTACTTATTGACGAAATCCAAACATAGAGATATGGCATTGGGCTGAGCCCGAGCATGCCCGGCGCCTCTGCTTGGGATTCGGGGGCTCACTAGACGGTGGCGTCCACTTCCCCAGCGAGTTCTCCGTCACGGCCAGCACCTTCGCTCCGGGCCAGGTCCTCAACTTCGGGAGTCTAGCCTACGTCGCTCAAGGAGGCTCCGCCCGCTGAAGTGTAATTTGACCATGGTTCTTCTATATGACCAGGACACTTAGATTGGCCAACATATTAAATGTGTGCCATATTGTAAAGATTTGTGGTAGGGCACTCTTCAATGGTGGTCTTTGCTAAGGGACACTGTTCACTGTTGTCTTGGCTACAAAGTACTTTTCAATGCTGGTAATTGGTTCTTAGACAATGTAGCTATTAAAATAATATTTCTAAGGACTACTTTGGAGAGAGAAGTTAAAAGTGACCAAAATGCACCTGACTATTATAATACAAACCTTTAATAGTTATCCAAAAATTCATAATTGCATATAAAGTTGGATGAAGACGAACTTTATATCAAAATTGTAGTGCTTAGTGAGATCTATAATTTTGTTGTAGACAAGTTTTGGATTGAAAATTATTTATAGTATGAAATCAAATTCCCAAATATTAAATTCAAAGTTAGAATATCTTAAGTGATTTAGAATGCTGAATATTCATTTTATTATTTTATATTTTTAAATTTGAAATTTAACAATTTTAAAATGTCTGTTCCAATGTTTGAAGTAATTTGAAATTCCTAAATTTTGGATTTAAAAATTTAAGAAGACTCTATATTACTTCAGATAAAAAATTATCATCTACAAAGTTTAGATCCTACTGATAACTACAATTTTTGTATATACCATGTCAAGATCTGAGATCATTTATATTTATAGATTTTGTCAAAATTTGATAATTTCAAAGGAAGTATTGGCAACCTAAATAGTTTGAAACAAAGAATTTGTCAATTACAAAGCTATAGATATTATTGAGCTCTACAATTTTGATTATATTTAAAGTTTATGTCCATACGACTTCATATGCAAAAGTTATGAATTTTTTAGATAACTATTAATTGTTGCGCTACAATAGTCTGGGGTATTTTGGTCACTATTAACTTCCACTATAATTGATGTTACATTTCAAATACCATCAAATTTCAAATAGCCAGATTTCATACGGAGCTAGCCATGCACTAAATCTTTCATTGGAGTGAATAATAGCTAACTTGATACAACTGTTTTGTTGTTACATTTGATTATTTCTTCTAGATCATAGTTTTACTGGTCTCCTTTTGCTACTCTCATAAGCTGGTGTTCCTAGCACGAATGCTTAGATTTAACGGAACTCCGATCCATATGCTTTCGATCAAAATCAAGTATATAGCCTAGTTGTATAAAGTATGGATAGACAACTAACCTGATCAGGCTGCAGCTGCTTCTTGAGCAAAGACCAAGCATCATCATTCTCTAGAGGCTTGACACGGTGTTGGTGCAGGGGGGCTTGCATCTGTTGGGGTAGGTGTGCAGATCTTGTGGTGACAAGGACCTTGCTTCCAGGTTGTTTCTTGCTAGCATTTCTAACTGGGACACTAAGCACGTCGTTCCACACTTTCTGGCTCCACACGTCATCCATCACCAGCAGAAACCTTCCACTAGACAGGGTGTGGAATAGGGTCTCCGTCAGAGTGTTTTTGTCCTTCTCAGCACCATGGTCGCCTCCAGCATGCTTGATTGCTGTCCTCAGTAGCTCAACCTCGTCAAACTGTTGAGTGATGCTTAGCCATATCGTCTTCGTCTTGAAGTGCTCTTGGATGGTTGCATCATTGAAGATCTTCTGAGCAAGAGTAGTCTTTCCCATGCCACCAACACCAATTATAGACACGACTTTGATGTTGTGATTATCATCACCTGAGGTTAGCAAGTGAATGAGCTCCCTTGTATCCCTCTCTATCTGTTCCCCAACTATGGCTGACTCATCGACAAGTGAACTTGTCCTATAGCTGGATAACTCAGCAGCAGCTAGCTTCCTTGGCTCCGGGTTGGAACCGAGGCCAATATTGAACTTGTACTTGTCCGCCTCCTTGTGGATGCTTTCTAGCCTCTGGTTGAGCTCCTTGATGCGGCTGCCTATCTTGTGTGCGAACACAGGATTCCGCAGGCAGAAGAGCAATGGCTGGAAGCAGCTGGGCAACTTCTGTTCCACGCCGTCGCCACCTCTAGACTCCCTGCGCTTGTCGGCCTCGAGCTGGCACAGGTCGAGGATGTCAGTGGCGTCATACATGGCGTTGTTGAGCTTTGTCGACCATCTTTGCACGCTCGTGTCAGTGATGTGCCTCCTCTCAGCATCTGCCATGAAGGCTTTGAGGCTTTCCATGTTGTCCTCCAGCTTGGTGATCTCGGCGGAGATGCCCAGCAACATGGAAACCTCTTCTTGTGCCATGTCTGTTATTAGCTTCTTGACGTAGGGTGCCAAGGCATCCATGACGGCTGCCATGTCTCAACTCTCAAGCACAGTTCCTACATGAGCAAGCAATAAATCCTGAACCATTAGATAGATCCGGGATATCTACCAGCCCTATTAGTGAGCTGTAACAAATCAGTAGTCAAGGTAACTAAGTGCCAAGGTGCACTATTGTAGATTGATTTCTTCGTCAGCTTAAACGTACGTCATCTATAATTTGGACTGTAAGGACTCTGTTAAAGCCAGGATGACCTTATAGATTGATATCTTCGTTAAGCAAAACAAGGATTAGTTAACATGTCATACTGATGAGTGGGTTCATGTTCATGATCTGAAACCTTTAGTGGTTAATTACATCGAGAAGAGCAGCTAGCCGGGGCTTCGGCCCCTCCAGTTTTCTCAAAAAAAGAAAAAGAAAAGAAGAGCAGCTAGCAAGGACTGCAGATCGAGTCTGTTTTGCTAGGTCTCTGAGAACGAATCAGATCAGAAAGGAGCTACGTACCTTGAAATCTCGGTGTTGAAGACGGAAGGGAGGTCGGGTGCAACGGCTTCTGGAGTGGATCTTGTCGGTGAATACGGAGTTGAGTTCAGGGACGTCGGTTGTGGGATGGAGACTAGGGGCTCAGAGACGGAGCAGAAGATGACAGGCTTGGCAGAAGGAAGGCTGCTGCTCCCTTGTGCTCGGCTCCTGCTCAGAGAGAGAGCTAATAACCTCCCTCGCGATGATGATCATCGATCCGTGACCGTGAGTCGTCAGTCATGTCTATTATATAATATATAAGCAATAATTAAGCATCTTCTTTTCTAAAAGCTTGGCAGTCTAGAACCGCAATACCCTGAAAGCTTGTTTTCTAACAACAACCTTTACACTTCTCTTTATTTGATCACATATCACTACCTAAAACCTTCCCCAATCTCAATGAGAAGGTGTCGAGATTGAGGGGCCGAAAGCGGGGACAAGATAATATCAAACATATATTATTCTGATATATGAAAACAAACTGAGACATCTCCTGGAAAAGGCACAGCTTTCTTTTTCTATAGTGGCAGACACATGCCTTTATCCACTTTGTTACTTTAGTATTTGTCTTCATCCAGCTCTTAGCATGTCGTGTCTCGTGTGGACAGTGATCTGCTGCTATTGTTTCTACTTAGTGGCATGGCATCTCTCCAATTGCTGCTACATGCATGCATCTGAGCATATGGAATAAAAATAAACTTTACTTGCAGCATGAATTTTTTTTATTCAATCTCCCACGTACTCTCTCCTTCACTGTAGGTTCATTAGGCACTTACTCCTCTTTCATCACTCGGTCCTGTCGTCCCCCACTATTTATCTCGCCTGTTCATCTCTCACTCGATAGATCTAGTATTTCAGTCTCATCCTTCTCACTTCGAGTCTGGAGTTGCAAAACATTTGTTAATGCCACACCACTCGTATCTTAGCTAAGTGCAACAAATTATACAAACCATGGTATGTACACCGTTGCCAGCACGTCAGACTTGTATATATATAACTAGAAACAAACAACAAATAATGAGATTAGAACGATAAACTTATTCCATGCGTACGTCGATGTACTACACTGTATAATAATAATATAAGCTGCCAGTGCTTTTTGTACATGGCGAACCGCTGTCCTACAGTCTTTCCACATGGTTGTAGATCTCGAGCTAGTAGCGATTATGGTTGCATGCTTAGAAAAAAAAAATATTAGCTACTAGTGCTTGGAAACACGAGTCACATCATCATAATACATCTAGTTGCACGAAACAATGTTTGGTACACAGTCGACGTCAGTCGTCGAGTCGACGACTCAACTTTTCATACGTACTGACTGTGTAACTTTTCGTACGTCTAAGCGGCACGTTAGATGAAGATTATGATGTTACACAGTTGTCGTAGTACTCTCACAAGGCAGTGTACCTACATACATACACAGTGGTCTCAACTGCTGCCGTTGCTTCTAAAAACACTTTTAATTTGTAAATTATACTACCAAAACCAGATTTAGAATGGGTAGTGCGTCCTCGGCTGCCAATGTTAGAGGCTATCACTATCGCACAGCCAAAATATTGACGACCTTCAACCCAGGCAGCAGATGCCAAATTAGCTAGTCACGTCGCGTGAAACCACCCCTCCGTCCAATAATGCCCAGAGCTACTAATACTTGTTGGCCCCCGAAATGGGTAGTTTTTTTTTTGAATCCCACGAAATGGGTAGTGTCAGCCCTATCTAGGAGTACGAGCAGACTAAATTTTTTGGCTGCCCAAGCCCACTCCTTTTATTTTTCCTATATCGTTGTCTGCTTTCTTTTTCTTTTAGAATTGACCATGTAATGTAACCCGAAATGGGGGCCGTCCTTTTTAACGTTTCGAGCATCTTGAGTGCTGCCTCTGTTTAAAATAAGAATAAAAAAATTACTCGCCGATCATGGCATCGCAAGTCTACACCTAACGTGCACCTAATTTTTATTTTTATACAATAAAAATAAAAAAATTACTCGCCGTGATCTTGACCTCGCAAGTCTACACCAAATACGCACCTAATTAACCAAGATGCTTTGCTCTGCGAAATGGACGTGTTAGAATATTGTTACCGATACATCTTCTTGATTGTGCGAGCCAACACTCACCCAATAATTAACATAGACAAAGACAAGCAAGCTGGGGTACATGGGTAGAGACCACATGATTTGTGCTGTCTTTTGCTCTAAAGCTAGTCATGGGCCAAGAAGAAGAGACCATGGCTAGTCACTGAACTACGTGCATTTCCAAAAACAAAAAAGAAAAGAGAGCGCCCCACCATAACACGCCAACCTGCCAGGCTCGCGTCCAGCCCACCAATGATGCCCTTGCCACAGGAAGAAATTAATAGTGCCTCTCACTGATAGGGACTTTTGCATATGTATCACCCACAACTGACCGAGTTGATAATGGATTAGTAGTAGTACTAGTTTACAGATGGAGTGCGTGGCAAAACTAATTGGGCTTGCTTATCACTACCAATGATGCCAAGTGGTATACGTTGCGCATGAGACTACTTTTTTCCTGTGTCGACCCGAGTCCAAAGCCACAGAGAGCCCAAGCTACAGGGTGCCTTGGCACTGCATCTGCTCTGCTTTGTTTCTGATCTGATCTACATCCTCTTTGCTCTGTTCACATGAATCGAAGTATTATTAAGCATACATATACGGTGGTTGTCTGGGAGGTCGGCTGGACAGCGAAGAACCGGTCTGGCCGGTTGGCTCGGGCGGCCTGGACGGTTTCCTCGATCAGCTCAAGTCCCTGAAATTCTTCTCAAAAATCCGAAGTTAGATCGCCTCCAAAAATTCCCAAACTCTATTGAGATGATTCTTAGGTGTATTAGATGATATCCCCAAAGAATCAAACCCCAAAAACTCTGGAAATGATGCAGATCTGAATATCCATCTAGGGAAGTAGGGTTTTCTCAAGAAATTCTCCCTAGGGTGAAAAATCGTGCTCATGATTAATATGCCTGATTCACTTGGCAGGGTGTTCATCTGATGTCCTTTCACGAATTAAACCCAACACAACAACGCCAAAACCTCACGAACTCAAGATCGAGCAAAATGGTGAATAGGGGGAAGAAAAACTAAAAAACCAAATACAAACATCTTATATCAAAGGCTCAGGTCTCAGAGAGCATGATTGCTTTATTTCCATGATCTACCAGGTCTGGTAGTCTTATAGAGGATAACTTACAGAAAACTTAAACATAGACATAGTATTAACCTCCCGCATAGTGGATCTTAACAGCAGCAGAACTCAAATAAATATTGAGAAAACCTAGAAATGAGGGCCGGAGATATAGGAAAAAAATTGGGTGCAGACCCCTGCACCCAAACTCCGTGTAGACCCATCTTGGATATAAGCCACGTGTCCCAAAATGCCCATCACACGGTTAGGGGTGGTTGGCAAAAGGCCCACGAAAGTTGACCCACCGAAGTTTAAGCCTAAGCCAACCTCCCTTGACTGTGTGATGGGCTTTTTGGGACACGTGGCTTCCATCCAAGGTCAGTTTGCACGGTGGTTCAGTGCAGGGGTCTGCACCCAATTTTTTTCCGAGATATGGGCTGGTTAGGAGCAGTCATCCTCTTATGTATAGAGATATTACACAACCCCTTAAGCAAAATGACTATCTCCTAAATCAATCTTACTATTACTAATTAGAGGACTCAACAGAGCCTCCACGTTAATCTTCACCAAATGTGCTAGAAAAAAAGATAAATTCTAGAAATTCTCACATTAATCAGAAACATCCGCCCATCAAATCAAATACTCTAACCATCCATCACCGTTGGATCTATTTTATTTCCTGAGAAATTATCCACATCTGCCATTATAGATTAAAATCATATTTTCGAGAGAAAACAAACTTTGGCTGAGAGAATCTTGATCGGTCGTACCCACAGAGTCTAACGTTCACGGTTAGTTATTATTAATAAAATATTAAGACGAGTCCTATTAATGGCGTCACATGGTGATGCATTATCAAAATATTATTATATACAGTAACGATGTTAGTAGTTAGTTAATAAAATATTTGTATTAATGCTACGTACTCGGTCGTGCATGGAACGGAGGTGGACAAAACTTCGGCGAAGGAAAGTGCTCACCTCAACTTCTTATTGCAGGGCTCTTTGCGGAATGAAAGTGTGGAAAAGAGAATGCGTGAACGGATGATCCAAGTCCAGCAGGAAGCGACTCTCCATGTATAGGAGTAGAGCTGGGAGAATGGAGTACCAAGTTGACTGAGACAGGTCCTTTGTATATTTCTCGTTCATCGATGTAATATAACAACGCCGTTAAAAGATTTGGAATCACATGCATGCCCGCTTAATTAAGTCTTCACTAATCTATTCACAAAAGAAAAAAAAAATCAGTAATCTACACAGGCCGAGCGCCGGAACTGCCACAAAGTAATGAAGCTGGCCTGCTGGGGTCACATGCACGCAGATGTAGTGTTTGTCTCCATCGATCCAGCATTTCACGTGTCGTGTGCACGGTGATCCGCTGCAATTGTTTTCACTAGTGGCATCTCTCGATTTACGTACCCTACTCTGCTAGGCTGGCATGTTTTGTTCGAATCCATTCCTTGTGAATGGCGCCACCAACTTGCCATCATGCATGCATAAATACTACATACGAACAGTGTTGCTCCGTCAGAAAGTATTTTTTTTTAATTTTAACCCTTTTTTAATATAATTTTAAATCTAACACTGTCGATTTTTTTTAAACTAACACTTTTGGCCGCGCCTATTGCCCTGACGCGGCCAAATGCATGTGCCGCGTCATGCATGGTGGCACAGCAGAGGGCTGACGTGGCGAGGACCGGACTGGGGGACCGATGACGTGGCAGGTCCTGCCGCGCCACCGACATTGGCGCGGCTGGACCAAATATATACCGCGTGCGAGCCCGCCCGCCCGCACACACCCCTGCCCGCCCGCCCACCGCCGCCGCCGCTGCTAGCCGCACGCGCCCGCGCCCGCCCGGCCACGCCGCGCACGCGCCCTCCCGGCCTCGCCCCGCCCGTGCCCGCGCCCGCGCTCGCCCGGCCCGGCCTCGGCCGCTCGCCCACGCCGCGCCCGGCCAGTCCCGCCGCGTAGCGCCCGCGCCGGCCGCGCCATGAACGCCTGCGCGTCAAGGCCGCCCGTTCCTAAGGTACCTCCCTCTCGATTTCATATTTTTTTATTATTATTGATTTAGGATAATTAGTGATTTAGGATAGTTAGTAATTTAGGATAGTTAGGGTTTTATGATTGTTAGTGATTTAGGATAGTTAGTGATTTAGGATAGTTAGGTTAGTGAATTTGTTTGTGATTATCGTAGGTAGTTTTTAGGTTTGAGGTTGTGTGTTCTAGTATAGTTAGGATTTTGGGTTTAGGGATTGATTATGTATTTATTATTTAGTTTATAGTTAGTTATTTAGTTAGGGATTTTAGGTATAGATACTAGTTTATCCTAAACGCAAAAGGGTTTAGGGATTGATTATGTATTTATTATCTAGTATAGTTAGGATGTTGGGTTTAGGGATTTAGGCTTGTTAGGTTAGTGAATTTATTTGTGATTTGTTTGTGAACTTACTAATGTTAACTTGAATTTTGTTAATTTGAATACTCTAACGCTTTGTTTATCAATTTGTAACAGGATGGCTCCTCCCACGCAGCACCTGTTGTACCCCGTTCTTGAGGTGGAGTACGACGACCAGCACCGAGCACACATCTTGAGTGACAATGACGCAGAGGTGGCCTTGCCTCCTTTGAGGCCCCGCACGCACACCAGGGCGCATCAGTGGGACGACCATTATACGCCGTACATACGGCGTGCCGGCTTCCTCAAGCTTGATCGTGTTGTCAACCACGGTCTTTCGCCCCATGACCCAGCACTACTTACTACAGCTGTAGACAGGTGCGAGTGCATTCTTTGTACGTAAACTTTCTTCTAACAAATTTGAGGCAACTAATAGTCATTCTATTCTTATAACAGGTGGAGGCCTGAGACCCACACGTTCCACCTACCTTGTGGCGAGATGACCTTGACGTTCTAGGACGTGAAGGCTATTTTAGGCCTTCGGTTGGGGAGACTTCCAGTGACAGGGATAGTTGACAACGATCACTGGAGGGAGCTGGTGGCTCAGTTTACGGGCTTTCTTCCACTGGACGACGATGCTTCTAAGAAAAATAAGTGAGTAATTCAAGCCTATTTAATACTTGCATTGCTTTCCAGCTGGCATAGGGTCTCATTTTCTTTGATCAATTACAGGAAAAGTTCCGGTGTTTCGTCGTCCTGGATCACAGAGCGCTTTGATTACTTGGACCCATAAGCTGAGGAGGCTCAGATCGACATGTTCGCTCGAGTGTGGCTCTGGCACTTTCTTGGTGCTTTCCTCTTCCCAGACGCCTCGGGCAACACCATCAGCTGGATCTTCCTTGACATACTTCGCCAGCCGTGGGAGAACATAGCGGGGTATAGCTGGGGCAGCGCATTCCTGGCATGGATGTATCGACAGCTTTGCGTTGCCTGCCGTCGCACCTCAGGACAAGCGAACCTTAGGGGTTGCTCCTACCTACTCCAGGTTTGGTGTTGGGAACGATTGCCCGTTAGGAGGCCCCTTAATAATGGTTTACGAGTAAGTACTTTGGTTCATTATATTCTTCCAGGCAGTTAGATATGATGAGATTATTTATTGCTAATTCATTATCGTGTTCAATGCAGCGATGGAACGGGCATGATACACTCCCTATAGCTCTGTATATCGGGACGGAAGCACGATTAGTTAGAGGGAATGCGTGGCGCAAGTATAGGGAGTACACGGACGGTCTCGACGTCCTGACACAGCACCAGGTTACGCTCTCTATACTATCATACCAGTGTCTTCTTCGATGTATACTATATCACAATAACACAATTACAAAAATTTAGGTGTTTTGGTGTCCTTGGGATTCTCCGGAGCTCCAGGGCTATCTGAGTCCTGTCACTAGGGACGAGTCACACGAGTATCGCTGCGGCGTCCCTCTTATTTTCTTCCATGTGGTCGAGATTCACTTGCCCATCCGGGTCTGCAGACAGTTTGGAAGAATGACAGGCAGCCCACCACCGCTTTACTCCACAAACCAAGAATTGCACGGGTGCGTTATCGATTAATAACAATGCTACAATTTAGAGGTGTGCTTGGTACAACTAACATCATTTTGTTGCAGGTTTGACCGCAAGAAGAGGTACAAGACCAAGGATTGGCGCATGACACACAACTCGCACATCCATTTGTGGTAGAACAAGGTACCACATGCGGTCCTTGCTGGTCCTCCACACGACCAGCACACCTTCGACGAGTACCTGCGGTGGCTTCACAGGTCTACGAGGACACATATCAAGCCCCCGTACACTGACGTGGCGATTGCCGAGGACTCAGAGGAAGATATCATCAAAGATGTGGACGATGTTACCACTAGGGAGGACACACAGCTACAGAGAGCCCCGCTTCAAAGATACGTGGTAAGATACTTGAATGGTACAATTTGTTATCCTTTTGGTATTAAGTATGTGTACTAAAACTGTCCAACCGTGTTTCTGTACCCAGATGACACAATTGTCAAGGCTGTCCAACGAAGCAGCGTTCCGGCTTCACGAGTCTAGAGGGCATGGGCCAGGCGTTCTCGCGGCTTTTGTGGAGGTAAACATAAACTTGTCTGTTTCGAAAATGCTTCTTTAGTGTATATGCGTTTGGGTAGTGAACTAACTTTAACGTCTATTTATGCAGAAGGTGAAGAAGAGCTGCAGGAAGCTAGCTCAGAAGCTGAGCTGCATGGACGCTCCTTATGAGGAACCGCCACTCCCGGCGCAGTCGGGTGGTATGTCTTCAGCCTCTTTGAGGACACCAGCCGGCTCTTCTCAGCCGATGACCGGTGCCACTTCCGCGGTGCGTACACCACCACATCATAGCGCTAGGAAGGACCCTGCAACCGAGGACGAGAAGGAGGACGATAATGACGACGACGAACCCCTGGGCTTCCGCGGACAGCACGACCAGTGGGACGATTGGCCGCAGGACGAGATCGGCATGTCTCAGCTAGGTGGTGCCCCGCTTGGCACCCAAGTAGCCTCAAAGGTACTAACAAAGATAGTTTGTTTCAATACGTAGGCTCCATGAACTAACGATCATAAAGAATTATAAGTAATTGTGCGTATCATATACCTGCAGGGTACGAGCCGTACGCAGCGTCGACGCGACCATACCGACGTTGGCTACACTCCCAATGTGTTGCCAACAAATCCAAAGAGACAGAGGCGTCCGAGGGATCCTTATACTCCTGGGTCTTAGTTTGTTAGGGTATTAGCATCCGAAACTTGCGGGGTTATTTGGTTATGTTATGTCAAACTTATGTCAAAACAATGAATATGTTATGTGGCAGCTTTTCAACTTGCTTCTTATTCGTTTCTTTGCGTCGCAGCAGCACTGTGAGCGAGATAAAGTACCAACTAGTTCGAGAACCGGCAGTCCCGGCGTATCTGGACGCCGGTGGCAATTTTTCGTAATCGATTAGTTAAAATGGTGCATAACCGTATTATGAAAGACGAAAAACAAATCATTGACTTATCAAATTCTCTATTCGGTCGTGAAAAAAACTCAACAAAAGACGGGCGCGACTCGTTTCGATTCAACCATCCAGGTACCCCCAGGCGGGCGGCGGGCGCAGCGGCCAGGTGGTGTGGCTGCTCAGGCAGGCGGGAGGGCACGCGGTATTTATTTGGTCCAGCCGTGCCACGGATCAGGGCGCGGCACTGCCGCGCCAAGGTCGGTGGCGCGGCAGGACCTGCCACGTCAGCGGTCCCCGAGTCCGGCCGTCACCACGTCAGCCCTCTGCCGCGCCACCATGCATGGCGCGGCACAGGCATTTGGCCGCTCCATGGCAATAGGCGTGGCCAAAAGTGTTAGTTTTAAAAAAAATCGGACAGTGTTAAATTTAAAATTATATTCAAAAAATGGTTAAAAATAAAAAAAATTCTCAGTTTTTAGATAGTTTTTGATATATGTTAATTTAAAATCCATAGTTTTTAAAATCCATAGTTTTTAGATACTTTTTAGATAGTTTTTTAGATAGTTTTTTAGGTAGTGTTTGATATATATGTTAGATTTGAATGTATTAAAATTTAATTAGTAGTTTATTCTTAGTTTTTAGATAGTTTTTGATATATGTTAATTAGATTTAAATGTATTAAAATTTAATTAGTACTTTTTTTAGATAGTTTTTATTATAGTTTTTGATATATTTAGTAATTATTATTCTATCTCTCTCTCTATATGTGTTAGATTTAATTTTGATTTAGTAAAATTCTATCTATGTATATATGTTAGGTTTAATTAGATTTAGTAATTAATTCTATCTAGAGATTCTATATGTATACATATATATGTACTTAATTATTTCTATGTGTATATATACATGTACTTAATTATTTCCATGTGTTGAGAGAGAGAGAAAATTGTATCTAGAGAGACATTCTATGTGTTATCACATGCATATCTAGAGATATATACATATGCACTTATTCTATGTGTTGAGAGAGAGAGAAAATTGTATTATTCTATATGTATATATACATGTACTTATTTCCATGTTTTTTGGATCGAAAGTGTTTTTTATTCGATTCCAAAGCCTATACCTTATTATTGTTTATCCTTATGAAATATTATGTGTTATTATATTTAATTGGATTTAGTAATTCTTTATCACATGTACTTATGCTATGTGCCATAGTAATTCTATCTATGTGTTATCTTGAAGATACAAATGGCTGCTCCGGATGATAACTTGAATGATGACATAATGGCGAATATTATCAACGCCGGCACCAATGTGGATGACACGAGTCAGTACTTTGCTGATTATGATGATATCCTGAATATGCCGGTGGTTGAAGATCAACAAATTGTCGCGCAAGAAAATACTGACGAGGTATATTGGATTATCTATCATCTCTTATAGATGCATGCGTGCGTATATTTGTTGTTAATCGTTGTGTTTCTACTCATGTAGCCGGTCTCTGGATCTACATCAACCACCGGCAAGAGTAGGAAAGTCCGAGGGCCAAAAAAGCCATTAGAGGGCTGTTTCATAATATCAGAATTCGACACCGACACCGGCAAACCATTGGGACCACATGCTCAGACATATGTCAATCAATGTGGGTTCATTGTAAGGGATAGGATCCCAGTTAGTGCTCGTGAATGGAAGCAGAAGATATCCGCTCCTAATGTTAGTTTTGTATCTGATCGTGACAAGAACCTAGCTTGGAGAGATATCGCTCAGCATTTCACATTACAAGCAGATGATGCTTAGAAGGAGCTAGTGAGGGATTGGACAATGAAGAAGATGGCAACATTGTTCCAGAGTTGGAAGAAGACATTGTATAAAAAGTTTATCTTGAAGAATGAAACGCCGAATTTCAATGCTAAGGCGTTTGTCAAGTTGGAGTCCCATTGGGATGACTTCGTACAATACAAGACATCTCAAGAGAGTGAGGAACGTGTGATGTGGAATTAGCAGAATGCCCAACAGAAGCAATACCATCATCGCATGGGATCAGGTGGTTATAGGAGTGCTATTCCCAAGTGGCAGAACCTAGAAGCAGAGATTACTGCCAAGGGAATCATACCTGAAATAATAGAGAAGAACTGGCCTCAACGCGCGAAGAATTGGTTCTACGCTCATGGGGGAAGCCTAGACCCAGACACTGGCAAGCTAATTTTTGGCCAAAAAATTGAGAGAGCAACATAGAGACTAGCTCATGCTAGGGAAGAAGCTGATAGTGGTGTTTTCAAGCCTAACAGAGAAAAATGATGAATTGACATATGCCCTAGAGAATCCCAAACATGGTGGTCGAACAAGAGGCTATGGGGCAGTTCCGTGGCTACAAGCATTCCCAGCAGACAGGAATACCTACAGAAGCCGCCAGAGAAAGATGGATGAGGAGGCAGACCGAATCCGTGTATTGGAGCAATTTGTTAATGAGTCATGATAAGCATTGCTTGAATCACGTGAACGAGAAAAATCTCTTGAGGCAAGAATGTAGGAGGAGATCAAGAGGCAAGTGCAGCTAGCAATGAGTCAAATGCAATCGACGCCGGGAGTCACCATTAGCCCCGTTGGTCAGATGAAAAGCAGTTGTGCTTCCACGGAGCTGCCAGTTATTCAAGGTGATGCTGGGTTGCGCTTCCCTGTTGATGACATTACCGAGCCTCTAACAACATGTGAGCTGCACATTCCAGATGGTAATAATGCATCAATCATGGTGGCTGTCGGGATTGTATCTCCAATAGACCGAACGAAGACACCAAGAATCCATGGGTCAATTATTCAACCTGGATATGCTAGCATCTCGGTCGATAGAGTGCTCAAAGGTTACAGCAATGTTCCTCTTGACATTGAAGGCGGTGATGGGGAGAAGACACTAGGAGAAGCAGAGAAGACATTTATTCAATGGCGCAAATGCTTCATCATCATTCCTGGGGCGCCACCGCTTCCCCTACCTCACCTAGGTATGAATGATAGTGAATGAAATATTATTTTTCCATTAATTTTATATTAGCTTCAAAAATAATTGACCACAACTTGTTTTGTAGCAGGGTCTCCCCCCAGCCTAGCCCAATCATTCATTCCCCATCTCATCACAGCGTCGCGGGGGGCAAGATGACTTCATCCCCACGGCGATCTCCAACTCCTACACCGGCCCCATCGCCTCCACAACGATCTCCAACTCCTACACCGGCCCCACCGCCTCCACAACGATCTCCAATGCCTCCACACCGGACTCCAACACCGGCCTCATCGCCTCCACGCCGGTCTCCAACACTGCCCCCACCACCTCCACAGCGACGCACTACAAAGACGTCTAAGGTCCCAGCGGCAAAGAAGACCCCAAAAAAAGAGTTATTTCTCAAGAAATACTTCCTAAAAAGACTGATGAGCAAATAGCAGCTAAAGAAGGCAAAAAAGTGAAAGATTTTTTTATAGATATCCAAAAGCAGAGACAAGCGAAGCTTAAGGAGAAGTCGTACTTTTACATACCACGAGATCAGTTGAGGCAGAAGGTCGAAGCTCACAAGAAAAAGATGCTTGAAGTTCATAAGCCATCGCCGCTATCAGACTATGACCGCTCCCTCGTGAAGTCACATGATGCACATAAGAAAAGGAAAAGAGCAACAGGGAAGGATGTCCCACAGCTCGGACAACAGAAGCAACCAATGCAAAATCTTGTTGTTGCTAATCAATATGGTTTCAACATAGAAGTCTATCGACCAGACAACTCTAGAGAAGTGTCGGTTCAAGACCTTAATGTTTTTTTTGAACAAACTGGTTTAACCTTGGATCAAGTGACGGGCAAAGCTCCAATCCAGAACCTGGAAGTTGATACCTGGAAGACTTATAAATTTGGCAAAAGTCTGTACAACCCGGCGGCTCTGAATGAATTGGGTACGCAAATGTACTTGCTCAATAAGTGATACATGCATGCGTGTGGCAGGGGTGAGCAGTGGATCTTTGTCAGATTTAGAGACCATCATTACTTTCGTGGAGATGACATCTTACATATTAGTTTCGAAGAATTGCATCAACTATTCCACTTGGACGCTCTGGACAAATCAATCATTAGCACCTTTTGTTTGTAAGTGATTCTTACTTTTATTTAATAAACTCACTTCTATGCGTACGTGTATATAATTATCCTCACATGTAACTTATATTTATATATAGATTCCAGATGTCAGAGCTCCAAAGAATACAAGACACCAGTGTTGGCTTCATTGATCCTTATATCGTATTCAAAACCGATATTATTGTCAAGGACCACTGGGTATCTGAAGCACAGACGAATATCATGAAGTTCTTCGTGAAGCAGCATGACAAGACAACAATACTTTTCCCGTACAACTTTGAGTAAGTGTTAATAATAATGTAGTCTACACATTTTATGTAATATCAATACAACTTATATGCATGTACGTGTGTGTATAAACCAATGCATGTTTCACTGGATACTCATTGTCATTGAGTTAAACTCAAGTCAGTTAGTAATCTTGGACTCATTGAGAAAAGAGCGAGCACTATACCAAGATATGATAGACATTATCCAGGGGTAATTTCGATCTCTCGCGCACAACTATTATTGAATAGACTTTGCCATAATTTATTAACGATTGTACATTAT
Organism: Miscanthus floridulus; assembly: GCF_019320115.1. Lineage (NCBI taxonomy): Eukaryota > Viridiplantae > Streptophyta > Magnoliopsida > Poales > Poaceae > Miscanthus > Miscanthus floridulus. Next base: position 131,311,023 of record NC_089589.1, read on the forward strand.
TGGTCGCACAGGGTTTGGAAAGAGTTTATTCGGCAACACCGCAAGGATTGCAAGGCACCACTTAATGTAGTTGAAATACCAGTAAGTAGTACTATATATACTTCCCCACGTGTTTAATTACTATATCGTACTTCAATTTACGTGTGAGATGATGAGAATAATCTTCTTCTCGTACAGTGGTGTTTGCGGCAGGAACCAGGTAATAACTTGTGTGGATACTACGTTTGTGAATTTATCACTGCATACATAAGAACTCCTGAAGATGTCCTCGGAGTACGTATATATCAATTTTTTATTTATTTTTAAATGAATATATATATATGTATTAATACTTTTCCTTTTATTTTAAATGCAAGACTGAATGGTTGAAACGAAGGGTCATACAAAAAGACCACCTGAAAGCAGTTCAAGAGTCAATAGCAGGATATCTTCTAGAAAAATTGGTAAATCCCAACGGCAAGTTCTACTTTGATCTAAGGAACTAATGATGTAAATTAAATGTTTATTGATATCGTTATTTTCGAGAACAAGATTATGAAAGTGTTGTATATATACATATATATCTATAATATATATAGTTTCATACTTTATTCGAATATAATAATGCTCGAGATGAGAATTAGATGTAATTATATGCGTGCGTGTATTTATATTAGCAGCGTAGAATGCGTACATAAAAACATATTATATATTAAACAAATATGTGTAACTGAACTGAAAACAAATTAAACAAAAAAAAGAAAAAGAAAAGGAACCTTTAGTCTCGGTTGGGGTTACCAACCGGGACTAAAGGGTGTGGCCACGTTTGCTCGGCTGGAGGGCCTTTAGTCCCGGTTGGTAACACCAACCGGGACTAAAGGTCCCTCTTTAGTTCCGGCTCGATGGCCCGGGACTGAAGGTTCCACCTTTAGTCTCGGGATCATTGTCCCGGCGCGGTAACCGGGACTAAAGGCCGTTACCGCCCGGGACAACAAGTCCATCCTGTAGTAGTGTAATAATACTTTCAGCCATAGCTTATCAGTCAAACGAACAGGGCGATTATTTTCACTAGTGGCATCTCTCGATTTACGTACCCTACTCTGCTCTGCTTTGTTTTCACTAGTTTGAGAAGTTAGAATTTTCTTATATTTGATCAAATTTATAGAAATTCATACCAAATTCTTTCGCCAGCCGAGAACTGCTTTCTCTGCGTTCCTGGAGGGCAGACGTGGGGCCGACGCTGGTGGAGGTACATGAAAGGACTGTGTGAAATCAATAATCAAAGAAAATCTAGCAAGTAGTAGGTTTCTTATAATAGGTTTTGTGTCCTGTCATCTATCTTCTCTATCCTATCATATGCCTATCACATCTTGGTCCTCGTGTAGACATAGGTTTTTTATAACATATTGGTCCTCATGTAGGCATAGTTTTTTATAACATATGTAACCTCAAAAACAGAAAAATCATGCAAGTACACTCTTCATCACCATTTATAATAATAAGTGTTGGATCAGTATTGTTTTCTAAATAATTACTAACCTCTGCTGTTATGAACTGGGTTTGAACTTAACTTGATGATAAAAAACTCTAGTAATAATTAAAATCTCTAGTAATTTGAAATTTGAAAATTAAAATCTAGGCATAGGATGCAACAAGTAGTTCCACTATAACTAAAATGAAAGTTTTAACTAAATAGATATTGAAGATACACTGAGGTGTCATGTTGAGGGGAAGAACTATGTATATGGAAGACAAAACATATGGATCAATAATTGATAGGTTTATCACAATTGAAGAGAAATCACATAGTATCTATACACATGTTGAGTTCCAAAATGAACAGAACAAAAAAACATGCTAATTAATATACATATTTTTATTAGTTATAGTTATAATATGAACTCTGATACTTATGTCTTATCTAAGATTATAGGCCACGCAAAAGCACAGCTGAGAGCAAGTATAATAGCGGGCTATAAGCTGGCTAAATGCTGAGGTAGAGGAGAGGGGAGAGGAGAGAGAGGAGAAACGGGCTGCAAGCTTATAGTTGGCTTAGGCACAAGAACAAAAAAAACTTTATGAGAGAGACAAGTAAACCATGTATTAATAGTAAGAGCTAACTATTATATGAGTAAGCTAAGAAAAGACTAAAGAACATAGCAAGCCGGCTGTATTATTAGCCTTGTTCCGCTGTCCTAGACGGGCTCCGCTGTCCTAGACAACGAAGTACTCCTATATATTAAGCACACATTTTGATATTTAGTTGGATAGTTCCATGAACGTGGAGCCTCCACTAGTAGAGAACAGACCTTTGATCCTCGGTCAAAATGTTCTCTAGTCCCGGCATTTTTTGCGCCCGGGACTAGAGAGACCTTTAGTCCCGGTTGGTGGCTCCAACCGGGACTAAAGGTCCCTGCCCAATGGCTACTGCGCCAGACAGAGGTGGCAGGGACCTTTAGTCCCGGTTGGAACCACCAACCGGGACTAAATGTAGACTTTTACTTCCGGTTGGTGCCTCCAACCGAGAGTAAAGGTCTACTCCCGGGCCGTGGTTGTGCCGGGGGTTGGAAAGTTACCTTTAGTCCCAGTTAGAGCCACCAACCGGGACTAAATGTCCCCCCTTTATATCCCGGCCGTCTCCTTCTTCCTCCCTGAGCCTGAGCTCAGCACATTTTCAAGCTCACTGCACTAGTGTTCTTGCTTCCTCCCTCTATTGTTCCTCCATCCATTCTTCGATTTCTCTGTCGATTTCTTCGATTCCTCCGTCGATTCTTCAGTTGTAAAGGTTACCAATCTCATACTCTCATTTTTCATCATTGGCTTATCTCATATTGTTCACTATATATATATATTGTTTTTATGGTGTTTTTTTTTATTTGTAAACAATTTGTGCTCAAAATAACTTATAGTTTGCATATTTGGATGAAGAAAGGTTAAAGTAGGTATTTAAAATTAGTATTCACTTTTTATTTCTAGCATGCATAGCACACTTCATTGTTTAGAGATATAGATAATTTTATAGTTTTTAATTTTATTTGTTTATAAAATGAGAAATTTATAGTGTATTAAAAAATGAGTATAGAGAGTAGATGGCAACTGCTTCCGGGTCCTCGGCCTCTCATGGGTTTCCAAAGCGACTTAGGCCGAGCCTCCCTCTCATTCTATGCGGCAAGTGTCGTGATGAGACGAAGATTGTGATGGAGTACCGAGTGAAGAAGGAGGGTCCCAACAATGGTCGTATCTTCTACAAGTGTCCGGATCACAATGTGAGTTATTTTGTCATATTTTATGATTATGGTTAGTTTATACCTATTTTCATGATGGTTGTGATTAAAGTTCTAATTTTTTGTTTTAATTTCAGTGGGATGGCAGTGGACGATGTTCAGGCTTCTACTGGGAGGAAGAGTATGTTGAACTCATGCAAAAATATCTTTCACAACAGGCAGATACGGCGGCTAATGAGGCAGTGATCCAGCCGAAGAAGCCCAAAGATGTTGCACAATTGGGGGATCTGTCTGTTTTAGTTGAGATTGGTCGCGAAATCCTTGTGCTCCTGAAATGTATTTTAGCTTTAGTTCTTTTAGTGGTAGTTGGGATTGTCTACATTGTAGCGATGCTTTCATAAATTTGTACCTTTTGTGGTGGCACGCATGTTGTATAAATAATTAATTATGATCTAGGTTTTAATATGGTATTTATGTCATGTAATGCAGATGAGCCGGCATTGGATGTATAATGCTGATCGCCGCTCCCAAGAGTTCATTGACGGCGTGCATTCTTTGTTACGTGCGGCCGAGGCAAACAAACACGACGGTTTCATGTGCTGCCCATGTGCCATATGTAAGAATACGGTGGAATATCCTTGCTCAAGGACTCTTCATTCACACTTGTTCAAGTCGGGTTTCATGCCAAACTATATTTGTTGGACGAAGCACGGAGAAACTGGCATTGTAATGGAAGAAGGTGAAGAAGAACAATGGGACAACAATGATATTATTCCCGATGGTGTGTGCTTCAATGATACTGCAATGGGAGATGCTAAAGAAGAGGTAGCCGTAGAAGATGAGCCTGCTGATGATCTTTGTCAGGTCATTCATGATGCACAAAGAGAATGTGAAAGTGAAAAGGAGAAGATCAAGTTCGAGCGGATGCTAGAAGATCACAAGAAATTGTTGTACCCAACTTGTGATGCAGGGCAGAAAAAGTTGGGAACCACACTAGAATTGCTGCAATGGAAGGCAAAGAATGGTGTATCTAACAAGGGATTTGGAGAGTTACTAAAAATCCAAAAGAAGATGCTTCCGAAGGACAATGAATTGCCCGCCACTACCTATGAAGCAAAATAAGTTGTCTGTCCTATGGGGCTAGAAATCGAGAAGATACATGCATGTCCTAATGACTGCATCCTGTACCGTGGCAAAGAGTACGAGAAATTGGATGCATGCCTGGTATGCCATGCATCACGGTATAAGATCAGGCGAGATGACCCTGGTGATGTTGAGGGCGAACGTCCGCTGAAGAAAATCCCTACCAAGGTTATGTGGTATGCTCCTATAATACCACGCTTGAAACGTCTGTTCAGAAACAAAGAACATGCAAAATTGTTGCAATGGCACAAAGAAGAACGTAAGGTAGACAATATGTTGAGACACCCTGCTGATGGGTCCCAGTGGAGAGCAATCGACAGAGAATTCCCGGAGTTTGCAAATGATGCAAGAAACATAAGGTTTGCTTTAAGTACAGATGGTATCAATCCTTTTGGAGAGCAGAACAGTAGTCATAGCACTTGGCCTGTTACTCTAAGTATCTACAACCTTCCTCCTTGGTTATGCATGAAGCGGAAGTTCATTATGATGCATGTACTCATCCAAGGCCCAAAGCAACCTGGCAATGATATCGATGTGTACCTGAGACCACTTATTGACGAACTTCTCATTTTGTGGAATAAAGAAGGTGTACATGTGTGGGATGAGTACAAACAGGAACACTTTGATCTGCGAGCATTGTTGTTCGTAACAATCAATGATTGGCCTGCTCTAAGTAATCTTTCAGGATAGTCAAACAAGGGATATAATGCATGCACACACTGCTTCGATGATATTAGAGGTGTATTCTTGAAAAAATGTCGAAAGGTCGTGTACCTTGGCCATCGTCGATTTCTTCCTACAAATCACCCCGTAAGAAAGAAAGGCAAGCATTTTAAAGGGAAGGCAGACCACCTAACCAAGCCTCGCAACCGAACCGGTGAGGATGTACTTGATATGGTCAATGATGTGAAAGTCATCTTTGGAAAAGGACATGGCAGCCAACCTGTTCCAAACGACACTAACGGTCATGCACCCATGTGGAAGAAGAAGTCTATATTTTGGGACCTACTTTATTGGTAAGTCCTAGAGGTCCACAGCTCGATTGACGTGATGCACCTGACGAAGAATCTTTGTGTGAACCTGCTAGGCTTCATGGGTGTGTATGGAAAGCCTAAGGACACATTTGAAGCACGACCGGACCTGCGTTGTTTGAGAGAAAGAGACAACCTGCATCTAGAGAAGACAGATGATGGACTCCATTACCTACGTCCTGCCAGCTACACTCTAAGCAAAGAGGAGAAGGAAATCATGTTTGATTGCTTAAACAACATCAAGGTACCATCTGGATTCTCCTCGAATATAAAGGGTATTATAAATGTGCCAGAGAAGAAATTCTGTAACTTAAAGTCCCTTGACTGTCACGTTCTCATGACGCAATTACTTCTAGTTGCATTAAGAGGAATTCGACCTCCAAATGTACGTCTAGCCACCGTGAAGCTATGTGCATTCCTCAATGCAATTTCTCAGAAGGTAATTGATCCAACTGATCTAGCAAAACTATAGAATGATGTGGTTCAATGTCTCATCAGCTTTGAGTTGGTGTTCCCTCCTTCCTTCTTTGATATCATGACACACCTCCTAGTTCACCTAGTCAAGGAGATTTTCATTCTTGGTCCAGTGTTCCTACACAACATGTTCCCCTTAGAGAGATTCATGGGAGTCCTGAAGAAATATGTTCACAACCATGCTCGCCTAGAAGGAAGCATCACCAAGGGCTATGGAAGAGAAGAGGTCATTGAGTTCTGTGTTGACTTTATTCCCGACCTTGACTCGATTGGTGTTCCTGAATCAAGACATGAGGGGAGACTAAGCGGAAAGGGGACACTAGGGAGGAAAACATATATTGGTACGGAGGATGATTATTTCAATAAAGCGCACTACACAGTTCTATAGAACTCCTCTTTGGTAGATCCGTATATTGAGACACACAAGGATCTCTTATGATCCGAGTTTCCAGGGAAGACTCAAGCTTGGATTACGCGTAAGCACATAGAAACTTTTGGCGGTTGGTTGCGAAAAAAATGTCAAGGTGATGAGAGCATCCATGAGCAACTTTATTTATTAGCTATGCAACCATCATGGCATATTGTCACATACAAAGGGTATGAGATAAATGGGAACATATTCTACACAGTAGCCCAAGATAAAAGGAGTACCGACCAAAACAGTGGTGTCCACATAGATGCCACAGACCCGAATAGGAATAAGCAGATATATTATGGCCGCATAGATGAAATATGGGAACTAGAATATGCACCTACTTTGAAGATCCCATTGTTCAAGTGCCAATGGGTCAAGGTGACCGGAGGCGGGGTAACAGTAGATAACGAGTATGGAATGACAACAGTAGACCTTAGTAATATTGGGTACAAAGACGAACCATTCGTCCTTGCCAAGGATGTGAATCAGGTGTTCTATGTCAATGATATGTCTACCAAACCAAAAAGAGGGAAAAACGATAATGACTCAACCAAAGAGCCAAAGCGCCACATAGTTCTTTCAGGGAAAAGAGTCATCATGGGAATTGAGGATAAGTCGGACATGTCAGAAGATTATGAAAAGGATGACCGAATTCCGCCCTTCAAAGTGAACAAAGACCCTAGCATCTTGGTAAATGATGAGGACACTCCAAGGTTACGACGCGATCATAACCAAGGGACATACGTAAAGAAGAAGTTCACTGCTGTACCCACTTGATGATATAGTGATTTAATGTAGTGTGTGTTTGAGATATTATGTAATAATTGTGAATTCAGATGTTTATTATGTCGTGTTTCAAATTAAATCAATGTTTGATTTGGTGGGATTTCTCTCTCGAAAAGTTAAATTAGGATATTGAGTGATGAAAAATTAAAATATTAACGTTAAAATGATGTGAAAACAAATTTCCTGTCCAAAACCAATAGTTTTAATAATTTTAATTAAACACTACATTTTTCCATTAACAAAATAATAAATATTAGTTACATTATGTGTAACACCCTAGGTGTTAGCCTTGCATAACTTGACTTGCATAACATGAGCATGATCATCAAGCATTCATAAACAAGCATTTACAATTGAAACATTGGATTGAAACATACGCAACAATTGCTTGTTATTGCATGTTTCCTTGTACATATGCAAATGATCATGAGTGTATACCTGTAATTAGTTGATATGGATCACAACAACATGTAGCAACACATAGGTTAGCAAATAGGACATGGTTCATGAAGTCACCTTTCATGAACCAACACTTAAGATTTCATGTGATTAAACTAAATAGCACTATGAGTGACTAATACATGAAATGATTGTATGACCTTGCAATTTGCTTAAACATGTTTAGAGTATCATTATGAACAACTTTGATATTCATGGTTAGCGGTAAATAGGTCATTAAGCCATAGTTTGAAGTGTATCATCATTTAAATGTGACATGTTTGACCAAGTTTGAACTTGGTGTTAGAGACCTTGCATGGAGAGGTCACTAAAGCAAAGTTGTAGTGTTTGGCATGGGGAACAACTTTTATTTTTGGGTCCTTGACTGATTTAGCTCCTAACATGCTTGAATTGGGATCACAAGAATCAGCAAAACCAATTGTTATTTGAAGGCAGAATTGGAAGACAAAGAGGTGGAGCCTGAGGAAGGAGATGGTCCTATCTCTGACCTCGATAGTGATCATGACGAGGATTAGACCGCGTAGTATTTAGTATAAGTACCTAATGTATCATCATTGGTTATGTAATGGACCCGTAGTTGGGATTTGGTGTTGGTAATTTGAACTATCATGTAAAATTGTTATTTGCATGACTATTGCACGTTCGGTCAAAACTCTAATTCCCGTTGAGCTATCTGAGCTCATGATTTGGATATTAACGTGCTACGAGTCCGATGAGCGATAAAATTGGTGGTGTCATGTTGCGAGAATGAATTGTTATGCCTCTGTTTTTATTGTGAATTTGAGAGTTTTCTCTAGTAATTTCAGTTTGGCATGATTATGATTCATCTGCAATCTTGTGGCATCAACCGATTATGAGCGGTGTTGTTGCAACATCGCAGATGACGCGCACCCATGCTAGAGCGGGTAGCAACCAGGGCGGCAATAATGATGACTTACCACCACCGCCGCCGCCGTTCGCTCCGGAGTTCTTTACCCAGTTCTTGGGGAGCCAAAGGACAATGGAAGAAGCTCTGCGCCTCATCGCGCAAAACATGGCTCGTGGTCACCCACATCAACTAGGGGCCGAGCCAAATCAGCACAGTACATTCAAGGAATTTTTGGATACGAAGCCTCCTATCTTCAAGGTGGCTAAGGAACCACTGCAGGCAGACGAGTGGCTCAACACCATTGAGCAGAAGTTTCGTCTGCTAAGGGTCACTGAGCATCTAAAAGCTGAGTATGCTTCTCATCAGCTGCAAGGACCAGCAAGGATCTGGTGGACACATTTCCTATCATCTCTGCCTGCTAATGCACGAGTGACATGGGAGCAGTTCAAGCTAGCTTTTAGGGGACATCATATTCCCTCGGGCCTAATGCGCATGAAAGCGGCTGAATTTATGAGGCTCACTCAAGGAACGAAGACCCTCACAGAATATATGCACGCATTCAACAACCTATCCAGATATGCTCTAGGTTTTGTGGATATTGAGGAGAAAAAGATAGAGAGCTTCAAGCGGGGCCTGGGTACCAAACTGATGAAGACCATGGCCAATTCTAGGTGCGCCACGTACAACGAGTTTATTAGTGATGCTTTGACCTAAGAAAACCACAATAACATGCATGCCGTTGCTAAGGGTCGCAAGAGGGCATTCGAGGCAGGTGCCTCCGGATCTTCACAGTCAAAAGCGCCTATCACAGCTAGGCCACAATTCTGTCCACCTGCACCCAAGTTTAGGCATCCACCACCTAAAGCTCAGAACGTCAGACCTCAAAAACCATTCCGTAAGGCGTTCACTATTGCCTTACCAAAGGGGACTGGCAGTCAGGGGAGCTCCACAGGACCTCAGAATAATCAGCCATGTTTCAACTGCAATCAAATGGGTCATTGGGCCAAGGAATGCCCCCACCCCAAGAAGAATGGCAACCCGAATCAGAACAATCAAAGGCAGGTGAATGCAAGGGCACGTCCGGGATACGTGCATTATACCGCTGTTGAGGAAGTGCTCACTGGAGAAGTTGTCACGGCTGGTATGTTTCTCGTCAACAAGCATCCCGCTGTTGTTTTATTTGATTCGGGAGCTTCTCATTCATTTATGAGTCAAGTATTTGCATCTAGACATGATCAGGAAATAATTGAAGTAAGCAAAGAGGGTTATAATATAAGTTCAGCAGGGGGTACTATTACTACCAAAAAGATAGTCAAAAATGTGCTCATCTCTATACAAGGGAGGGAGTACACAACGGATTTGATAATATTGCCCGGGTTATCGATAAGTGTAATCTTAGGCATGAATTGGATGAAGTATCATGGTGTTCTTATTGACACCAGCACCCGTACTATTATGCTGAGAGAACCAATGGGAGGGAATGCTTTTCTAGTACCACTCTCCCGCAATTTTGAACTCCAACATTTAGTTTGTGCTATCCAAACCACCACACTTTGTGATATCCCAATGGTTTGTGAGTTTCTGGATGTATTTCTAGAGGAATTACCAGGCTTACCACCTGATAGGGATGTGGAATTTAAGATTGAATTAGTGCTAGGTACGGCACCCATATCAAGAAGGCCCTATAGAATGCCACCCAATGAGTTAGCGGAACTTAAGGTACAATTACAAGATCTATTGGACAAGGGTCTTATCCAACCAAGCTCATCTCCGTGGGGATGTCCAGCATTGTTTGTGAAAAAGAAGAACAAGTCACTGAGAATGTGTGTAGATTACAGACCACTCAATGTTGTGACCATCAAGAACAAATATCCGTTGCCTCGCATCGACATCTTGTTCGATCAGCTAGCGAAGGCAAAGCTATTCTCAAAAATTGACTTGAGATCAGGTTATCATCAGATAAAGATCAGACCAGAGGACATACCTAAAACTACTTTCTCTACTAGGTACGGCTTATATGAGTATTTGGTTATGTCTTTCGGACTAACAAATGCTCCAGCCTACTTCATGTACCTGATGAACTCGGTATTCATGCCCGAGCTCGACAAGTTCGTGGTCTTGTTTATCGATGATATATTGATTTATTCCTAAAATGAGTCAGATCATGAAGGGCATCTGAGGATTGTTTTATCCAGATTGAGGGAGCATAAGCTATATGCAAAATTTAGCAAGTGTGAATTTTGGTTGAGCAAAGTACCTTTCTTAGGTCACATCTCATCAAGGGATGGAATCTCTGTAGACCCATCAAAAGTACAAGAGGTCATGGATTGGAAAGCCCCAACTTCGGTTCATGAAGTTTGGAGTTTTCTAGGGTTAGTAGGATATTATCGTCATTTCATTCTAGATTTTTCAAGGATAGCTAAGCCCCTGACTAGACTACTTTAGAAAGATGAGAAGTACAAATGGACACCAGAATGTGAAGCAGCTTTTCACACCCTCAGAACTTTGTTGACTATTGCACCTATGCTAGCACAACCAGACATTGAAAAGCCTTTTGATGTATTTTGTGATGCATCGGGAATAGGTTTGGGATGTGTGCTTATGCAAGAAGGAAGAGTTATCGCATATGCTTCTCGGCAATTGAGAAAGCATGAAGTCAACTACCTTACACATGATTTGGAACTTGTAGCAGTTGTTCATGCATTAAAGATATGGAGACATTATTTGTTGGGCAATGTATGTCATATATATACTGACCACAAAAGTCTCAAGTATATCTTTACCCAACCTGAGTTGAACATGAGACAACGAAGATGGTTAGAGCTAATTAAGGACTACAATTTAGAAGTGCACTACCATCCGGGAAAAGCTAATGTAGTAGCAGATGCACTCAGTCAAAAGTCTCATTGCAACACTAAAGAAGCATTATTGGAAGATGGATTCAACTTGTTACACCCTGCGGTACTACACAATATCACGATCAGTTGTTCACTTGAGAGCAAAATCATAGAGCTACAGCAGACAGATGTTGGAATAAGTCACATCAAAAGAAAAATGCAAGAGCAAGAGACCAAGCATTTCAGATTGGACAAAAGAGGTGCGTTATGGTTTGAGGACCAATTTGTGGTACCAAAAGACCGTGAGCTGAGGAACCAAATTTTAGATGAAGCTCACTCGTCCAAATTGTCTATCCATCCGGGTAGTAGTAAGATGTACCAAGATTTGAAAGCCCATTTTTGGTGGACTAAAATAAAGAAAGAGATCGCAGCCTATGTCGCTAGGTGTGATAACTGCAGTAGAGTAAAAGTTGTTCATATGAAATCTGCCGGATTACTTCAGCCATTGCCTATTCCAGGTTGGAAATGGGAGGAAATCGGCATGGACTTTATCACAGGCCTTTCAATGACACCACAAGGTCATGATTCAATATGGGTTATTGTTGATCGTCTCACCAAGTCAGCATATTTTATACCCGTGAACACAAGGTATATAGTTGGGAAATACGCTGAGATATATGTTTCTCAGATCGTGAGACTGCATGGAGTAGCTAGGACTATAATCTCAGATCAAGGACCACAGTTCATAGCTCGTTTCTGGGAGCACTTACATCAGGCTTTGGGAACCAAGCTAATCAGAAGTTCGGCATACCATCCGCAAACTTCAGGATAGACGAAGCGAGTAAACCAAATGTTAGAAGATTTGCTTAGAGCTTGTGTTATATCTTCAAAGGGTTCATGGGAGAAATGGTTACCTTTAGCTGAGTTCTCCTATAACAACAGTTATCAAGCGAGTATCAAGATGGCTCCATTTGAAGCATTATATGGTAGAAAATGTAGAACTCCATTGAATTGGATTGAGCCCGGTGAAAGGAGATACTTTGGTATTGACTTTGTCAATGAAGCTGAAGAGCAAGTACATGTCATCCAACAACATATGAAGGTAGCTCAATTGAGACAAAAGAGTTATGCTGATAGAAGAAGAAGACCACTGACTTTTGAAGTGGGTGACTATGTATACTTGAAAGTATCACCCATGAAAGGGGTGAAGAGATTTGGGATGAAAAAGAAGCTTTCACCTAGATATGTAGGGCCATACCAGATTTTGGAACGGAAAGGGAATGTTGCTTATAAGTTACAACTTCCACCTGAGATGAGTGCAATATTTGATGTCTTCCATGTTTCTCAGTTGAAGAGATGTCTTTGAGTACCTGATGAAGCTATTGCACCCACCAACGTACAACTTCAATCGGATTTGACTTATGAGGAAAAGCCAATTTGAGTATTAGAGGAGATGGAGAGGGTAACACGGAGTAAGATTATTAAGTTCTATAAGGTGGTGTGGAACAATCACAGTGAACAAGATGCTACGTGGGAAAGAGAAGATTATTTACGAGAAGTTTATCCCGCCTTTTTCCAAGAATGGTAGGTCTTGCAAATCTTGGGACGAGATTTATATAAGGGGGAGGGGCTGTAACACCCTAGGTGTTAGCCTTGCATAACTTGACTTGCATAACATGAGCATGATCACCAAGCATTCATAAACAAGCATTTACAATTGAAACATTAGATTGAAACATACGCAACAATTGCTTGTTATTGCATGTTTCCATGTACATATGCAAATGATCATGAGTGTATACCTGTAATTAGTTGACATTAAGTTTGAAGTGTATCACCATTTAAATGTGACATGTTTGACCAAGTTTGAACTAGGTGTTAGAGACCTTGCATGGAGGAGGTCACTAAAGCAAAGTTGTAGTGTTTGGCATGGGGAACAACTTTTATTTTTGGGTCCTTGACAGATTTAGCTCCTAACATGCTTGAATTGGGATCACAAGAATCAGCAAAACCAACATTTCAACACTTATAAAAATTTTGCTAAGTCATTGTAACTGACAGCCTGACAAGCTGACCTTTAGGGCGATATAACTTGATTTCGGTTGCGAATTAGAGCATGATTCTTTAACAACAAATGGAGCTGGTACATTGAGGTACAATTTTGGTTTAGACTGGGTGCGCAAATACTCCACGGATTAGAAGTTTGATTGACATGAAAACACGCTGTCAGGCGGCCATCGCATTTTCTGATGAACTGAATCATATCCGAATCGCTGTCTTCGGTGGCCGACCAGAACAGAGTTCGCGCGCCGCGTGGAGGTCCGCAGCGGCAGCACGTCGCCGCCGTCTCGCCGCGTGTGGCCAAGGCGGGCCAGAGAGCACCTTAACATCACCCACACCCGGTCGCACTCAGCCACGCTCAACAGTTGCCTCGCCTCGGTCTCCTTCTTCACCCGCCGTAGCAGCCGCAGCACCAAGCTTTTTCCCTGCCTCCGTCGAGCTCACCTGCGCTCACCGCCGCCCCATTCGCCATTCGGCCGTGCTCGCAGCTACGCCTCCACCTTCCCCACCGTTTCCACCTTGCAGCGCCTACGATTTCGCCTTTGGTAAGCCGCGTTTAGCTTTGCGCCATTGCGGGTTTGTCCTCGCCAAAGCTCCGCCATGGCCGCTGCCATGGCCGAGCTTCGTCGGAGCATCTCCGGCCATCTAGGTCGTTGTGACATAGAGTCAGGGTCACCGTGGTCCTGTTGCTCGCCTTGTTTGGCTTCGCCATAGCCGGAGATGACCGACACACGCTGTGCAGCGCCGCCGTGCCGCCATGGCCGCCGCTATCGTCACTAGCATCGACGGTAGGGCCGGCCAAGTAGTGCAAACGATGCGCCTGGTCGAGTAGGTCATACCGTGAAGACGTCACCGCCGGCAACCTCGCCGTCGGCGAGCTTTGGCCGCGCAACCGTTGCGCAGTGCCGCTGCCCTGTCTCGGTGTCTCTGACGCGTGGGGTCCTCTGTCAGCGGGTCCCATCGGTCAGTGGCAGTTAGAGAGTACGCTAGTTCATTTTGATTTCAGTTTTCATGTATTTTGTGATTTTTAGATCTCTAGTTTGGTAGCTTCAAAAATTGTGAAATAAATTTGGTAGTGTTCTTTAGGAAGTGAAGTATTTAATAAAAATATGATCTTGACACTTACAGTAGAAATTTTGGAAGATTTAAATGGAGATTTGAAATGTGTTTTTTAATGCATGCAAACTTGTTTATTTTATATCTAGAGTTCCTGGGCACCACAAATTATGAAATTTTTGGGGTAACCTATTCTTGACATGTATGAGCTCTGGTAAAAATTTTAGGATCAGTTCATGTATAGATTTGTAGTTATAGATTTTTCTTTTATAAATAGGTAATCCTTGTATGAATTTTTATCAATTATTTATGCATCCAATATTCATGAAATTTTTTGGAGGATATCCTAGTACCAAAAGGATGCTAAGAAAAATAGGAAATCTGTTGCTTGACACTTTTCACTAGGGTTTTCTATTTTTGCTATTTTAAGCCTTTCTGCCTTGCCTATTTTGTATAGAATGTTTTGCTATATAAAATGGCATGAAACTATTGCAATAGTCTTTTGGTTGCATTAGTAAGGCACTGTAAATTTTTCAGAATTTATGATGCACATTTGTTATATATTTATTATTTAACCTATGTATCTAAATAAAATAATAAAGGCATTTAAAGAAATAGTTTGGGCTTCACCATTAAGTTTTCTGGAGTGTATTTGGTATGCTTAAACTGTTGGTAGACTTTGTGTTGTCAAACTTTGAATAATTACATGAAGTAGAAGTATTGTTACTTTATAATGCGAATCGGAATAGTTTCCGGACAGATTCTAGAGTTTGATAAGTTGCATGATAAAAATGATGTTTACTGTAAAATGGTTAATAACAAAGTTGTAGGTAATTTTATAAGCTTTCCAGAAAGTCCAGGATCACTGCATTTGGATAATTAGAACTCCAGTTATGAGTAAAACAAGTAGCTGCTGTTTGTGAAGTAGTAGATGCATTGTTGAAGTAATTAATTACATAATCAAGAAGAGATATGCACCTACTCAGTAAACGCGATGCACTTGTTGTTACTTAAACCACATGTTGATAAGAATAATTGCAAGAATGCATTCTTCATGTATCATCACACCACCCTTGTTAACATATATGCATTCGCAATATCTTATGTCATATTCCTGCATCTAGGATCGGAGGAAGAAATAACGTTGCTGGAATTCGACGAGATAGAGGAAGGGGACCAGCAGGAGAATCCTCAAGTCGCAGCTCCCGAAGGCGTGGAGCAGAATCCTGAAGAGCTTCCGGAGTGTCCTGACCACCGCCCCACTTCCTTTCTGCGAGGCAAGCCGAGGAGCATTTTAAGTCTCCCAATATTTTACAAATGATTACTTAAGTACTTATGATTGATGCATTAGGTTATAAGAGTTGAATGGAACCACTTGATGCATATAAATTCCTTGTCCAGATATTACACCTTTAACCGGTATAGGTCCAGGATCGAATATATGCTTAGCCATGCTTAGACCGGTAGAAGTCGGGTTATGTCCTGTCACCTGCGAGATATAGGTGGATACCGGAGCACGGTTGGCTATATTTGCTATCGTGGAACAGAACCATGGAGTAAAAAGAAAATCGAGGCCGGGTGGAGTCTATGCGTAGGATGACTCATGTGATTCCGTCTGAGCCGAGTAAGGACCGTACCATTGTTGGCGCTTCTGACAAGATTGAACACATGCCTATCACTTAGTTGGCCGGATAACTCGTTCTGACCATGAAGCCGAGTAGCTCAACTCAGGCCGGGACCCGTTTTGTTGTGCGCTCCTTGCGGGGGGCGATCAGACTGAGCCCAAGGGTAGGCTAGGCCTGAACGTCCTGGCATCTAGTGTCCCAGATTGTGCGGCGCAGTACGGACCCGCGAAATGTGGACCTGAGTTGTACCAAAGGTGACCTAAGGCTACCTTCGCGCGGTATGCCTGGGTTTGTGTTAGGAATAAATTCCCAGCTGGTTGAAATCGATTCGAATCGCCGTCTCTCCCGGATAGTGAGAAACTTGGCTAGTCCCAGCATCGTAGTAACTGTGATATGGAACATGATGGTTCGGATGAATATGGAATTACAAGACCTACTATGGTTACTATTGTATGCTTTTAAATTGATATACCACATGTTTGGCACAGGATAGTTGCTAATCTAGAGATGAATAGTTATAATTAACTTGATAAAGGAATCAAAATTGTACAACTAAGTCAATTGCTTTTATGCAAAATGTTGTCGAGCTATCTCCACTTATACAGCCTTGCATAATCCTTGGAGTCATTTTATTTCTGGTTTATGATGGGTAAGTCTAGCTGAGTACCTTCTCGTACTCAGGGTTTTATTTCCCATTGTTGCAGATGGCACTGTGTACCATGGTTATTGCAAGAGTTGCTTCTATCCCACCGTGGATGAGGAGTAAGCCTTGGGCAGGCTTCCTTATTAATCTCTATCTTTGCTTTTGTGGACCGTGATCCTACTTGGCACTGTATCAAACTATGTTGGAAACTTTATTTTCAAACTTAGTTGCTTTCGCTTATCTATCAAACTCGGTTTGTAATAACTTTTATTCGTACTTTGATGATGAAAATGTATCTGTAAACTTTATGTAATATGTGGCATGTATGTTGAATCATGTACGATCTTGGTTGTTGTAATCGTTTATCGAGACCCGTCGTGGTACTCGACGGACTACCGGGTTTATATGGGTTCAAGTATGACAGTACGACCTCTTGCGGGCTGCCATTGTACTTGTACTCTTATAAATTGGTCGGTTCTGCAACATTATGTTTTATAATTATAACAAAAAATAAAAAAGTTAGGTTATAGATTTTTCCTATGTGCAATAAAGAAAAAAATCCATATTTTTAACAAAATAATTTTATGCCTTTTATTTAATTTACTATGTATTTAACAAGACTATTGCATTTTATTCAACAAATTTGCTCAAAACATGCGGGAAACGAAACTACAGCCCACCTTTACTCCTGGGTGGGAAGCTCACCCGGGAGTTAAGGTGGGCTGCAGTTTCGTGGCCCGCCAAAAAAAACCTTTACTCCCGGAGCGTGTTACCAACCGGGAGTAAAGGTATACTCCCGGTGCGTGTTACCAACCGGGAGTAAAGGTATACCTTTACTCCCGGTTTGTAACATGCACCGGGAGTAAAGGACCTTTACTCCCGGCTGGTGGCTAGCACCGGGAGTAAATCTCCCTGGTATATAAGCGCCAGTGCCTGGCGTAGATCGATCCCCTCCTCTTCTTCCTCGTTGAACAGCCGCCCTTTCTCCTCTTCTTCCTCGCGCCGCCGCCGGTCGCCACCCCACCTCGTGCCGACGACCTCATGCGGCCCTCCACCGCGCGCGCCTCCACATTCGTGAGGTGAGTTCTCTCAGCTTTCTCTCTCCTCCAGCGCGCGCCGCTACTCGTCCCACGCCGATCCCCGCGCCGACAATCGGCTAGTTCCTCCCGGCCCACCCAGGCGTCGTAGAACGCCTCCTTGTCGTCGGAGTAGGACATGCCGCCGGTGGGAGGGGGAGGACTTGGGCTCGTGCCTGACGGCGCTCAGTTGCGGGCGTCTGGTAGCATACCGTGGGACCAACAAACTCGTGCATTTTGGCGGCGGACGACAAACAGCCAGGCGAGTCCTCGGACGTACGTTCGCCATGACTCTCTGCACACCTCGTTCACATGTACAGCTGCGGCCGGTGACCGTCCCGCACTCCCGAGTCGTCGTCGTGTTCCCGAGCGGCGATCGCAGTCCCTCAGCGACGTCTTCCGTTGGATCAAACACGCGCAGAGGAGAGGTGGCGTTGAACGGTAGGATGGGCCGTTGTCCAACCTGATCCAAGTCCACGTTGGCAATGCAAATGCAAACACACACAATGCAAATCCCATCCCAAATTCAACGGCGAAACGAGGTCATTTTTGCTTTGCTTTGCTTTGCTTCCCAACAACCCTGCTCCAGAAACAAGCCAGCCGTCGGAACGCACGTGGGTACTCCCCGAACTCAGCTAGAACTTTCCGACGACCGATCGCAGCTGTGTGCCCATGTCATCATGTCTCGTGTTAGCAGCAGCGCCACTAGTCCAAGGTCAAATCTCCCGCGACGGACGGACCTAGAGGCAGATGAATTGAAGCCGCCTCTAGTTGACACATGCTAGCTAGATCAGCCAACCTCCCCAACCCTCCTCGCCGCGCCGTCCGTCTGTCCATCAAGGTGAGGACTGCGTGCGTGACCGGTGGTATAAATGTGATGCGCCGCGCGCCACTCAGGACCCGATCAAGGCATTAGGCAGGAGTATCTCGCGAGTCCAAATCCCCTGAGGAATCTGGAGGAATTCGTGAGAGCGTGAACAGTGAATTTCAGTCGTGAACAGTGAATTTCGACAGGTTTTTGCACCAGCTGAATGGCGCAGTTTAGTGACTCAGCAGAATCCGAGTTGTAAAGGGCTACCAAAAGCCACAAGACTCCTCCTGCCAGCACAGCAGCACCTGTGTCCGGTCCGTCCATCCGCAGTTACTTCACTTGCGACCTCGATCGTGACATGGCAGCGTTGCATTACCAACTCGCTTTGTCGCTTTACTTCTTCGAGTCACCGGGTTCAGACGCGAGCACAAGGAAACACAAGAAACCTACTGCTTTGATCGTATACGGTGGAGCACCGCCTCCCTCATTCGCCCTAGGGTTTAGGGTTTATACGGTGGAGCACCGCCGCCCTCGTTCGCCCTAGGGTTTAGGGTTTATACGGCGGAGCACCGCCGCCCTCGTTCACCCACGTGTACAAACATATACATGACGGAGCAGAGCACTGCCACTCTCGTCACACCGCCCTCTCTCGTGGCCTAGTCGATCAACATTCGTATTATCGTTATCATTAACGCTAAACAATCACACTAGGGCGAATTGTGTCGGTGACTAGGGCGAACCGCGTGGTTGATGTCACCGACGTGGTTCGCCCTAGTCACCAACGCAATTCGCCCTCGGCCGTTTATGTATAGCCCTAAGTCACCCTAGTACCGACGCAGTTCACCCTAGTGTGGCGACCCTAGTGTGGCGAATTGCGTCCGTGACCGAGGGGCAAGATTTAATAATGCATATTGTTCGTAGATTTTACGCATGTAAGCAAAGATTTGACGTACTATATATTGGTTTTGTTTTTTGAAGCTAGATGGCCGACTCGAGAAACATGGATGAGGAGGAGTTGATGATGAATTTGATCAACACTGGCACTCAAGTTGCCGGCGATGATGGTGCTAAAAATAACATGCAAGAGGATGCAGATGACGGGAGTCAGTACTTAGCTCTTGAACAAAATGAGCAACAACATATTGGCCAAGTATATATTTTTTATTATTAGCTATTTATATTATCATATGTCTTATGTGTGCTCATGACATTAAAAATAATGTTTATGTTTTGTAGCCCTCTGGATCGACATCAACAACTACAACGAAGAGTAAAAATGTTCGAGGTCCCAAAAAGCCATTGGAGGGCCGCTTCATCATCTCGGAGTTCAATGTGGATATAGGCGAACCGGGGGGGCCAAATAAAAAGAAATTCGTGCACCACTGTGGTTACCTTGTATGGGACCGGCTCCCGATCAGTACCCATGAATGGAAGAAGAAGACCAATGGTCCTCATATCAGTGTTGTCTCCGATCGTGACAAGACGTTAATTTGGAATGATGTCTTGGAACATTTCACGCTCCAAACAGATGGTTATGATGATATAAAGTGAGTTAGGGATTGGGCCACCCAGTTTCAGACTTGGAAGAAACACCTATACATGACGTATGTCAAGAAGAACATAGCACCAGATTTCACTGTCCCAGGCCCGATCTCAAAGCAGAGGCCCTAATGGGATGAGTTTGTACAGTACAAGACGTCGGAAGAGGGTGTGAGTCAGGTGATAAAGAACCAACGTAATGCCCAACAGAAGACATACCACCATAACTTGGGATCAGGTGGCTACCCGACTGCCATTAAGAAGTGGAACAAAATGGAAGCAGACCTTCTTGCCAAGGGTATCACACCAGAATCACTCGAGTGGGGAGAGCGTGCAAAGAATTGGTTTTTCGCTTATGGGGAACACTGGACCAGGAGACAGGGAAGTGCGTTTATGGCGCAAGACTGCAAGAAGCAGCAGAAAGATTGTTTTATGCTCAGAGAGCTACTGCTAGTGGTGCGTTCAGGCCCAACAGAGAGAAGGATGAACTGACATACGTCATCGGGACTATTGAACACGGTGGCCGAACTAGAGGCAAAGGAAGTGTCTCGTGGGAGCATGGATTCCCTCAGGACAGACCTTCCTACAGAAGCCGCCAGAGAAAGAAGGAAGAAGAGACATAGCGGCTCCAGAGGTTGGAGGAAGCGGTGCGTGAAGCACAGGAGCGGAAAAAAAACCTTGAAGCAAGAATATAGGAGGAAATCAGAAGGCAAGTGCAAATAGCAGTGAGTGCAAGCAAGCAGGCATCAGAGCAAGGAATCAACATTAGCCAATCTGTTCAGTTGAAAAGCAGCTGCGCTTCCACAGAGATACCAAATCAAGGGGACACAGGACTGCGCTTCCCTGTGGATGATGTCACTGAACCTTGTACATCGTGTGAGCTACACATTCCGAAGGGGAATTCCACAATCAAGGTGGTTATCGGTTTTGTTAATCCTATCGACCGAACCAAGACACCAAGGATTCATGGGAATATAATCCAAGAAGGATATGCTACCATCTCGATAGATAAAGCTGAAAAAGGTTTTAGTGATTTGACTCTTGACATTCCTGGAGGTGATGGCGAGAAGACTCTCGGAGAAGCAGAGAAGACATTCATTCTATGGCGCATGCGCTACATCATCATTCCCGGGATGTCGCCTCCACCTCCTCCTGAACTACCTCACCATAGGTGCGGATGAAAACACTACATCATTAATTTATATTGATTTAAATAATTAACAATCTGCTCATAATAATATGTCATTCCTTTTTTTGTAGCAGATCCTCCCCCAACCTAAGTCCAATTGTTCAATCGCTAGATCATCATAGTGCTCTGTACGATGACAATGTGTTGGAAGGCGAGGCTGCATCCACACCATCTCCAAGGAGGTCTCCAACGCCGCAGCCGCCACCTCAAGGAGGTCTCCAACGCCGCTGCCACCACCTCCAAGGAGGTCTCCAACGCCTCCCCCGCCCCCACCTACCAAGAAGCAAAGTACTAGCAAGAGGCCGCCCCCACCTGGCTGGGCTTATACGATCGTATACGATCGTGGATTATAAGCTGAAATAATATTTTTCTCTCACATCAAACCAGCCAAACCAGCCAGCAGTAAATAATCCACAATCGTTTACGGCCTATCGAACAGGCTGCTAGTTAACAAAGTACTCCTATATATTAAGCACACATTTGGATATTTAGTTGAATAGTTCCATGAACTTGGAGCCTCCTTCAACCACCAGATGGTCCTTCTATTTATTCCATTATATTATGAGTAATGGCAGCAGCTCTCCGATCAACCGTTGGAGACTTTTGTCCATCGGAGCTGCTGGCTCAATAATTCGGGTGCATGCCTGCCTGGTCAGTTGGTCGATATTATGTCTTCATCAGTCATCACTTCATGACCGGTTTTTGAGGTGCTTATCCCTATCCGTCCATGTCACCTACCGGCTACAGTAGTACTAGAAATTGATTGATCCATCGGATAGCCGCAGACTATTTGATTTCAGTCTGGTTCGTCGGCCTCATTACTCCAGTCTGTACATGTCTTCGTCAGGGCCGGTCCTGAGTATTTTTTTTCCCTAGAACGAAACTAAAATTTTAAGTCTTTTTATATAAATATGATAATATTACTACTAGTACTACTCACTGCTAGCTATACACACATATACGAAATGTTACTAATAAGCAGTTAATTGTATGCAAAAATAATATTTATATGAAATAATTTATATACATATTAAATTACCTTAAAAGATTCTATACATTTTTTAATCATTGCTAGAAGCATACTTTCTTGATGACAGGTTATGTTAAAATTTAGAGAAACAATTATTAACTACAGTTTCATAAAATAGGGTAACTGCAATTATTGCCAGAATAGGACAGAGCCTACCTGATTGCTGCCGCCTGCCTGAGAAGCCTGATGGTGATGGAATTGGAAGACAGGAGTGCCGCGTGTGGTGCGCAGGGTCGCGGATGTGCCCGGCCGGCCGGCGACTCGCTGCCTCGCGGCTCGCGCAGCGGCGCAGAAGGAAAGGAAGTCCAGCACCGGTATCAAAAGGAAGGGAAATTAAATGGGGGTGCAACCGAGCAAGGGCCAAGAGGTATGTGAGGCGAGCGACACGCGATCAAGTTCTAGGCTGGCACATAAATTTCCAGGACCAGCAAAATGAGGGCCAACTCTCTAGTGGGGGTCAAGCTGGTGTACTCCAATTTTACTTTTGCACACATCCTGATCCTATATTTCAATGGCTGAACAAAAATCGATTTTTTCAGATGAGTGTTCAATATTGTAGCCGTCGTTGTTTCGTTATGGTGACATGTTGTATTTTTTGCTATGTTATAGCCACTAGTATAGAAAAGGTTTCTATTAGCGGCACTTTTTCAATTTTCACTGGCATTTCCTGGAACCGCCTATGTGAAAGGTCAGTGAAAATGGAGACGGTCCACTAGCATCAGTTTGAGAAGCACCTGTGTACATCCATTTACATTGACGATAGTCTTAAGACAACCGTTTGTGCAAATGGATGTACATTGACGGTATTTACTCAAAAGATTTTAACCCATTGATGGACTAGTTTTCTATTAATGGAAATGAAACAACAATTTGTTTTTTTAGAACATATTATCTTATTTAAAATATTATTTTTTAAAAATAAAGGGAGTAAACCTCCTAGTAGGTCACACAACGAATCATGCTAAGCACATGGTAGGGCGAAGATGCCGCCATTATGGGGTGTTTGGATCCAGGGACTAAAGTTTAGTCCATGTCACATCGGATGTTCGGATGCTAATTAGGAGGACTAAACATGAGTTAATTAAAAAACTAATTACACAGATGGAGACTAATTTACGAGACGAATCTATTAAGCCTAATTAACCCGTCATTAGCATATATTTACTGTAGCACCACATTGTCAAATCATGGACTAATTATGCTTAAAAAATTCGTCTCGCAAATTAGTAGCAATCTGTGTAATTAGTTATTTTTTTATCTATATTTAATACTCCATGCATGTGTCCAAATATTCAATGGGACAGGGACTAAAATCCGGTCTAAGAAACCAAACACCCCCTATCTTTGTTCCTAGAGTACGCACCAAATTAAAGGTAGCTAGTACTACTCCAAGGTCAGACCAATCCGACTGCTCAGCCACATTTGTTACGACCAACTTACAGCTCTTCCACTGTCCTCTATCTACATCTATACCTATATCTATATACTCTTATAAAGCTAAATCCCACTAGAGATTTTCTCTCTTCATGTAAGATGTCCACATCATTGTAACACCCTAAAATTTGCATGGTTTTAAATTAGGAGAAAATGATTTAATTATGTATTTTATGAGCATTGAAATTTAGAAAAATAAAAACTTTGTTAAAATTAAAATCAAATATAGGTCTACATACATGTCTATGCATTCATGCTGTTGCATATTATTTTTTAATTGTGTGGTTTGAAATCAAACTTCAAATTGATTTGAATTTGCATTTCAAAATTGGTTTGGAAAATTAGAAAAGAAAAAGAGAAAGGATTTCTTCCCCTCCCCTCTATTCGGCCTGTTGGCCCAGCTCCCGCGGGCCTGCCCTCTCTTCCGCTTCGGCCCGCCCCGCAGGCCTAGTTCCCCCGCTTCTCCGCAGCGGCCCAGCGAGCGGGCCAGCAGCGCGCCACGCCCCTCCTTCCCCTTCTCTCTCGCTTACAGCGGGGACCGCCCTGTCAGGGCCTTCTTCCTCGTAAGTGTTCGCCCCGGACTTCGCCGTGCCGCCCAAGCAGATTCGCCGCATAAATAGCAGCCGCCCGTGCCCGCGCTGCTTTCCTATCAAAGCTGAGCAATTCACAGCGCCTCCGTGCCCTAAGCAGCGCCACCGCAAGCTCACAAGCCGCCGCAGCCGCGGGACTCATCCAACCACCGCCTCGACGACTCGCCAATCTGTCTGCCGCGCTTTGGGACAAGGTAACAAAGCCGCTAGTCTTCGCCGCGCCCCCTCTCTCGCACTCTTTTCTTCTAGCCACGTCGCCCTTGCATTGCTGGATTTTGAGCCGCCAAATCGACCACCGCGTCGCCACCGTGCCATCGCAGCAGATCTAGACCCGTCCTTCGAGTTCGTCGTGAGCTCCTCTTGCTTCCCGTGCCTTTCCCGTGTCCAACGGTGACCGGAGTCACCAATTTGACGAACTCCGGCGAGACCAAGCCGCTGTCGTCAATGGCTACGCCACGAGCGCGTGGCTCCGACGACCCCATCTCCCTCCCATCTGATCTGCACCGTCCGATTCCGATCCAACGGTCCAGATCTAAAAATACCCATTCGCCTATCATTTTGCAAAAAGGCCCTTATAATTATTTGGATCACTACAAGATTTTCGGTCTACTGCAACGCCGAAGAATTGCAACGTAGAAAATTTGGTTGCCAGAGATTGTTGTATTACAACCATTCTAAAAAATGGTAGCGATACATGCCTTTAATACAACGGTTTTCAAGATGTTGCAAAGCTCTGTTGCATTTGGTGGATGATATTGCAATGGTGAAAAATGGTTGCAGTAGACTTGATTTTGGTTGCAATTGTGTGGTAGTACTGCAACTACATTTACGTTAGTTGCATTTGGTTTTGACTATTGCTACGGTTTTTTTGTGTTGCATAAAATTTGACAAGCGTTGCAAATGCTAGATACTTAATGCAACGAGAACTCTTGGAGGCGAAGCAAAAGTGGGGGTCAATTGCAACCTTTTTTGGCAGTTGCAATATACTTTGATATTGTTGCAAGTGCTAAATTTTATTGCAACGAAATCTATGGGGTCGAAGCGAAAATTGTGTTCAAGTGCAACGCTTATTTTTGGTTGCAATATACTTTGATAATTGCAACGAATTTAAAACTTAAAAAAAAGTATGGAAAGAAAAGAATTGGGGACGCATATATTAAAATTAAAAAGTGCTCCCCACAGGATTCGAACCATGGAGCTCTGGTTCAGATAAAACCTTCTCCACCACTGCGCTATGTAGGTGTGTTCGTTGTAACTCAGGTTTTAATTTATTTGATATGATTGAAGACCTTATGAGTTATAAAACGCCCCAACCCTGGCCCCATCTCGGCATCTCCGTCCTTATGCCTGGTGTCTGAAACTTTCTGTTAAGTAGTAGTTGCTGTTAAGTACTTGATGTTAAGTATGCGTGGATGTTAATTAGTACTTGAAGTTGTACCGGGGTGGTTGGTCACTTTGTTAGCGATAGTAAATGCCTGACCATGCACCATCGGTCACATGCACTACGCCAGATTCGTACCGTAGGAACGGGGGCGTTTTTACTGTAGGGGCGGCTGGGGTTGGGGGTGCCCTTACAGTGGACGTCCTCGGGCCCCAGCAGCCCAGCCGCCCCTACAGATGGCACTGTAGGGGCGACTGGTAACCTGAGCCGCCCCTATAGTTGGGGCTGATCTGTAGGGGCGGCTCAATCACCAGCCGCCCCTGCAGTGCCCAACTGTAGGGGCGGCTGAATCACCAGCCGCCCCTACTGATGGCGCATGAATAAATAGCAGCCAAAATTTGAAAGGTTCAAATTTAGTCAAATAATAAGATGACCAAAATAAAAGTTGTAGATCTTGATGAGTTGAACAACTTTTGTATTCATCACTTTTACATCTGAAATCATTTAGGGTTTGAAAATTTGGTTTGAACTTGTCAAATTTCAAATTTCAAATTTTAAAATGTGTAAAACATTGTCACATCCAAGTTTGATCAAACGTAAATGCTGAAGCATAATTTTAGAAATTTTTAGAAAAAAAACATCACATTTGGAGTTAGTATGAGGGAGAAAAACTAGTTACAAAGTTTACCCACAGATTAAAAAGAGAAATCACACTGTTCTAGATGATCCTTACATGATCATAGTGAACAGTGTGATTTCTTTTTTTAATCTGTGGGTCAACTTTGTAACTAGTTTTTCTTTCTCATACTAACTCCAAATCTGATGGTTTTTTTTCCTAAAAATTTCTAAAATCATTCTCTATCAATTTATTTTGTTGGTTTTGTCAATATATACATATGAAAAGTTTGAGCAATTTAAATTTTGAATTTCAAAAAAATGCAACTTCAGACAAGATTTTGGTACCCCAAATGATTTCAGCTGAAAAAGTGATAAATACTATAGTTGAATAACTTATCAAGATCTACAACTTTTGTAATGGTCATTTCTTCATATGACAAAGTGGTACTGACATTGTTCACAAATGTGACACATCTCTCGTAAGGTTTTATAAACTATATGAGACATGTGTAAGATTAGTGAATAATGTGTACTAAGAATTTGTCAAATAAAGAAATTACCAAAATAAAAGTTACAGATATTCATGAGTTGAATAACTTTGGTATTCATCACTTTTTATGTTGAAATCAATTTGGGTCTCAAATTTTGGTTCGAACTTGTCGTTTTTCAAAATTTTAATTTTAAAAGGTTCAAATTTTATCAAATAACAAGATGACTAAAATAAAAGTTGTAGATATTAATGAGTTGAACAACTTTGGTATTCATCACTTTTTATGTTGAAATTATTTTGGGTCTCAAATTTTGGTTCGAATTTGTCATTTTTTAAAATTTCAAATTTGAAAGGTTCAAATTTAGTCAAATTACAAGATGACCAAAATAAAAGTTGTAGATCTTGATGAGTTGAACAACTTTTGTATTCATCACTTTTACATCTGAAATCAATTAGGGTTTGAAAATTTGGTTTGAACTTATCAAATTTTAAATTTCAAATTTTAAAATGTGTAAAACATTGTCACATCCAAGTTTGATCAAACGTAAATGCTGAAGCATGATTTTAGAAATTTTTAGAAAAAACAACCATCACATTTGGAGTTAGTATG
This sequence comes from Miscanthus floridulus, assembly GCF_019320115.1. Lineage (NCBI taxonomy): Eukaryota > Viridiplantae > Streptophyta > Magnoliopsida > Poales > Poaceae > Miscanthus > Miscanthus floridulus. Next base: position 131,338,392 of record NC_089589.1, read on the forward strand.
AGGAAGAAAAACTAGTTACAAGTTTTACCCACAGATTAAAAAGAGAAATCACATTGTTCTATATGATCCTTACATGATCATAGTGAACAGTGTGATTTCTTTTTTTTAATCTATGGGTTAACTTTGTAACTAGTTTTTCTTCCTCATACTAACTCCAAATCTGATGATTTTTTTTCCTAAAATTTTCTAAAATCATTCTCTATCAATTTATTTTTTTGGTTTTGTCAATATATACATATGAAAAGTTTTAGCAATTTAAATTTTGAATTTCAAAAAAATGCAACTTCAGACAAGATTTTGGTACCCCAAATGATTTCAGCTGAAAAAGTGATAAATACCAAAGTTGAATAACTTATCAAGATATACAACTTTTGTATTGGTCATTTTTCTTCATATGACAGAGTGGTACTGACATTGTTCATAAATGTGACACATGTCTCGTAAGGTTTTATAAACTATATGAGACATGTGTAAGATTAGTGAATAATGTGTGCTAAAAAATTGTCAAATGAAGAAATGACCAAAATAAAAGTTGCAGATATTCATGAGTTGAACAACTTTGGTATTTATCACTTTTTATGTTGAAATCAATTTGGGTCTCAAATTTTGGTTCGAACTTGTCGTTTTTCAAAATTTTAAATTTAAAAGGTTCAAATTTTGTCAAATGACAAGATGACTAAAATAAAAGTTGTAGATATTAATGAGTTGAACAACTTTGGTATTCATCACTTTTTATGTTGAAATTATTTTGGGTCTCAAATTTTGGTTCGAATTTGTCATTTTTTAAAATTTCAAATTTGAAAGGTTCAAATTTAGTCAAATTACAAGATGACCAAAATAAAAGTTGTAGATCTTGATGAGTTGAACAACTTTTGTATTCATCACTTTTACATCTGAAATCAATTAGGGTTTGAAAATTTGGTTTGAACTTATCAAATTTTAAATTTCAAATTTTAAAATGTGTAAAACATTGTCACATCCAAGTTTGATCAAACGTAAATGCTGAAGCATGATTTTAGAAATTTTTAGAAAAAACAACCATCACATTTGGAGTTAGTATGAGGAAGAAAAACTAGTTACAAGTTTTACCCACAGATTAAAAAGAGAAATCACATTGTTCTATATGATCCTTACATGATCATAGTGAACAGTGTGATTTCTTTTTTTTAATCTATGGGTTAACTTTGTAACTAGTTTTTCTTCCTCATACTAACTCCAAATCTGATGATTTTTTTTCCTAAAATTTTCTAAAATCATTCTCTATCAATTTATTTTTTTGGTTTTGTCAATATATACATATGAAAAGTTTTAGCAATTTAAATTTTGAATTTCAAAAAAATGCAACTTCAGACAAGATTTTGGTACCCCAAATGATTTCAGCTGAAAAAGTGATAAATACCAAAGTTGAATAACTTATCAAGATATACAACTTTTGTATTGGTCATTTTTCTTCATATGACAGAGTGGTACTGACATTGTTCATAAATGTGACACATGTCTCGTAAGGTTTTATAAACTATATGAGACATGTGTAAGATTAGTAAATAATGTGTGCTAAAAAATTGTCAAATGAAGAAATGACCAAAATAAAAGTTGCAGATATTCATGAGTTGAACAACTTTGGTATTTATCACTTTTTATGTTGAAATCAATTTGGGTCTCAAATTTTGGTTCGAACTTGTCGTTTTTCAAAATTTTAAATTTAAAAGGTTCAAATTTTGTCAAATGACAAGATGACTAAAATAAAAGTTGTAGATATTAATGAGTTGAACAACTTTGGTATTCATCACTTTTTATGTTGAAATTATTTTGGGTCTCAAATTTTGGTTCGAATTTTTCATTTTTTAAAATTTCAAATTTGAAAGGTTCAAATTTAGTCAAATGACAAGATGACAAAAATAAAAGTTGTAGATCTTGATGAGTTGAACAACTTTTGTATTCATCACTTTTACATCTGAAATCATTTAGGGTTTGAAAATTTAGTTTGAACTTGTCAAATTTCAAATTTCAAATTTTAAAATGTGTAAAACATTGTCACATCCAAGTTTGATCAAACGTAAATGCTGAAGTATGATTTTAGAAAATTTTAGGAAAAAAAACCATCACATTTGGAGTTAGTATGAGGGAGAAAAACTAGTTACAAAGTTTACCCACATATTAAAAAGAGAAATCACACTGTTCTAGATGATCCTTACATGATCATTGTGAACAGTGTGATTTCTTTTTTTAATCTGTGGGTCAACTTTGTAACTAGTTTTTTCTTTCTCATACTAACTCCAAATCTGATGATTTTTTTTCCTAAAATTTTCTAAAATCATTCTCTATCAATTTATTTTGTTGGTTTTGTCAATATATACATATGAAAAGTTTGAGCAATTTAAATTTTGAATTTCAAAAAAATGCAACTTCAGACAAGATTTGGTACCCCAAATGATTTCAGCTGAAAAAGTGATAAATACCAAAGTTGAATAACTTATCAAGATCTACAACTTTTGTATTGGTCATTTCTTCATATGACAAAGTGGTACTGACATTGTTCACAAATATGACACATCTCTCATAAGGTTTTATAAACTATATGAGACATCTGTAAGATTAGTGAATAATATGTGCTAAGAATTTGTTAAATGAAGAAATGACAAAAATAAAAGTTGCAGATATTCATGATTTGAACAACTTTGGTATTCATCACTTTTTATGTTGAAATCAATTTGGGTCTCAAATTTTGGTTCGAACTTTTGTGATGAGTGGTTTGAAAAATAAATTCAAATCTCAATCTTTAAAATATTGCTTTCAAGTAGTGGTTTAAAAAGAATTTGAAAATTTGCAAAAACAAAAGTTAGATGAGATGCCTTGTTTTTAAAATCTAAAGGCTTGGAAAAGGTTTTAAGACACGTTAGGATGATGCCTCTCTTTCCGGGAATCTTTCCGACCTTTTTCGGGATTAAATTCATGTTTCTTGGAGCTTTGTCTTTTTTCTCGATCAATGCAAAAGTCTTTTCGGGAGCTAAACCACTTTGGTTGTGTTCCTTATCCTTTCATCTATTCCCAGGAATTTTTCTAGTATTTTTCGGAGCTCAGAGATATTTTTCGGAGCCCAAATAGTAATTCCCGATTTTCTGTAATTATTTTAATTTCGAAAATCAATATTTACTAAAATATCTCGGATTTCCAAAATATCCAAACCCTACGTATATATATATGCCGGCGTAGCCCTCGACGCGAGGATTCTAGAAGTACAGCCCGTTTTTCGAGCCGCCGCTCGTAGCCCCGCAGATCGGACGCCGAAGTTGTCCACAGCTAGGTTTCCGGCGAACCTTCGGCGAGCTTTTCCGGCCACCTCGGACGTCTCCGGCGAAAACCGTCACCACCACGAGGTAGATCTCGTCGTCCTCTACATCGACATGTCCTTCTTTGCATCCATCCATCACCGTTTGATCGTTCCCCTTCGGTTTTCCTTTTCCGTTGACGTTTTCCGGCGAACTTCACCATGGACGCGGTCTTCTCCTTCGTCTCCGGCTACCCGGAGCCACCACGGCACCGTCCCGCTTCCCGGCCCCGTTCCCACGCCGCCACCCCTGGCCCGTGGCTCTGCGCTGCCCTGTCCCGCGCCCCTGCTCGCGAGCGTGCACGACGACCGCCGCCACTGCCTGCTCGCTCCGACCGGCCATCACCAGCAGCCACCGCTGCTGCCGCTTGGGCGAGGAGCGGGAGCGCCGCTGCGAGCCTCCGCCGGCCGGCCAGCAAGCCCCAGCCGAGGCCCCTCTCTCCCCCATCGTGCGCAGCAACAAGATTTTTGGCATGGCTGTGTTCGTACGGGAGATGGCTATGTTCGTACGGGAGTTCAAGGAAGAAGACGAGGTATTTACGAGTTTGCCACCAGTCGTTAAATAATCGTAGTTTATTTATTTTAAATCCGTTTCAGTTCGTTCCAGTTGCGTTAGTTTCGTAATTTCGTGCTCTACGCAGTAGAGTTATTAGTTTTCGTATCACATGTTTATGAATTTATTTTATTAAAATATTAATTATGTCTATAATTAACTAATCACTGATTAATTAAAGTCGATTTAGGTTTTCGATTTCGATGTGATTGCGTGAGTTTCATCGTAATGTGTGGTACGTGTTAGCAGCGATGTTTAGCATGTCTCATGTCTTGGAAATTTATAAGTTAAATATTAATATGATTAACCTACAACCAATTAGTTTTCTAACTTAAAAGCAATATATATATATATATATATATATATATATATATATATATATGTTACACTTCAGTATTTAATAAATGATATTCATATGATTAATTATTAATATTCCTAAGTTATAGTTTGATTAGTTTAAACACACCTTGCATATATTAAACTTGTTAGATGTTCTCACGTGCATTTTACCTTTGCAAAGTTAAAGTTTATTTTGATTAAATAATACATGCACATCCGCTCCTTAATACATTATTAATTATTCCATTGATAAATCCTAAACTGATGTAATGCTTACATCATTTTGGTTTTCCTTTTAAAAATAATAAATGCTAGGGCTTATACGTGCTATATATGTTTTGAATATATATACTCTCACTTGTTATTATATCTTTGTAAGTCAAAAATTTAATTTGCATAAATGATATCAAAATAACTATAATTAAGATATGAATAGTTTATCTTAGTTTTCTAAATCTAATAACTCAAGTATAAAATGACTTAACTCAATTTTAGATATTCCCCTGAGATATCTTATACATGTTTTATGATCATTAAAATAGATAAGGCATATAGTTTTCTTTCCAACGCAAATCCTTCGATAGATGTTTCTGTTTTACCGTAGCTCCGATTAGTGTGTCTTTCGCGTGTGTGTGATCGTAGCAATGCGTAGATTAGATTTCGAATCTTTTTCATTGATTGGTGTATTGTTCTAATCTAGTATGTTTGCTATGCATGCTTGTTCGGATGCTTGTGTGGTGCTTTTCGGTCTTGTCCAGTCGGTGAGTTTTGCGTTGGTGATCTATAAGAAGTTGGAGATCAAGAAGAAGAAGAAGAAAACGTTGAAGATTAAAGCTTACCGAAGGATCGGTGTTTAAGGCAAGTATAGCTTGGGTTTTCTTTCTGTGACCATGATCTTGAAACTTGTTTAATGCAATATGATATAAACATAAATGATGAATGTTATCCTTTGGCAAAAGCTGGGATTTACAGTACAACTGTGAGGGCTATATGGCTCTAGCTCTAGTTATTTGAAAAACCCTTTTCTAGCTGGTTAGAGGTCTGCGAGTTGGGTATAGGACAGCCTCTGTCCTATTGAGCCTAGCTTTGGAAGCGGCCTTTTACTTTATTTTTGGAAGGGGGGTTCCTATATCTGATGACCCTGCGGCCCTGGCCGGTTAGACGAGCTCTTGGGTGGCTTTATATGGTTTCTGGTGTTTTGGACCTTGCAAACCCATACATTTGGAAATCATGACTCACAGTGAAAGTGTACAACCTCTGCAGAGTGTAAAACTGTTATAATAGCCGTGCCCACGGATACGGGCGGCCCGGAAAACTGAGGGAATTGTTGTATGTTCATTTAAATTGTTTATGTGCAATTCATTATTCAATTACACTTGATCATGTGGTTATGGATTACACTACCTTGTTGCTATATTTGCTGAGTTCGACATGGACTCACCCTTGCAATTTCCCCCACACCTCAGGCTAGATAACAGTCTGTCAGAGACTTGAGAAGTTGGGCTTGTGGTCAACCAGTCAGTTGGATCCAGTGGAGTGAAGTCTGCACCCGGAGATCAGAGTTGTCTATCCGTTGATTGCTTTCTAAGGTTATCTCTTTTGCTAAGTTCGCTATATATTAAGCATTATGAATTGATACTGCCCCTTCATTTGTAGCTATATGTGAGATTTGATTTCCAGGGCTCACATATGGTGTGCATCAGGTTTTGTCCTTAAAACTGGGTGTTACAATAGACTTTCTGCATGGCTTGAGTTAAGAATATTCTTTTTCATGTGAACACATTCTCGAGACGTATAACATCTGTTTTTTTACTGATCACTTATATGGACTTTCTGTTATGTGTAGGTAACTGTTCTCACCTGTTCTTTGTATTTCTTTTTGTTTAGCTGAGTGAGCACTAGTTCTCAAGTCAAAAATAAAACTACACACATAATTTGAGTTATGTGTCCTACCTTTTCTTTGCTTGCAGGTTTCAACAGTTCAGAGCAGCATGGGAGGTCCTTCCGTTACCAATTTCCAGTGGCAGCTTTCAGCTTCAGTTGTTGAACAAAAGCAGGTGGGCAGCAACACATCAGCAGCTTGGTTGTTATCTCAGGTAACCAGTAACAGTAGGTAAGCATTAGTTCACTTTTAACAGGGAGTCATGATCATGTTTGTGATGGTGTACTAATTTGGATTCAAACATTCAAGCCAATAGCTTGCACATTAATATACAATTGTTTCATTATACTCATAGTGTAGACATTGATACGGAGATTATGGTTATTGCAAGGCTCCAAAATACAATTGTTTAACAGGTCCACCACAACAGCATTAGTAAGTGCCTCTCCAGGCTCCAGCTCAGTTCTTATTTATGTCATCTTTTATTTTGCGAGCCATATGTTTATTTCTCCTGCATATTTCCGGTGTGTGCAGATCAGAGAGTTTATGATTAAGTGGTGTAACATGCATGTCATATTCTTGTCAAGGGGTGTAATTTTTACCACCAACCATTTATTTTCAGGTTACCCAAGAAACTAGCCAGCCAGAACAACAACCCCCTTCTTCCGCAGCTGAAGAACGTCTCACTAGAGGGCGCATGACTAGAAGTAATTTGGCAGCGAATTCGGGTGCTGTTTATACTATAGCAAAGCAACTGAAGGAAACTGCGGCTAGGAAAAGATCTGCATTGTCCAAAAAGAATACACAGGTACTATGTGAAACCTTTTATCTCTCTTTGCATTAAAAAGGAACATATAGTCCTTTTGGAGAAGTACATAGCTATTCTTTTGTTCTGCTCCTAAATATGGTCCAGGCTTAGTTTCCTCTTGCTGATTAGAAATATATATGGATGTGTTTGTGCTCATGAGGCAGCTGCATGTATGTTTATATTTGCTTTACGCTTCAAAGTTCATGGTTGATAGTACTGCAGCTCACAGAACTCTAGTACTGCAGCTCGCGTTTTGCTTCAGTGTTCAATTAGCTTTGCCACCACTAGTCTCAGTTTAACTAATGCATGTCAATGATTTTTTCAGGAGGAATCTTGAGTTTGAGAAGGAGCATGCGAATGGTGGGACGATGGCCAACATACATATCAAGGGAACCTTCGCTGCTACAGTAGACATTAGTCTTTTGATTCGAATGAGTTCAAACAGTTGTCTGTGCTTAACACATTATTATGTGTTAAGCTATCTACTTGTGTTCTCATTTAGTTTGACACTCGGTGTGTTTTGTTAAAGATTTTGTATGAACAAATTATATTTCGTTTTAATGGATGTCGATGCTTCCTTCATTATGTATTTGTCGTTTTGCGATTATTAATTTAAGCTACCAAACAAAGTGTCGCAACATGAATTATTAATATATTAATCTGGCGTTGCAATATATGATGGCACATATAACAACCACATTTAGTCGTGGCAATAGGTACGATAATCGTGGCAATAGAGAAACTATCTCTTGCAACTACAAAAAGATGACAGTGGCAATAGAGGAATCTACCTATAGCAACCAGATAGTTAGTAACGTGGCAATAGATGACTTGTCTGTAGCAACCAACCTAAGTAACGTGGCAATAGCCTATGCCATCTATAGCAACCATTCAGAAACGTGGCAATATACGACCTCTCTGTAGCAACCAACCTGAAGAGATGTTGCAATAACCTAAGCCACCTATAGCAACCATTTAGGCGACGTGGCAATAGAGAACCTCTATTGCAATGCTTTCTCTGCGTAGCAACAACCACGATTGCAACACCTGTGTTGCGTTGCGCTTGCATTGTGTTGCTACACGACCAGCGTGTCGCAATACGTATCGCTAGCAACGCCTAGTTCGTTGCAATTGATACTATTACCACACCCATAGTGGTTGCAATTGGTTTTGTTACAACACTCACCAGGTGTTGCAAAAGCGTCAAAAGTGTTGCAATAGAGGGGCTGTGTGTCGCAACTAAAATGTAACCCATTGCATTATGCTATTGCTACCCTTACAAGTGCAACGACATTTAACCAAAAAAAATTGGTAGCAAAATTACTATGGCTACCATTTTTGGGTCTTTTGCTACACTTTTTTGGCGTTGCAGTAGACCGAAAATCTTGTAGTGGATCTCAACCCATAGTCCTTGCGTTTATGCTAAAGAATCCCTGCACTTTTCTGTATTATAACCCGCAGTCCAATGTGCGTATCCAGAATACGCCTTCTTCTTTTAAAAGCGTAGTTTCTTTCAGTTTAGATCCAAAATACGTTTTCGTCTATTTACAGTTTTGCCACTAATCTTGTTTTAGCCATAAAATCTTTGTTTTAACTCCGATTTGGTCCGTTCAACTTGCGTTAGGTTCATAATTCCATAATCTACATGTTCATACTACTGTTAAGTATGTTTCCAACTTTTAAAATTTGAGGTTAGATTTAATCTATTATTTTACTAAAGAAAATCTTGTTTAATTCATAACTTCTTCGTTTTAATCAAGTTTCTAGTACGATGTGTAAAAATACAAGTCTAGCTACCATCCTATGCATGCTAGTTATCAAATCATCATTCAAGTTCTACAACTAGCATACACCACACAAGCATGCATATCAAATTTAAAAAAATTATGCAATGCAAGCAAGCACATGACTATGCACATTTCAAATGCAAGTAATCAAAGTTCATGAGCTTGCTCCCCCTACTTGTGTGCTTCTCTTGTCAAGAATTTTGATCCTCTCACATCCTTCAATGTTCTTCAATGTTGCTCCCTCTTTGTTCATGTCCATGGCCAACCTCTACTTCTTTGTCTCAATCTCTCCCAAAGCTTTCATACCTTTATACAATCTCTCCCCGTTTGTCATCAATTTCCATAAAATGTGTACTTCTCATTGATGCAAAGGCTTGCATTGGGGTAGATGGTTGAGGCTTGAATCTTGCATTTTTTATGGACATCACTTGAATGTTGGAATGACACCACTTGTAGCCCTTGAGATACCACACATAGGATCTTTGACCTTGATACCAATTCGTGGGAAACCTCCCCCTATGTCATAGCTTGGGTCATCCATTTGATAAACTTGAGCTCTTGTTGATGAGGGATGCATTCTTTATTTGATGATCACATAAAGTTGAGGATCACTTGTAGAACCATCATCTTGCATGATTGATACCACGTGTAGATGTGATACCACTTGAAAGAATTTTGTAATATAGAACCACTTGTTGGATTTTCAATAAAAACCATTCTTGAACCTTTGTTCTCTTCCTGAGTACCACTTATAGGATATCACTTATGAGTTGATCTAGACATCACTTGTGAATTTTTTTGATGAAATACTTGAATCTAGATACCACTTAAAACAAACAAACTAGATATCCATTTGCATTGTTGTCTTGTGCTTATACTCTTGTTACTTATCATGAGCTTCTAAGTTGACTTAAACTAAATTGATTTTCCTAAGCTTCCAAGTCCGGTTTGAACCAATGACAAGCTTCTTCACATCTCTTACAAGGGTTATGTTGTCAACATTGTACTTGTCACTTGTTAGCAATCTAAATTAAATCAACTACTTGGGTTCACTAGCTCATGAATAAATTCATATACTAACCACTAGATTAACTAATCATTCAAGCAATAGTGGTAGGTTATGAATTTAAACATTTCATTTGTTATGCATGATCCTATGAAGCATGTACTATATGCACTAACCGCATACTAGCAAGGGATGAAATGATCATGCACATTACAATGATACATTTGCTATGTTGGAGTAGAGGATAGTCACATAGATTCTAATTCATTACTCCCATAGCAATGTGAAGTCCAATTATAAACTTGGTGAAGACCAATCATGTATAATGAAATCCATTCTTCACCCATATGATTTGAGAACCACTAATATGATCAAGTGCACTATCTTGTTGTGGTTCGCTTGCTTCATCATTTGATCGATGCTTGCATGAGAGAACTATTTAGAATACCACTTGAATTTCCATGACTAGCTTCCTTTTGGGTGTTGCTTGCTTTTCTTGATCAACCCTTTTGATTGCTTCAACTAAGCATCTCAAACGTCTCTCGGATCACCAATTCCATGTTAGCCTTCCAAGTACCACACTTGGTTTACCTACACATAGGCAGCAAGCCCCTACACTAGGGAGAAGTGACATCTCTCCAAAGAACCATTCTTGACACTCACTTGAAATAGCTTGATTGATTGATCCAAGTGAAGGACTTAATTTGATGAGTAACCTTGATTCCTTCTTTAAGTCCTTTTCTTTCTACTTGTTTAAGTCCTTTTCTTTCTACCAAATGATTTTCAATAGTCACTAGAACTTAAACTTCATCTTCATCTTAAGTTTGATCTTGATCTTCCAATTTGAGTACCAAATGTGTGCAAAGTATACTTCCACAATCAAATGGCCTTATACTCTTTGCTTGTTATACTTCTAGATCATCTCAAAATCAAATTTAGTTACCTCAAACACTTATAAATGAATTTCCAACTTGAGGACCTTTCAATCAAAGTGACTTCAAATAAATCCAATAATTGTCACTTTTCTAGCAGATTTTGTACTCTTCAAATAAAAATGCATATCTCCCAAAGTACAAATCCAAATACCACGAAATTTGGTGGAGATGTGCTTCACTAAGTTATTTAGCAGCTGTAAAATTTTGAGCTTTATTTGACTTCTAGATTACTACCAGATTTCAATTATTCCACCACTGCTACATGCTGAAAACTGTTGTACTATAGCTGACAAGCTCCACTCCACAACCGAAGCATCTCTTATTCAATTCTCATGAAATTTGTACAGCATATTATACCATAAGTATAGAGCATGTACACCAATTTTTATGTCAATCCAATAAATTTTGATCACTCAAACATGGCTAAGATCATAGTTAGCTCAGATTTTCAATATAGGACAGATTTCAATCACTTAAGCTATACTTCATCAAATGTGAATCAAACTTGAAATCAACTTGTTTGAAAACTTTCACAAGACATAAATCCATTCAATCCACTTACTAAATGTTATCTTATAAATTTATCCAACATAAATCAATTCAAATTTGATTACTAAGCAATTATCTATTCAATCATCTTATAGCAAGCAACATTGTATATTTATCCTATTCAATCAACTCATATGCAACCAAATGAAATAATCAACAAGAGATATACCTTGGTTAGCTCATGATCATTCAACTAGCAAGCTTCAACTTAATTATTTGCAAGCCATCAAATGTATCCAATGAATCACCAACAACTTGAATTATAGTACTTGTATGATGTAGCACATTTGGACTTCACTCAATTATCATAGCATTGGATTTGGATGTGCACTAGGCTTCATATCTTGACTCAACATATGATGATCAATATGAAATCAATTGAATTAAGTCTCCAATGCCGATGGTACCTACAATCAATCATCCACTTTTTAATGGTACCCTGGGGCCTGTTCGGCTGGTATTAAAGCCGGCCGATAAGCCGGCTAAAGCTGTTTTGTTGTGAGAGAAAAATACTATAGATTCTAGCTGATAAGCCAATTGATAAGTTCAAGCCAACATGCCATTGGGTCCTCTCAAGTTAGGAGCAACATACTTAGGCATAGCCTTAGTATGAGTAGCGGCATGTTTTGCAATAGCAGCCATAGAGGTACCATAACCATCCTTCCTAAGCATAGAATCATCATCAATTGAAATAGGCTTAGGAGTGTTACCTAGGGGACATGAATGTGCCATGTGTCCCCTTTCCCAGCATGAGCAGCACTTTCTCTTTGATTGAGCCTTCTCTTCCTTGCTCATGTGGTGCTTCCCATTGCCTTGCCTCTCATGGATTGCTTGAGCCTTCTTCTCAAGTTTGGTAGGACACTTTGAGGCAAAGTGTCCCGTATTTCCACACTTAAAGCACTTGATGTGAGCATAGAGTTTCTTCTCATCTTGTGTCTTGCTCATCATCTTGGCATCTTGAGTTTGCATTGGATGCCTTGCCTTTCCACCCCTTCTAGTTTTCTTCTTCTTTGTCATCAAGTCACCACCATCTTCATGATAGATCTTGACTTGCTCTTGGGGTGTCTTCTCTTGCTCAACTTGTGGCTTTGGTTGAGGCTCTGTTAGTTGCTTCACCAATTGCTTGGTTGGGCACATTGAGGTCAGATGACCCCAAGTGCGGCACTTGAAGCACTTCACATGCTTGAGCCTCTCTTCTTCTTTTATCTTCTTGACCATCTCAATGTTAGGGCAACCATTTGCAAGGTATCCCACATCATGACACCGGTAGCACATGGTATGAGAGAGCTTTCTTTGTTGTAGCTTCTTCATCTTTCTTTCTCTCTTTCCTTCGCCCTTTGTCATCTTCTTCTTGAAGCCAAGGCCACACTTGTCACCATAGTTTCTTTGAGTCTTTAACATGTGCTCAAAGGTGACTTTTGAGTTGTAACACCTCTCTAACTTGTAGCTCAAATTCTTCACTTTATTTTTTAGCTCATTGTTCTCCTTCAAAAGGTTAGTCTCACAAGACATAGAAGTAGAACAAGCATCTATATGTGAAGAGCATGGCATATCTAATAAATCTTCACAAGAGGTGGACACATGCTTCTTACCTACATCACAAGGGTTAGCAATATTTTGCAATTTATCATTTGATCCATGTGATGAGCTCTCATTATTTTTAAGTTTATTTGTAAATACTTTAATGAGAGAAGCATGTTGTTCTAATAATTCTTCATGAGATGCAACTAGTGTCTCCTTATTCAATTTTAGCTCACAATGTGAAGATTTAAGAACATCAAGTAATTTCTTATGTTATTCACAAGAGTTCTTTATAAATGAGTTTTCATTTTAAAATTTCATTGTTTTAGCTTTCTCATTTTCTAAAGACATGGTCATGCTAGCAAGTTTACTCACAAGCTCATCATATGAATCAACATGATCAACCACATTAGCATTAGATACCTTGGTGCCACCTTGTGACATGAAGCAATGTGGTGATGTAGGAGAGCTTGTAGTAGCAATGTCATCCGGGCATGATCCATCATCATAACCATCAAGTGTGCATGGGGTAGCATCATCATTTGCAACACTTGTGGCATCATCAATCTTGTCAAGTGAACTCTGAAAGCATCTAGGCCCCTAGTTGGGTTTCGGTGATTAATGACAATACGAGATTACTATGACTAACGTGTGTTTTGCAGAGGTAATTAAGTTAGATCATGGTAATGGCAATTGATTGGGCAATCATGGTTGTCATGCCCCTACGATGGAAATCGTTTCAGTTTTCAAAGGATGGACGACAAGGTTAAGGATGGACTAGTTCTAAGTGTCGTTTGGTGTTGAACAGACACTTAGAGTAGTTTAGGACTTTGTTTTTCCTTTGGCTATACTATTAAGGGGGTATGGACTAGTAGCTTGACCTAGATGAGTCTAGTGGGTTAGGTGTGGTGCACACTTGTCAAATCTAGCACTAGGTAGCTCCTAAGTTGCCCTAAGATCAATTGGAGCAAACTTCATTCACATATGATTTCGAATTAGAAGTGAAGGAGGGTCAAATGTTGACCGGACGCTGGCCTCGGTGTGACCGGACGCTGATAGTAGAGTTCGGTCACTTCATTTGATCAAGGTGAAGTCATCTGGATGCGACCGAACGCTGACTGAAATGTGACCGGACGCTGCCAGAGTTCGGTCAACTCCAGAGACATTCCAGAGAGGGAGAATCTTGATCGGACGCGTCCGGTCAGTGCTGACTAGATGCTGGTCAAGTTCCGGTTAATGACCGAACGCTGAGTAGCAGAGTGACCGGACACTAGGTGCCAGAGTCCGGTCAACATCAGTAAGGTTCCAGAGAGCAGTTTTTGTGACCAGACGCGTCCGGTCAGTGCTGACTAAATGTTGGTCAAAGTTCGGTCACAACTCAACGGCTCGTTGGTGGGGAGAACTGACCGGAGCATCCGATCACCCTGTAGAGGCACATAACGGTTCATTTTGAATGGGGGCGTATATATACTTTATCTATTCATTCAAGGGATCACTCTTGCCCATTTCAGCAGCTAAGAAACACCCTTGAGAGTGCTAAGGAGAGCAAGAACCTAGTGAGGTGATTGAGATTTGAGAATCCAACATTAAGGCCTCATTAGCAAAAAGAGAGTAGCAAGTGTGCATCCACCCTTCTCATTAGGCTTGTTGCAGTCAAGTGAGAGTTCTTGCTTGTTACACTTGGTGATCACCATCACCTAGGTGGCTTGGTGGTGATTGGGAGTTTGGTGATCATTCGGTGAAGCTTGTGGATGACCCAACTCAAGTTATGAGCGGTTGTGGGTGATTCACCGTGATGGAGTGTCGAAGAATCAACCCGTAGAGAGCACTTGATCCTTGCACGGATCAAGGGGGAGCTACACCCTTGCACGGGTGCTCCAATGAGGACTAGTGGGGAGTGGCGACTTTCCGATACCTCGGCAAAACATCATCGCGTTCCTTCTCCGCTCTTTACTTTAAGCATTTACATTTGAGCAATTCAATTCTTGTCTTTACATTCCTAGAATTGCCATGCTAGAGTAGGATTCGAACTTAGGTTGCAAAACTTTGTGCGGTAGAACATTTACTTTCTAGGCACAATGGGGTGAAGTGGGCTAAGTGTAGGGTTTAATTATTGCAAAGAATTTTAGAATTAGCCCAATTCATCCCGCCACTTGGGCATCTTGATCCTTTCAATTGGTATCGGAGCCTCATGCTCACTAAATTAGGCTTAACCGCCTAGAGAAAGATGTCTCACAGGGATGGTCCTCCTCCTATTTTGAGGGAGATGATTTTTCTTATTGAAAAATCCGCATGGA
Source organism: Miscanthus floridulus (assembly GCF_019320115.1). Taxonomy (NCBI): domain Eukaryota; kingdom Viridiplantae; phylum Streptophyta; class Magnoliopsida; order Poales; family Poaceae; genus Miscanthus; species Miscanthus floridulus. The sequence continues at coordinate 131,353,397 of NC_089589.1, forward strand.
GGCTTACTTAGAAGCTCTAGATGTTGGAATACTTAGAGCCGCCTCACAAGGCTTCCCAAAACCTAGGGATGCCGCCAACCTTCAAGGCGATGAAGTGAATTATGAGAAATGGAATGCAAAGGCTAGAAATACCATCTTTAGAGGTCTTTGCAAAGGTGTGTTCAATCGTGTGTGGAACCACAAGGACGCCCATGCACTATGGTCGGACATTTGTGCGCTCTATAAGGGAACTAAGAGCGAGCGTGAGGAACGCTATCATCTAGTTATGAAAAAAGCTTAATTCATTTGAGATGCTTCCGAAAGAAAGTGCTAATGAAATATACTCATGCTTGAATGTTCTTGTAGAGGAAGTCAATGGGCTCAGACTTACAAAAATGCAACCATCCGATATTGTAAGAAAGATCTTGAGTGTCCTTCCCATTGACAAATATGGGCATATTGTGACCGTGCTTCATCAAGGTGATCTTTTCACCGCTACATCAACTCAAATCTTGGGAAAGATCATTGCACATGAAATGTATATGCACATCACACCACAAGATGGCTCATCCTCTACCAAGAAGAAAGACAATGACCTAGCATTCAAGGCTAGCCAAGAGAAGGGCAAAGCAAGAATTGAATATCAGAGCTCAAGTGATGATGAAATTGATGATGCAAGTCTTGCTCTCATGGTGAGAAGAGCCGCCAAGATGCTTAAGAAGCTCAACAAGAATGGTGTGAAATTTGATGGCAAGAAGAAGAAGTTCTTCACTAGCAATAGAAGAAGGCCAATCTTCGATATGGATTGCTATAATTGTGGAGAACTTGGTCATCTAGCTCATCAATGCCCCAAGCCAAAGAAAGACAAATACAAGAATAAGAATAAGGGCAAGAAAGATGACTCAAGCAATGAAGAAGAAGATGAAAAGAAGAAAAACAAGCCATACAAGAAGAAGGATGGCAAGAAGGACTTCTACAAGAAAAAGAAAAATGGCAAGGTATACATCATCGGTGATTGGCTCACGGACATTGATTCATCAAGTTGCTCATCCGATGATGATAGTGAGAATGAGAAGGTGGCCGCTATTGTGATTGACTCCTCATCATCTTCACCAACACCACCGCTACCATCCTCTACACACCTATGCCTTATGGCTAAAGGTGAACGAAAGGTATCAAATGATGATGATAGTAGTGGTGATGATCATGCTAGCAATGATGATAGTGAAAGCTCTAGTTTGGTTTTGGTGAATTAATGAAACCCTAAGTGCTAACCTAGTTTATCAAGTGATCATGAGATAGGTAGCACATTCCAAGTGGTGAAGCAAATGAAGATCATGACATGATGATGGTGATGCCATGTTGATGATCGAGTGCTTGGACTTGAAAAGAAGAAAGAGAAAAACAAAAGGCTCAAGGCAAAGGTATAAATGGCAGGAGCCATTTTGTTTTAGTGATCGAGACACTTAGTGAGTGTGATCACATTTAGGATCGATAGCCATACTATTAAGAGGGGTGAACCTCGTATTGAAATGTGGTTATCAAAGTGCCACTAGATGCTCTAACTCATTGCATATGCATTTAGGATCTAGTGGAGTGCTAACACCTTGAAAATGTTTGTGAAAATATGCTAACACATGTGCACAAGGTGATACACTTGGTGGTTGGTACATTTGAGCAAGGGTTAGAAACTTCACCGGCGGAGTGTCCGCTCGTAGAATGCGGATAGTCCGACGGTGCCACCGGCGCTCTATATAGAAAAGATGGAGGTCACTGTAAGTGACCGGACGTTGGCCTCGGTTGGACCGACGCGTCCGGTCAGTAGAAGCTGCAAAGATGCTGGCGTCGGTCTTGAACCGGACGCTGGAGGGGTGTGTCTAGTCCTACTGATGTGGCAGCGCACAGAAGAGACGTCGAGTGACCGGACGCTGGGAGAGTCCGATCGAGCATGACCGAACGCATCAGGTCATGATTTCTCGCTTCTGGATGCTTACTGAAAACGACCGGACGCTGAGGTCCAGCGTCCGGTCACCTTGCAGCAGCGCGTCCGGTCATCACTTGGCCATTGGGATCGAGCGCTCAGTATTTGAAGAAAGGAGACACGTGGCGTGCATCGCACGACCGGACGCTGGGGTCCAGTGTCCGTTCAATCTGACCGGTGCGTCCGGTCGGCCCGTGTTCAGTGCAGTGAGGAGCCTAACGGCTCTATTCATGGGGGCTCTCTATTTAAGCCCCATGGCTGGCTCTAGCTCACTCTCTTGGATATTTACATTGACATAGCAACCTTGTGAGCTTAGCCAAAGCCCTCCCACTCATCTCCATCATTGATTCATCATCTTTGAGAGATTGGGAGAGAATCCAAGTGCATTGCTTGAGTGTTTGCATCTAGAGGCACTTGGTGTTCGTGTTTCGCTGTGGGATTCGCTTGTTACTCTTGGTGGTTGCCACCACCTAGACGGCTTGGAGTAGCAAGGATCGTTGAGCGGAGGTTGGTGATTGTCTTTGGCTCCGATCATGGTGATTGTGAGGGATTCTTGACCTTTCCCGGTGGAGAGCCAAAAGGTACTCTAGTGAATTGCTCGTGGCTTGTGTGATCCTCATCTTGTGTTGGTTGTGCGGCACCCTATTGAGGGTTTGGCGTGTGATGCCAATTAGCGCATGAACCTCCAAGTGAGTGAATCGCCACAACGAGGAGTAGCTTGCCGGCAAGCAAGTGAACCTCGGTAAAAAATCATTGTGTTCATCATTTGATTCTAAGGTGATTGGTCTTCATTGATATTGATTCTTGTGATTGATTGGTTCACTCCTCGACATGGCGGTATAACTATCTTGCTCTCTCTCTTTACATTACTGCAAAATAGTTATCAAGCTCTTTAGTGTAGTTAGTTGTGAGAGCTTGTTAGTTTGGTTAGTGTGGCTTTTTAGTTAGTCTTTGAGAACACACTAACTTAGTGTAGTGCCATAGCTATTTTGTGGTTAGAGACAATAGAAACTAAAATTGTGGTAGGTGGCTTGCAATTTTAGTAGGCTAGCACAACACTTGCTTCGCCTCATAATTGTCTAATCGGCCGGTCTATTAAGTGTTGTTGTAGAAATTCTAATAGGCTATTCACCCCCCCTCTAGCCATTAGGACCTTACAGATAGTGATAGTGATGATGATGAATTTGAATCACCTTCATATGATGATCTTGTTAAATTGCTAAATCAATACACTAAGATCATTAGGAAGTCAAGAGCTAAGAATGAAAAGCTAGAACTTAAGAATGACTCTCTTTTAGCTAAATGTGACATAGCAGAAAAGGCTAGTGTTGAGCTTAGAGAAGCAAATGATGCTATGTCATCCAAACTCAAGGAGCTTAAATCTTCTAAGAAAGAGCTTAAAGAAAAACATGATAAGCTTGAGGGATACATAATGAGCTCATCACTAGCTACAACATGCTAAAAGAAGAATATACAAATCTCAAGATCAATCATGATAATCTTGTTATCTCTCAAGAGTTTTTATCCAATGAGCCACATGATGCTACTAACCATGTTGTTAAGATTGATATAGCTACATCATGTGATGAGTTGATCATTGAGAGCATTGAGCAAGGTTCTAGTAGCAAAGGCAAGGAAGTGGTTGAGTCCGATAACTATGATGAGTATGTCAAGATCAAGAATGAGAATGAGAAGCTTAAGAAAGATCTTGAAGAGCTAACAACCCACAACACTATAGTGATAGAGACTCTTGATCATGATGGTGATTTGATTCTTGAGAATAAGAAGCTCAAAGAAGAGAACAAGAGACTCAAGGAAGAGAAAATAATGATGCACTCAAGGAAGAGAACAAGAAGCTCAAGTTGGAGAAAGAACATCTCAGGATTGGATTGAGCAAGTTCACAAGAGGCAAGCATCTTCAAAATGAGCTACTAATGAACACCGTCATGAAGATGGATAGAAGTGGAATTGGATATGTGGCAAATCAAGAGAAGAAGGCTCAAGCTCAACAACAACAACACAAGTCAAAGCCAAAGCCAAAGAGGTGTTTTGAGTGTGGACAAGAAGGTCACTTTGCCCATGAGTGTCAAACTCCACCACCACAACCCTTGCCAAAGCATGCTAGACCTTTTGCTTTCAATGCTCATTATATACTTAGGAAGGACACTAGTGGAAAAATGAAAGTCATGTTCTTAGGACCTCCCAACAAGAATAGGCCTAAGAAAATTTTGGTAGCAAAGTCACTTGTTGAGAAAGTGAAGGGCCCTCAACAAGTTTGGGTCCCTAAACAAGCTTGATCTCTTGTGTGTAGGTGAACTACAAGACCGGTGGAAGTCATTGGGTAATTGATAGTGGTTGCACACAACATATGACAGGTGATCCTCGTATGTTCACCTCACTAGATGAAGAAGTAGATGGCCAAGAAAGAATTACATTTGATGACAACTCAAAGGGCAAAGTCTAGGGATTGGGCAAAGTGGCAATATCAAATGATCATTCAATCTCAAATGTGCTATATGTTGCTTCATTGAGTTTCAACTTGCTATTGGTTGGATAATTGTGTGATCTTGGTTTTCAATGCTTGTTACCAAGAAGGAAGTGGTTGTATCCAAGAAAGATGATGATCAAGTGATATTCAAGGGATTTAGATACAACAACCTATATCTAGTGGATTTCACCTTGGAAGATGCTAACTTGAAAACATGCCTATTCACACATCACTTGGGTGGCTATGGCATAGAAGACTTGCTCATGTTGGGATGAGCTCACTCAAGAAGCTTATGAAGAATGAATTGGTGAGAGGGTTGAAGGATATGAAATTTGAGAAGGATAAGCTTTGTAGTGCATGTCAAGCCGGCAAGCAAGTTGCAAATACTCATCCTACAAAAGCTTTCATGTCAACAACAAGAGTGCTAGAGCTCCTTCACATGGACTTATTCGGACCAACAACATATAAGAGTTTGGGAGGAAATCTTTATTGTCTTGTGATTGTTGATGATTACTCTAGATACACATGGGTGTTCTTCCTTCATGACAAAACCGAAGTGGCATCATGTTTCAAGAAGTTTGCTAAGAGAGCACAAAATGAGTTTGAAGTGAAGCTCAAGAAGATTAGAAGTGATAATGGAAAAGAGTTTGACAACACAAACATTGAAGCTTATTGTGATGAAGTTGGGATCAAGCATGAGGTCTCCACAACATATACTCCTCAACAAAATGGTGTAGTTGAGGAAAGAACCGGACACTAATCCCTCTTGCAAAAACAATGCTTGATGAGTACAACACACCCGAAGCTCTATGGGCGGAAGCTATCAACACCGCATGTTATGCATCCAACCGCCTATTCCTTCAAAAGTTTCTTGGCAAGACACCTTATGAGTTGCTCAATGGGAGGAAACCGGACGTCTTCTTCTTTAGGGTGTTTGGTTGCAAATGCTATATCTACAAGAAGCGGCAACACCTAGAGAAGTTTCAAAGATGTTGTGAGATTGGTTTTCTTATTGGTTACTCATCAAAGTCCAAAGCATATCGATTATTTAATAATGCCACCGGCTTGGTTGAAGAAACATATGATGTGGAATTTGATGAATCTAACAGCTCCCAAGGAGCACATGAGAATCTTGATGATGTAGGTGATGAACCATTGAGGGAGGCTATGAAGAACATTCTGATTGGAGACATCAAGCCTAAAGATGATGAAGATGATGCACAAGTGATTCATCCACCTTCTTCATCAAATGTGCCACAAGATGGTGAAAAAGATGGGAGAGTACAAATGAAGATACTCATGTCTCCCATGATCAAATGGTGACACAAGCACAAGATGTTGATGCTCCACAACCTCCCCCTCAAGTGGTTGATAGAAGAAATTCACCTCTACTACAAGCTCATCCACAAGATCTCATCATAGGGAGTCCATCAAAGGGTGTAATGACTCGATCTCAAAAACTTGCTTCGTTTATTAAACATCACACTTTTGTCTCTTGTGTTGAACCTAAGAATGTAGAAGAAGCTCTTTAAGATTCGGATTGGATAAATGTCATGCATGAAGAGTTGAGAGAACTTCTCTCGCAATGAAGTTTGGACTCTTGAAGAGCGGCCACAAGGTGCAAGAATCATTTGAACAAAGTGGGTGTTCCGCAACAAGCAAGATGATCAAGACGTTGTTGTGAGGAACAAGGCAAGACTAGTTGCAAAGGGGTTATCTCAAGTTGAAGGCTTGGATTTTGGAGAGACCTTTGCACCGGTTGCAAGACGTGAAGCCATTCGTATCCTCCTTGCATATGCATCGCATCATGAAATGAAATTATATCAAATGGATGTTAAAAGTGCATTTTAAATGGCTTCATAAATGAACTAGTCTATGTTGATCAACCTCCCGGGTTTGAAGACCCTAGATATCCTAATCATGTCTATAGGTTGTCGAAGGCGCTATATGGGCTTAAGCAAGCCCCAAGAGCTTGGTATGAGCGCCTTCGGGATTTCCTCATTGAGAAGGGCTTCACCATTGGGAAGGTCGATACCACACTATTCACCAAGAAATTTGATGGAGATATCTTCATTTGTTAAGTATATGTTGATGATATCATATTTAGATCATTAACTGAAGATTCTTGCAAAGAGTTTGGTGAATTGATGTCGAAGGAGTTTGAGATGTCAATGATTGGAGAGCTTACATTCTTTCTTGGTTTTCAAGTCAAGCAAATGAGAGAAGGAATTTTCATCTCTCAAGAAAAGTATACCAAAGATCTTCTCAAGAGGTTCAACATGGATAAATGTAAGCCAATCAAGACACCAATGCCATCTAATGGACATCTTGACCTAGATGAGGGAGGTAAAACGGTTGATCAAATTCTCTACCGCTCTATGATTGGTAGCTTGTTATATTTAACCGCATCTAGGCCCGACATCATGTTTAGTGTGCGTATGTGTGCTATATTTCAAGCTAATCCTAAGGAACCTCATTTGATTGCCGTTAAAAGAATCCTTAGGTATCTTAAGCACACACCAAGCATTGGCCTTTGGTATCCCAAAGGAGCTAGATTTCAATTAGTTGGCTATTCTGATTTGGATTATGCTGGTTGCAAAGTTGATAGGAAAAGCACATCCAGAGGGTGCCATTTGCTTGGTAGATCACTTGTGTCTTGGTCCTCCAAGAAGCAAAATAGTGTGACTTTGTCCACCGCCGAAGCGGAATACATTGCCACAGGTGCTTGTTGTGCACAAATACTTTACATGAAGCAAACTTTGCTAGACTATGGTGTAGTTCTAGAAAAGGTACCTCTTTTGTGTGACAATGAGAGTGCAGTAAAGCTTGTGAATAATCCGGTTCAACATTCTCGCACCAAGCACATAGATATCCGCCATCACTTTCTTAGAGATCATGTTGCTAAAAACGATATATCACTAGAAGGTGTAAGGACCGAGGTTCAATTGGCAAATATCTTCACTAAACCGCTAGATGAGGCCACATTTTGTTGGTTAAGGAATGAGCTCAATGTGCTTGATTTTAGTAACTTCACTAGAAAATGAGCTTGTGTTGTCCCTTGCATTGCATTGTAATATACAACATATTTACTTTGTGGTAATGCACTTAGGGCTTGTCTAACATGGTTAAGATAACCGCCGAAAAGCATGTGAAGAAGCTTAACCTTGGATCAAACTTGACAAGCAACTAGAATTACTTTCAAGTATTGCATTGCATATGCATATGTGTTGTTTTGTCGTTTCCTTTCAATAACAATTTTATTGCCTGTTTTCTTAAAAAGAATTATAGCCTAAGGCAAAATACTTTGAAAAAATTGAGGGTTTGAGAGAGCTCACTCACATCAGTCCCAATTGGTGTTTATTTGGGTCTTATTAAAGTTCGGACTTGATTGGGAACAGTCAGCACGAAGGAACATTGAGGATTTGCTGAAAAGGGGTGACCGGACGCTGCACCAGACTCTGAAGTCTAGCGTCCGGTCAATTCAGAGGAGGTGAACCGTTGCCGCAAAGGAGTGACTGGACACTGAAACAATGTTCTTCATGCGTCCGGTCAGTTGACGTCCCTGCTTCCGGTCAAGCGATCTAAGGATCAACCGGACTTTGGCTGCGTCCGTTCGCGACTTGTGTGGTTTTGGACCTCTCTATTGTCGATCGGACTCCGGGTGGCAGCGTCCGGTCGTTGCCTCCGGAGCGTCCGGTCAGTAGAAATCATGTGGGATCGGAACTCTTCTCTGTTTCCTTTTCAATCATGGGTGGGCCACCTCTTATAACTGCATCGCCGTGACCTAATCTGCATCCACGCCCACGTTGACTTCGCTATTCCCGAGCCGCCATGCCATTTCACCAGTGCCACATTGCTCTGCCGCATCTGCGCCATACCGTGCAGCCGAGCCCGCGCCACCACTGCATCGCCACCAGCCCATGCCGCCTGCCTGCGCCATGCCCGCGCCTCTACTCTATGTAGCCATGCCTTGATCCATGCCATCGCCCTAACACCGTCGTGCCCACCACAGCAGCGCCGCTTGACCGCGCCCGAGCCGCCTCGTGCTCCAGTGCCCTAGCTTCGCCGTGGTTCGCCCACATCTCAACAGCGCAAGCTCATGCCCTACGCCATCATCGCTAGCCCCATCCAGCGCTGCATTGCCTCGCCGAAACCCTAACCCTAGGTGTTTTCCTGGTGGTGCCCTCGTGTTCCGTTCCTTTGCTCTTCGGATCACTGGTTCGTCAGGTAGCAAGCCATCGCCTCTAATTTCGCATCTATTGCTTGCTTCTTAGGGTTTCGTATCTCTAGATGTATATTGAAATTATTCATATATCTAATCTATTCTATCGTGTAGCGAGTCGGTGTTTTTGAGGTTACTTTGGCAGTTGTCAGTTAACTCGGGGCCAAGCTCGCGAGTATGGATCAAGGCCAAGCCTCAGAAGTTTCAGTGATAGTTGTTTCTTGTCTGAGGTAGCAGTTCGTTTTAGATGGCACATGTCAAGAATGCCAGAGGTGGTCCCAGTGATGAGGATTCGAGGCCTCCACCTCGCTTGCCTACTGAGGTGAAAGGCAAGGTGATGAAGCTTGCAACGAAGAAGCACAAGTATGCAGATGCTGATACAGAGAGAGCAGCAGGAGTTGCAGCCACCGTAGAGCATGAGAGAGAGGAGGTGCTAGGAGTGGTGTTGTCATTGCAGATCAGCTTTCACCAGCATAGAGGGCCGCTGACGAGTAGGTTGAGCGTCATCATGGTAGTCCAGCTGGGACTGTCATGCTTGAGGTGCGGCGTGTTGTTTTGGAGAAACTTAGTCTCAGGGGGAGCCACAACAGCAGTCACAGCCACCAGTGCAGGCAAAGGATACTCAGCAGACTGAGTAGGCAGAGCAGACATAGGAGATAGAGCTGGCATCTCAGCCACAATTACACTGCTCTGGTCGTACCCATACTTAGGTGACACCGAGGCCAGAGACACAGCGGAGGAGTTTTCGTCCGCCTCCTAGGCCATAGGGTCCACCTCCAGTGACTCACCTAGACTTGAGGGCTGCCATGACCAAGCAAGTCCAGTAGCTCAGGTTCGTGTAGTTCGAGGAGTGGTTTTCGCCGAGATGGGATGAGCGGGCTTCAGAGGGTTTCTATACACCACTACAAGAGGATTTCTACAATGCTTATCTAAATAGTGGTGTGGCATTCAGATCTTAGAGGGTTTGTTCCATTAAGGATATTATAGCAGCAGCAGGAGAGCAGATCCGCCCTCACCTCTCTTACTTGCTAGGGTTGACAGACCTACTTGGGTGGACTGGCTGATATGTACCATCACGGGTCCGTGAGTTCTATGCTACACTTTGGATTGACCCAGGGCACAGGTTCATTCGCTTTGCATTCAGAGGCCATGACTACAGGCTGATGAGCTTCAGGGTCAAAGAGATCCTTAGGTTATAGGAGTCACCCATTCGCCTTCATGAGGTTTGCTATGGTCACACAGAGCCTCCTAGACACCCTCACGTAGGTCTTGTGCCTCCCACAGATCTCATCCGACCTTGCTTCATAGAGCCATTCGGCGAGGGGTCGAGCAGAACACCTAGAGATCTTACTCCTATAGCTAGACTGCTTGATGCTATCATAAGGAGGACCCTGCTACCAAGGATGGGATATCACGAGGGATTGACTCGCATTCAGTTGTGGCGACTGAACTCTCTGATGCAGCAGACAGTGTTTGATACATGGGATGTCATTGTTTCTGAGATGGAGGATACACTTGTAGAGGGATTCAGAGGTCATAGGTAGCTACCGTATGCTCACTAGATCACTTTTTTGATTCACAGGGCAGTCACAGTGAGGCCTCCTGAGATGTTGGCAGAGTATTCTGGTGCTACTACCGAGTTCCCTTCATACAACATGACCTAGATGCTCTACCATAGTAGAGCGAGGACACCTAGTCAGCCGTGCCGTCGCCTAGAGGTGCCAGAGACTGCAGCCCAGTAGGTTGAGATCATCAAGGGCATTGTAGCGGTAGAGGAGGAGCAGCTAGATGCTCAGTAGGAGGGTATGGTCGAGAGCAAACCCAGCGATAGTTCAGATGATGACTACCAGGCTATCCCTTAGATGCCTCCTCGACGACATGACAGTGAGGCCGGTGGCTCCAGCTCAGCTCCACCACAGCCACCACAGACAGACCCCACTCTACATGCTATTCTTGAGCGGATGAGGTAGGATCAGGCTCGCCAGGCCCAGAAGACGGCAGCTACTCTAGCACAGGTTCAGGCTAGACAGGACGAGGTCCAGCGATAGCAGTAGACCATCCAGCAGTAGCAGCTTCTGATGCAGCAGGAGTAACTTGGTTTCATGCAGCATGCTGTTACTGCTATTGGGGCTCCACCGTCACAGCTTACACCTCAGCTCGGCCAGCCTGCCACCACTACAGTGACTTCATCTTTATAGCCCAGTGGGCTTCAGAGTTAGGGATAGCCAGCTACTCACTTTGCATCACCTACAGAGTAGGTGTCCTAGTGGTTTGCTTCGCTAGTGCTAGCCTAGGGTCCTATCTTCACACCTCTTCATGCAGGCTTCACTTTGCCTCAGAGTTCATCAGTGCTCACCCCAGTCTCCAGGAGTCTTGGTGTGACTTTCAGCGAGTTGATAGGGCAGCCTACACCGCCAGAGTTGTGAGTTCTTGCTTCTACTACAGCTGCTCCGGTTACTGGTACTATAGAGACGCTCCCATCTTTAGTTGCATCATCAGAGCCAGCGCCGACAGTGATACCTCTAGACTCACAGGCCGCACCAGTTCTAGAGCAGACCTAGACCACTTCAGCATCACTTCCAGTGACATAGGGTCAGACTGCTCAGAGCTCAGGGTCCGAGGATGATGCTACATAGTTTCAGATCACTCATCGCACCTCAGCGCCCGACTTGTCTGCTCCAGCCCCACCGACCGACCCTTAGGTTTTGGTGCTTGACGCCAAAGGGGGAGAGGGATAGAGTATGCTAGATCTAGGGGTAGCGCTATATCTAGGGGGAGCTTATGTTTAGCTTATGATTTATTACATTTGGATTTTTATGTGTGAGATACATTACTATGCATTCATGTTTACTTTCATGCATTGAACTACATAAGTGTGATCGTGGTATTTATGTGATATGTGACATGTGTGCTCTCTACATTGATTTATTTATATGTCATGTCACTTGGTTATGCTCATTTGATTTGCTTCCGCGTTTTAACTCCGATTCAAATGAGCTTTGTTTCTTGTACTCATGCTTATTTCATATTTATTGAGTACACCATATTGGCTTAGGTCATATAAGCTTGTCTAACTCATTTGTTCTTATTGTCAAAAGCTTATATGAACCAAGCATGTTAAAAACCTCATCTCTTTCACATACTCGAGGTTGTATTGTCATCAATCACCAAAAAGGGGGAGATTGAAAGCATCTAGGCCCCTAGTTGGGTTTTAGTGATTAATGACTAACGTGTGTTTTGCAGAGGCAATTAAGTTAGGTCTTGGTAATGGCAATTGATTGGGCAATTATGGTTGTCATGCCCCTATGATGGAAATCGTTTTAATTTTCAAAGGATGGACGACAAGGTTAAGGATGGACTAGTTCTAAGTGTTGTTTGGTGTTGAAGAGACACTTAGAGTAGTTTAGGACTTTGTTTTTCCTTTGGCCGTACTATTAAGGGGGGTATGGACTAGTAGCTTGACCTAGGTGAGTCTATTGGGTTAGGTGTGGTGCACACTTGTCAAATCTAGCACTAGGTAGCTCTTAAGTAGCCCTAAGATCAATTGGAGCAAACTTCATTCACATATGATTTCGAGTTGGAAGTGAATGGACGGTCAAATGTTGACCGGACGCTGTCCTGGCGTGACCGGACGCTGGCAATAGAGTCCAGTCAGTTCATTTGATCAAGGTGAAGTTGTCTGGATGTGATCAGACGCTGAGTGAAATGTGACTGGACGCTGGGTGCTAGAGTCCGATCAACTCCAGAGAGGTTCCAGAGAGGGAGAATCCTGATCGGACGCATCCGGTCAGTGCTGACCGGACGCTGGTCAGGTTTCGATTACTGATCCAACGCTGAGCAGTAGAGTGACTGGACACTAGGTGCTAGAGTCCAGTCAACATCAGTAAGATTCTAGAGAGCAGTTTTCCTAGAATTGCCATGCAAGAGTAGGATTGGAACTTAGGTTGCAAAACTTTGTGCGGTAGAACATTAGAAACACTTTCTAGGCACAAGGGGTGAAGTGGGCTAAGTGTAGGGCTTAATTATTGCAAAGAATTTTAGAATTAGCCGAATTCACCCCCCCCCCTCTTGGGCATCTTGATCCTTTCAAACTCGTAGTGGATCGATCATCATCATCACTTGACCATGAGGTGGAGCAATCTTCCACAATCACTAATTGTGGTCATGCTCAACACGCTAATGCGCCTCCATCTTGTGATCATCCTCCTTCTTGAATTTGCCATCATCCCACGTGGAGGAATCACCGAAGGTGTGCTTGATTGATTCCCATATCTCATGAGCGGTTCCCACATAGTTTATCCTTTTCGTTAAATCAAAGCTCAAAGCATCCATTAGATAACAACAAGCATGTGCATCAAGTTCATAGAGAACTCTTTGAGCTTTGGTGAGATTTCTATGGTCCAAGACATGGGTGAGACCACTAGTGACAATCCACCAAAACTTAGGTCCCTTTGCATGAAAATGATTAAGCATGTGATTTTTTCAAAGTGCAGAGTTTGTGCCATAAAAAATGTGTGTCTCACAAACATCTAGCCCACTAGACGCCATCCTCTCGGGTTGGTGAAGACCATAAATGAGAGACATAGCTTTGATACCACTTCAAAGGTCGAGATGGCAGACTTGAGGGGGGTGAATTGTACTTTCTAAATTTAATCACGCCGGCTAACCAAAACAAGTGCAGAATTAAAACAATCAATCTAGTCAAGGCTACACCCCTCTATCGAAGTTCACAAGCACCTTATAAAGATCCTAATTAGCCAACAAAGCTACCCGACTAGCTAGAGCTCACCTATCCAATTTTAGGAGCAAGGTCACACAAACCTATGCCACTAGTATTTTGCACACCTGGGAGCTCCTACACAATTCTAGTAAGCAAAAGCACAAAGCTCCTAAGCTCACTAGCAATGCTCAATAACAAGGTAACCAATGCCAAATTAGAGAGTGCAAATACTTAGCTACACAAACTAAGCAATATGACTAACAAGGTTACACAAACCAAATTAGCCACACAAGGGAGCTACTTCTATGCTACACAAGCAGAAGGTAACTAGAGAGCTACACAAGCTAACTAATTACAAGGGCAACTACACAAGCATAATGTATATGAAAGTAATTATAAGCTTGTGTAAGGGGATTGCAAACCAACGGGAAGAACAATGTTGACACGGTGATTTTTCTCCTGAGGTTCACATGCTTGCCAACACGCTACATCCTCATTGTGTCGATCACTCACTTGGTGGTTCGGTGGCTAATTTGCATCACCCGCCAAGCCCGCACATCAGGCACCGCAAGAACCTACCACGAGAGTGAGGGTAGCTCAATGACACGCTCAACTAGAGTTGCTCTTCGCGGCTCCCACGGGGCGAGCACAATGCCCCTCACAAAGCTCTTCCCCGGAGCACCGCATAAGCTTCTTGCGGGCTTCGACGGAGACCACCATCAAGCCATCTAGGAGGTGGCAACCTCCAAGAATAACAAGCACCACCGACTTGCAACTCGATCACCTAGTGCCACTCGATGCAACCTCATGATGCAATCGCACTAGAATCGCTCACTCACTCGATCGGATGAACACTATCACGCAAGAGTGAGTTAGAGGGTTCCCAAGCACCACCACATAAGCCACCAAGGCTCTAGTGTGCTCTGCTCTACTAAGCTTGTGGCCAAAGGCCGACCAACACTTCTATTTATAGCCCCATGGGCTAAAATAGCCTTTACCCCTTCACTAGGTGTTTTTCAGGATGACCGGACGCGCCAGTCGTATCGATCGGATGCACCCTGCCAGTGTCCGGTCAATGGATGGTTGCCATGTCATCCCTGGCTTCAAATGTTGAGCGCCTAATCTCAACGGTTAAGTTACAACCGGACGCACTGCTAGGATAACCGGATGCTGCTACGCCTGAGTCCGGTCATTTCTAGAGAGCTCCCGAGCGTCTGTTTTGCGACCGGACGCGTTCGGTCCACCATGACCGGACACAGACCAGCGTCCGATTAGCTCTACGCCAGCGTGACAATTTCAGCGCCGCCTACATCACCGTATGTCACCCTGACCGGACGTGGAAATTGTGCGTCCGATTACTTCTTCGCCCAGCGTCCGGTCGAAGGCCGACGCCTGTGTGCTCTCTGCTGCCACTGACCGGACGCGCCGGTCCAGCCGAGGCCAACATCTGGTCACTTGATCGAGACCACACCTTCTTAGGAACACAAGATCAGATTCACCAGCCAGCGTCTGGAAGCTGCGCTGCGCAGAGTCCGGTCACTTCCAGTGACCTGTTTCTCCTCCTTTTTTCACCGAGTTGATCCACATCAACTCTAACTTCTTCTCCTTTATAAATGTGCCAACACGACCAAGTGTACGCCACCATGTGTATGTGTGTTAGCTTTTCTCAAACATTTTTCAAAGGATTAGCCACTCAACTTGCCACGCTACTCGATCCTAGCGATGATGCAAAGTTAGATCACTCGAGTGGCACTTGATGACCGATATGCAAACAAGTTTGCCCCTCTTGATAGTACGGCCATCTATCCTAAACCCGGTTATCAACTTCTCTACACACCTATGACCAGTGAAATGAAATGCCCTAGGTTATACCTTTGCATTGCGCATTCCATTACATCTCCTCCAATGTTGATTCAACACATGCACCAACACGATCAACAATGATATGATCCACTTCATATCATGACATGATCATATTGGTTCATCGATCTTGACTTCACTTGCTTTTCACCGTTGCCTTCGTTCATCGGTACCAAGTCTTGCTCAAGCTTCACCACCACGCGGTCCATCGCTCCAAAGCCTCCAACCTGCCCTTCATGCTTGCAACCGGTCCATCAAGCCAAGTCATATCTTGATCTTCTTCACCTTGATCACATGACTCAATGTCATGTCTCATGTGCAATGAGCTCCTTCATCATCACATGTGTGAGCTTCGGAACATCTCCGAGCCATTTCCACCTTCATGGCATGTGTTGTTCATACACATGTACCTGTGGACTAATCACCTGTGCATCTCACATAAACACAATTAGTCCACCTAGGTTGTCACTCAATTACCAAAACCACACAAGGACCTTTCACCCGCTAGCGGCCACTACCTGGACGCACGAGCACCGCGGGCATCTTGGCCCACGTTCGAGTCTCGGTCGGATACGATCCATTGTTTTTCCTTGAAGAAAGGCAGAGAGCCCTCGAGACCGGTCGAACAGACCTGAGAACTATATGGATTGACCGCTGAGAATCTAGAGTCGGTCACCAGCTGACCCAAGTCGGACCCCGCGAATGGGATGCCAGGGCCTCACTCGAACTAGCCCGTTAACAGCTCACCGAGCTCCACAATTTGTCCATAGAAGGAAATCATTGCACGGCTTAGCCCCTCCTTTTTTGTCGAAAAAAACGCTTGAGGGAAGACGATCACAAAGATGAGCTGACCCTCGACTGGACCCCTGCTACGAGCGGGTGCTCGAGGAAAGTTGGACTCAGCAAGGAGACCGAACGCGTGGTCGTAGAACGATAGACCCCCGTACGGGTTGGACTCAGGAAAGACCTTTTTCGACCCACAAGATCTCACGGCTATACCTCCGAGGGGTTTGATCACGGTGAGAGGAAATCGCCGTCCCCAGGACACGCCGTGGGCAACAAAAAAAGGCCAAGGCCCTCAGAGTCCAATCGTTCGGAAAAGCCTCTGAAGGAGTATTCTACTCCTCCGCAGGCTCGGGGGATACTGTCGGGGACTAATACTAGGGTACCTGAAAAAGAGGAGCTAATGGTAATCAACATTGATTCATCCAAGCAGTCAAGAGCGTGACTATAGCACCAACCGACCCCCTTGGGTGTGGGCTCTGCCTCACCCGACCCCAAGGCCGCGATCTCCGCCTCGCCCGACCTCGAGGCCATGATCTTTGTCTCTCCCGACCTCTAGGGGCAGGCTCCACCTCGCCTAACCTCGAGGCCGCAATCTCCGCCTCGCTCGACCCTTGGGTTTGGTCTTCGTCTCACCCGATGGGGACCCATACCATCGCCAAACCACTCCAGGTCCAAGCGTATGGGCCTGGGTCAAAACTCTAACGTTGTGGAAGAGACCGGCATGCCCTGATGTAACCCGTGGCCATGATGGGCCATACCCGAGGGTGCACATCAAGAATAGTGTCGGGCGTACCGGTGTTGTTCTGCCTAACCATTGTATGAACGCTGACAGGCACGTCAGTTCACCACGACGTCCATCGGGACAAAATGGACCACCATGACCGGCAGTTGATGCCTACCCATGGCACCAGTGATGAATAGGGCCATGACTTGGAGCCATCCCGGTTGACATCTACAGGATCGATGGGACCCGCATGAAGAAGAAGAAGAAGGACCCAGCGATCCTGAAGGCCTTCTTCTCTCTCTCGTTCTTCTCTTTTCCTCCACTGTAACCCGCGCTTTTCCTTGGCCTATAAAAGGGAAAGCAGGGCGTCCCATGAGGGGAATCCGATTCAAGACGGATCGATCGACCCATAAAAAACCGATCAGATCCAGATCCGCACAAAAGCACGACACGAACACATGGCTGAGCAGCGCTCAAGCTCTCAACACCCGTTCACTCCTTTCCACCAAAGACTTGTGATCCTTTCCCTCTCTCGCCCACTTGTAACCCCTACTATAAACTTTCAGTGCTAATAACACGAGCAGCAGCGATGAACTAGACGTAGGGACTTTCTGCTCGAACCAGTATAAACCTCATGTCCTCTAAGCACACCATCCTAGCTAGACGCGCAATACTAGAATTTTACTTGTCGGTGGTAATTTGAAACACCGACAAGTGGTGGGGAATGCGTATGGAGTATGATACTCGCGGCGGTTTGGTGGGTTGAGCCTCAAAACCACTGGGTGACGGTTTTGCGGGTTTGGCCTCAAAACCCAAACGGAGGTTTTGAGGAGGAATGGACGACAGGTGGCGGCATCGAGGAGTTCGTGTCGAGGCGAAGCTATCTCATGAAAGACGCGGTGGTCGTCGGATGAAGACTATCTCGGGTTAGACCATAACGTTTCTGGGTTAAATGGTTCGACTCAAAAATATTCAGGAGCAAAATTGGAAATTGTGTAATAGCCCTGTTAACTAGGACGAGGGTGCCCCAATTACCCTTACCTCTTCCATTTCATTTTCTCGTTACCCTATGTTTCCCCTCCCTTTAGTGTTCTTGAGAGAGGTCTACAGATTATTCACTCCTGACCAACTTGCCATGATGGAACGAAGACTCTCCTTGCTCTCCTTTGGAATCTGTGGCTCAACTCTGATTCTCTGTGAAAACAAGGAAGCAGGCACTATGGATCTCTGTCAAGAGCTGGTAAGACTAGAGCATGTTAATCAAAAAGTGCAATAGATAGTTGCGTCATTTTGTCTTGAGAATCTACTTTAATCTAGCCCGTTGGAGTTGAGCTTGTCAGATTACACCTCCAGCTGCTATTGCATTAGCTGTTGCAAGTAATCTATCCGCCTCCATTTCACTTTCGTCTATTTTTTCCTTTTTTTGTGCGAACCAGCTGTGCTAAAAAAGGCATGCCAAATCCAGCGGTCATAGGAGGCAACAACTTCGAGTATGATAGTGGGTACCTTATAGTCTCAACGGGTAAATTGTCCCTTCCATGCAACTGGGCAATTTCCCCATCACCAATGCATGGAATCTAGACTTCCCAACATCCCTGGAAACCCTCGTGCCTCTCCAACTTGAAGTAACTGTTGGATATCCTCACCATTAGGTCTTGTAAGATATTTCTCCCCATATATGTGTCTAATACCTTGAACAAACTTGATTACACACTCTAAAGCTGTGGTATCAGCAATTCCAAAAGCTTCATCCATAAGGTCTGCTGGTGATCTATATGCTAACATTCGAAGGGCAGCCGTGCATTTCTGCAGCGGTGAACCTCCTTAATTGAAAATACGGGGACCAATTTTCTAATGCTTCCAAATTTTTCAAAAATATGTGCTTTCTCATCCCAAATTTGCATGTACTTTCCTATCTTTTCCATTCTAACCTTTTCCTTTGATGCTTCTGCTATTTTCTTTAGTGCACTTGCTCTCTTCAACATAGCATCGTGAAACAAAACCATGTCTTCATCTGGCTGTGAGCCTAGGGGAGGTTGTGGTATGGCCTTTCCTTTTCCTCTCATCCTAGCTTTTGCTTTCTTCTGCCCCTCTGGGCATACTTCTTTGAATGTCTCTCCTTGTCTGTGTCTTGGTTGGAAGATGAAGTGTATGCTCCAGATTCATCTAGTTTTGTCCTTTTGTTCTTCTCTGAACAATCCATACTAGGTATACTCAATGTTTTCCTAAACGCTAATCGGTAAACAGTCGGTCACCTACCGCTTAGCCATTATTCGGGCAAAACGTCTCATTAAACGGGCTAAACGACCAATTAAACGGGGTAAACGGGTAATTAAACGGAAACGGCGCACCACCGTGTATCGTTTACATGGTGTTTAAACAGGCTAAACGGCCGTTTAGGCGAATTGTGGGTATACTTCTATACCATTTGGGTTCCTTCCTCAGAATCTTCCCAGACATATTCAAGCGTAAATGGCTTTTTCTTGTTTTGTCTTTTGAATGGAGCACGTGCTTTGTCCATCATCATGTCATCAGATTCCTCACTACAAAATGTCATTCGACCATAGATCACATTGAACTTGGTAACAACTGCATTAATTCTTCCCTAATGGCTTTTGAGCTATCCCTTTTGACCTTCTTCCTGCACCTTCAGCTAGGCCCGAATTGAACGCTTCTGCTATCTTGTTATAGTAGGCCTCTTTGCTCTGATCTGTGCCACGAATTGGATCTACTGAATGCTTAATCGAAAGACTTACAAGGCATAGGTTCTTGTCCTCAGTGTAATTAATTCTCACAGCCCTCCTTTCTTCATTAGGGCTGCTGGCACTTGAATCTTCCTTTTCTTCATCTAGCTCCAGCTCTCTTATTTGCGATTGCGGGGTTGCTGAATCTAAGCCATGCGAAGATGCACCACCACCAGCACCTACAAACATTCCACTTGGGAAGCTAAAGTTGGGTAGTGGTTGAAAACCTTGATAGGTTGCCTACACCACCAAAGGGATTCAAGTTGTGCATGGCATGAGTAGGTTGACTATGTTGGGGATAATGGGAGTGGTTGAATGGTGGTGGTGGGGTGGGGAACTGAGTCTGGTTGAAAGTGTTGGGTGCGAAATTTGGCATGTGTTGGAAGCATGTGTTATCTGCTCTTGGATTTCTGGGATCAGTGGCGAGCAACCTACCAAAACTTCCCTCTAAGGGCTCCGTGTGAACTAAGAAATATGAGTATTGAGTTGTTTTGATTTTGCTTCTCTATTTTTGTGTAGGTGGTTGGGAACAAGGAGGCAGGGAAGATTGATGGGAGCAAAGGAGGAGGCCGCTGGGAACGAGGAGGCAGGGGGGATTGTTGGGAGGAAGGAAGCAGGCTGCTGGGGCTGGGGCTCCTTTTGAAGAAGTGTTGTGCTGTAGCAAGCAACAAGGAACACTATTTTTTTAAGGCAATGGTCAAGTGACGCTGCATTTCACTTGATGCTGCATTTCACTTGACCGTCGAAATCTGAATGCTCATCAGCTCATGGCAGTTGGAACCGTTGGAGCTGTGTCATGTGTCAGAGTGATATATTTTTTATTGCAAAGGGGGCGGGTTCTATATCTTGGACCTGCTCCTCCATCGAAACCACCCCACAGTGGGACGTACCGGGTCCTATACATGCATTAAATGCATAGAATCGGCTTCGAGACACACACTGCTGATGCTCTAAGCTGGCATGTTTTGTTGGATTCCATTCCATTCCTTGTGTACATACACACGTAGGGCGTGCGCGAAGTTTGCGCCGAGCCCCTCCCCATGATGGAACTCCTATCCAGAGATGAGTCGGGGCCCGCAGGGGGCATGGGCGTGGATCCTATGCTGCTGGAGGTGCTTATTCAGCCGCCTGCGCCAACATCGGAGTTCCTGGGTAGCGTCGAGCAGATTATGGGCCCTGCAACACAACAATACACCCTATCTGCTATTGGGCCCAGTAGGGGGTTCAATGGATCCAGCCTTGATCTGGATTTTCCTTCGGGCGGACCGGACTGTGCTTTAAGGTCCAACTCACACACTTTGACATCTACGCAGTCCAACCAGGTGTGTTTGGATTAAGGATGAAAACGGAAAGGAAATATCCCGAACCGAACCGTATCGTTTTCTATATTTGACCCGAACGAATTCGTATTTTCGGACAAAATACGAAATACTAAATTCGAATTCAAAATACAAAATACTAAATTCGAAATCGGATCAAATTCGGTTTAGGCTTTGTTTAACCGATTTCTAGTTTTCTACATTTTATTTGGAGTGTTCCGTATTCTAAATTCGGTTGAACCGAATTTGGTCACGCCGCCTTCCTCCGCTGCTCCGGGCAAATCGAGAGCGCTCGGCTGGGTGGGGCCACGCGAGCTCCGGCAGTCCGGCAGGAGCCGTCACCGTCGGCATCCTAGCTAGTCACGCTGCTCCTCAGGTCCCACCGCCGCCGCGGACGCTGTCCCCGCCGCCGTCCCAGCCGCGGCCGCTGTCCCCGACCAGTCTCGTCCGTTGCCGTTGCCGTCGATGCAGCGGCGGCAGATCTCGCACGGTCGCACGCGGGCTGAGGCAGTACCGGCAGATTTCGCGCGCAGGCGGAGGACAGGCGTGTGGATCTCGTGCCCTCCTCGGTCTGCTGAATTTTGTTTGTTGGTACCTTTGCTTCCTCTTGGTTCCAGTAGGTTCGTTGATCCCTGTTCTCTTCTATTTCCCGTGGCAGCCCCTCGTCGAGGAAATCTTCCCGTTCCGTGTGGCCGTTCCTGTTTTTTTTTCTGTGCTCATTATGTTACCTGCCTACTAGCTCGTCTGGTGCTTCAGCTAGTAATTTTGGAAGTTAAGATACATGCTTCTTTGGTAAAGTGTGAGACTAATACTTTATGTAGAGGTTTGGGCTTATCTTGCTTGGATCAGTCAATACAGTTTAAACATGAAAGAGTCCACATTAAATATTTTGCTGCAGAATTACTTTCTTGTAATGGAAAAATTGAATTTAGGACAATGCATTGACAATTTATGGTTGCTTGAAGAAATTTTATGATCTCACTGAAATTCTCTCTGGCACTTCATATCCTACTGCAAACTTATTCTATAGAGGTTTCTGTGATATAAAAGTCTTGCTTAATGACTGGTGCTTTAGTGAAGATGCTACAATTAGAGAAATGGCAGTTGCTATGAGTGCAAAATTTGAGAAATATTGGGAGCAGTCCAACATTGCTCTAGCTGTAGCATGTTTTCTTAAATTTTTGTATACCGACCGTGTTCGACATAATTCCGCTCGAATTGGTTCATTTCCGAAATTCTAGATATTCCGTAAGTTCGTGTTCGTTTTCGTGTCTGGCTTGTCCGCTTTCGCTTTCGCTTTCGTATTTCAAATGTAAAAGTAGAAAACGGTTGAGGAGTTTTTCGACCGAGTTCGACCGTTTTCATCCTTAGTTTGGATGGGCCACTAGGAGGGCAGTCTCTCGTTAACTGTGGCTGTTGTTAATCCGTTACACTATTTGGCCGTAACTGAAGAACCATGCATAAAGATAATTGAAAAAATAAAGTGCGTACTAAGCGGTACTGCATAAAGTAGTACGACTGCACACTGCCTTGTTAGCCAAAAGTAATAAGTACTAGTTACCTGAATATCTACGTGATTTATCTCTGATATGGCCGTGCAGCAATTAATCTTCATCTTCAGCAATTGTACTCCCTCCGTTCCAGAAAAAAGACCGTTGTTTTAGGAATGAATGTAGACAGATGCTTGTTTAGGTTCATTTTTAAAACAACGGTCCTTTTGGGACTGTGGGCGTAGTCGATAGCGGGCGACTTGATATGGCTCATCTTGTTGTACTGAGATGAGCTGCTGCGTATTAACAAGGACTCATACAAAAAATCCACTCAGTGTAGTTGTCATCCAAGTATCTGTTTGCTTTACACGAATGGGCTGGGAAGAACAAGCACTGGTAGAGAACCGAGCTTTACTCCCGGTGGGGAACCCCCTCTAGTCCCGGTTCCCCATCCGGGAGCAAGCATCCGGGACTAAAGGGGGGTCCTTTAGTCCCGGGTCAGGAACCGGGACTAAAGGAGGACCATTAGTCCCGGTGGGTAACACCAACCGGGACTAAAGGTGCCTCCTGACATGCCACGATGGCCGGCACCTTTAGTCCCGGTTGGTAATACGAACCGGGACTAAAGGTTTTTTTCTTTTTTCTTTTCTTTTCATTTTTTTGTTTTCTTTTCAAAATAGGTTTTCGAAGTCGTAATGTACGCTGCTAATTATACATTTATACGCGCATATAGTATGTTTCGGTTCAAGCACAATGAACGTATTAAATCACACAATTCAAGCATAGAAAAATATATATATATATATATATATATATATATATATATATATATATATATATATATATATATATATATATATATATATATATATATATATATATATATGCATATGTGTATTTTACATTATATTATTTCATGTGCATATATTACAAAAGATTGCATTATAGTTGTTGTGACATAACAAGTTTCCTCTCATCCTCTAGCTTGGCTTCAATGGCAGTGTTGGGTCGAAGTAGATCTCGTCCTTGGAATCGATGACCTGCTCATTAAAAAATCCGGCTATAGACTCTTGAATTGCTTTGATTTGGTCTTGCCGTATGACCTTTTCCTCCAACCATTGAGTCTACAGGTTTGAATTAAAGGAAAATAAATTAATATATGTACATATATATATATATATAAAGACATAGTAACACAATCAATAATAATAATTAAATGAATATATAGTGTATTTTTAACATACTTTGAGTCTCTCTGTAGGAGTTCTTTGGGAGAGCACCTTGATAAACTTGCAAACATAGTAACCACAGTAGTTGTTCCCCTGTTCCTGCCTCAGACACCGTGAAAGCTATATGTTTAATTAATAAAGATGATGCGATTCAGGGGACTTACTTTCAAAGGGATTACATTCAGTGGCGCTTTGCATTTTTCCATGTGTTGCTTCTCAATAAAGGTTTTCCAAACACTGCCCAATAAAAAATTTGCCACGTCATCAGATATAGTTAATCATCATGTTTGTGTGTATATATAGTTGCTAGAGATCCCGAAATTACCTCTGGATAATATCTATCATATCTTGGTAGTCTTGTTGTGGTTTTCTCATCGAGTCATAGATTATCAAGTGACTTTTCACCAGATCGATGTCCATCAATATCCAGTAATTGCTGCATGTGTTTATAGGATATAACGCATAACACTCATTAATTAACTAGAATCAACATATGAGCCATTAAGGATATGATCGACATGATTAACACTCACTTGAAGTTATAGGGAAAGAGTATATCCTTCTTGTGGCGTTGGTTCACTAAGAAGTTCATGAGGTTACTCTCTGACTCAGACTTCCAATTAGTCTTTGGAGTAATTGGGTCTTTGAATACTATATGGGGATCAACAAAACCAATTTCATTGCAGCCTTCCTTTCTGAGCTCTGTCATTGTAAATCTGCATATATATAGTACTTGTTAGGATAATTTATATGCATATACACACATATGATGAGTTTAATAATAGATCGAAAGAATTATTACTTACAGGCAATAGCAGCTAATGATAACTTTGTCCAGAGAGGTCAGGTGGCATAGTTGATGAAATTCTGCAAAGTCAACATACATAACATCATCGCCACGGAACCAATGTTTGTCTCTAATTCTGACACCAACGCAGAAGTCTCCACTGGTAGACGCCTGCATGTACCACTTGTTTAGCAGGTACATTTGCGTCCCCAGATCAGATAAGGCTTGAGGGTTGTATAGACTCTGGCCTAGTACAAATTTTTTCTTCCAAATATCAACCTCCGCCGCACTCTCAATGTTTCCATCACCAAACATCTGGTAAAGGTCGAGACCAGTCTCATCAGATAATTCACCAAGGTGATCCAAATCGACATCCGGAGGTATGTTTGCCTGATGCATTAATCCTAAATTCGAACCATATTCATTACCAACAACTAGCGGGGGGATTGATTGGTGCGCTTGTTGTCCGAGTTGGGCAACTCCTTTCCCTGCCCGCTTCTTTTTCTGTGCCGCCTCAATTGACTTGGTGAGAGTGCGGTCATAGTCTGATAACGTTGATTTGGACGGCTTACGAGATTCCCGCTGTTGTTGCTGGTAAGAAGTCACCTTTTTTCTTAGAATATCTGGAGCTACGAAGAAGTATGGTTTCTCTGGGTTTCTCCTTGCTTCTTGATTCATTTTAAGTTTGTCATAGAATCTAGACATGTCTTTTTTATATGCATCAGTTCCTTCTTCCTTCTCTTCAGATATTATTTTGGGAATAGCCCTTGGTTTCACAGTGGCTTTCTTTGCAGGCGGGGATTGGTTCTTCGTTTGAGGGGCTGGCCTCTTGCTACGCTTCTTGGTAGGCGGGGGCAGGGGAGGCGTTGGAGACCTCCTTGGAGGTGTTGGCAGCGGCGTTGGAGACCTCCTTGGAGGTGGCGGCTGCGGCATTAGAGACCTCCTTGGAGATGGTGTGGATGCAGCCTCGTCTTCCAACACAATGTCATCGTACAGAGCACTATGATGATCTGGCGATTGAACAATTGGATTTAGGTTGGGGGAGGATCTGCTACAAAAAAAGGAATGACATATTATTATGAGCAGATTGTTAATTATTTAAGCCAATACAAATTAATGATGTAGTGTTTTCATCCGCACGTACCTATGGTGAGGTAGTTCAGGAGGAGGTGGAGCCGACATCCCTGGAATGATGATGTAGCGCTTGCGCCATAGAATGAATGTCTTCTCCGCTTCTCCTAGAGTCTTCTCGCCATCACCTCCAGGAATGTCAAGAGGCAAATCACTAAAACCTTTTTCAGCTTTATCTACCGAGATGGTAGCATATTCTTCTTGGATTATATTCCCATGAATCCTTGGTGTCTTGGTTCGGTCGATAGGATTAACAAGACCGATAGCCACCTTGATTGTGGAATTCTCCTTCAGAATGTGTAGCTCACACGTTGTACAAGGTTCAGTGACATCATCCACAGGGAAGCGCAGTCCTGTGTCCCCTTGATTTGGTATCTCCGTGGAAGCGCAGCTGCTTTTCAACTGAACAGATTGGCTAATGTTGATTCCTGGCTCTGATGCCTGCTTGCTTGCACTCACTGCTATTTGCACTTGCCTTCTGATTTCCTCCTGCATTCTCGCTTCAAGGTTTTTTTCCCGCTCCTGTGCTTCATGCACCGCTTCCTCCAACCTCTGGAGCCGCTGTGCCTCTTCTTCCTTCTTTCTCTGGCGACTTCTGTAGGAAGGTCTGTCCTGAGGGAATCCATGCTCCCACGAGACACTTCCTTTACCTCTAGTTCGGCCACCATGTTCAATAGTCCCGATGGCGTATGTCAGCTCATCCTTCTCTCTATTGGGCCTGAACGCACCACTAGCAGTAGCTCTCTGAGCATAAAACAATCTTTCTGCTGCTTCTTGCAGTCTTGCGCCATAAACGCACTTCCCTGTCTCCTGGTCTAGTGTTCCCCCATGAGCGAAAAACCAATTCTTTGCACGTTCTCCCCACTCGAGTGATTCTGGTCTGATACCCTTGGCAAGAAGGTCTGCTTCCATTTTGTTCCACTTCTTAATGGCAGTCGGGTAGCCACCTGATCCCAAGGTATGGTGGTATGTCTTCTGTTGGGCATTACATTGGTTCTTTATCACCCGACTCACACCCTCTTCCGAAGTCTTGTACTGTAAAAACTCATCCCAATAGGGCCTCTGCTTTGAGATTGGGCCTGGGACAGTAAAATCTGGTGCTATGTTCTTCTTGACATACGTCGTGTATAGGTGTTTCTTCCAAGTCTGAAACTGGGTGGCCATCTTCTTCATTGCCCAATCCCTAACTCGCTCCTTCAATTCATCACCATCTATTATATCATCATAACCATCTGTTTGGAGCGTGAAATGTACCAAGACATCATTCCAAATTAACGCCTTGTCACGATCGGAGACAAAACTAATATGAGGAGCATTGGTCTTCTTCTTCCATTCACGGGTACTAATCGGGAGCCGGTCCCGTACAAGGTAACCACAGTGGTGCACAAATTTCATTTTATTCGGCCCCCCGGTTCTCCTGTATCCACATTGAACTCCGAGATGATGAAGTGATCCTCCAATGGCTTTTTGGGACCTCAAACATTTTTACTCTTCGTTGTAGTTGTTGATGTCGATCCAGAGGGCTACAAAACATAAACATTATTTTTAATGTCATGAGCACACATAAGACATATGATAATATATATAGCTAATAATAAAAAATATATACTTGGCCAATATGTTGTTGCTCATTTTGTTCAAGAGCTAAGTACTGACTCCCGTCATCTGCATCCTCTTGCATGTTATTTTTAGCACCATCATCGCCGGCAACTTGAGTGCCAGTGTTGATCAAATTCATCATCAACTCCTCCTCATCCATGTTTCTTGGGTCGGCCATCTAGCTTCAAAAAACAAAACCAATATATAGTACGTCAAATCTTTGCTTACATGCGTAAAATCTACGAACAATATGCATTATTAAATCTTGCCCCTCGGTCACGGACGCAATTCGCCACACTAGGACGAACTACGTCGGTACTAGGGCGAATTAGGGCTATACATAAACGGCCGAGGGCAAATTGCGTCGGTGACTAGGGCGAACCACGTCGGTGACATCAACAGCGCGGTTCGCCCTGGTGTGATTGTTTAGCATTAACGATAACGATAATACAAATGTTGATCAACTAGGCCACGAGAAAGGGCGGTGTGACAAGAGTGGCGGTGCTCCACTCCGCCGTATATATGTCTGTACACATGGGTGAACGAGGGCGGCGGTGCTCCGCCGTATACATAGAAACGCATGGACGAACGATGGCGGCGGTGCTCCGCGACGTATATATATACATGCATATGAATACAAATGACGTATATATACGTGTCGGCGCGGTGGCCGGTGTGCTGACGACGACGACGTGAGGCGGGCCGGCGTGCTGACGACGACGACGTGAGGCGGGCCGGGGCGGTGTCGGTGCGTGATGTTGTGATCCTATGTACCATGTGAACCATGTAGTCATTCATCATATGAGAAAATTCTATGTTAATAATGTAAGTATAAGTCATTATGAAATGTAAGTATATGTGTCTTATTGCTAATATAACCATTACTATTTCTGAAATGATAAGAATTTATTTTCTTCTTCTACAGGCGATCTCTGATGCTATGATATAAAGTTTGAAGATAGTCTTCCCGGAAAAAATATGTAATGCTCATATTACTTTAGCAACATTAATATATTATATCTGTATATTCAAAGTTCACAAATGAAGAAACGTTGAAGTTTTCCATCATTTGTCTGTAGCCATGCAGGCAAGTCCAACCAAAACTGCTTACATCATCACATGTGATATTTTTTATAAACTAAAAAACGCTTAGTTTACAAACTGGGTATCAAAATTGAGTTCCTATTTGACCATTATATATCCTACAACGACAATATCATATAGTGATGAATATATGGCGGTTGATGGGCTGGATCATTTTCAACGACAATATCATATTAGCGGATGGTTCGTAGCGTTGTTTCCAAATAATATATAGCGTGTTTATTATACAAGCCATGGATTTACATCGATCTAATTAATTTCTAAAGTAATTTCATTGGTGGTCCTTAATTAAACTTGTCATGAGTTCAGGTCCCAGTGATCTTAAAATGTATTTTAGTACCATAAAATGCAGTTTTTGACACTCTAATTAAACTTGCTAATTTATCCATATAATATCCAAATATTCAAAACTTGCGTTAAGATATGTTTTTTATTTAAAATCATTTAGAGTTCCAAATATTCATTTTCAGTTCCTAGATTTTGTGATTCAAAATTTGGAATTTTCAATCGACCTCGAGCGTTGACATGGCTTACACCAAAGTTGTAGTTTTCGACGTGATCTATAACTCGGCAGTGGATGGCTCGGGCGAATGTACAAAGAGATCGACGAACATATCACCTCAAGCTCGGCAGTGGAGGGCCTCGAGCGCGGTGGGGCAACACGCACGGTGGAGGGCCTCGGCGCGGAGGAGGGCGCGGTGGAGGGCCATGGGCGTGGAGGAGGGCGCGGTGGAGGGCCACGGGCGCACGCGGAGGAGGGGCACGGGCGCGCGCGGTGGAGGCCGCACGAGGAAGAAGAGGGCGGCGCGCGCCGGTGTCACGGAAGGCGAACGGACGCGGCGCGAGGAAGAAGAGGGCGGCGGTGTTCGACGAGGAAGAAGACGAGCGGATCGATCTGCGCCAGGCGCTGGAGGTTATATACCAGAGAGAATTACTCCCGGTGCCAACCACCAACCGGGAGTAAAAACCCTTTACTCCCGGTGCGTATTACCAACCGGGAGTAAAGGTACCTTTACTCCCGGTGCGTGTTATCAACCGGGAGTAAAGGTATACCTTTACTCCCGGTTGGTAACGCGCACCGGGAGTAAAGGATATTTTTGGCGGGCCACGAAACTGCAGCCCACCTTTACTCCCGGGTGGGCTTCCCACCCGGGAGTAAAGGTGGCCTGCAGTTTCGTTTCCCGCCTGTTTTAAGCAATAGTCTTGTTAAATACAATAGAAATGCAATAGTTTTTGTTAAATACATAGTAAATTAAATAAAAGGCATAAAATTATTTTGTTAAAAATATGAATTTTCTTTTTGTTTATTGCACATAGGAAAAATCTATAACCTAACTTTTTTTATTTTTTGTTACAATTATAAAACATAATGTAACTAATATTTATTATTTCGTTAATGCAAAAATGTAGTGTTTAATTAAAATTATTAAAACTATTGGTTTTGGACAGGAAATTTGTTTTCACATCATTTTAACGTTAATATTTTAATTTTTCATCACTCAGTATCCTAATTTACCTTTTTGAGAGAGAAATCCCACCAAATCAAATATTGATTTAATTTGAAACATGACATAATAAACATCTGAATTCACAATTATTACATAATATCTCAAACACACTGTATTAAATCACTATATCATCAAGTGGGCACAGCAGTGAACTTCTTCTTTACGTATGTCCCTTGGTTATGATCACTTCGTAACCATGGAGTGTCCTCATCATTTACCAAGATGCTAGGGTCTTTGTTCACTTTGAAGGGCGGAATTCAGTCATCCTTTTCATATTCTTCTGACATGTCCGACTTGTCCTCAATTCCCACGATGACTCTTTTCCCTGAAAGAACTATGTGGCGCTTTGGCTCTTTGGTTGAGTCATTATCGTTTTTCCCTCTTTTTGGTTTGGTAGACATATCATTGACATAGAACACCTGATTCACATCCTTGGCAAGGACGAATGGTTCGTCTTTGTACCCAATATTACTAAGGTCTACTGTTGTCATTCCATACTCGTTGTCTACTGTTACCCCGCCTCCGGTCACCTTGACCCATTGGCACTTGAACAATGGGATCTTCAAAGTAGGTGCATATTCTAGTTCCCATATTTCATCTATGCGTCCATAATATGTCTGCTTATTCCCATTCGGGTCTGTGGCATCTATGCGGACACCACTGTTTTGGTTGGTACTCCTTTTATCTTGGGCTACTGTGTAGAATATGTTCCCATTTATCTCGTACCCTTTGTATGTGACGATATGCCATGATGGTTGCATAGCCAATAAATACAGTTGCTCATGGATGCTCTCATCACCTTGACATTTTTTTCGCAACCAACCGCCGAAAGTTTCCATGTGCTTATGCGTAATCCAAGCTTCAGTCTTCCCTGGAAACTCGGATCGTAAGAGATCCTTGTGTGTCTCAATATACGGATCTACCAAAGAGGAGTTCTGTAGAACTGTGTAGTGCGCTTTATTGAAATAATCATCATCCGTACTAATATATGTTTTCCTCCCTAGTGTCCCCTTTCCGCTTAGTCTCCCCTCATGTCTCGATTCAGGAACACCAATCGAGTCAAGGTCGGGAATAAAGTCAACACAGAACTCAATGACCTCTTCTGTTCCATAGCCCTTGGCGATGCTTCCTTCTGGGCGAGCACGGTTGTGAACATATTTCTTCAGGACTCCCATGAATCTCTCTAAGGGGAACATGTTGTGTAGGAACACAGGACCGAGAGTGAAAATCTCCTTGACTAGGTGAACTAGGAGGTGTGTCATAATATCAAAGAAGGAAGGAGGGAACACCAACTCAAAGCTGACGAGACATTGAACCACATCATTCTGTAGTTTAGCTAGATCAGTTGGATCAATTGCCTTATGAGAAATTGCATTGAGGAATGCACATAGCTTCACGGTGGCTAGACGTACATTTGGAGGTAGAATTCCTCTTAATGCAACTGGAAGTAATTGCGTCATGAGAACATGACAGTCATGGGACTTTAAGTTATAGAATTTCTTCTCTGGCACATTTATAATACCCTTTATATTCGAGGAGAATCCAGATGGTACCTTGATGTTGTTTAAGCATTCAAACATGATTTCCTTCTCCTCTTTGCTTAGAGTGTAGCTAGCAGGACGTAAGTAATGGCGTCCATCATCTGTCTTCTCTGGATGCAGGTTGTCTCTTTCTCTCAAACAACGCAGGTCCTGTCGTGCTTCAAATGTGTCCTTAGGCTTTCCATACACACCCATAAAGCCTAGCAGGTTCACACAAAGATTCTTCGTCAGGTGCATCACGTCGATCGAGCTACGGACCTCCAGGACTTGCCAATAGGGTAGGTCCCAAAATATGGACTTCTTCTTCCACATGGGTGCGTGACCGTTAGCGTCTTTCAGAATAGGTTGGCTTCCATGTCCTTTTCCAAAGACGACTTTCACATCATTGACCATATCGAGTACATCCTCAACGGTTCGGTTGCGAGGCTTGGTCAGGTGGTCTGCCTTCCCTTTAAAATGCTTGCCTTTCTTTCTTACGGGGTGATTTGCAGGAAGAAATCGACGATGGCCAAGGTACACGACCTTTCGACATTTTTTCAAGAATACACCTCTAATATCACCGAAGCAGTGTGTGCATGCATTATATCCCTTGTTTGATTGTCCTGAAAGATTACTTAGAGCAGGCCAATCATTGATTGTTACGAACAACAATGCTCGCAGATCAAAGTGTTCCTGTTTGTACTCATCCCACACACGTACACCTTCTTTATTCCACAAAATGAGAAGTTCGTCAATAAGTGGTCTCAGGTACACATCGATGTCATTGCCAGGTTGCTTCGGGCCTTGGATGAGCACAGGCATCATAATGAATTTCCGCTTCATGCATAACCAAGGAGGAATGTTGTAGATACTTAGAGTAACAGGCCAAGTGCTATGACTACTGTTCTGCTCTCCAAAAGGATTGATACCATCTGTACTTAAAGCAAACCTTAAGTTTCTTGCGTCATTTGCAAACTCCGGGAATTCTCTGTCGATTGCTCTCCACTGGGACCCATCAGCAGGGTGTCTCAACATATTGTCTACCTTACGGTCTTCTTTGTGCCATCGTAACAATTTTGCATGTTCTTTGTTTCTGAACAGACGTTTCAAGCGTGGTATTATAGGAGCATACCACATAACCTTGGCAGGAATTTTCTTACGCGGACGTTCGCCCTCAACATCACCAGGGTCATCTCGCCTGATCTTATACCGCGACGCATGGCATACCGGGCATGCATCCAATTTCTCGTACTCTTTGCCATGGTACAGGATGCAGTCATTAGGACATGCATGTATCTTCTCTATTTCTAGCCCCATAGGACAGACAACTTGTTTTGCTTCGTAGGTAGTGGCGGGCAATTCATTGTACTTCGGAAGCATCTTCTTTTGGATTTTTAGTAACTCTCCAAATCCCTTGTCAGATACACCATTCTTTGCCTTCCATTGCAGCAATTCTAGTGTGGTTCCCAACTTTTTCTGCCCTGCATCACAAGTTGGGTACAACAATTTCTTGTGATCTTCTAGCATCCGCTCGAACTTGATCTTCTCCTTTTCACTTTCACATTCTCTTTGTGCGTCACGAATGACCTGACAAAGATCATCAGCCGGCTCATCTTCTGCGGCTACCTCTTCTTTAGCTTCTCCCATTGCAGTATCATTGAAGCACGCACCATCAGGAATAATATCATTGTCATCCCATTGTTCTTCTTCACCTTCTTCCATTACAACACCGGTTTCTCCGTGCTTTGTCCAACAAATATAGTTTGGCATGAAACCCGACTTGAACAAGTGTGAATAAAGAGTCCTTGAGCAAGGATATTCCACCGTATTCTTACATATGGCACATGGGCAGCACATGAAACCGTCGCGTTTGTTTGCCTCGGCCGCACGTAACAAAGAATGCACGCCGTCAATGAACTCTTGGGAGCGGCGATCAGCATTATACATCCAATGACGGCTCATCTGCATTACATGAAATAAATATCATATTAAAACCTAGATCATAATTAATTATTTATACAACATGCGTGCCACCACAAAAGATACAAATTTATGAAAGCATCGCTACAATGTAGACAATCCCAAGTACCACTAAAAGAACTAAAGCTAAAATACATTTCAGGAGCACAAGGATTTCGCGACCAATCTCAACTAAAACAGACAGATCCCCCGATTGTGCAACATCTTTGGGCTTCTTCGGCTGGATCACTGCCTCATTAGCCGCCGTATCTGCCTGTTGTGCAAGATATTTTTGCACGAGTTCAACATACTCTTCCTCCTAGTAGAAGCCTGAACATCGTCCACTGCCATCCCACTGAAATTAAAACAAAAAATTAGAACTTTAATCACAACCATCATGAAAATAGGTATAAACTAACCATAATCATTAAATACGATAAAATAACTCACATTGCGATCCGGACACTTGTAGAAGATACGATCCTTGTTGGGACCCTCCTTCTTCACTCGGTACTCCATCATAATCTTCGTCTCATCACGACACTTGCCGCATGGAATGAGAGGAAGGCCCGGCCTAAGTCGCTTTGGAAACCCATGAGAGGCCGAGGACCCGGAAGTAGTTGCCATCTACTCTCTATACTCATTTTTTAATACACTATAAATTTCTCCTTTTATAAACAAATAAAATTAACAAACTATAAAATTATCTAGATCTCTAAACAATGATATTTTTAATGGTCATTGTGTTCTCGTCTTTTACTGCGGCAGGTAAGTAATTCACATGATATTTCCGCAAATTAACAGAAGAATGGGAGTGTACACACATAACAGACTACTACGACGATATCGGGACGTGTGAATAAATAATCATCCGTACTAGTTGACCTTGCTTACGTGATCATCTCGGCGAGCATTTCTCCACCGGACGGCACCGTACTTGGCCACGGAAGAGCTCCAATTCTACGAGGAAGGGAACACGGTCTTCCACGACCGTTGCCGCTCTCCCTCGTAGAATTAAAGCTCCTCCTTGACGTCCGTTACCGGTCGGCAGAGAACATGCTCGCCGAAATGAACACGGTCCGCTAGTTCAACTAGTACGGATTTTCTATAATTTTCTAACTATTTTCTAAGTTTTTATTTATATATACTACGCTTAGGTACGGTGATTGACAGACTACTGCGACGATATCGGGACATGTGAATAAATAACCATCCGTACTAGTTGACCTTGCTTACGTGATCATCTCGGCGAGCATTTCTCCACCGGACGGCACCGTACTTGGTCAAGGAAGAGCTCCGATTCTACGAGGAAGGGAACACGGTCTTCCACGACCGTTGTCGCTCTCCCTCGTAGAATCAAAGCTCCTCCTTGACGTCCGTTACCGCTCGGCAGAGAACATGCTCGCCGAGCTGAACACGGTCCGCAAGTTCAACTAGTACGGATTTGCTATAATTTTCTAACTATTTTCTAAGTTTATATTTATATATACTTTAACCTTCTTTCATGTAAATATGCAAGCTTGAAGTGATTTTGAGCTCAAATTGCTTACAAATGAAAAAAACCACAATAAAGAACCATAAATATATATAGTGAACAAAATGGCATAAGAAAATGGTGAAAAATGAGAGTATGAGATTGGTAACCTTTACAACTGAAGAATCGATGGAGGAATCGAAGAAATCGATGGAGGAATCGAAGAATGGATGGAGGAACAATGGAGGGAGGGAGGAAGCAAGAACACTACTGCAGTGAGCTTCAAAATGTGCTGAGCTCGGGCTCGGGGAGGAAGGAGGAGACGGCCGATTTATAAAGGGAGAACATTTAGTCCTGGTTGATGGATCCAACCGGGACTAAAGGTAACTTTCCAACCCCGGGCGCAGCCACGGCCCGGGAGTAGACCTTTACTTCCGGTTGGAGCCACCAACCGGGAGTAAAAGTATACCTTTAGTCCCAGTTGGTGGCTCCAACCGGGACTAAAGGTCCCTGCCACCTCTGTCTGGCGCAGTAGCCGTTGGGCAGGGACCTTTAGTCCCGGTTGGAGCCACCAACCGGGACTAAAGGTATGTCTAGTCCCGGGCGCAAAAAATTCCGGGACTAGAGCCCATTTTGGCCGAGGATCAAAGGTCTGTTCTCTACTAGTGAAGATCATTATGTACATGCTACTTTTTTCTTTTTCACAAAGATTATGTACATGCTACTTGACGGATATCTTCTTCTACAAGTGGAATTGTGAATTGGTCCATTACTTGTACAAATATACATAGGTCCATTACTTCAATAAAAAACATACATAGTAGATGAAATATATAGGCCCAAGTAATACAAGAGTGCCTCCGGTTACAATGATTCCTCGGTATGTCGCTCGTAGGCCTCTGTACATAGTCTGGGTGTGACCACTGACCACACCCACCGGCAGCATCAAGCAGAGCAATTGAGCAAAACAGAGTACTGGCCGCTGCAAGCTAGCAGGATGCGGCTCCGCCATAAGGATCCCTGCATATATATTAGTTACATACAGGATCAATGGATAATGATACTTCAAAATTGAGTGCGTATTAAGCGGTACTACTACTACTACGTAGTAAGTACTACGACTGCACATGTAGGTGCGGTGCACTGCACTGTGAACCAAAAGTAATGTGGAACACTTGTTACCTGAAAATATTAGTACATGATTTATTTCTGGTATGGCCGTGCAGCAATTAGTCTTCATCTTCAGCATAAATGGTCCGTGACTTGATATGGCTGATCTTCAGTAGTAAGGAAGAGGAAGGCAAGTTAATTAAAGCCAAGAAAACAAATTGCTAACTTGTGTAGGCAGTCACTTCAGTAGTAAGGAAAGCAAGCCAATGTAATTTGAGAACATGGATAGAGCTCGTCATATCATCATCATTAAGCAAAGCAAGCAAAAGAAATATATAGAAATACAGCAGATGTACACACCCCTTGTTGCTTCTCAGTTGGATACCGCCACCAGGTAGCAGTAGGGATGAAAACGGTACGGATATTTTCCGACCGTATTCGAAACCGAATCCGTTTAGAGGGGTTGAGATCTGTCCGTATCCGAGTCCGGATATCCAACATCCGATACCATATCCGTATCCGAATACTCAAATCGCATATTTATGATGTCGATATCCAATCGTATCCTATCCGACATAATTGACACTATCCGTATTCGAATCCGAATCCGGACAGAAATATGAAAACAAATGTAATATTGGTGATATCCGTCCGTATCCGATCCGTTTTCATCCCGTAGCAGCGGTCTCCTCTCCTCTCCCGGAAGCACCTTCGGCAAGGAGGGCGGGGCTTTTCTGTATAGCTGGTGATGGTACCTAGCGATAGCTAGCAATTATATAACGTGATGGCTTGATGGCAGGGCCAGCGTTGTCGTGTGTGTGTGTCAAACACTATAGATAGCAATGCCGGCCCCCCCGGAGATACTATAGAAATTTAAGGAAAGGATCATGTTGGTTTGTCCATTAGGGCTGCTGGCTCAATAATTCCGGTACATGCATACATTTCATGCTATATTTGTCACTCTCAAGACAGTGACAGGTATATTGCCACTAGTCCTGTAGAAAATTCGGCGCATGCCAGTGCCAGCTACATGTCTATCAGTCTTCTTCGTCTCACGCATCGCAGAGACATCACTGTCTTTTTTTTTTTTGGACAATTCTACCAGTTTTCTTGGTCGATGTCCTCTACAGTCTAAGTCCTAATCAGTACTAAAATTTTTTTGACTCTTGACGCCGACATCACTGTCCATGTCCTCATCAGTATATAATAACTTGCGATACTGTTCGATCGTTCACAAGCTAAGACATGCTCGAGTTTGCAGGCCAAATCAATTGGGCTTGCTTTGCCGCACCAACAATTACTTGTTTGTTCGTTTCTCTTTTTATCCATTCCGATGCATGTAGAGCCCTGCTGTCAAGGAGAAATTCTCGTCCTTAGCTTACCAAGATTTGTTGTACAAATATATGGAAGAACAAGTGCAGAGATATACATGTGCGAGCGAGACTATACGACTACGACAGTACAAAAATTGAAACGGGGACTACTCTAACCACATTGTGTGTTTGTAAGTTGAAAAGAATGGTGGATGCTGGACGAGCACTTTGCTTCCACCACATAATATTATGCCCTGGCCCCGGTGTGGCTGAACTTTATCCAAACAAAATGCTTTCCCTCCCTGCTGATCATGTAAATATTTGACGTGTCAGTGATTGACATACGGAGATTGCTCAGCTTATAAAATGGAACAGGCGAGAGAAAGAAAGCACATAAAAGGAAGCAAGATACCTTAACGTATATATCATTTTGCAATTCATCCCTGCATGCAGTCCTCAGACTTCATCCGAACACAGAATGTAGATGTTGTGCTTTCTGATATGGCTGATTTTGTCAAGTTCAGACTTACCTTGTTGTACTAAGGACTCTTGTAGCTTCTGGCTGCACCCCAAAAAATCGAGATACCTTGGGTATACACCTAGCAGGTATCCCGGAATTGTCTCCATTGTGGCGTCCTGCAGCTCCATGCTATCGAGTGCGGGGACACCTTCCAGCACCTGTAAATTCAGGCAACAGGAGATCTTAATCTTGTGCAACCTGGAGAGGCCCCTGATCCTCTTGAGCTTTGGGCAATGAATCACGTACACTATCACAACCGAAGGGAAGTTCTCCACATGGGTCAGGGAGTTGCGTGCAGCAAGGCAGACCTTCCATTTGACATTTGCCCTGCCTCAGTCAGAAAGCAAAGAACCTTGCATAAATACGAAACGAGAGCTTTTACAATGGTTGAAAATGTACCATCGGTACTCTTAGACACTTTCATAATTTATATTTCGTGGCCAATTGTTTGAGAAAGACATTTTATAAATTTAATTTGGGTTATTGGGGGTATACTGGTAATTTTACTTCAGTTGTTTGTATCACTAGGATCACCGCCCCCTCGATTCAGCCACACAGGGGGCTCGTTTTTATTATCGGGTTGCTGCTGTCCCTCAACCCATCTTCGCGAGTCGCCAACATCATTGCGGGCTTATGCGGCCTGTTGTTGCAATCCAACTGGAGATACCTTGGATTCACTGGTGTCAGGTGACATGTATTCCGAAAGTGCTGTCGAGTGCGGGGACACCTTGAAGCACCTACAGATTTATTTGGACAGCGGATCGGAGGACGCTAATCTTGTGAAATCTGCACTGTGCAGAGATCACTGATCCTCTTGTGCTTGGGGCAGTTGGACTTGGACACGTCAGGCTTGACAACTGATGGGACGTTTTTCACAGATATCAGGTTGGTAAGCTCCTCGTACAGGTTGATGCTTGCTTCTCAGAGCTTGCCACACGGAGAGCCCAAGTAATAGAGGTGCTCTGCTCTGTTATACTTGGTCCTTCCTCTCTTGACTGACATATGGTATATATTTTTAGGATGAACTGCTGTCCCGTGCTTCCAAAGTAGTACGAATGAACCAATATATTCCTCAGTCACAGCTCACAGTGAAGGCTGCTCCTGGCCATTTGCTCTGCCTCCCTCGAAAAGCAGAGGGCCTTGCATATATTAGTGCACTGCAGGCGACAAAGCAGATGAGGATATGGTGTTGCCACGGAGATCAGAGGAGGAGAGGAGAACTCCATAATCGCCATGACATCGAGGAGGCTGAGTAAGATCGATCAAAAATAATGATTGAGATGCCTGATTTCATGATCATCAATCAGGACAGCATACAATGTTTGTGCTGCGTGTCTGCTTTCATCACCACACATTCAGTCCACTACAAGATCCACAGCTTCAGGCCCATTACTTGTGCAAATATATATAGGTCCATTACTTTAAAAAAAACATATATGGAGTGTAGAAATATACATGGTCAAGAGTACAATAGTGCTGGAGACGCCGTCAGTAACCAGGATTTTGGCAGCATGTCCACAGTCTGCATGTGAACAGAGTATGTGTACTGTGTGCTAGAGACAAGCTCCTACCAAGCAGATCTCACTCCCACTGGCCACTGCAAGCTAACATCATGTGGCTCTGCCGTAAGGTTACTGGATGCCTGCATAAATTAGTTACACGGTCAGTGCATAATGTCACTTGAAAATACGTACTAAGTGAGAGAAAAGTTATAGTTACAAATATAGGAGATGATAATAAACAACTTTCGCCCTAGTGGAAGGATGCAATTTATTACCTGACTGCACGAGGGTCCTCAATGTTCATCTGAAGATCCATCCGAACTTTTATCTGAATCTTCGAGGCAGACAATGTTGTGCCTACTCGAGGGTCTCGAACACTCATTTCAAATTAGGTTCAGTATAGTATGAGGAGAAAAAATATCTATAGTTGACACAAGTGCCAATGGCGTAGAGTGGTAGAGGAGATTATGCACGAGGGCGATGTCAGGGTTCGAACCCCCGCAGCCGCGTAGCACGCGATTTTCACGCGAAAAATGCATGACTTGTGGCATGTGACTGACCGGTGGGGGCCTCCTGGGATTAAAAAAAATTTGCTATTTTTTTTTTGCCCGGGATCGGGATATTTGGAAAATGATTAACCAAGGCGGGCGTTAATGGTGCCCGCCTCGGTTAATATGGATTAACCGAGGCAGGCAATCCAACCGCCTCCGTTAAGGACGGATTAACCGTGACCTTTTGACGGAGGCGGACGGCTTGCCCGCCTCGGTTAAGCAATTGCCCGCCTCGGATAAGTTTCCTGTAGTAGTGATTAAACTTGATCATATTCAAATTCAAAGAGACATCACAACCAATTATAATGGCACAAGAAATATATGTCACAGACAATTATATTTCCATGTATCCACAAACACAAATACTCATCTATCAAGTATACAACAAACAGATATACATCAATGCTTTGAACTCATATGTTGTATGAAGTCTTGAAATTCACTAAAAATCATCTTTATTCAGATCAAGCCTAGCAAAATCAACAAGGTCTCTGTATCATGGCTGTGCTAACTCAGAGGTATCATCAAAACAATTCCCTTCAAAGCGAATAATCTTGCGCGTGACGACCCGGCACATATCAACCCATATGTTTCTAATCTCTTTCTCTGGGAGAGACCTTCTACCTTCAAACCGACGGTGAAACTTTTTATCACCGCTGATTCGTAAGTGCATGCGTTGTGGGTGAAAAACTGGCGGTGAAAAATGCTTTCACCTCCAGTTCGATGTATGATTTGGTGATGATAACCGCAATATTTGTCACCGCAGTTGCAGGTGCAGGTGGTGTTGGCTTTCTGCTATGCTCTGTTACGGTTTCCTTCCGTTCAGAGCAGAGGATGTGTTGGTGCAGGCTACGAAGCAGAGGATTGACATACAGTTCTTGCACGCTACAAAGCAGAGGACTGACATACAGTTCTAGGAAAAGCAGAGGACAACCTTGGTTACAGAACGTTTCGTTCATCACCACATGTCCGTTCATTATAACAATCCAAGGTGGAACCTTAATTAATTTACAAATATGCGAGCAAAAGAATATGAAAGCACTAGTGCCAAAGTTTTGGGCACAAGGACTGTATTGAGCACTCTGCTTCACCATATTATAATTCCAAGCGTCGTCCAGCCCATGGCAATCTGTACAGAGTCCTGTGTGTCTTTTTTTCCTAAGGGACGGCAAACGCTTAGCCACAATTTTTATTACACAAACAAAAACAAAAACAAGTGCTTGTCCAGTTTTTTGAATGAAAACCGGGCCCAAAAACCGCACAACTGAGTAGAGTGCGCCACTCACCCATACAACTGGATTTTTGGCCAAAGCAAGAGCAAGCAGATAGTACCAAACTGATGGCATATCGATTACCGGGATAAATAAAGTTTACTTTAGAATACGAACTAAGCGAGCCCTGCCAAACGGGGGCCAAAGTTTGTCCATCTTTAAAAGCCTCTTGCTCTTAGTGACCCATGTAGCTGGAAGCATCTTGTGTTGCCTAAGATGATTTATAAGTGTGTACAAGAAAAAAGGTAGAGTTCGTCCATCAACAGCAATTTAGGAGACAATAAATATACAAACGTGACTTGAAGAGGGAGAAGATGAACAGAGGACACAGATATTCTAAGACAATTGACTGTTAACAACTGTGGATGCCTTCTCGTTAGAGGAGGAGGCTGTTTCAACACTTCGTTCAAACACCATATTATTTGACGCCCCGCAGTGCCTGTGCCTGTGTATGGTCGGATGAATGATTCTCCTCCCTGCTAACCACCCACATAATTGACGTACGTATAAGTGATCGATGCATGGAGATTAGTGTGGTTATGTAACGAATTGAGGTACAAGCAACAATTAATATCTGAATCCACTTTCGGCTAGTGAAAGGGTGCAAATTAAATTACCTGGACGCATTAGATGTCTTCGATGCAGCTGTCAGTCCTTAGCATGATCTGAATGTTCATCCGAATCTGTATCTGAATCTTCAATCAATTGATACTGCGCTTTCGAATATGGCTGATCTTGTTCCATTCAGAACTACCTGGTGATGAGGAGGATTCGTGTAGTTTCTTGTTGCAATACAACTCGAGATACCTTGGGTTTACAGCTCGCAGGTAGTCTGGTAGCGTGTCCATGGTGGCGTCCTCCAGCACGAGGCTGTCGAGTGCTGCGACACCTTCTAGAACCTCCAGCTTTGGGCAGCGAACGATCCTAATCTTCTGCAACATGGGGAGTCCGCTGATCCTCTTCAGCTCAGGGCAGTCAAACACGTCAAGTTCCACAACTGAAGGGAAGTTCTCCACATGTGTCAGGTTGGTGAGCTCGTAAAGGTATAGTTCTCTATGAGTATGCCTCTTGGTGCTCGCGAGGCCTGGTTGGTGAGCTTGCAGTTTTCGATTTTGAGTCTCTCCAGACAAGGCATGGCTATGGCAGTTTCCACATCCATATGCTCCTCACAGTCGTTCCATTCCCACTCCTCCCACTCACGTAGCCCAACCATGTTCAGTCTTCTCAGTTTCGGAAACGGTGCAGATGTACTAGCATCGGAACCTCTAGCTGCCACGGAGGATGACGCTTGGAATTGGGGGCCAATACGCTTGATGGCTGGCGCATCTATGATGGTAAGCACTTCTAAACTTGGGAGGCAGCACAGACCATCAGGGAGCTGGGTGCAGCAAGGCAGGTTCTTCAGTGTCAAATACCTTAGGCTCTTAAAGTCCGCCGACGCTGGAGCACACATCCAGTTTGGTAGCTGGCGACCAACGTATCCCCCTACGACAGAAAGATTCTCTATGCAGGTTGGAGGGTGGAGCTTTTCCAAGACCCTCTTGGACTTAGCTGGCGACCAACGTATCACCTTATGTTGCTGCTTTGACTGTGTTTGTTCATTCTACGCATGTCTGCTTGCGGTGGGGTTTATTACTCAACGTTTCATTCATCAACACACCTCATTCAAGAACCTGGCCATCATCTGTGAGCCGACAGCTCCTGCTATTGCTTATGGCCACCAAGGATGATGGGAGTAATCGCTGGTCACCAAGGATGATGGGAGTAATCGCGGGTCAAAATGTTATGCGCACCTGGCCATCATCTGTGAGCCGACAGCTCCTGCTATTGCTTATGGCCTTGGCATTAATGTTCTTATATTTGACCTTCCATTGCAGGCAAGACTTTTGATGTCTCTCATCTCAGAAAAAAAAAATTATGCTGGGATGGCCCCCATGGAGTAAGGCATAACATCTCCATTAGTTGTACAACTCATAGAAACCAAATATATACGTGCGCAGGCAAGGATACAACTAGTGCTGCAGTCTCACCTCTCCAGCTCGGTATTTCAACACTCTGCTAATTCACCATATAATATCATATAGTAATATTATACCTGACACCCCGCCGTATCCCTGTGTGGCCGGGGAAAACAAAAAGTTTTGCTCCCTCCTCGAGATCTGTAATTGAAAAATTGGCGTCGTCCAGCCCAAAGGCCAGCTGATATTTGTCAAGGCCGGCACCCTTTCCTTTCCAGCAC
This sequence comes from Miscanthus floridulus, assembly GCF_019320115.1. Classification (NCBI taxonomy): domain Eukaryota; kingdom Viridiplantae; phylum Streptophyta; class Magnoliopsida; order Poales; family Poaceae; genus Miscanthus; species Miscanthus floridulus. Next base: position 131,396,527 of record NC_089589.1, read on the forward strand.
ACACCTCGGCCACGCCGGCTTCTAGGCTTCTCATGATTTGGCACTAGGTGATCGATCGTGTCTTTGCAACTGTCCTCTGTGTGACAGTGTAGAAAACTGAAATTAAATCTGCCCCGCACGCTCCAATGGGAAAAAGGAATGTATAGGATCCCATCCCTGCATACATAAAGTTGGTTGCATAAAAAATACATACTAAGACGAGACGAGCAATGTGTTGCGAGAGAAAATTATTAACTACCTTGCCCTGGCTAAATATACACTTGCTTTATTTCTGATCAGGCGCGGCAAAAACCAAGCGACATCAAAGTTTTCATCTTCAGGAATGTAGTCGACTCACTTGATATGGCTGATCTTATCGTTCTCAGATGAGCTGCCTCTTAACAAGAACAATAATCTCCATGCTGTCTAGTGACGGGACTCCTTTTAGCACCTGCACATTTGGGCAACCGATGATCCTGATTTTCTGTAAGGTTGTTGATCCTTTTGAGCAGGGGACAATCGATTGCATATGTCGAGTGCGGGGACACCTTGAAGCACCTGCAGATTTGGACAGCGGAGGATACTAATCTTGTGCGATCTGCTGCCGCCGGTGGCCCTCTTGGGCTTGGGGCAGAGGGACACGTCAAGCTCGACAACTGATGGGATGTTCTGCACATATATATCAGGTTGGTAAGGTCCTCGTACAGGTTGAGAGCCCAAGCGACAGAGGTGTTCTGGTGCAAGGCCCAAAAAACCAACCGACGACAGGGTGGTTGTGCTCTGCTCTGCTCTGCTTTGTGTCTGCTCTGTTATACTTTGTCCTTCCTCTCTTCACAGACATATGGTATATGTATATATATGATGAACCTCTATCCCCTGCTTCCAAAGAAGTATGAATGAACCATTATATTCCTCAGTCACAGCTTTGCAGACACAGTGAAGGCTCGTCCTGCCCATTTGCTCTGCCTCCCTCACAAAGCAGAGGGCCTTCATATATTGGTGCAGTGCAGGCGACAGAAGCAGAGGACACATATGGTGTTGCCACGAGATTAGAGGAGAGGAAAACTCCATAATCGCCATTACATTGAGGAGGCTGAGTAAGATCGACCAACAATAATGATTGGGATGCCTGATTTCATTATCATCAATCAGGTCAGAATACAATGTTCCTACTGCATGTCTGCTTTCATCACCACACATTCGGTCCATTACAAGATCCACGATTTCAGGCCCATTACTTGTGCAAATATACATATAGGTCCATTACTTCAAAAAATATATATGGAGTGTACAAATATACATGGTCAAGACTACAAGAGTGCACGAGACGGTATCCGTAACCATGATTTTGCAGTATGTCGACAGTCTGCATGTGAACAGAGTATGTGTACTGCATGCTGGAGACGAGTTTCTACCAAGCAGATCTCAGTCCAACTTGCCACTGCAAGCTAACATCATGTGTCTGCCGTAAGGATCCTGGATGCCTGCATACATTAGTTACACGGTCAGTGCATAATGACACTTGAAAATACGTAATAATCTGAGAGAAAAAATATAATTACAAATATAAGAGATGATAATACACATACTTTGGCCAGACTTGAACAGGGAAAAGGTGAACACAAGCACTGTGTTTTTCTTTTGTTCCAAGACAATTGATTGTTAACAATTGTAGATGTCCTCTCGTCGGACGGGCAGGCTGTAGCAACACTTTGTTTAATCACCATATATTTTGATGCCCTGCTGTTCTATGTGTGGTCCAATGAAAGCTTTTCCTGCAACGAATCAGAGTACAAGCAATAATTCATAAATATGAAAACTCACTTCCGGCCTACTGAAAGAATGCAATTTACCTGAACACACGCGCCATCTTTCGAGGCAGATCTTGTGCTTTCCAATGTGGCTGATCTTGTCCCATTCGGAGCTACCTGGAGATGAGGAGGATTCGTATAGCTTCTTGTTGCATTCCAACTTGAGATACCTTGGGTTTACAGCTCGCAGGTATCCTGGAAGCGTCTCCATGGTGGTGTCCTGCAGTACAAGGCTGTCGGGTGCTGTGACACCTTCTAGAACCTCCAGCTTTGTGCAGCGAACGATCCTAATGTTCTGCAACCTGCTGTCGAGTGCTGTGATCTTCTTCAACTCAGTGCAGTCAAACACATCAAGTTCCACAACTGAAGGGAAGTTCTCCACATGTGTCAGGTTGGTGAGCTCGTAAAGGTATAGTTCTCTATGAGTATGCCTCTTGGTGCTCGCGAGGCCTGGTTGGTGAGCTTGCAGTTTTCGATTTTGAGTCTCTCCAGACAAGGCATGGCTATGGCAGTTTCCACATCCATATGCTCCTCACAGTCGTTCCATTCCCACTCCTCCCACTCACGTAGCCCAACCATGTTCAGTCTTCTCAGTTTCGGAAACGGTGCAGATGTACTAGCATCGGAACCTCTAGCTGCCACGGAGGATGACGCTTGGAATTGGGGGCCAATACGCTTGATGGCTGGCGCATCTATGATGGTAAGCACTTCTAAACTTGGGAGGCAGCACAGACCATCAGGGAGCTGGGTGCAGCAAGGCAGGTTCTTCAGTGTCAAATACCTTAGGCTCTTAAAGTCCGCCGACGCTGGAGCACACATCCAGTTTGGTAGCTGGCGACCAACGTATCCCCCTACGACAGAAAGATTCTCTATGCAGGTTGGAGGGTGGAGCTTTTCCAAGACCCTCTTGGACTTAGCTGGCGACCAACGTATCACCTTATGTTGCTGCTGCTGCTGTGCCTCAGCACCACCTGTCCCTATAGTATGTCCACTTGCACTATAGTTCAACTCTAGATAACCAAGGTGGCGCTTGCTGCTAATCATGGCCTTTTCAGCCATCCGGCTGTCCTGCACCTTCTCTAGGCCATATAGTGTAAGCTTTCTAAGCTGAGAAAGAGGTGCCAGCTCTTGCAAACTGCACCAGCAACTACCACTAGCATCCATGTCCATTTGTACTGGGAACCCATAAAGTAACCTTAGATTTGTTAACCCACCAAAACCCTTGGGCACTGCACCGATATTTGAACTACTGGTGTCAAGAGATCTTAGATGCACAAGTTTAATGATTTTGCTAGGAAGATGGCCCAATTTCTTACAGCCAAGTAGATAAATGTAAAGTAGAAACTTCATCTCGTGGATGTCATCTGGTAGTCTAGATATATCAGTATGCTCTAGGTGAAGGTATCTTAAGTGCTTCAGCTTTGATAGGGAGGGAACCAAGGTATCTGAGTTAGCAGACCATATGTACAGTACCCGCAGGCTAGAGAAACTACTCAGCGAATCACCAGGAAGATGAAAGTTTACTCTAGAATTTATAATTAATGTCCTAAGTGACTCTCTCCTTTGCAAAATTCCCCAATCCAGTACTGATATGGTCTGTTCTATGGAGAGGCGACGGACATGCATACCAGTAGCAGCATGTTCTCTGCCAACCACCACCACTAGTGATTCTTCTCTTGCCATGTATTCAGCAAAGGAGCGGACCACATCGTGCATGGTGCACCGGTATCCAGTGAGCAAATATCCTTTTGTAGGTTGTAAAAGGTTCCTCTTTATTAACTCTCGGTAGTAATCAGTTGCCATCTCTTCGAACCCATACTCATGTGAAATAATACTACTACCATCCAAAGGTTGGATAAATCCTTCACTAATCCACATTTGAGTTACTACATCTCCAATGATTTCTTTACCTTTAGGAAATAGTGAGCAGTACAAAAAGCATTGCTTTATCTGGGGAGACAAGTCCTCGTAGCTCAAGTATAGTCGGTTGTCGAGTTCTGGAGGCAGTCCGGTCAGTGACCAAGCTGGCTTGTTCAAAACAGATTTCCACTCATGCTCACTTGGGTATCTTGTGCTCAAGAGACCTCCAATCACTTTAATTGCAAGTGGTAAGCCATCACAATTTTGAAGAATTTCCATCCCAATAGTTTTCAGTTGATCAATTCCATCTACCTGCCAACATTTAATTTAAAGCTTCTTAATTATTTCTAACAACGAAGAGGTTGCTTATATTACATTTTGTTGCAAATAATACGATTTCAGCATGCTTCTTTTGTAAAACAATGAAGGTTATGTACATATTAAGTACTTTAGATGCAAATGTAGATAATTTAGATGTAAATTTTAGTGCTACTTAGATTATTGTTTATAATAGTATATAGGTGTCGTACAGTCCAGACCAACATTTAGGCTTACATAGGTTATTTTTTATAACCACAGAGGTCTGTAGTTCATATACAGATTTAAGGTGCTACTCTAGACTATTTTGTATAACGAAATGTGGTTATGCTTTTACAAAACATACTAGCTAGATCTGGTGAATATTTTTATAGAGGCTACCAAATTGTCGACCTTATTTCTGCTTCTTTGAAAGAAGTTCTAGGATTTAGCTCTTTTTCAACATGTCTTTTCAACATTATTGTGCGACACATAAGGAAGTTTCTAACTACTAGTAATCCCTACTTCCAACAAAGAGGACGGTTTTATTCTAAGTGAAACAATTTTAGCTTTCACTAAATTATAGTTAAAATTACCATCCACTACTGTAAAATGATTTTAGGAGACATGATCTTTGATTAACAGAGGAGGGCACACCTAGCGACCACCTCCATAATGGTCATGTGGCCTCCAGGAAAATGCTCGCCTCCGAAAATCATTTAGGGAGACGAACGTCCTAAGACAACAACCTCCAAAAAGCATCGATTAACTAAGGCGGTCAGATAAGGATGACTGCCTCCACACAAAAAAAATAGATGCGGGTGTCTTAAGTTGCCCGCCTCTATAAATAGTTGCATGCAAAAATAATACATAACTTGTACATATGAACTCATATAAAGATAAACTTTATATCAAAATTGTTGCCTTGAATGTGATCTGCAACTTAATAGTAGTTTAAAAGTTTTCATTTGAAGCTATTTAGGGTCCTAAAATATTGTTGTAAGTTTATAGATTCCGAAATTTTATATTTAAAATTTTCAAACAATCTTGGATGTTGACACGGTCTATACAATCTACAACTTTGTAGATGAAGTCTTTTTTTGAAGTCATTTAGAGTCCCAAATATGTGTTCTAAATTTATAGATTTTGAAATTCAAAATTTAGAATTCCTAAGTCTTTTATTTGAAGTCATTTCAAATGTTCACATAGTTAATACCAAAATTGAGGGGGCAAACCTGATCTACATATTTTCCATTGATACATTTTTTATTTAAATTTTTTAGTGTCTCAAATATTTGTTTTAATTTCACATATTTTGAGATTTAAAATTTTGATTTTTTTAAACAATCTCACATGGAGACATATCCTATACCAAAGTTGAAGTGCTTGACAAGATTTAAACTTTATAGTTAAAATTTTTCCATTTGAGTTCAATTAGTATTCAAAATATTCAATATAAGATTATGAAATGTTGATATAAAAATATAGCATCTTATATATAGTCACAAATAAGTGTGTGGTGTAGTAGTAGAGAGGTGCTAGTGCTGAACAGATTCTCCAAATCCTATCTCCGTAAATGGTATTAACAGATGCGGGCATTCATTAATCGATTTATGAAGGCGGTCGTTTGCCTGGCATCGAAAATGGTTGATTAAGAATGATGATAGGCCGGAGGCTGATGTCATGCCTGCCTCCGTAAATGCAAAATGGCCGCCTCTAAATATCATTACAGTAATAGTGAACATTTATAAACTGAAATAGGTTTGCTCTAAATATACTTATTTATTCTTTATAAACAAAATCTAATGATACTAAATTGATGTCATAATTGAAGTTAATATTTTCTGTTGATATTAAATATGATCACATTTCCAGTAGCTAGACTTCATAAAGAGCTAGCCATGCACTAAATTTTTGGATGGAGTGAGTAATTGCTAACTTGAGCCTAGAGTTTTGTTATTACCCGTATATTTTATTATTCTTCTCTTTCTATCATGTTTTACTGGTCTCCTTTTTCTACTCTCGTAAGCTGGTGTTCCTTGCACTAATGTTTACACTGGTAGAGAACCGAGCTTTACTCCCGGTGGGGAACCCCCTCTAGTCCCGGTTCCCCACCCGGGAGCAAGCATCCGGGACTAAAGGGGGGGTCCTTTAGTCCCGGGTCAGGAACCGGGACTAAAGGAGGACCTTTAGTCCCGGTGGGTAACACCAACCGGGACTAAAGGTGCCTCCTGACATGCCACGATGGCCGGCACCTTTAGTCCCGGTTGGTAATACGAACCGGGACTAAAGGTTTTTTTCTTTTTTCTTTTCTTTTCATTTTTTTGTTTTCTTTTCAAAATAGGTTTTCGAAGTCGTATTGTACGCTGCTAATTATACATTTATATGCGCATATAGTATGTTTCGGTTCAAGCACAATGAACGTATTAAATCACACAATTCAAGCATAGAAATATATATATATATATATATATATATATATATATATATATATATATATATATATATGCATGCATCATATATATATTTACATGCATGCATGCATATGTGTATTTTACATTATATTATTTCATGTGCATATATTACAAAAGATTGCATTATAGTTGTTGTGACATAACAAGTTTCTTCTCATCCTCTAGCTTGGCTTCAATGGCAGTGTTGGGTCGAAGTAGAACTCGCCCTTGGAATCGATGACCTGCTCATTAAAAAATCCGGCTATAGACTCTTGAATTGCTTTGATTTGGTCTTGCCGTATGACCTTTTCCTCCAACCATCGAGTCTACAGGTTTGAATTAAAGGAAAATAAATTAATATATGTACATATATATATATATATAAAGACATAGTAACACAATCAATAATAATAATTAAATGAATATATAGTGTATTTTTAACGTACTTTGAGTATCTCTGTAGGAGTTCTTTGGGAGAGCACCTTGATAAACTTGCAAACATAGTAACCACAGTAGTTGTTCCCCTGTTCCTGCCTCAGACACCACTTTACGAGAAAAAGATTTGTCATCCAATCTGGTGATCCGGTGAAAGCTATATGTTTAATTAATAAAGATGATGCGATTCAGGGGACTTACTTTCAATGGGATTACATTCAGTGGCGCTTTGCATTTTTCCATGTGTTGCTTCTCAATAAAGGTTTTCCAAACACTGCCCAATAAAAAATTTGCCACGTCATCAGATATAGTTAATCATCATGTTTGTGTGTATATATAGTTGCTAGAGATCCCGAAATTACCTCTGGATAATATCTATCATATCTTGGTAGTCTTGTTGTGGTTTTCTCATCGAGTCATAGATTATCAAGTGACTTTTCACCAGATCGATGTCCATCAATATCCAGTGATTGCTGCATGTGTTTATAGGATATAACGCATAACACTCATTAATTAACTAGAATCAACATATGAGCCATTAAGGCTATGATCGACATGATTAACACTCACTTGAAGTTATAGGGAAAGAGTATATCCTTCTTGTGGCGTTGGTTCACTAAGAAGTTCATGATGTTACTCTCTAACTCAGACTTCCAATTAGTCATTGGAGTAATTGGGTCTTTGAATACTATATGCGGATCAACAAAACCAATTTCATTGCAGCCTTCCTTTCTGAGCTCTGTCATTGTAAATCTGCATATATATAGTACTTGTTAGGATAATTTATATGCATATGCACACATATGATGAGTTTAATAATAGATCGAAAGAATTATTACTTACAGGCAATAGCAGCTAATGATAACTTTGTCCAGAGAGGTAAGGTGGCATAGTTGATGAAATTCTGCAAAGTCAACATACATAACATCATTGCCACGGAACCAATGTTCGTCTCTAATTCTGACACCAACGCAGAAGTCTCCACTGGTAGACGCCTGCATGTACCACTTGTTTAGCAGGTACATTTGCGTCCCCAGATCAGATAAGGCTTGAGGGTTGTATAGACTCTGGCCTAGTACAAATTTTTTCTTCCAAATATCAACCTCCGCCGCACTCTCAATTTTTCCATCACCAAACATCTGGTAAAGGTCGAGACCAGTCTCATCAAGAAATTCACCAAGGTGATCCAAATCGACATCCGGAGGTATGTTTGCCTGATGCATTAATCCTAAATTCGAACCATATTCATTACCAACAACTAGCGGGGGGATTGATTGGTGCGCTTGTTGTCCGAGTTGGGCAACTCCTTTCCCTGCCCGCTTCTTTTTCTGTGCCGCCTCAATTGACTTGGTGAGAGTGCGGTCATAGTCTGATAACGTTGATTTGGACGGCTTACGAGATTCCCGCTGTTGATGCTGGTAAGAAGTCACCTTTTTTCTTAAAATATCCGGAGCTACGAAGAAGTACGGTTTCTCTGGGTTTCTCCTTGCTTCTTGATTCATTTTAAGTTTGTCATAGAATCTAGACATGTCTTTTTTATATGCATCAGTTCCTTCTTCCTTCTCTTCAGATATTATTTTGGGAATAGCCCTTGGTTTCACGGTGGCTTTCTTTGCAGGCGGGGACTGATTCTTCGTTCGAGGGGCTGGCCTCTTGCTAGGCTTCTTGGTAGGCGGGGGCGGGGGAGGCGTTGGAGACCTCCTTGGAGGTGTTGGCAGCGGCGTTGGAGACCTCCTTGGAGGTGTTGGCAGCGGCGTTGGAGACCTCCTTGGAGGTGGCGGCTGTGGCGTTGGAGACCTCCTTGGAGAGGGTGTGGATGCAGCCTCGTCTTCCAACACAATGTCATCATACAGAGCACTATGATGATCTGGCGATTGAACAATTGGATTTAGGTTGGGGGAGGATCTGCTACAAAAAAAGGAATGACATATTATTATGAGCAGATTGTTAATTATTTAAGCCAATACAAATTAATGATGTAGTGTTTTCATCCGCACGTACCTATGGTGAGGTAGTTCAGAAGGAGGTGGAGCCGACATCCCTGGAATGATGATGTAGCGCTTGCGCCATAGAATGAATGTCTTCTCCGCTTCTCCTAGAGTCTTCTCGCCATCACCTCCAGGAATGTCAAGAGGCAAATCACTAAAACCTTTTTCAGCTTTATCTACCGAGATGGTGGCATATCCTTCTTGGATTATATTCCCATGAATCCTTGGTGTCTTGGTTCGGTCGATAGGATTAACAAGACCGATAGCCACCTTGATTGTGGAATTCTCCTTCGGAATGTGTAGCTCACACGTTGTACAAGGTTCAGTGACGTCATCCACAGGGAAGCGCAGTCCTGTGTCCCCTTGATTTGGTATCTCCGTGGAAGCGCAGCTGCTTTTCAACTGAACAGATTGGCTAATGTTGATTCCTGGCTCTGATGCCTGCTTGCTTGCACTCACTGCTATTTGCACTTGCCTTTTGATTTCCTCCTGCATTCTCGCTTCAAGGTTTTTTTCCCGCTCCTGTGCTTCACGCACCGCTTCCTCCAACCTCTGGAGCCGGTGTGCCTCTTCTTCCTTCTTTCTCTGGCGACTTCTGTAGGAAGGTCTGTCCTAAGGGAATCCATGCTCCCATGAGACACTTCCTTTGCCTCTAGTTCGGCCACCATGTTCAATAGTCCCGATGGCGTATGTCAGCTCATCCTTCTCTCTGTTGGGCCTGAACTCACCACTAGCAGCAGCTCTCTGAGCATAAAACAATCTTTCTGCTGCTTCTTGCAGTCTTGCGCCATAAACGCACTTCCCTGTCTCCTGGTCTAGTGTTCCCCCATGAGCGAAAAACCAATTCTTTGCACGTTCTCCCCACTCGAGTGATTCTGGTCTGATACCCTTGGCAAGAAGGTCTGCTTCCATTTTGTTCCACTTCTTAATGGCAGTCGGGTAGCCACCTGATCCCAAGGTATGGTGGTATGTCTTCTGTTGGGCATTACGTTGGTTCTTTATCACCCGACTCACACCCTCTTCTGAAGTCTTGTACTGTACAAACTCATCCCAATAGGGCCTCTGCTTTGAGATCGGGCCTGGGACAGTAAAATCTGGTGCTATGTTCTTCTTGACATACGTCGTGTATAGGTGTTTCTTCCAAGTCTGAAACTGGGTGGCCATCTTCTTCATTGCCCAATCCCTAACTCGCTCCTTCAATTCATCACCATCTATTATATCATCATAATCATCTGTTTGGAGCGTGAAATGTACCAAGACATCATTCCAAATTAACGCCTTGTCACGATCGGAGACAAAACTGATATGAGGAGCATTGGTCTTCTTCTTCCATTCACGGGTACTAATCGGGAGCCGGTCCCGTACAAGGTAACCACAGTGGTGCACAAATTTCATTTTATTCGGCCCCCCCGGTTCTCCTGTATCCACATTGAACTCCGAGATGATGAAGCGACCCTCCAATGGCTTTTTGGGACCTCGAACATTTTTACTCTTCGTTGTAGTTGTTGATGTCGATCCAGAGGGCTACAAAACATAAACATTATTTTTAATGTCATGAGCACACATAAGACATATGATAATATATATATATAGCTAATAATAAAAAATATATACTTGGCCAATATGTTGTTGCTCATTTTGTTCAAGAGCTAAGTACTGACTCCCGTCATCTACATCCTCTTGCACGTTATTTTTAGCACCATCATCGCCGGCAACTTGAGTGCCAGTGTTGATCAAATTCATCATCAACTCCTCCTCATCCATATTTCTCGGGTCGGCCATCTAGCTTCAAAAAACAAAACCAATATATAGTACGTCAAATCTTTGCTTATTACATGCGTAAAATCTACAAACAATATGCATTATTAAATCTTGCCCCTCGATCACGGACGCAATTCGCCACACTAGGACGAACTACGTCGGTACTAGGGCGAATTAGGGCACGAGAAAGGGCGGTGTGACAAGAGTGGCGGTGCTCCACTCCGCCGTATATATGTCTGTACACATGGGTGAACGAGGGCGGCGGTGCTCCGCCGTATACATAGAAACGCATGGACGAAATGCATATGAATACAAATGACGTATATATACGTGTCGGCGCGGTGGCCGGTGTGCTGACGACGATGACGTGAGGCGGGCCGGCGTGCTGACGACGACGACGACGTGAGGCGGGCCGGGGCGGTGTCGGTGCGTGATGTTGTGATCCTATGTACCATGTGATCAACCATGTAGTCATTCATCATATGAGAAAATTCTATGTTAATAATATAAGTATAAGCCATTATGAAATGTAAGTATACGTGTCTTATTGCTCATATAACCATTACTATTTCCGAAATGATAAGAATTTATTTTCTTCTTCTACAGGCGATCTCTGATGCTATGATATAAAGTTTGAAGATAGTCTTCCCGGAAAAAAATATGTAATGCTCATATTACTTTAGCAACATTAATATTTATTATATCTGTATATTCAAAGTTCACAAATGAAGAAACATGTGATATTTTTGATAAACTAAAAAACGCTTAGTTTATAAACTGGGTATCAAAATTGAGTTCCTATTTGACCATTATATATCCTACAACAAATCCTTCAAAAAAAAAGACCCTACATGAATATATTTGGATAAAATTTCGTTAACAAACATTGATCTATGAAGATAGAAAAAATTCTTCTATTGAAACTGCATCTTGAAATAATGGCATATCATATAGTGATGAATATATGGCGATTGATGGGCTGGATCATTAGCGGATGGTTCGTAGCGTTGTTTCCAAATAATATATAGCGTGTTTATTATACAAGCCATGGATTTACATCGATCTAATTAATTTCTAAAATAATTTCATTGGTGATCCTTAATTATACTTGTCATTTAGAGTTCCAAATATTCAAAACTTGCCTTAAGATATGTTTTTATTTAAAATCATTTAGAGTTCCAAATATTCATTTTTAGTTTCTATAGATTTTGTGATTCAAAATTTGGAATTTTCAATCGACCTCGACCGTTGACATGGCTTACACCAAAGTTGTAGTTTTCGATGTGATCTATAACTCGGCAGTGGAGGGCTCGGACGAATGTACAAAGAGATCGACGAATATATCACCTCGAAGCTCGGCAGTGTACGTACTGGAGGGCCTCGGGCCGGCGCGGTGGGGCAACGCGCGGTGGAGGAGGGCCTCGGGCGCGGAGGAGGGCGCGGTGGAGGGCCACGGGCAAGCGCGGAGGAGGGGCACGGGCGCGCGCGGTGGAGGCCGCACGAGGAAGAAGACGGCGGCGCCGGTGTCACGGAAGGCGAACCGACGCGGCGCGAGGTCGAAGAAGAGGCCGGGCGGCGGTGTTCGACGAGGAAGAAGACGAGCAGATCGATCTGCCAGGCGCTGGAGGTTATATAGCAGAGGAGAATTACTCCCGGTGCCAGCCACCAACCGGGAGTAAAAACCCTTTACTCCCGGTGCGTATTACCAACCGGGAGTAAAGGTTCCTTTACTCCCGGTGCGTGTTACCAACCGGGAGTAAAGGTATACCTTTACTCCCGGTTGGTAACACGCACCGGGAGTAAAGGCTTTTTTTGGCGGGCCACGAAACTGCAGCCCACCTTTACTCCCGGGTGGGCTTCCCACCCGGGAGTAAAGGTGGCCTGCAGTTTCGTTTCCCGCCTGTTTTAAGCAATAGTCTTGTTAAATACAATAGAAATGCAATAGTTTTTATTAAATACATAGTAAATTAAATAAAAGGCATAAAATTATTTTGTTAAAAATATGAATTTTATTTTTGTTTATTGCACATAGGAAAAATCGATAACCTAACTTTTTTTATTTTTTGTTAGAATTATAAAACATAATGTAACTAATATTTATTATTTCGTTAATGCAAAAATGTAGTGTTTAATTAAAATTATTAAAATTATTGGTTTTGGACAGGAAATTTGTTTTCACATCATTTTAACGTTAATATTTTAATTTTTCATCACTCAGTATCCTAATTTACCTTTTTGAGAGAGAAATCCCACCAAATCAAACATTGATTTAATTTGAAATATGACATAATAAACATCTGAATTCACAATTATTACATAATATCTCAAACACACACTATATTAAATCACTATATCATCAAGTGGGCACAGCAGTGAACTTCTTCTTTACGTATGTCCCTTGGTTATGATCGCTTCGTAACCATGGAGTGTCCTCATCATTTACCAAGATGCTAGGGTCTTTGTTCACTTTGAAGGGCGGAATTCGGTCATCCTTTTCATATTCTTCTGACATGTCCGACTTGTCCTCAATTCCCACGATGACTCTTTTCCCTGAAAGAACTATGTGGCGCTTTGGCTCTTTGGTTGAGTCATTATCGTTTTTCCCTCTTTTTGGTTTGGTAGACATATCATTGACATAGAACACCTGATTCACATCCTTGGCAAGGACGAATGGTTCGTCTTTGTACCCAATATTACTAAGGTCTACTGTTGTCATTCCATACTCGTTGTCTACTGTTACTCCGCCTCCGGTCACCTTGACCCATTGGCACTTGAACAATGGGATCTTCAAAGTAGGTGCATATTCTAGTTCCCATATTTCATCTATGCGTCCATAATATGTCTGCTTATTCCCATTCGGGTCTGTGGCATCTATGCGGACACCACTGTTTTGGTTGGTACTCCTTTTATCTTGGGCTACTGTGTAGAATATGTTCCCATTTATCTCGTACCCTTTGTATGTGACGATATGCCATGATGGTTGCATAGCCAATAAATACAGTTGCTCATGGATGCTCTCATCACCTTGACATTTTTTTCGCAACCAACCGCCGAAAGTTTCCATGTGCTTATGCGTAATCCAAGCTTCAGTCTTGCCTGGAAACTCGGATCGTAAGAGATCCTTGTGTGTCTCAATATACGGATCTACCAAAGAGGAGTTCTGTAGAACTGTGTAGTGCGCTTTATTGAAATAATCATCATCCGTACCAATATATGTTTTCCTCCCTAGTGTCCCCTTTCCGCTTAGTCTCCCCTCATGTCTCGATTCAGGAACACCAATCGAGTCAAGGTCGGGAATAAAGTCAACACAGAACTCAATGACCTCTTCTGTTCCATAGCCCTTGGCGATGCTTCCTTCTGGGCGAGCACGGTTGTGAACATATTTCTTTAGGACTCCCATGAATCTCTCTAAGGGGAACATGTTGTGTAGGAACACAGGACCGAGAGTGAAAATCTCCTTGACTAGGTGAACTAGGAGGTGTGTCATAATATCAAAGAAGGAAGGAGGGAACACTAACTCAAAGCTGACGAGACATTGAACCACATCATTCTGTAGTTTAGCTAGATCAGTTGGATCAATTGCCTTCTGAGAAATTGCATTGAGGAATGCACATAGCTTTACGGTGGCTAGACGTACATTTGGAGGTAGAATTCCTCTTAATGCAACTGGAAGTAATTGCGTCATGAGAACGTGACAGTCATGGGACTTTAAGTTACAGAATTTCTTCTCTGTCACATTTATAATACCCTTTATATTCGAGGAGAATCCAGATGGTACCTTGATGTTGTTTAAGCATTCAAACATGATTTCCTTCTCCTCTTTGCTTAGAGTGTAGCTAGCAGGACGTAAGTAATGGCGTCCATCATCTGTCTTCTCTGGATGCAGGTTGTCTCTTTCTCTCAAACAACGCAGGTCCTGTCGTGCTTCAAATGTGTCCTTAGGCTTTCCATACACACCCATAAAGCCTAGCAGGTTCACACAAAGATTCTTCGTCAGGTGCATCACGTCGATCGAGCTACGGACCTCCAGGACTTGCCAATAGGGTAGGTCCCAAAATATGGACTTTTTCTTCCACATGGGTGCGTGACCGTTAGCGTCTTTCGGAATAGGTTGGCTTCCATGTCCTTTTCCAAAGACGACTTTCACATCATTGACCATATCGAGTACATCCTCACCGGTTCGGTTGCGAGGCTTGGTCAGGTGGTCTGCTTTCCCTTTAAAATGCTTACCTTTCTTTCTTACGGGGTGATTTGCAGGAAGAAATCGACGATGGCCAAGGTACACGACCTTTCGACATTTTTTCAAGAATACACCTCTAATATCACCGAAGCAGTGTGTGCATGCATTATATCCCTTGTTTGACTGTCCTGAAAGATTACTTAGAGCAGGCCAATCATTGATTGTTACGAACAACAATGCTCGCAGATCAAAGTGTTCCTGTTTGTACTCATCCCACACACGTACACCTTCTTTATTCCACAAAATGAGAAGTTCATCAATAAGTGGTCTCAGGTACACATCGATGTCATTGCCAGGTTGCTTCGGGCCTTGGATGAGCACAGGCATCATAATGAACTTCCGCTTCATGCATAACCAAGGAGGAATGTTGTAGATACTTAGAGTAACAGGCCAAGTGCTATGACTACTGTTCTGCTCTCCAAAAGGATTGATACCATCTGTACTTAAAGCAAACCTTAAGTTTCTTGCGTCATTTGCAAACTCCGGGAATTCTCTATCGATTGCTCTCCACTGGGACCCATCAGCAGGGTGTCTCAACATATTGTCTACCTTACGGTCTTCTTTGTGCCATCGTAACAATTTTGCATGTTCTTTGTTTCTGAACAGACGTTTCAAGCGTGGTATTATAGGAGCATACCACATAACCTTGGCAGGGATTTTCTTACGTGGACGTTCGCCCTCAACATCACCAGGGTCATCTCGCCTGATCTTATACCGCGACGCATGGCATACCGGGCATGCATCCAATTTCTCGTACTCTTTGCCACGGTATAGGATGCAGTCATTAGGACATGCATGTATCTTCTCTATTTCTAGCCCCATAGGACAGACAACTTGTTTTGCTTCGTAGGTAGTGGCGGGCAATTCATTGTACTTCGGAAGCATCTTCTTTTGGATTTTTAGTAACTCTCCAAATCCCTTGTCAGATACACCATTCTTTGCCTTCCATTGCAGCAATTCTAGTGTGGTTCCCAACTTTTTCTGCCCTGCATCACAAGTTGGGTACAACAATTTCTTGTGATCTTCTAGCATCCGCTCGAACTTGATCTTCTCCTTTTCACTTTCACATTCTCTTTGTGCATCACGAATGACCTGACAAAGATCATCAGCCGGCTCATCTTCTGCGGCTACCTCTTCTTCAGCTTCTCCCATTGCAGTATCATTGAAGCACGCACCATCAGGAATAATATCATTGTCGTCCCATTGTTCTTCTTCATCTTCTTCCATTACAACACCGGTTTCTCCGTGCTTTGTCCAACAAATATAGTTTGGCATGAAACCCGACTTGAACAAGTGTGAATGAAGAGTCCTTGAGCAAGGATATTCCACCGTATTCTTACATATGGCACATGGGCAGCACATGAAACCGTCGCGTTTGTTTGTCTCGGCCGCACGTAATAAAGAATGCACGCCGTCAATGAACTCTTGTGAGCGGCGATCAGCATTATACATCCAATGACGGCTCATCTGCAATACATGACATAAATATCATATTAAAACCTAGATCATAATTAATTATTTATACAACATGCGTGCCACCACAAAAGATACAAATTTATGAAAGCATCGCTACAATGTAGACAATCCCAACTACCACTAAAAGAACTAAAGCTAAAATACATTTCAGGAGCACAAGGATTTCGCGACCAATCTCAACTAAAACAGACAGATCCCCCGATTGTGCAACATCTTTGGGCTTCTTCGACTGGATCACTGCCTCATTAGCCGCCGTATCTGCCTGTTGTGCAAGATATTTTTGCACGAGTTCAACATACTCTTCCTCCCAGTAGAAGCCTGAACATCGTCCACTGCCATCCCACTGAAATTAAAACAAAAAACTAGAACTTTAATCACAACCATCATGAAAATAGGTATAAACTAACCATAATCATTAAATACGATAAAATAACTCACATTGCGATCCGGACACTTGTAGAAGATACGATCCTTGTTGGGACCCTCCTTCTTCACTCGGTACTCCATCACAATCTTCATCTCATCACGACACTTGCCGCATGGAATGAGAGGAAGGCCCGGCCTAAGTCGCTTTGGAAACCCATGAGAGGCCGAGGACCCGGAAGCAGTTGCCATCTACTCTCTATACTCATTTTTTAATACACTATAAATTTCTTCTTTTATAAACAAATAAAATTAACAAACTATAAAATTATCTAGATCTCTAAACAATGATATTTTTAATGGTCATTGTGTTCTCGTCTTTTACTGCGGCAGGTAAGTAATTCATATGATATTTCCGCAAATTAACAGAAGAATGGGAATGTACACACATAACAGACTACTACGACGATATCGGGACGTGTGAATAAATAACCATCCGTACTAGTTGACCTTGCTTACGTGATCATCTCGGCGAGCATTTCTCCACCGGACAGCACCGTACTTGGTCAAGGAAGAGCTCCGATTCTATGAGGAAGGGAACACGGTCTCCCACGACCGTTGTCGCTCTCCCTCGTATAATCAAAGCTCCTCCTTGATGTCCGTTACCGCTCGACAGAGAACATGCTTGCCGAGCTGAACACGGTCCGCAAGTTCAACTAGTACGGATTTTCTATAATTTTCTAACTATTTTCTAAGTTTTTATTTATATATACTACGTTTAGGTACGGTGATTGACAGACTACTACGACGATATCGGGACATGTGAATAAATAACCATCCGTACTAGTTGACCTTGCTTACGTGATCAGCTCGGCGAGGATTTCTCCACCGGACGGCACCGTACTTGGTCAAGGAAGAGCTCCGATTCTACGAGGAAGGGAACACGGTCTTCCACGACCGTTATCGCTCTCCCTCGTAGAATCAAAGCTCCTCCTTGACGTCCGTTACCGCTCGGCAGAGAACATCCTCGCCGACCTGAACACGGTCCGCAAGTTCAACTAGTAAGGATTTGCTATAATTTTCTAACTATTTTCTAACTTTATATTTATATATACTTTAACCTTCTTTCATGTAAATATGCAAGCTTAAAGTGATTTTGAGCTCAAATTGCTTATAAATGAAAAAAAACCACAATAAAGAACCATAAATATATATAGTGAATAAAATGGTATAAGAAAATGGTAAAAAATGAGAGTATGAGATTGGTAACCTTTACAACTGAAGAATCGACGGAGGAATCGAAGAATGGATGGAGGAACAATGGAGGGAGGGAGGAAGCAAGAACACTACTGCAGTGAGCTTCAAAATGTGCTGAGCTCGGGCTCGGGGAGGAAGGAGGAGACGGCCGATTTATAAAGGGAGAACATTTAGTCCCGGTTGATAGATCCAATCGGGACTAAAGGTAACTTTCCAACCCCGGGCGCAGCCACGGCCCGGGAGTAGACCTTTACTCCCGGTTGGAGCCACCAACCGGGAGTAAAAGTATACCTTTAGTCCCGGTTGGTGGCTCCAACCGGGACTAAAGGTCCCTGCCACCTCTGTCTGGCGCAGTAGCCGTTGGGCAGGGACCTTTAGTCCCGGTTGGAGCCACCAACCGGGACTAAAGGTATTTCTAGTCCCGGGGGCAAAAAATTCCGGGACTAGAGCCCATTTTGGCCGAGGATCAAAGGTCTGTTCTCTACTAGTGTTAGATTTAACGGAACTATGATCCATACGCTTCCTATAAATGAAGTATATATCCTAGTTGTATAAAGTATGGATAGATGACTAACCTGGTCAGGCTGCAACTGTTTCTTGAGCAAAGACCAAGCATCACCATTCTCTAGAGGCCTGACACGGTGTTGGTGCAGGGGGGCTTGCATCTGTTGGGGTAGTTGTGCAGATCTTGTAGTGACAAGGACCCGGCTTCCAAGTAGTTTCATGCTGGCATTCCTGACTGGGACACTAAGCACATGGTTCCAAGCCTCATGACTCCACACATCATCCATCACAAGCAGAAACCTGCCTGTGGATATGGTGTTGATGAGGGTCTCAGTCAGCGTGCTCTTGTCTTGCTTCCCACCATGGTATCCGTCAGCATTTTCGATTGCTGTCCTCAGTAGCTCAACAACATCGAATTGCTGGGTGATGCTTAGCCATATCTTTGATTTGAAGTGCTCTTGGATGGTTGCATCATTGAAGATCTTTTGGGCGAGGGTGGTCTTACCCATGCCGCCTGCACCAATTATAGACACAACTTTGATGCTATGATTATTATCATCATTTGTGGTTAGCACCTGAACGAGCTCCCTTGTATCCCTCTCTATCTGATCTCCAACTATGGCTGACTCGTCGACATGTGAACTTGTCCTATAGCTGGATAACTCAGCAGCAGTTAGCTTCCTTGGCTCTAGGTTGGAACCGAGGCCAATATTGAACTTGTACATGTCCGCCTCCTTGTGGATGCTTTCTAGCCTCTGGTTGAGCTCCTTGATGCGGCTGCCTATCTTGTGTGCGAACATGGGATTCCGCAGGCAGAAGAACAATGGCTGGAAACAGCCGGGCGACTTATGCTCCACAGTACCACCACCTTTGGACTCCCTCCGCTTGTCAGCCTCAAGCTGGCACAGGTCGAGGATGTCAGTGGCATCATACATGGCGTTGTTGAGCTTTGTCGACCATCTTTGCACGCTCATGTCGGTGATGCGCCTCCTCTCGGCATCTTTGAGGAAGGCTTTGAGGCCTTCCATGTTGTCCTCCAGCTTGGTGATCTCAGCGGAGACGCCCAACATCATGGACACCTCTTCTTGCGCCATGTCTGCGATTAGTTTCTTGAGGTAGGGTGCGAAAGCATCCAGGACAGCCGCCATGGCTGAATTAAGCGTGTCGTACCTGCTGCTGGTAGCCAGCTAGTAGTATAAATCACGCACAGATAGCAACTGCAGATTAGTAAGCCATGTGCTTAACTAATTTATGTAGCTCGTATTAACTAGTACTCCGATCATAGAAAAGTAGTACGCCGTATAATCAAGTAGCTAGACACGACTCACCGGAGTGCGCGCGTCAGCAGATCGGCAGATGGGGATCAGTAACCAGCAGTAGCCAGTAGGCAAGGCCACAACGTAAACGGCTGCTGGACGGGCGGCCAGGGCAACGCGGATCACGCCAAGGAGGCAGCTATATATGCTTAATTGTATTCTCTTTCCTTAATTTGCCGATGGAGTTGAGGAAGGGAACATCGGCCGGCCAGATTTTTTATCAATTTGTCGATGCCATTTACGCTTTGTTTGTTCAACTTGTGCTAGTTCTTTCATATGTTTTGCCGCCCAGCCTCTGGCCCACTGCTCTGCTCCGTTCTGCTTTGCCAGAAAAGAAAAGAAAAACTATTATTCCCGCCACCTTGGAGTTGCAGGTAGGGCAGTTTTAGACGGTTGTGGCCTGGTCGAGCAGGACGCATCACGCCAATCTCTGGCCTGCTTCCTTCTGATTTACTCTGCCCGCTCCCAGAGAGTCCGTCGTGCGCCCCACCTACTCTGCTCGCTTCCACCAGCACGCTTGCTCCCACCCGTCGCGCACCCCGCCCACTGCGGCCATCTCACCACAGCCATGGACGCCTCCACCACACCACCTACCTGCCCTGACTCGTTCTGCAGGGCCACCTCCACCACACCAGTTCGTCGCGCCGCCCGCCCATGCTGCACTCAAAGTGTATGTTTCAAGTGTTTTAGGTGTTTCAGAGTTATATTACAAGTGTTTCATATGGATGTTGCAAAAGTAGATCCGGATGTTGCATGTGTTGCAATAGCTATACACGTATGTTGCAAGTGTCTATTCAAAATGTTTCATCTACTTCAGATATATGTTGCAAATGTTTTATCTATATGTTGCATATGTTGCACTGGCTATACACATATGTTGCAAGCGTATGTTTCAAATGTTTCATCCGTTTTAGACGTATGTTGTAGCAAGTGCTTCATGTTGCAAGTGTTTCATGACCAGGCGCGGGGAGTAGGTGTAGGCGCAGGCAGTCCCCGCATGCACGATACGGAGCGGGCGAGGGTGGTCCCCACATGCATTCGCACGGGGAGCAAAGCAGTGTAGGCGGTCGCCTCCTGTCCTGCATACGCGTGGGCGCGGAGCAGGCGTGGGCAGCAGGGAGCTAGTTTCACCCTTTTTAACTAACTAGCAACGAAATCCAATATGTATTAAAATTGAATTCCGTACCATTGCTAGACGTGACTTGTTCTATCTTGTATGAGTGCAGGTTTAGGGTCCAGGTCACATACGAGATGTAGGGGGTGTTACCGAATACGTATTAAAATCAGAATCTGTGTCTATCATCATAAAAAAAGCGGGACTGAACAAATACTCCGTTGTCTCGGGAGTTTGAACAAGTTTTTAGATAATGGATTCATTAATCCGGCCCCTCTATATACACGAAGGATATTGTCGATGTTTGACCACCGATAGCCTGCCATGGGGGAGCCCGGGGCAGTATGTTCGGGTTTCAGCGTATGTGGAACTCGACGGTTAACGCAAGAGACAGTCGATTTATCCCGGTTCGGACCCTCGATCGTTGATCGAGTAATAGCCCTACGTCCAGTCGGCGTTATCCTTTGCGTTGGATTGATTGTCCAGTGTTATGTTACCTTATGTTGTCGTCCTCGTCTCTAGGAACCCTGCCCTCCTTTATATAGTTAGGAGGTCAGAATCCTAGTCGGTTTACAATGAGAGTTCCTAGTAGGATTACAGAATAATACTACTACTAAGATTACATGGGAGGAATCCTAGTTAGACTAGATCTTCTCCCTTCCTTGCGCGGTATCCCGTAGATCCCGCACCGACAAGCCCCCGAGCACTTCATGGTTGAGCTCTGGAAGCCTCGTCTTGTTCCTTTAGGTCTTGTCGAGTAGGTACAAGCGTCGTCCGAGTGCTTTCTTGACTGAAACCGTGTAGCGCTTCATGAGATCTTCGCATGGTATGTACCTTTTTTAAGAAAAAAAATACTCCTATTTGGGTGTAGCCCCCGAGCCTCTTGCTGATTGGCACAAGGAGCTGGAGGGTCTTCTCTTGAAATCGCCTTGATTCTTCGTCGAAGGGCTCCTGAGCATATACCCGGGTTCTTTGTCAAAAAGAGCTCGGATATAGCTATGTCTGGGTTCTTTTTGTCGCATGGCCTTGAAGTGGTCTGTCTTGAAAAAGTCTTCTGATTGATGTGCGCTTTTTTTGAAGGAAAAAGTGCACTCACTGAGTGTAGGCCCCGAGCCTCTTGCTATTTGGAACAAAAAGTTGGAGGGTCTTGAATCTTATGTTGTTTGAAAAACTGCTGTCTTGAGGAAGTCTTCTGAGTGATGTGCGCTTTTTTTGAAGGAAAAAGTGCACTCTCTGAGTGTAGCCCCCGAGCCTCTGGCTGGGTTCTTTTATCAAAAAGAACTTGGATATAGGTTCTTGGCATGTTCTCTGGTGGTCTGCTATTGTCAGATGTAGTTGTATGGTGGTGGTTGATAGTAAATGTTGTTTGTTCACGAGTTGTACAGTATTGGTATATTCTTTCGAATATGCTCGTTCTCAAGTACTGCTCCTTCACGCCTGACTCCTCTTTCATTGAATTCTGTCTTTTCACTGTGTCCTTTATTAGGTTTGTTCCGCTAGTGCTCCTGGTCTAGGTGCACTGCTTCTTTGGCCTATAAATATTCTCCTTGTGTGCTGTTTTGATTCATCGAGCATTTTGTTGCGTGGTGTGAATATCTCTGTAGTCATGAATATGGTAGTTTATGAAGTAGAGCAGCCTCCGAGCGTATTTTGCAGTTCTTGTGTATCTTGCCGTAGCTGGAGGGAGTCTTGTGATAGGGATTAGAGGTAGGCTAATCCCGCAGCAGCATTGTACTTGGAAGTACGTGGTGGTAGTTGGAGGGAGTCTTATGATGTGGGATACATTCCTTCATCTGGTAGTTCTGGGTTGATCCTCGTCGTTTGCCCTGAGACTGTCCGGTGCAGATCAACACCATATCCAGCATCACATCGGACTTGGGTAGACAGATGCCTGCCGGCCTTCTCGGCTCCATGTTGTCCCACCGTGCTGTTGATTTCTGCCTTGGATGCACTGCGTCCATCCTTTGAAGAAAACAGTGTAGCCGAGGGCGGTTTGTTCTACCGAGTAGCAATTTGGAACACGTAGTCGTTCCAGAGCCTAGCCGTGTCCGGGTTCCTCTTTGCTACCTTGCTTGTCGTAGTACCAAATTCGTTGGGTCTTGTAAGATGTGTAATCTTCTATTTTTTGAAACCATTTATAATGGAAAGAATCTTGTTTTCTGAGTTGTTATTCTTTATTCTCCTGAAGTCCCGGTTGTTTATGAGATTCTTGAGTTCTTTCTATAAGGACCGGGTTGTTGCGTTCCTTGTGAGGTAACCCTTCTTTGCTTCATGGTTGATGAGTTCTTTTTGTAGCAATATGATAACTCCGTCGTGGTGCTGGATGGATAAGACTAAAATCTGCCCGTTGAACTGTACCGTTGTGTGGATTTGTGTCGTCCGTCATTTTAGCTGTGTCAGTAAATGGACCGTTGCGTCCTCATGCCATGTTAAAACGGGCCTGGTGGGCCGCGTTTTTACTGGTGTAAAATCTATTTAAGGGCCTTTCCTCTTCTTCTTCCTTACTGCCCTAATTTTCCTTTGAAACCCTAGTCTTCAAACTTTCGCCGCCGCCATTGTTGCCGTCATCTAAGCACTGCCGTCTAAGCCTTCTCGATTCTTAGTGCCCCATTGCTCTTGCTAGTATATGGGTAGGAAGAAGTCGACGAGTAAGTCCCAGGCGACCTTTGTCGACGAGGAAGCATCGCTCTCCGTTATTGAAAACCAAGAATTCATGGGCATGAGGGCTGCTCAGAAGATCTGGCCGGCTCCAACAACGATTGAAGATCAGCTTCGCGAGCTCGTTAGCGATGGTCTGATTCAGAGCAAGGATATTGCTGATTGGAGAGCTCTAGGCGAGCATCGGGTCCCTGCTCCAGGTCCTGGTGAGATTATTCTTTTCGTCTCCTTTATCCGTGCCGGTCTCTGCCTTCCTACTTCTGCTTTTCTTCACTGATTTCTCAACTATTTTGGCATTAGCCTGAACCATCTTGCTCCCAATGCTGTCCTTCATCTTTTTATTTTTATTCATCTTTGTGAAACTTTCCTTGGAATTCCTCCTTCTCTTTCTCTCTTTCGTTACTTCTTTCACCTGAAGCCACAACCCCGCCGCGATGACACCAATGTTCTTGGTGGCTGCGGGATTCAGTTTCGCCAGGGTCTTAAGAGCAAATTCTTTTACTATGACCTGGTTGATTCTGTGAGGGATTGGCGTGCTGACTGGTTTTATGCCACCAACTTGATTCCTCCTCTTTCCGTTCATTCTGGATCTGGTCCCTTGGTTAAAGACCGATGGGAAAAGAATCCTATGACGACGGCTGAGCTCCAGGCGATCAAGCCGTTTCTTGAGAGGATTTGTACTCTGAAACAGCAAGGCTTGACCGGCTTTGGGATTATTTCTAGTTTTCTTCGCCGCCGAGTTCAACCTCTGAAGGAGCGAGAAAATTATGGTTTTGAGTACTCTGGGGCGGAGGACCCTTCTCGTATGGTCCCTGCCCTTGAGCTGACTGATGAGGAGGTGCTCGAGCATCTTCAGAAGATGCTGAAAGGAGTAAGCGTTGTCCCGCTTGCTGTCCTTGTTTACAGTGCTAACAACCCGCCCTCTGCTGTGAGTTCTTTTCTTATGCGGGTACTTTTGTGTGTCTTTTGCTTAATCTTCCTTGTCTTGTTGTTTTACTCTTTTATAGGAATTGGGGCATAATTTCGCTGATCCGATTCCCCTTGATGATTGCCCTGCAAATGTGGAGGCTGGGGGTAGTCTTGCTGGGGCATCCTTGACCAGTAAGTTTCAAACTACCATGATGCTTCCTGGTGTTTCTTCCGCATTTTATGATGTATATGAAGAGTATGTTCCTCATCCAGTTCTCCGAGCTCCTCGCAGTGGTAGAAAAAGAGGACGGGCGGATTATTCTTCTTCTGCTCCATCTGCTGCCAAGAAGTCTCGCCAGTCGAGTACTCATCCAGGTACTCTAGTTGTGGCTAGCATGCTCTTAGGTGAGCATATTAATATGCTCTGTCCTTTTGTTGTTTGTTTTTATCTTTGATCGAGTACTTTTGTCCTTTTTCAGCTGGTGCTATGGTGGCCTTGGTCGAGAGTAAGGAAGAGGAGGATGTGTAACACCTCAAAATTTGCCACTTTTGAAAATAGAGTGAAAATGATTTATTTCTGAATTTTGTGCTCATGAAACATAGGAAAATAAAATTTTTCATTAATTTAAAATTTATCATAAGGTAGAAACGTGTTTGTTGCATTCATGCCGGTCGCACCTCGTGTTTCTATGTGCAAAATGTGTGTGTTTTTACGTTTAGGAGACGAATATCTATCTCTAGGAATTTTCCAGCTTCTTTCTGGAATTTAATTCCTACCTCCTTCACCTTAATCTTTATGTTCTAAGTTCCCAACAATATTTTTATGAGCTCCAAATACTTTATTTGGGTTCATCATGTTCCAAATTATCTTTGAGAATTTTCCCCAAATTTTTGGAGGTCTCAGAGTATTTTTCGTGGCTTAAATATTAATTCTAGACTTTTCTAGAATTATTTTATCCATAAAATTAATTAATTCCGAAAATAATAAATCTCTCATTTTTCCCAACGCTCAAAGCCCATGTGCAATAATCCTAATAAATCATAAATGCCCATGCATTTATTTACTAATGAGCTTTAATGATTATTTAGGCCCATTAGTAAATGTGGAGGGGGTAGCATCAATTAGTACCATATCGCTAGTTGACGTGGATGTAAGAAGTTTTTCTTCCTATATATATCAACCAACCCCTTGGGCAAAGCACACCAAAACTACCGTATGGGGAGCCCCTAGTTTGGGAAATCCCTCGTGTAGTAAATTATATTTTTCTCCTCTTTCTCTCGCCGTTGCTGTCGTCGTCGCCGTTGCCGTCTTACTCTTCCTACGCCGCCGAGGTACCCCTAGGTAAGACCGCCATCCAAAATATTTTCCCAGACTTCGTCTTCTTTTAAAAGCGTAGTTTCGTCGGTTTAGATCCAAAATACGTTTTCAACTATTTACAGAATTGCCACTGATTTTGTTTTAGCCATAACTTCTCTGTTTTAACTCTAATTTGATCCGTTCAACTTGTGTTAGGTTCATAATTTCATAATCTACGTGTTCATACAACTGTTCAGTATGTTTTTAACTTTTAAAATTAGTGATTAGATTTAATCTAATATTCAATTAAAAGAAATCTTGTTTAAATCATATCTTCTGCGTCTTAGATCCGTTTTAGTCCATTGAAGTTGCGTTAGATTCATAGCGTCAAGATCTACGCATTAGTAACAGTGTTTATCATGTTACTATTTCTAAAATTTCATGGTTTAAATCATACCTTGCTTAATAACCATGCAACTGGATTTTATAAATAAAATATGATTTGTTTTACTTTAGTTTTATAATTCAAATCTAAATTTGATTTAACTCAATTCATATAAGCTTTTATATAGTTAAAATAAATGGAGCCTATAGTTTTCTTTTCCGCGTATTAAGCAGATCTATCGGTAGATGTATCTTTTTAACCGTAGCTCCGATTAGCGTGCTTTTCGCGTCTGTGTGTTCATAGTAAGACGTAGATTCGTTTTACAAACTTTTCATCTTAATTTGATGTTTTGTGTACTGTTCTAATTTAGATCTATTGTTTGCTTCGTGTATGATTGCATGGATGCTTGTGTGGTGTTTTATGATTACGTCCAGTCGGTGAGATACACGTGGTGATCAAGAAGAAGAACGTTGAAGATTAAAGCTTACCGAAGGATCGGTGTTTTAAGGCAAGTATAGCATGGGATCATCCTTGTTGTCATATACACCTTTAATCATTTAATTCATGCTGCATGTGTCTACCTTGACTACCACTAAGGATGTCCTAGTACTTTGTACCTTGTGCCTTGACACCTATGGGGTATTGCATTGGGTAGCTTTGCTAGTGCTCAACAACAACCATGATCTTGTAACTTGACTAATGGTATGTGCAATAAATACTAAAAGATGCTTTTTAGCAACATGGAACCAGGGGGCTAGAGCATTGGGCTATTTTATGGTGCTCTGGATTCCTCTCCCTAAGGACTTATCTGTAAGTGATCATCCGGGACTTACAGTACAGCTGTGAGGGCTAGATGGCTCTGGCTTTAGCTCAGTATGAGGACCTTTTCTAGCTTGTTAGTGGTTACCTTTATTGGCGTAAGAATGGCTTGCCGAATCGGGTATAGGACAGCCTCTACTCTTATGTGTATAGCCGTGATGGAATTGTGCCATTCGACAGGGGGGTTCCTACATCTGTTTGCCGAGTGAATCTAATGGCCCTAACTTGTTAGACGAACCTTTGAAAGGCTTCATAGTGAACCCTGCTGACCTTCCTTGGTAGTGGGTCAAGAGGTTGGCCGCCTCGGGCAAAAGGGTAAATCATGACTCACAGTGAAAGTGTACAACCTCTGCAGAGTGTAAAACTGGTATATCAGCCGTGCTCACGGTCACGAGCGGCCTTGGAACCCTTACGGAATAGATGATCACAAATGGTTAATGATGATGAACATGGATGACACTGATGATGAATATGCTCATTAATAATTACTGTTTATGCTATTTATTATTCATGTTTACCTGATCATGTGTTTATGGGCTTGTGATAAACTTGTTGCTACTCAATTGCTAAAATCATGACTCATTAAAAGCTAATCGCAGTGAACCAGTGTCAGCCTTTTGAGCCTCATGAACCCCATGTTATATTTGTTAAGTACGACATGTACTTACGCTTGCTTTATTTTTTTTCAATTATTTGGATAAAAATCCTGGATGGGTACCAGATTGCTAGAGTTTGGAGGAATTAGGCTTGTGATCAACCAGTCAGTTGTCCCTGTGGATTTGGAGTCATCGCATAAAGATCGGAGTTGTCTTTCTGCTGTCTATACTCTGAGGTTATATTCTTTATACTAATACGCTGTGTATTTAAGCATTGTCTTTTGACATTACCCTTATTTGTAGCTATATGTGAGATTTGACTTCCTGGGCTTACATATGGTGTGTATCTGGTTTTGTTCTTAGAACCGGGTGGTACAGGATGATGATGCCGCCCTTGTTACTCATCGGTGAGTTGTTTTCTTGTTTTCCTGTTGTTGAACCCCTCTTTTTGTTTTGACTTTGGTTTTGTTCCCTTGTAGTAAGCGGTCATCGGGTTCGAATTCTTCTTGGGCTCCAGTACCGGCCACGCTACTCTCGTCGTAGGGTGGTGGTGATGTTTTTGCTATTGTGGTTCCCCCTGCAAGGTCTTCTATTGGTTTTATGAAGAAGAAGATAGCTAAGTGAGTGAATTCTGGTTTTATTTCTTTGCTTCTGTTCTCCTTTTTTCTTATTCTTATTGGCAAGTTTCCTTGTCAACTTTCAGGCCTTCGTCTTCCCTGAACCCTCAGTCGACTTCTTGTTAGCCCTCTGGTGCGCCCTTGTGTACTGAGTCTCAGGACTCGGAACGCACGGTTGTCGAGGTGGCTGTGAGGGTGATAGAGTACGCAGCCGCTGATTTGCTGACTCCTGAGGTGACCGTGGCCATGGCGGCGGATTCATTTGAGGGGTTGGCCATGGCTTCCTAGGAGATTGCCCTGGTCGTGCCTTCTTTGCATCGGCCGGTTTCTCCCTCTCCTCTTCTTGCTTCTGGTGGTCCGCCTTTGGCTGATGACGTGGTGCAGCAATTTGATGCCACTCATCGATTGTCAGAGCTAACCGCCGCCTGGGGAAGCTTGTCGACCCTTGCGACTTCTTTTGGGGAAAAGCTCTAGGTAAGTTTTTCTGAAGTTCTATCTTTGGATGTTATTTTTTCTTCTGTCCTTATGTCTTGTTTTTCTCTCTCTTTTTGCTCAGTCTTTTTCTCATGATCATACCGGCTTCTTTTTCTCGTCTAAAACCGAGAAAAGTTGTCTTCTGAGGTGAGTACCCTAAAGGAAGAGCTTGACCTCTGTCGGGCCGAGTTGGAGACCGAGCGTCAGACGCATCAGAAGGAGGAGAAGGCTCTCCATGCCCGGGTAGTTGAGGCAGAAAAGCAGAGGGATGTAGCTGCCCAGGAGGCCTTGAAAAATGTGGAGGCCATGAAGAAAGAGTGCCATGGTATTGCGAGTTCTTTTTCATTTCCTTTTGTATTCAAATTTGCCTTTCTGCTGACTTGTCTTTTGTTGCCTGGTCTAGCTCTCTGAGTTGAAAAGCAGAAGCTCTCAGAGGGTATCGAGGAGATGAAGACACTTGTTCGTACTAACCACAATAAGGCTGAGGAGGTAATTACTCGAGCTGAAGAAGAACTCGCGCTTGCTAAGTTGATTAGGAGTGGAGCTGACAGGGATCTTTTGCAGGCCCAAAAAACCGTTGAAGACTTGACTGGCAAGTTGGCAACGGCTACTGAGAACTGGAATGCTTTGTGGAAGTCTTTTCGGTCAGTAGCTGACCTTCTCTGGACTCTAGCAGATGATGGTCATTCTTGGGCTTAGTTTATTCCCCAAGTGCTGATCCGTTTCCAGGAGTTCGTGAAGAGGTGTGCCCATTTGTGTACCAGGAATGTTCTTGCCCAGGTTCGGGTTCTTTCTCCGGAGTTTTCTTTGTCCAAGGTTGCTGATGAAGCCGAGAGTCAAGAGTATCTGGATGTTGTTGAGAAGTTGGAGCCTGAGGTCGAAGATTTAGCTAGGAAGATTGTAGATAATCTTAACATTGATATTTCTTCTTCTGAGGACAATGCTTGATGTAATCGACCTTTGTATTCCAGCTTCTATAATAAAACACTATACTTGAAGACTGAATGGCGTTCTTTATTTTTTGTTGATGTCTTCTTTGTCTGTATTTCTTTGTCTCATAAACAACCCAGCTTAGGTAAATCATTGTCTTGACAAACTTTCTTGATCTATCGAGTGCTTTTCTGGCTTTCATTTGTGCCTCGTAGACAACTTGGTATATGTCGATTGATGTTTTGACAGACTTCCTAGATTTGTCGAGTGCTTGTCTGGCTTTCGTCTGTGACTTGTAAACAACTCGGTATAGATCGTTGTCTCGACAAACTTTGTGTTCTTGTTAGTACCAAAAAGACTTAGGACATCTCCAGCTTCTTTTCGGCTTAACTCAGAATGCGGTCAGCATCTGGTCCTTTCCCTGGTTGCAAAAACATCCTAGGATCGACAAGCCCCTGAGTACTTCATGGTTGAGTTCTGGAAGCCTCGTCTTGTTCCTTCATATCCTGCCGAGTAGGTACAAGCGTCGTCTGAGTGCTTTCCTGAGTGAAACCGTGTAGTGCTTCTTGGGATCTTCTGAGTGTAGCCCCCGAGCCTCTTGCTATTTGGAACAAGGAGCTGGAGGGTCTTGTCTTGAAATTGCTCTGATTTATGCTCAGGCTTAGTTTCAGTCGTTTTGCTTTTTGGTTCGGGTGTTAGCTTATTAGCTACCCTCATTAGTGGACTGAAGCATCTTTTTGGCTCTTTTGCTCTCGGCCGGTATGCTCAGGCGTATTTTTAGCCATTTTGCTTTTTGGTTTGGGTGTTAGCTTGTTAGCTACCCTCATCGGTGGGCTTAAGCATCTTTTCAGCTCTTTTGCTCTCAGCCGGTATGCTCAGGCGTCTTTTCAACCATTTTGCTTTTTGGTTTGGGTGTTAGCTTGTTAGCTACCCTCATCGGTGGGCTCAAGCATCATTTTAGCTCTTTTGCTCTCGGCCGGTATGCTCAGGCGTCTTTTCAGCCATTTTGCTTTTTGGTTCGGGTGTTAGCTTGTTAGCTACCCTCATCGGCGGGCTCAAGCATCTTTTCAGCTCTTTTGCTCTTGGCCTGTATGCTTAGGCGTATTTTCAGCCATTTTGCTTTTTGGTTCGGGTGTTAGCTTGTTAGCTACCCTCATCGGCGGGCTCAAGCATCTTTTCAGCTCTTTTGCTCTCGGCCGGTATGCTCAAGCATCTTTTCAGCCATTTTGCTTTTTGGTTCGGGTGTTAGCTTGTTAGCTACCCTCATCGGCGGGCTCAAGCATCTTTTCAGCTCTTTTGCTCTTGGCCGGTATGCTCAGGCGTCTTTTCCGCCATTTTGCTTTTTGTTTAGGGTGTTAGCTTATTAGCTACCCTCATCGGTTGGCTCAAGCATCTTTTCAGCTCTTTTGCTCTCGGCCGGTATGCTCATTGGAAACAACTCGAGGAAAGCCATAATAAGACATATTTTGTCGAGAAAGAACCATCTTTATTGATCATGGACATTGATAAGTCATAATGGTACATATGTTGTCGAGGTGCACTATCTTTATTGATCATGAACATTGATCTCTTGTGGCTTGTATATATATTCTTCCTTGAGTTGTTTTCATGCGTAGAATCTTCTTAGCTGGCTGATGTGCCATGTATTGTTGACTACTTTTCTGTCTTCAGTTATCAACTTGTATGTGCCTGGTTCGGTGACTTTTGTGATGATAAAAGGACCTTCCCATGGACTGAGTAGTTTATGGCGTCCGTCAGTTTTTTTATTATTCTTAGTACTAGGTATCCGACTTGTAATGATCGAGGCTAGGTATTCTTGTTGTAGTGGTGTCTTAATCCTTGGAGGTATCTTGCTGATTGAAAGGTAGCATTTACTCTGACTTCTTCTGTACTATCGAGTTCTAATCTTCGTGTGTGTTCTGCTTCTCCTTCATCATATTGTTCTATCCTTGGTGACATCCAGATCAAGTCGGCTGGTAGTACGGCTTCTGATCCATAAATTAGGAAGAATGGTGAGTATCCGGTGGCTCTACTTATTTGAGTTTGTATCCCCATACGACCTTGGGTAATTCTTCAATCCATTTTGATCCATAGTCCACTAGTTCTTAATACAATCTTGGTTTTAATCCGGCTAGTATGAGTCCATTAGCCCTTTCTACCTATCCGTTGGCCTCTGGGTGTGCGACTGATGTGTAATCTATGCTGAAGCCGCAGTCCTGTGCCCAACTTTGGAATTCAGTGGCTGTGAAGGGAGAACCCAAATCTGTGATGATTCGATTGGGCATGCCAAAGCGGTGCATAATGTCTTGGATGAACTCGACTGCTTTGGCTGCGCTGTATTTTGTGAGTGGTTTGTATTCAATCCACTTGGTGAACTTGTCAATTGCTACGAAGATGTACTCGAAACCGCCTTTTGCTTTCTTGAGAGGTCCTACTTGATCCAGCCCCCAGCAGGAGAAAGGCCAAGTGGGTGGGATGCAGATGAGATTGTGAGCTAGCACATGAGCTTGTCTTGTGAACATTTGACAACCTTTGCATCTTCTGACGAGTTCTTCTGCATCTTTCAAAGCGGTTGGCCAGTAGAAACCAGTGCGGAATGATTTGCCGACTAGTGTTCTTGAGGCGGCGTGATTTCCACAGCAACCTGAGTGTATTTCGTCTAGGATCTCTTTTCCCTCTTCAAATGAGACGCATTTTAGGAGTACTCCTGATGATGCGGCTCTTCTGTAGAGCTTGTCTCCCACTAGGACGTAATTCTTGCTTCTGCGAACAACTCGGGTAGCTTCCTCTTTTTCCGCTGGCAACTTATTCTCTTTGATGTAATAAATAAAAACCTGGGTCCATGAAGTGGTGATTACCAAAATCTGGGTGCCTTTAGCTGAGATTTCAGGGGTTATCTCACCGGGTTGTTTGATAGAGGGAGCTGATAACTCCTCTATGAATACACCGGGTGGGACCTTCGCCCTGTCTGATCCAAGCTTGGCGAGGACGTCTGCCGCAATATTAGAATCGCGCAAGACGTGTAGAATTTCTAATCCTTGAAAATGTTTTCGAGCTTTTGTATTTCAGCACAGTAAGCGCCCATGTTTTCTTTGGTGCAATCCCAATCTTTGTTGACTTGATTGATGACTACTGCTGAATCGCCGTATACGAGTAAACGCTTGATTCCGAGAGTAATTGCCACTCGTAGCCCGTGGACGAGGGCTTCGTATTCTGCTTCATTGTTTGTAGCTTGCCATAGTATCTGAAGGATATACTTGAGTTGTTTTCCATCTGGAGAAATGAGGAGAACGCCTGCACCGGCTCCGCCTAGCTTGAGTGATCCATCAAAGTACATCTTCCAATGGTCAAGGATGATATTTGACATCGGTTGTTGAATTTCTGTCCACTCGGCGACAAAATCGGCCAGGGCTTGAGATTTAATTGCTTTCCGTGGGGTGAAATCGATATTGAGAGCACCAAGTTCAACTGCCCACTTAGATATGCGCCCTGTTGCATCTCTGTTGTGCAGGATGTCTCCGAGTGGGAAATCTGTCACCACGGTAATTTTGTGGCCTTCAAAATAGTGGCGAAGCTTGCGTGAAGTGATCAGGCGGGCGTAGAGTAATTTTTGCACATGCGGGTACCGGATTTTTTATTCTGACAGTACTTCGCTTATGTAGTATACAAGGCATTGTACTTTATATACACGCCCTTCTTTTTCTCTTTCTACGACAATTGTTGTGCTAACCACAGTAGAAGTTGCCGCAATGTATAGCATCATGTCTTCGTATTTCTTCGGAGGTGTGAGAACGGGTGAGGAGGTGAGGTATGCCTTGAGCTTCTTGAAAGCTTCGTTGGCTTCTTCTGTCCACTCGAACTTATCTGTCTTCTTTAGCAATTTAAAGAAAGGTAACCCTTTTTCGCCCAGTCTTGATATAAAACGATTGAGGGCCGCCATGCAGCCTGTTAGTTTCTGCACATCTTTGACACTTCGAGGAGGGCCCATCTCTGTTATGGCTCGAATTTGCTTAGCGCTTGCTTCGATTCCACGATGACTGACCAAGAATCCGAGTAGTTGTCCTGAAGGAACTCCGAATACACACTTGTTTGGGTTCAATTTCCACCTCCATCTTTTTAGGTTTTCGAAGGTTTGCTTTAAGTCTTCAATTAGTGTATCCGGGTTCTTTGCCTTTACTACTACGTCATTCACGTATGCCTCTATGTTTTCACCGATCTAATCACCAAGGCACGTTTGGATAGCTCTTTGGTAAGTGGCACCAGCATTCTTGAGTCCAAATGGCATGGTTTTGTAGCAGTAGGCACCGAATGGAGTGATGAAAGATGTCTTGCTCTGGTCTTGTTCCTTTAATGCGATCTGGTGATATCCGGAATAGCAATCAAGGAAGGAAAATAGGGCAGATCCTGCTGTTGAATCAACTATCTGATCAATGCGTGGTAGCCCAAACGGATCTTTCGGGCAGTGTTTGTTGAGATCTGTGTAGTCGACACACATGCGCCACTCGTCCGTATTCTTTTTCTGTACTAAAACTAGGTTTGCTAGCCAATCTGGATGGAGGATTTCTCTGATGAATCCGGCTGCCATTAGTTTTGTGATTTCTTTTTTAATTGCTGCCTTCTTGTCGGGTGAGAATTGTCGTAGTCGTTGCTTCACAGGCTTGGAGCCTTCATTGATATCAATTCTATGCTCATCCAACTCTCTTGGGACCCCTGGCATATCGGCCGGCTTCCAAGCGAAGATATCTTTGTTGTCCCGAAGAAAGTTGGTAAGCGTGAGTTCCTATTTTGTCGAGAGGTGGGCGCTGATGGTTGCCGTTTTGGAGGGATCACCGGTGCCCAGGTCGATTTGCTTGATGTCGGCTTCTTTTGGTGGTGCTAGTATGCTGGGTTTTTTAGCCGGTATCACTAGCTCTTCTGTGCTCATTTCTGCTGCGACAGTGGCTATTTCTTTTCTTCCATCGGCGGCCTGTGCTTTTGCTGCAGTCTGAATTGCCTGAACATCGCAGTCAAAAGCGCGCTTCAAATCACTCCAAAAAGAAAGGACACCGTTAGGCCCTGGCATCTTAAGCAACAGGTACGGATAATGCGGTATCGCCATGAATTTTGCTAGTGCTGGGCGCCCGAGGATTGCGTGATATGATGAATCAAAGTCCGCAACTTCAAACTTGATGAACTATGTACAGTAGTTCGAGGGAGTCCCAAAAGTAACCGATAGAGTGATTTGTCCAAGTGGCATTGCTGCCTTGCCTGTTACTATGCCATAAAAAGGCATGCTTGTTGGTGTAATCATTCCGGCGAGTTGTAGTCCCATCTTCCTTAGACTTTCTGAAAAAATGATGTTGAGTCCGGCTCCCCCGTCGATTAGTACCTTCGTGACAGTCATACCAGCAATAGTTGGATCTAGAACCAGTGGGTAATGGCCTGCGTTTCCTACGCTAGTCCATTGGTCTTCTCTTGAAAATTGGATTGGATACTGTGACCAATTGAGATATCTTGGTGTAGCCGGTTCTGCTGCCATGATGGTTCGTAACGCTAGCTTTTCTTGATGTTTGCTTCTGGAATCTGGAACCCCGGCAAAGATTACTACTACTGTCCCCCTAGATTTTTGGAATCTCTTGCCTTCGTAGTTGTCTTCTTCTTTGTTCTGATTGCCTTCTTTGGTATTCTCCTTACTATCTTTTCTTGTGTATCGATCTTTGAAGGTGTAGCAATCTCCGATGGTGTGATTTCCTTTGGGGTGCAAGATGCAACGCATGTTTTCAATGTCGTCATACCTTCTGGGCTTGGAAAACTTCCTTGATTTGTCAGTCACTGCTACGGTGTTGTCTGGTCCACGTTTTCTTTCCTGATGTCTGTTGTTTCGATGATTTTGTTTGTCCGGGTTGTCTTGGTTGTTTCTTTTCGGGAATCTTTCTCGTGTCTTTTCCTCTATGGTAATCATCTTTTCCACTGTTCATTTGAATTCTTCATTGTTTCTTGGGTTTTCTTTCCAAAAGTCTTGAAATATCCACCTCGACATGATTTCGTGAGAGAAAGCTTCGATTACTTCTCGTTGGGTGATGTCATGTACTTGAGCTCGTAGTTTGCCGAATCGTCGATAGTAATTTCTGAGACTTTCACCTCCTTTCTGCTTTAGTCCTTTTAACTCTGCGTGGGTGATTGGGTGTGTAATGATACCCGCGAAATTTTCACAGAAAGCTCTTTGCAAGTCCTCCCAATTTCTGATTGATCCTGGATTCAATTTGTCAAACCATTGAAGGGGTATGGTTTCTAGGGCCATGGGAAAGAACAAGGTCTTGATGTCATTATCTCCTCCGGCCAATTCAATCGATTGCGAGTAAATCCTGAGCCACTGCTTTGGTTCGGTCTTGCCATCATACTTGGAGTGGTTGGACGGCTTGAACTTGTGAGGCTGACGTATTGAAGCAAGTCTGGTTGTAAAATAGGGAATCTATCGTGCGTTCTGGCTTCTATGTATTCTGATTCAGTGCCCCTTCTTGCCAACCGGTGTCTTGGTGAGAGTAGTTTTGCGTGGCTGTCCGAGTAGGTGCTTTGCTTCTGGCCTTTCTTGGTTGTTCGACTCGATCGTTTTGACTATGGTTTCTTCTACTTTCTCTGTTGTGACTTCCACTTGGTCCAAGTCTCTCGAAAGCGGACTTCCTTCGATTTTGATCTTCCTGCTCATGAGATGTTGACCTGTCAGGTAGTCTTGAGCAGGCCCTTCCGTCGTGCGTCCTTAGGACTATTGATCGAAGGAAGTCCCGGAGCTGTTCTTGTTTTTCACTGGGATGTGAAGTCGCCCTGAGTTCTTCTAGTGCTTCTCGGACCTTATCGTAGGGTGTATTCACCGCTCGTCCTTCTTCAACCTCTCGCTCTGATTTTCTTCTATTGTACTCAGCTAGGTCTGACTCATATCTGATCCAAGCTTCCTTGTGCTGCTTAGCACAGCGTTGACGTCCTTGTTTCAATTTGTTCTTTCTCTCTCTGGCTTGCCTCTGACTTTCGGTCCCACCATCGTGCCCCTAGGTAAATGGTGATATGTTGGACTCGGATTCATCTGAAGACCTGACGTCGGGCGCTTCTGGGGGGACCAATGGTGATCGAGGATGGCGAATCATGAATACTTCTCGAGCGTGAGTTGTTCTGTCATCAGCGTTGGTTTTCGTACTGTCAGAGTTGTTGATAACTTTAGTAGAGACATCAAGGTCGCAGATCGAGTCTCCTTCTTGGTAGGGTAGAGCTGTTGTCATTGTTGTGTCAACTAGCCGGGTACTGCTATCCTCAGGAACAGAACCTTGCCAGTGGATGATGCAGTCTTGAGATGTTACGGTTAGTACGAGACCTTCCTGAGCTCCTGTCAGTGGTATCCCAAGCACTAGATTAAGAAATCTTTCGAGCTGTGCCCGATAAGACGTTACCATGTTGCCGAGACCGAACGAAAAAGGACCTGTCTTCTTTAAAGTACTCTGAGTGTACTCCAAGTTGTATTCTTGATAGGTTGATGTCGTGTTCTGGAGCCTTGTCGGAAAAGAACTCGGTTTTCCGAAAGAACTCGGATAAGACTCCGTCTCGGAAGCGGAGCCTGAGTTTTAATTGGATGCATGAAGCCACGAGATCTGAGTTGGATCGGACATCGCGAGCTGTGTGAATCTTCCAGCAAGTTGATCTGTCGCAGTCACCGAAATAGAATGGTCTTCATGGTGATATGAATTTTCGAGGAGACGGCTTTGGAGCTTGCCATTGTCACCTGCCTCGCAGATCCATGAACCGAAGATGAAGGTTGATCCTGTCGAGAAGATCATGTTGTCGAGGTCCATCGAGCTCTCGGATGCAAAGTCGCCGAAAGCCCCTACCTGGCGCGCCAGCTGTCGATGTTTGACCACCGATAGCCTACCACGGGGGAGCCTAGGGCAGTATGTTCGGGCTTCAGCGTATGCGGAACTCGACGGTTAACGCAAGAGACAGTCGATTTATCCTGGTTCGGACCCTCGATCGTTGATCGAGTAATAGCCCTACGTCTAGTCGGCGTTATCCTTTGCGTTGGATTGATTGTCCAGTGTTATGTTACCTTATGTTGTCATCCTCGTCTCTAGGAACCCTGCCCTCCTTTATATAGTTAGGAGGTCAGAATCCTAGTCGGTTTACAATGAGAGTTCCTAGTAGGATTACAGAATAATACTACTACTAAAATTACATGGGAGGAATCCTAGTTAGACTAGATCTTCTCCCTTCCTTGCGCGGTATCCCGTAGATCCCGCACCGACAGATATACACAACCAAAAGAATACAAGAGCACATAGACTTACACCTCAGCAAAGAGGAGAGCACACGACCAAAAAAAGGAACAAACTACAACCTCAGCACATCCCTGCTTCCCGGCATCCACCTGAAACGGCCAGATTCGGCGAGTGGAAGTCATCAAGTCGCCGCCGGCCCTAGTGCGCCATCACAGCTAACCTCCGCTGGTGCCATCTTCATCCGCTTCAAGTGAGGTGACGCCAGCGCTGCGAACATTATTGTTTGACCATGAAATTCGTAGCTTTTTCTGATTCCATTATGCTAAATAATAATGTTTGAATAATAATGTTCACAAGATATATCAGATTAGGAAGAGTCTGCGTCATGGATGGAGATTTTCTTATGAAGTACTTGGAGATGGATCATGCTTGATATGGAAGGATGTATTGCTTTTTTGGACTTTGAACAATGGAGGATGCTGATTTTTCTTTTCTTAAAGTAGATATTAGAGATAAAATAAAATAAAAAATATCTACGTAGAGATAGTACTGAATTAAGCTTAAATTTCAATAATCCAGTGAAATAAAATGCCTAAGCATACTATCAAACTCAGACTATAAAAAATTGTTCAAATTTGGTTATCAACGGCGCTCACGGAGTTAGTCCCGTCTCCTGTGTAACGAACACCTTGTAATGGTGTTTTGTCCTCTCAATGGCATTTAAGGGAACAAATTATCTATATGGATGGCAATTAAGGAAATAAGGCTTGTTCTTTCTTGCAACAAATAAGGCTTGTTCATACAACGGTAATGGCAATGAGGGGATCAAAAACTCGAAATGGATGGCAGTGAAGGAAGCCTATAACTTTTTATGGCAATGAAGGGATTGTTATATGTTTGAGTGGCAATTAGAGAATTCTCTCATAATATTAATGCTGTTAGGAATTCCATAAGTGTCTCCATGGTGGCATCAAGAGTCCCATCTCATGCTGTCTAGTGACGGGACTCCTTTTAGCACCTCCACATTTGGGCAACCCATGATCCTGATTTTCTACAACCTAGAGAGGTTGTTGATCCTTTTGAGCATGGGGCAATCTTGTGCTGTGCACAGATATCAGGTTGGTATCCTCGTACAGGTTGAGAGGCCAAGCGATAGAGGTGTCCTGGCCCAGAAACCAAGCGACTAGATGGTGGCTGTGCTCAGCTCTGCTCTGTTTCTGCTCTGTTATACGTCCTCCTTCCTCTGTTCACTGACATGTCCCGTGCTTCCAAAGTAGTATGAATGAACCATTATATTCCTCAGTCACAGCTCACAGTGAAGGCTCGTCCTGGCCATTTGCTCTGCCTCACTCGGAAAGCAGAGGGCCTTGCATATATTGGTGCAGTGCAGGCGACAAAGCAGTCGATATGGTGCTGCCGCGGTGATCGGAAAAAGCAGAGGAGAATCCCATAATCACCATGATATATATGGTGTTGCATCCCCGAACATTGAGGAGGCCGAGTAAGGTCGATCAAGAATGGTCAGGGATCATCATACAATGTTCGTGGTGCATGTGCGCTTGCTGTTTATTGCTGTACTGCAAAGGATTTCATCACCACACTTTCAGTTCATTATAAGACCTGGGACTACTGGCACAATACTTGTGTAAATATGGTGTTGATCACGTCAGCATCGGTGATGCTGTCGAGCTCGTTGCGCTTCTTGGAGAAGCGCTGGATGTACTTCCGGAGGGTCTCGTCGGCCCTCTGCCTGCAGTCGCGGAGGTCCCATGAGTTCCCGGGCCGTGTGTACATACCCTGGAAGAGCAGGGGAAGGTACTGGACGGCGAAGTCATCGTCTGACCCCCGGCCCTAATGGCGAGGCGGTAGTCCTCGAGCCAATGGTCCAGGTTGGCCTCACCGTCGTACTTGGAGATATGCGTCAGCGGCCGGAATCGCCTGGGGTAGGGTGTGGCCTGGATCGCTGCCCCGAACGCCAGGGGGCCGAAGTGATCCGAGGCGGTGCCCCCGCCCCTCCACTCTGGAGTGCGGGACTGCGTCTGAGCATGACACCCGGACTCGATGGTGTCGCGGACGTCACGGTCGTCGCCGACCCGGTGGTGCACTGGGGGGACGCAGGGGAGAAGGCTTGCGCCTTTGATCCTGCCGGGGCTTGGCGCCCCTGGTCTGTGGACAGCCGGAGCTGCTGCCGGAGGAGTCGCCGCCGCTTCCACCCATTGGTAGGGCGTGTGCGTCGGAACGGTCCCCGATGACGGTGGTCGTCGGCTGGGACTGCCTAGAGAACACAGCGTGATGCCGG
This sequence comes from Miscanthus floridulus, assembly GCF_019320115.1. Taxonomy (NCBI): domain Eukaryota; kingdom Viridiplantae; phylum Streptophyta; class Magnoliopsida; order Poales; family Poaceae; genus Miscanthus; species Miscanthus floridulus. Next base: position 131,436,602 of record NC_089589.1, read on the forward strand.
GAGGCGGAACTCTCGGCTTGTTGCTCAAGGGCGACGTGGAGAAGCCGCCTCACCTCGTGCAGCCGCTCGTTTGTCTTCGGGTCCAGCGTGTCGAAGATGTCCTCAAGCCGGCAAGCAGCGTCCGCCATGTTGTAGGCCTCTCAAGGGAAGCGTAGGGTGCTGGCCCCCCGTGCGGGCATCATCGTTGTTGGCGAGAAGCTACGCAAAGTCCTACCTTTGGTGCTCGAGCTCTGCCTCGACGGCCCCTAGGTCCACCTGCCGAGTTCGCAAGCGATCCGCCTTCTCCTAAAGGTACTTGCGCAGCTGCGGGGACTCAAGTCTGGCGGCGTGAGCTCGGGCGCCTCATCGGCGGGCACCTCGCCGTCGATGTGGTAGCACATGCACGGCGGAACGTAGCAGTCGATGTCGTCGGAGTCGTACTCCGGGCCGTTCCCTGAGAGGATCTCAAGGAGGTGCGCAACGAGGGGACGTCAGCCCCCACGGCGCCGGAGAGTATGGCGTTTCGTGGCGCCTCACGACTGATGAGGTGCTCCAGCTCCAGCTGGAAGGACACTGCCGTATTCTGGATCCTGAAAGGCAGGTCCGGAGGTAGTACCAGAAGCGGTCAGGCGGCAGGAGCACCTCGCCGGTGGCGATCTGGTGATGGACATTGGCCAGCATGTAGAACATCTGGCGATGGCCCGACATGGTGGGGTGGGGACCTAGACCGCGTTAGATCTGCTGGGCCAGGACCTTGAGATCTGCTCCCAGCAGGCCCGGCAGAGGGGGTGACACCGAGAGCTCGTTGCCAGCCGGCGTGGCCCCGTTGAGCGGACGAAGCACACCGTAGCAGTCGGCAACATAGGCCAGGCTCCCAAAGTTGAGGATCTAGCCTGAAGCGAAGGCACTGGCTGTGATGAAGAACTCGCCAGGGAAGCGGACACCGTCGTCTGGGGCGGTGCCGCTTGCTCAGGCGACGAGGCGGGTGGCTCCAGCCACCGTAGAGCCTAAATCGCAGTTGATGTTGCCCCCTAACTGGTGCGCCTGCGGTCGCAGGGTCAGAACCGTGGCAAGCATTGTTGTTCGAGTCAGTGTCAGAGTACGTGTCTCCCGTGGCTTGGGTGGACTCAAGAACACAAGAATCACAGAGAGAACGCAACGGTTTATCCTGGTTCGGGCTGATCGGTGCCCTACGTCCAGCAGTTGATAATCCTTATACTCAAGAGCACCCAAAATCGGGGGTTCCAACAGAGGGTACAAGAGGAAGAGAGATTTTGTAGGGGTTAGCTCGGTGCTAATCCTGAGGTTGTCTCACCGCCGGTGGAGCCTTCCCCACGTCTGAGAGGAGGAAGACGATGGGTGCGGTGGAGGAGCTCTCGGTGCCCCTCCCTGGATTGCTCTGCTCTCGGTGCTGAGCAGTCGTTGCTAGTGGCGGGACGTCCGGACGGAGAGGTTGCACGTTCAGCGGTCGGGAGGTGCAGCGTGTCTGGGCTCCGTGTTACACCCCTAGCCGCCGACGATCGCTGACGACGTGAGCACACAGAGGACACGGATACAGGAAGACGGCGAGGATAGGACAACCTCTTCCTTGTTGCCGTTTACTGAATAGTAGAGTCTGGTTCGTTCTCCTACGGGTTCAGCACCTATGTGCGATTACAGCACCTGACCACCTGGGTCCACATGGCAGTTACAGAAATGGTTCTAAGACAGCATAATCACTAATTAACTTAAAGACAGCGATAACGATGAGCAGTGTACGCCATCTCTTCACTCTCCCGTCCCAGAGTACGCCATCTCTTCACTCTCCCGCGGTACAGTGTGTTACACTCCGGCGGCGGGGCGGCGCGGCGCCGCCCGCGTTTTGCCTTAGCGGGCGATCGACGGGCTTGCACTGGCAGGTATATACTTTTCTGTTCTTTCTTTTTTCGTTTTGTTTTGCAAATTGCTTAATATTTGATATAAATGACATTGTAAAACCATTTTTCTTAGAGGCCAAATGCAACAAATTGTCCTTCCGTTGGATAATAATTATAAAATTTGGTTCCTAGCGAACGAGATCTGTGAAGAATTTTGTAATAACTCTAAAATCAAATTCCATTACCTCTGTCAGATTTTGTAAAACACTTTATACCTCTCCTAAAAGCAGAGTAACCTCGTTTAAGAAAAAAACAAATTCGATTTTACCAACAAAACGATATAAACATATTTTGTATTTACCGTGAAATCAAATTTGATTTACCAGAAAACAGTATAAATTAAAATCGGCCACCCAGAAGACGAATTTAACTGAAGTTGTTTTCTGGGTGGATGATTTCGAACTTCGTCCACAGCAGGTTATTTTATTATATATACAAAAATCCAACCAGCAGCATTCCACCTTTTGTGTCCCATCACTCGGAGCTTTGCTAATGCTTTCACCATCGACTACCTCCTCCATCTCTTGGCACTTGTCTGGTGTCATCTCTTTTATGTTGTCCGCGCTTGGGCAACTCTACTAGAAGCTTGCGCAACAAAACCAAGCGGCGTAGCTGCTCATTTTCACAGATGTTGGCCTTCGAGCCGGAAGTCACTGCTTACAGGCACCCTATTTCAAGTCTCCTAAGCCGACAGAGAGGCCCAAGCTCTTGCAGACTGCACCACTCCCCATCCATCTGTGCTGGGAACACAGAGAGTGTTCTTAGATTTGTTAGCCCAACCAAACTCGGTCGTAGGTACAGTAAACTTTGTTTTTCTTTTAAAAGATCCAGTTACCTGGCTTTGATTATAATAAGGAGGTAGCATACAACACTTGGTTACGTGCGCGAGAAGCGCTCTCTACCACAGCCTAAGCTGTGGAGGTTTAGGTTTACAAAGGGTAATTACTCACTAGAGTCGGGCAACCAATAGAGATTTTAGAATAAAGTAAACTTTGTGCCATTTTACAAAGGGTAATTTGCTCATCAAAATTGTAAAAGAATCTACTATACACTTCACAGGAACTAATTATAGCATCACATACTAACAATCATCAAAATCACCATGTAATTAGCTAGGAATTTAAATGGGTTCATAGACACCGACCTTTTGGAAGATATTTCACCACAATGTGCTTGGATGCCTTCCTCAAAATCCAATTGGAAAGTTTTCTCTAAAATGGACAAACCAATTAGAATGAGAATCAAGCAATTTAATCATCAAAACAACAGTAAAGCAACAAAATCAAAGGAGTGGATGCTTGTTACTAACCTTAAAGGAAGAAGGTCATGCCCATGCTTCAAAATCCAAGAGCTTCACGGGGAAGAGAGGCCGCAACAATGGAGGGAGTGGGGAAAACGTGCGCCTCCTGGATGGGTGTGCTCGCGATGGGAGAGAGGAGGGAGGAGAGGACACCAGCTTTTTGTACTCAGTTTATCACCGTCGGAAGCCACAAACCGACAGTACTAGCACCACATCACACTGTCGGTTCCTGGCTAGAACCGGCAGTGATATGTCACCGTCCACTCACTGCCGGTTCCAGCCACAAGCCGGTAGTGATATGGACTTTCATTGCCGGTTCTTGGCCACCCCAATCATTTTCTGATTTTGAAGCCCAGAACCGACATTGAAGTGGATTGTCGGTGCAACTCAAAAAAAGGAATCTCAGGTGCTTCAGCTTACCTAGGGACTCTAAGAACCTATCTGACTCTGCATGATCCACCAACAATAATGCACGTAGGCTAGGAAATCTGCTCAAGGAAGAATCATTAGAGCTAGGCTGAAAACTCATCCTACCAGAGATAATCAAACTTCTTAACAACTTTTTGGTTTTCTGGTATACTGCTCCGTTTGGGCAATATCACCGACTCTGACTCCAATTCAGATGATGACATAGAAAGTTGAAAGATGGCTTAATTTTGGTGACGAAACAAGGGAACTTAATTGACCGGCCCCAACTACTGATAATGCATCTTCTTTGGCCATGTATTGAGCAAAAAAGCGAACAACATCGTGCATCCTGCAGACTGATCCGTCTCTAACAAATTCATTAGGTTCTATAAGATTCCTTGTGATCAGATCCCAGTAATTATGCATCCCGACGTCTTCCACTTGTTTCTGTCCTACGATACTTATGCTCAGGAAGCGTGATTGACTTTTATTCATCAACTATGGACATCGTCGGTAGCTGTTCTGATTTTTTTTATTGATATAGATGAACTAAGTGTTAACGTGATGGATGCTGACGATTCGTAGGCTATGCCTGCATGTGATATTTTAGATATTCTAATTCTATTAACCAACTGTGAATGTCGGTAGGTACGACCTTTTTTTCTCGTGAATAATTAGATTTTAGCCTATTTTTTATATATATAATGGCAACGGTGGGTATTTTTCTAGAAAAAATAGATCCAATGGTTATGGATAGATTTGATGGTTAGATGTTTCTGATTAACATGAGAATTTTCTAGTATTTATCTTTTTTCCTAGCATGTCTAGTAAGGATTAACGTGGAGCCTCTATTGAGGCCCCTAATTAGTAATAGTAAGATGAGATAAGATGGATTGGAGGATTGGATGGCTAGGTTACCCTTGGTGGCCGAATTGAAGCAGCTCTGTGGTGAATGATAAGAGCCGGATGAGGAGGAGGACAGGGGTTGTTTGTATAGTTCGTTTGTACGTAGCGTGCTAGCTAGCAGTCATCGTGTGTGTGGGGCCAAGGATTTGTTGCTCCGCGCGTAACCAATCATAGGGGACATGTGGGCACATGGGTCCATATGTCATGCACCCGAGAACGCTGAAGCTAGACAAGTGGTGGGAGAGGATCACACGGCAGATTCTGGGCAGTTTTCACCTTCGACTTCTACTCCAACCTGGTGTTGCAAATCGTTGTCACCCCTGGTTTTGTTCCAACCAGACAGTGAAAATGATTTTCGCTACTGCTTTTTCTAATCCAGCGATGAAATTAATTTTCACAGCTAGTTTTATTTTGAATTGTCTGTGATATATTATCACCAACGATTTCAATAAAACTAGAGGTAAAAATGCTTTGAAAAACTACTTTTGTTGTAGTGTATGGGCCCACTCAAATGAATTTAGGTCAAATACATACATCTACTAATTACTAAATGCTAGGGCTATTCTTTTTACATATTACAAGTGGTACAACTAGGTATTATGAATAATATTACAGTTGTTTATGTTAATTATTTTTCCGTATTTTTAGATGATGGTAACGTGATTGTTAACAAATAATTGGGCTTCGGCTAGTGGCTCACCTAGAGGTGTTTGTGCAACATGTCACTTGGTTTGCGAGGGGCTAAGGCTTATTAATCACAGGTGACAAATGATAAGAAAGCGTATGCTTTGACCGAGGGACTGAAGAATGGAGAAAATATAAAGTTGTCGACAACAAAGTTTACTTGGATTTGAACTCTAGAATTTTAGTATAAAGTTTGCCTTAATCCAACTTCAAATGAAAAAATTATAAATCTTTCGTGCAGACCAAGTGATACATTGCTATGTTAGTGATACGTAGATTTTCACTGTGGGTTCTGTTATAGCCACAATCTTGCAGTGGAAAACTGCATATCACTGCCAATTGTAACCACGGACCACTCACCTCTAGTTTCAAAGCAACCTGCAGTGGTAGTGGCAGTACCAATGTTTTTGGAGTACAGCCTGACCCAAGCCCTGAATCCATAACATGAGGTTATACATGGGTCATCGTCAACCGCATGGATGGCGGCCTTCACAGGATCACCAGTTGTTCCCTACACAGCCATCGCCATAAAGGTCGAGGTAACAAGTCATCTAAAATAAATCATTGAGATACATACCACAAAACCAATGCCACATCTTTTTTCCTGCCAAGATTGTCTTCATTTTTTTAAAACAGTTATGCGTCAAAGATATAAAAATAAGTTTAAGTTGGAGGAAAGGCATGCCGAAAAATTTTAAAAGAAATGGTTTTGTGACTCTCGAGAAACTGGTTGTTTTCATGAACATATCATATTGCTTGAGCGCCCTTTTCTGGATGATGTTTACTGTCCTTTGGATCTAAGATTATGGGCTGCACAAAGCACGGTTGATGTCCTAGTTAACAAAGTACTCCTAAATATTCAAGCACACATTTTGATATTTAGTTGGATAGTTCCATGAACGTGGAGACTCATTCGACCACCAGATGGCCCTTCTATTTATTCCATTATTATGAGTAAAATGGCAGCAGCTCTCCAATCCACTGTTCCTGATTGTGCTAGGCACGCCGATGGAGACTTTGTCCATCGGGGCTGCTGGCTCAATAATTCCAGTGCATGCCTGCCTGGCCAGTTGGCTCAACAATTCCGGTGTCTAAATAATTATCATACTTTAAATACTACTCCCTAGTGTCCCTAAATTACAAATTGTAAGTTATTTTGGTTTTTCTAGCCGGTGTCTGAATAATTCCCGGTGCTGGCTCAACAATTCAGGTGTCTGAATAATTTGCTAGAGCAGTGTACTTTAGATGGAGGCGCATTGGCAACAGGCGTGCCTACACTAGCAGATGCTACAGTTGTCATTATCAGGTGCAGCAGTCCTTGCTCATCGGATATACTGCCACAAATGATCCGGTACAGAGTAGTCTATCAGTCTTGTTCGTCCCCATTAGACAATGCAATCAGTAATAAATCACCGTCTATACATGTCCTCATCAGTACTATATAACTTGGGATACTGTTCATTTAACTTCTAAGACAAGCTTTGTTTGTATACGTTTGTTTCTCTTTTTCTTGATTCCGATGCATATATATTTGTTTGTATGTCTTTTCTCATTTCATGGTTCCCATGCATGCCAGGTCTGTACCCATGGGCTTGTTGGTGCAGGCTACGAAGCAGAGGACAACCTTGGTTACAGAACGTTTCGTTCATCACCACATGTCCGTTCATTATAACAATCCAAGGCGGAACCTTAATTAATTTACAAATATGCGAGCAAAAGAATATGAAAACACTAGTGCCAAAGTTTGGGCACAAGGATTCTATTCAGCACTCTGCTTCACCATATTATAATTCCAAGCGTCGTCCAGCCCATGGCAATCTGTACAGAGTCCTGTGTGTCTTTTTTTTCCTAAGGGATGGCAAACGCTTAGCCACAATTTTTATTACACAAAAAAAACAAAAACAAGTGCTTGTTCAGTTTTTTGAATGAAAACCGGGCCCAAAAACTGCACAACTGAGTAGAGTGCGCCACTCACCCATACAACTGGATTTTTGGCCAAAGCAAGAGCAAGCAGATAGTACCAAACTGATGGCATATCGATTACCGGGATAAATAAAGTTTACTTTAGAATACGAACTAAGCGAGCCCTGCCAAACGGGGGCCAAAGTTTCTCCATCTTTAAAAGCCTCTTGCTCTTAGTGACCCATGTAGCTGGAAGCATCATGTGTTGCCTAAGATGATTTATAATTGTGTACAAGAAAAAAGGTAAAGTTCGTCCATCAACAGAAATTTAGGAGACAATAAATATACAAACGTGACTTGAAGTGGGAGAAGATGAACAGAGGACACAGATCGATATTCTAAGACAATTGACTGTTAACAACTGTGGATGCCTTCTCGTTAGAGGAGGAGGCTGTTTCAACACTTCGTTCAAACACCATGTTATTTGACGCCCTGCAGTGCCTGTGCCTGTGTATGGTCGGATGAATGATTCTCCTCCCTGCTAATCACCCATATAATTGACGTACGTATAAGTGATCGATGCATGGAGATTAGTGTGGTTATGCAACGAATTGAGGTACAAGCAACAATTAATATCTGAATCCACTTTCGGCTAGTGAAAGGGTGCAAATTAAATTACCTGGACGCATTAGATGTCTTCGATGCAGGTGTCAGTCCTTAGCATGATCTGAATGTTCATCCGAATCTGTATCTGAATCTTCAATCAATTGATACTGCGCTTTCGAATAAGGCTGATCTTCTTCCATTCAGAGCTACCTGGAGATGAGGAGGTACCTTGGGTGTACAGCTCGCAGGTATTCCGGAAGCGTGTCCATGGTGGCGTCCTCCAGTCGAAGGCTGTCGAGTGCTGGGACACTTTCTAGAACCTCCAGCTTTGGGCAGCAAGTGATCCTCATCTTCTGCAACCTGGAGAGGCCGTTGATCCTCTTCAGCTCAGGGCAGTCAAACACGTCAAGTTTCACAACTGAAGGGATGTTCTCCACATGTGTCAGGTTGGTGAGCTCGTACAGGTTTAGTTCTCTAAGATTATGCCTCTTGCTGCTGGCAAGGCCTGGTGGAAGACAGCTCAGCTTGCAGTTTTTGATTTGGAGTCTCTCCAGACAAGGCATGGCTATGGCAGTTTCCACATCCATATGCTCCTCACAGTCGTTCCATCCCCACTCCTCCCACTCACGTAGCCCATCCAAATACAGCCGTCTCAGTTTACGAAACGGTGCAGATGTACTAGCATCGGAACCTCTAGCTGCCACGGAGGATGACGCTTGGAATTGGGGGCCAATACGCTTGATGGCTGGCGCATCTTTGATGGTCATCAATTCCAAACTTGGGAGGCAGCACAGACCATCAGGGAGCTGGGTGCAGCAAGGCAGGTTCTCCAGCGTCAAATACCTTAGGCTCTTAAAGTCCACCGATGCTGGAGCACACATCCAGTCTGGTAGCCGGCGACCAACGTATCCCCCTCTCAAAGTAAGATTCTGTATGCAGGTTGGAGGGCAGAGCTTTTTGTTGTAACATGGCTTTGGCGGGTGGCGAAGGCCCCCGGCAGCGGGGTGTCGCCAAGGCGTCTTCGACCGTCTTAGGGCGGAGACCCGGCGCTGACTAAAGGAAATTTCCCGGCTATGCTCGAAGGGTGCTGAATCTCCTTTTCGTCGCGGACTCCACCAAGGCCAGGCACGCATCCCGCCGACCGCTCAGGCGGGCGTCTCCGGTATTACGGGCGGAGGCCGCCTTATCTCTAAACTAATCAAACAAACGATCTTGCCTAAGTGTGCGCAGGTACTCAAGCGCGGGCGCTCGCGGTCCGCGCAAGCGCGCTAGCATGGCCCCTGCGCGGCCGGGCGGAGACCTACGGATGATGTCTCCGCCCGGACCGGCGGAGACCCTCCAAGACGACGGCGCGCCCCTGAAGGCGGAGGCCAGCGGCCGGGCGGAGACCTGCGAATGATGCCTCCGCCTGGACCGGCGAAGATTCTCCAAGGCAACGGCGCGCCCCTGAACGCGGAGGCCAGCGGCGAGAACCATGGCCCCGTGCGGCCAGGCGGAGACCCACGGATAACGTCTCCGACCGTCCGACGGAGACCCGCCGAGGCAGCGGCGTGCCCCGGGAGATGAAGGCCAGCGCCGGGGACCCAGTCCTTTGGGCCGAAGACCAAGCTACAGTGGGCTGGCTGCTCATAGAAGCCCATTACTTGAAGACGGTATGGCAAGATTGCCCCGCGAACAAGAGGCTAGTGGCAGAATATTCTAGGAATGTACTGTAGCAGTTGAGGGGCATTGTAATAAATTCTGTTAAGTAGTGGTTGAGTCCTATAAATAGGGGACACTTGTAACCGTGGAGGTTGATTGGTGAACGAATTAATGAAACCATAGTTTTCCGTGTCATTCCATTACTCACCACTCTCCCCCTTATCGTTCGTATCCCGAGCCTCCGCCCGAGGCCGACCGTCCGTCGGGTGGAGGCCTCGGTCTCCTCCACGCAGTTTGAAACCGCTAGTTTCAACATTGGCGCCCACCGTGGTTGAGCCAAGGCAAACCAACGATGGCAGGGAAAAGAAAGACCACCACCAGAGCAGCAGTGACCACGGGTCAGCGAGGAAGGCCTAGGCGCAACATTCGTAGCGCCTACGCAACCTCGCCAGCGGAGGATGACACCAGAGCAGATGCCCAGGGTCAACCACCGGAACCCCAAGACCAAGAGATTCAAGATCCGGAGGCCCAACCAAACTCAGCCACAGCACCCGAGCAAGAACTGCAACAGCTGCAAGCACAGTTGCAAAGAGCGCAACAAGAGAGGGATAGAATGGCAGCAGCATTCGTAGCTAATCAGCAAGCTATTCAAGCGTCAGCACAAGCAGCAGAAATAAGGCAGCAGTTGGCAGTCCTACATGCTGAGATGCTAAGTATGCAGCATGCAGTACCAGCGACAGCCTCTGCAATCCCAGCCTCCGCAGCAACACCAACTGCAACCATGCTTCAAGGTTCTGCGCCAGTGATCAGCCAGCCGACGATGCCATCTCAGGTGATGCGGAGGCCTATCGATCCCAAGTCCCCACTATCTAAAGGCATACAACAGTCGCCATGGCCAACAACGTACAAGTCAATCACACTACCCAAGTTCAACGGAAAGACTGACCCCCATAAGTTCATTATGAGTTACGAGGCAGCAGTAGCCTCCGCCTGCGGAGACGATACCGTCTTGGCAAAGTCATTTGTCATTGCAGCTGAAGGCGACGCGCTGGCTTGGTATTCTATGCTCAAACCAAGCACAGTCTATTCTTGGGAGAACCTCCGGGACAAGATATTGGCAAACTTCAAAGGGCTAACAGCACAGTCGCTGACTTCCACAGATCTGTTTCAGTGCAAGCAAATGCAGGGAGAGACACTACATGACTATTTTTGGAAATTCGTGCAACTAAAGGCAAAGGCACCAGATGTCCCAGACGAGATCGCCATTGAAGCAGCGATCAAAGGCCTTCGAATCGGGCCGTTCGCAGCACACTTAGCAAGAGAGAAACCAACCTCCATTCAGCAGTTGTATGACGAGTTTGAGAAGTACTACAGATCAGACAATGACCTACGCAAGAGGCTGGAGGAGCAAGGTCAAAACAGACAACAAAACAGCAGCAAAAATTCCCAGAAAACCTATACGAACTAGAAGGTATCAAATCAGAAGCCAGACCAGGGGCAAGTGCTCAGTATCGAGGGTCAACCCCACCCCGAGCAAGGGCAATAGGCAGCGCCAACACGGCCGGAGACCCAGACAAGAAACCAAGGTCGGCAAGGTTACCAAGGCAAAAACTGGAACAGAAACCAAACCCAGAAACAACGTAGGCCATATTGCGTCTTTCACGGCGAAAACACAGGGCACAGCACCAAAGATTGTCCGGAGACAAAAGAAACACAAGAAAGGATGAAGAACAAGCAGACTGCCCAACCCCCGACACAGCAGAGCGCAAGAGAGGTCAACACCACATACACAACTGGCCACCAGCAGTACTGCCCAATGTACCCAGCGCTAAACGCAACCCAAATACATCCCTCCACACTGGCCTCTGCCTATTACCCAAACTTCCTACCAGCATGGCGGTCATCACCTTCGCAGCAGCCTCCGGCGGGCAACTACAGGTCGGAGGCAAGCCTGACCTACATAAACCCAAAATCTCCCCATATAACCAACATCGAAACAAACCCACCGGAGCAAAACCGAATAAGGTTCGAGCCTCCGCAGCCACAGCACCACATGCAGCAACTGCCTCCGCCACCACCACACAACCAACCCCCAACACCAAAAAACGAGCCAAACCCAGAATACCAAGTCAACCCTCATGGAGCACTGCCAACAATAGGCATGATATTGCCAATCGCCGGAGGATCATCAATGGAGTTTCAAACGAAAAAGCAGAAAAAAGATCACCTCCGCCTGGTAAACAATGTAGCAGTCCAAGTCCCGGCGAAACACACATATTGGTCCAGAGTCCCAATCACCTTCACAGAAGAAGATCTCCAGCTAGAGAGCGACCCTCATGCAGACGCAATGGTGATCAAGACCAACATAGCAGCATGGGAGATAAGAAGAATACTGGTCGACATGGGCAATTCAGTAGATATCATCTTCGCAAATACATTCGACCAAATGAAGCTCAGCAGAAATCAACTACAACCCTCCGAATCTCCTTTAATAGGATTCGGAGGCAAGCAGATACAAGCATTAGGAAAAATCTCACTCCCAGTGTCGTTCGGAACCCAAGCGAACGCTAGAACCGAGTACATAACCTTCGACGTCGTCGATCTATATTACCCATACAATGCCATCTTGGGCAGAGGATTTACAACCAAATTCAACGCAGCCCTGCATATGGCCTACCTGTGCATAAAATACCAGCACTCCATGGTATTATCACAGTCCGAGGCAGCCAGAAAGAAGCAAGAAACATAGAGAAAGCTATCTACAGAGCCCAAAGAAACATCAATGCAGTCGAGTCGGCGAACAAAGAACTAGAACCTCCGGACATGCCCAAAGGAGAAACAGATATGGCAGGTCAAGAAGAGACAAAGCTGATCCCTCTAGAAAAAGAGTTACCAGACAGAAAAGTAACAATCAGCTCAAAATTGTGCAAGGCAGAAGAGGAAGAGCTCGTGGCAACCCTAGTAAAAAACAAGGACATCTTCGCCTGGTCAGCCTCCGACCTCCAGGGAGTCAGCAGGGACATCATACAGCACGAACTGGATATCAACGAAAACATGAGACCAAGAAAGCAGAAACAGAGAAAAATGTCAGAGGACAGAATCCTGGCAGCAAAGGCGGAGGTGCAAAGACTGCTAGATGCAAAACGTAGTCTTGGTACCAAAGAAAAATGGCAAAATGAGAATGTGCATAGATTTCACAAATCTGAATAAAGCTTGCAAGAAAGACCCTTTCCCATTGCCAAGAATAGATGCCTCCGTCGACAAGGCAGCTAGATGCCAGAGGTTCTCTCTCCTTGACTGTTTCTCTGGGTATCACCAAATCTGGATGAAAAAAGAAGACGAAGACAAGACAAGTTTCACCACCCCATTTGGGACATACTGCTACACTAGAATGCCGGAGCAACCTTCGCCAGAATGACAAAGGAGGTTTTGGGATCACAGCTAGATAGAAACATCATAGCCTATGTCGACGACATAGTGGTCATGAGCAAGAACAAGGATGATCATGTCTCCGTCTTACTCGAGACCTTCACCAACCTCAGGACAGCTGGCCTCCGCCTCAACCCAGAGAAATGTATATTCGGACTCACAAAAGGGAAGATGCTCGGTTATATCATAAGCAACGAAGGCATCAAAGCGAACCCGGACAAAACCAGAGCAATAATGGCAATGGCAGAGCCCAAAAACAAGAAGGAAGTACAAAAGCTAACGGGAAGAATAGCAGCGCTCAACAGATTCATCTCAAAATCAGCAGAACGCAGCCTACCCTTCTTCCAAGCCCTGAGGGGCGGAGACAACTTCGAATGGGGGTCCAAGCAGTCGGAGGCATTTCATAACTTGAAAGAGTATCTGGCAAACTCACTGATGGTCTCCGTCCTAGAATCGGACAGCCACCTATTGCTGTATGTGGCGGCCTCTGACCATGCAGTCAGCGTAGTCTTAGTCCACGAGCTGGAAAAAGAATCAGGCAAAACTCAAAAACTAGTTTATTTCATCTCAGAAGCACTGTCCGGAGCCAAACTAAACTATACAGAGGTAGAAAAAGTTGCCTACGCAGTGCTGATGGCATCAAGAAAACTAAAGCATTACGTCCAAGCCCACGAAATCTCAGTTCCAACATCGCTGCCACTACAAGACTTGCTCAGAAACAAAGAAGCCTCCGGTAGAATAGGCAAATGGGCTACAGAGCTATCACAGTTTGGAATCTCATATGTCCCCAGAACAGCAATCAAATCACAAGCATTAGCTGATTTTGTAGCAGATTGGACACCTCCGACAGAGCCCAAGATACAACCAACAACTCAAGGCTGGATAGCATTCACGGATGGAGCCTGGGGCCAAGCCAGAGCAGGAGCCTCCGCCGTCCTAACGGCACCCTCCGGCGTCAGACTGAAATACGCAGCAAGGCTAGAATTCAAATCAACAAACAACATAGCAAAATATGAAGGCCTGATCTTAGTGCTGAGCAAAGCAAAGGCCCTAGGGGCAAAAACATTGACAGTCAAAACAGATTCTCAAGTGGTCACTGGCCAAGTAGAGAAAGAATACACAGCAAGAGCGCCGGAACTCATCAAATACCTATCCGTTGTCAGAAATTTGGAGCGGAGATTCGAGGGTTTCACCCTGAAGCACATCCCAAGATCAGAAAATGCAGAGGTAGATGAATTGGCAAAGGCTGCGGCAAACAACCTGCCACTGCCTCCAAACACTTTTTACCAGATCTTGAAGTCTCCGGCAACTGCGGAGACATCCAAGGCACTAAAACCCATACTACACCTGCAAAATGAAGATTGGAGAAAGGTGATAACAGAATTCCTATAAGGCAAAACCACCGAAGAAGATGAAGCAAAAGCAGCAAGAATATAGGCCAGGGTAAGAAATTACACAATCGTAAATGGCGTACTGTACAAGAAAGGAGTAGTCCAGCCTCTCCTCAAATGCATATCGCAGAGCGAAGGCATAGAGTTGCTTCAAGAAATACACTCAGGAATTTGTGGGTCGCACATTGGCTCCAGAGCTTTATCAGCAAAGGCAATAAGGCAATGCTTTTATTGGCCAACACACATACAAGACACAGAGCAGACAGTCAGAACATGCAAAGCATGCCAAACATTCTCTCCAGGATAGTCAAAACCATCGTCGGAGACCCAGCTTATACCTCCGATATGGCCGCTGCAAAGATGGGGGATGGACCTAGTCGGCCCATTACCTCCATCCCAAGGAGGAAATAGATTCGCAGTAGTGGCAGTGGAATATTTCACAAGATGGATAGAGGCAAAGCCGCTGGCGAAGATAACCTCAGAAACTATCAGAAAATTCTTCTGGCAGAACATCGTTTGCAAATTTGGTGTACCAAGGATCTTGACAGTAGACAATGGAAAACAATTCGATTCAGAGAACTTCAAAGAATTCTGCAAAAGCATAGGGACAAAATTAGCCTTCGCCTCGGTATACCACCCAGAGTCCAATGGAGTAGTGGAAAGACCAAACAGAATAGTCTTTTCAGCAATATCAAAAACGCTGCTGGGCCTACGCAAAGGAAAATGGATAGATGAATTACCTAGAGTTATTTGGTCACACAATACATCCATCTCAAGAACAACAGGATTCACACCATTCAAACTGCTTTATGGAGAAGAGGCCATGATGCCAGAAGAAATAAAGCACGAAAGCCTCCGCACAACAAGTCAGCTGATGTTGCAAGATGAAGAATATGCAAAAGAAACAATAGAAGCCACCAGACTGGAAGCAGTCGACAACATTGCAAAATATCAGTCCCAAACCAAGAAGTGGAGAGACTCTCAGGTGGTAAGGAAAGACATAAAACATGGAGACCTCGTACTCAGGAGAAAACCCAACGCACAACTTGTCGGTAAGTTGCAACCGAAATGGGAAGGCCCATACACAGCAACGGCAGTAGGCCGACCTGGTTCTTTCCACTTGACCGACAGCGAAGGTGTCACGACAACCCACACATGGAATATTGACAGCCTTCGCAGATACTACATCTAGGCAATGTACCAAAGGGCAACCTCCGCAAAATATAAGCGGAGGCCCCTACATGCACTTACCTTAGTTTTTCTTTTTACTTCATTCAAAACAAAATGTAAAAGAGCCTGCACTCTTTTCCTCACAGGGGAACTCCAAGCGGAGGTGAGGTTTTTAATGAGGTAGGCTCAATGTAAAAATCCTCTACAAGTATAAAGAGGTAATTCCCCAAAAGAACGCCACAAAGAACCCAAAACCGAAAGCGGCCAGCTCTGGCGCCGCAATATCGGTAAACAAAAACTACAGGTCCTTTCAAAGTGCCAGCCATAGGCAAGGGCAGTTTGAAACGACCTCTATAGCCAAACAGGCCTCCGACCCTTGACAAAGTCCTGACCAAAGTCAGGCATCAAGGCAAAAATCTTTGGCCAAAAAGGCCTCCGACCCTTGACAAAGACTTGACCAAAGTCAGGCATCAAGGCAAAAATCTTTGGCCAAAAAGGCCTCCGACCCTTGACAAAGACCTGACCAAAGTTAGGCATCAAGGCAACAACCTCGGTGGAACAGGCCTCCGACCTTAGCAAATTTGTGGCGCCAGAACTAGGAAAAAGGTCTACGCTATCCGAAACAGGAAAAACAGAAAGTGCCTGACAAAACACTACCACCACTGCGGCGCCAGGCCTCTTTATTTCAAAGATCTCAAGGAGAACGAATAATTCAGGCAACATACAGGCCATTAAAGCCAAGATACGTTCCACCTAACAACGTACAAAAATGTTAACACCCGAAAGCCACCACCCCACTATAAAAACGGATTCCCCCCGTGCCCTTAAGAAACTCAGTCAGCATAAGGCGCAAGGGCGCAAGGGGGGAGCAAGGCATAGTGCAGGCAAAAGCCATAGCGATAGCCATGGAGGCAGGGGTCTCCTTAGATATCCAAATCGGCCGTAGATATTGTACGAAAACTCATAAAATCGGAGGCAACGGTAGACAGTCGGAGACAGTGGGAAAAGAGAGAGGGCCTACGGCACGGTGATGAACAGCAAAGGCCTACGGGAGTAGGGGGATATCGCACGAAAACTCGTAACACCCCCTGACGCCGGAGACCTAACCTGCCATCTCCAAAGATCAACCATGTCCCACGGGTGTACAGCGTCGGAGACCCATGCCTCTAGACAGCTAAAACACCCAGCTAAAGAAATATCTAGAGTCTCCGCCGTCTGCACAAGCTGCACCAAACCCCCAGCCGGATCAAACGACGAATCGGCAAACCTCGCTAGGCGGACTTCAAGTACGCCTCCGCCGATCGAAAAACTGCGGAGCCTTCTACCCCGGCCATCAAGCCAACACAGAGAATGAGAAAACATGGGGCGAAGGTCCTGGCCACCACCTCTATATCGCGCTCGATCGCCCAAGCAAAGGACAACGGTGCGCGAGCTCGGGACTAGACGAGATATGTAAACTACCATGACGGGCTCAAGCCACCGCACAAACAATCAAGAAAGTGAACCTGTCTTGTATTCCATAAAGCGTCGAGAAACATTCTTACAGGACACAACTTTAAACAAAATCCTAACTAATGTGGCGGAGGTCCGCGCCAAGCGAGCGCGTGAGTAAACCCAGCGCGCTCGTCGTCTATGTCAAACCTAACTGACTCAAATACGTCGTGCGCAATGCTGCGGGGGAAGGCCGAACGCCAATACTCCCAAAGCTCTCCGCTAACGTAAATACCGTCGTTGTAGAGAGTCAAAGGAGCAACGTCTTGCGCAGGCTCCCGATTCGGAACCTGCGCAAGGTTAAAATTTTCCACAAAACCATTCAGAACAAAATAAACTTTATTCACAAAAGCCCAGTTGGACTGCGAGATACACGCTAGAACAACTAAATGCTACAAAGAGCCTAGACCTCCGGCGCATCAGCCACAGCGGAAGTCCCTGGGGTGGAGCTCGCATCAGCTGTGGGCAGGCACGGCGCCTGCGGCCTTCGACCACCGCCTTCGCCGATCGTAGATCCCCCCGGAGCGCCACTAGCGGCGGAGGCACCAACCGCAGTCGCCGAGCGTGGAACCGACGGAGGCCTGCCCGCAAGACCCTTCTGCGCATCCTGCAACGTAGGCTAGAATGTCAGGGGCAAAAGCAACGAAAGCCTCCGCAGCATAAAAAAAACAACTACAAAGACTATAAGTACCTTCGCCCTCTTGTCCTCCGCCAGTTTCCGGGCAGCAGATCTCCCAAATGGAGCCCAAAAGTGCCCGATGAAATTTCTCAAGGTTTTTCGCAAACCAAAAGAGGTCTCACCGAGCTCCTCCAGACCAGGCAGCGCCCCCTCCGGAATACTTTCGGTATGCGTACACCCGTCGCGTGCCAAAAGTTTGGCATAGTTCGCCACTCCCGCTAGCGCCCTGTAGTCCGTGCAACCGTTGATCAGACCAGGGAGCTTCGCAAGATGATGCTTTAGCCAGGAGGCGAGGGCGTACACGCTGTCTTCCTCCGGAGGAGCGGAGGTCTCGCCTCCAAGCTCGGCGACGGTGGCCTGGTAGTGACCAACGGTCAGAGCAAGGACTCCTTTGACTGAGTCCAAATGCCTCGTCGTCAGAGAAAGCTGCTCCCTCACCGCTGCTGCGGACTCCTTCTCGGAGGCAAGCTCTCGCCGGAGACCCTCGGCTAGCTCATTCGCCCTACGGGCCTGCTCGGCGGACAAAACCTCTGCCTCCCGGGCCTTGGCGAGATCGACCCTCAAGCCATCCTTTTCTCGCTCCTTCTCCGTCAGAGATAGGCGGAGAGCCGTGAGAGAGTCCGACAGACTCCCTTTTTCACCTTCCAGGCGCTCGATTTCCACCTTGAGCGCTTCGATCGCGGCGTCACGGTCGGAGACCTTGCGGGTACAGCGCTCTTCCATAACAACACCCGTGTGATACCCCTGTCAAAAAAAAACCCAAAGCGATCAGCAACGGAATCAAGAACAAGTCTATAAGCGAGCGTACATAAAAAATAATAAAACAAGGAAAGGGGCAAAACCGCCGGAGACGCACCAGGCTCTGGTGTTCCAGGTGAACGCGAAGGAGCTGGAAGAAATCCATATCCCTCAGACGTTGTTTGAAGCGATCTGTTCAAAGAAGAACAAACAAACAAGAAACGATGAGGTGAGAAAAGCAAATCTCACGTTAAACGCACCAACAGCCAAAGACCACCTCCGACGTCTCCAAGAACGGCAAGATAACACTCCTCCCAACCTGAGATAGAAGTGTCGGAGGAGCCTATGTAAAAACAACAACAACAACAACAACAACTTAGGTCAGAGGGCAGATCACAAACAAGCCAGATGATGATCAAAATGAAAACATTTTTACTTACTCGGACTCGGCGCCATCAGCCCCGGTTGCCCCAGACCGAACCTAGCACCAGCGGCGACTGCTCGCTCCTCTGGGGTGAGAAGTCCAGCCATGACATCACCTGCAAAGCAGCAGATGCATAGTATTGGCACTTAGCACGATACGCAAAGGAATGAACTGGGCGAAGACAATAAACATAAGGATGTGCACCGAACAAACTTACTCATAAAGAGCCCAGGCAGGGCAGCTTGCCACGCCCTCTGAGCAGAAGTCTCCGCCATATCGTGTGGCGAAGGCCCAAAGGGCTGGACTTCCTCAGCCAGCGGCCCAGCGGGCGGAGGACTCGAAGAAGGCCGAGCCGCCGGAGCCTCCTTAGCAAGAACGGCCTCCATCCGCCCGACGTCGGCCACAGGTACGGGCGAAGGCGCGACAGTGGCAGAGGACAAAGGAACATGCCGCGGGATGGCCTCCGTGTCCTCTTCAGAGCTTGAGCACAGCCCGCCAAGAACGTCGGGCATAGGCTCGACGGCGCTATCCTCCGGCCGTTCGCCGACGCTCGTAGCACCATGCGAGGAGCATGCCAGGACAACGCCGGTCTCCGGACGCCCGGCACCGCTCACAGCCCCGCTCGTTGGGCACACCGGAGCTACGGGAGAGCCGCGATCCCCTCCGCTCGCAACTCGAGCGTTCGCTGACGGGGCGGAGGAGCTCTCAACGTCTTCGCTACCGGCGGAGGCAGCGCCCGCACTGCCAGCAGAGGACAAGGCTGGCGTGATCAATGGGGCTTTGCTTTTCTTCTTCTTTTTCATAGGCGCCCGAGAGCCGACGGCGCCCTTCCTCTTTTTAGACTTGGCCTCCGCTGTAACATTCTTTGCGTAGGCTTTCTTCTTCTTCTCAATCGAGGCCAGGACCTCAACAGGAACCTCGCGCTCCCGGTAGATGATCCCGACCTCCTCAAAAACTCGATTGAGCCGCGGCATGGTGCCTGCCACGGCCATCCGAGACGTGTACTCACGCTCGGAAATCTTGCCAACCAACCCTATGGCGGCCTCCTCGACTTCGGAGATGAAACCGTCCTCCATCACCCCTCCCCCAAAGACCGACCGAAGCGGGGGAACGGAATCCCGGCCTCCGGCCCGAAAACGGGAACCTTGACCTATTCCAGCTGAAAAGCTGGGTTGTTTTTGCTCAAGGGCCAGTAGTTGGAGGCCATGATCTCCTCCACCAGATCGCGGCCACCAGAGTAGCGGCACGCTGCCGCAAAAGCCTGATCATAGGCCTCCTGCATCGGAGACACCTCCTCCGGCGGATCCACGCGCGTGTGTGGCGCCATCTCCTCCATCCGAGAAGTCAATGGATACTCCGAGAGCTCCTCGCCATCCTCAGTTGTGCTGCGGACCCCGTAAGTCTTCACGTAGAACCATTGCTCGAGCCAGCCGCGGTCCCACTTGCCCTTCTGGCAAAAAGAGATCTCCAGGCGGTCCACACCTTGGTTCCTCTTAGACATGAAAGTGCAACTACCGTACTGATAGGTCACCTCCACCTCCTTGCCATCTCGCACCTCCGTCTTCTTCTTCGGCTGCTTCTGCAGTTCATAGTACGTGCAAAAGGTGTCCACATCCGGCTCGGCACCGTAAGAGACGCACGCCCAACAGAATTTGCTAAGTGTCAGGAAAGCAGTAGGAGTCAGATGATGAGCTGGACATTGAAGGTCTCCAACACCCGGCGAAGGAAGGGAATGTAAGGAAACCAGAGGCCGCAGGTGAAGAAGTCCCGAAAGACCACCGCATATCCTTCCTCCAGCTCCAGAACAGTCTGGCCCGGCGGAGGGATTTTCAACCTAGAAGAAGGAAAACATGACTCCTTCAGCATCTCCGTGATTGCCGCCTCAGTAATAGAGGATGGGCCGAAGTCCCAAGACTTTATCGCCATGTCTCCGGAGTCCGCGGCGATCAGGTCTCTAATAGACGTAGAGACACTCCCCAAATCCTCCTCCACTAGCTTTTCCAACTCCAACGCAGAGGCAGAGGCAAGCATGCACTCCTCAAAGCGCGCACCCCAGCCGGCGGCCCTAACGCCGAGAAGGTGGCGGTAGGGTCCGGAGAAGGCGGGCCGACGAGTTTGGGCGGAGGCGGAAAGGAAAGCCACCGCGACAACAACCTAAGCGCGAGACACGAACAGAAAGACAGAACGCGCGAGGGCAGCAAGAGGCGAAAGCGAAGAGGGCAGAGGGCGATTTCTCAAACGCAATGAAAGCGAGTGAGCGGTGTGTGGGGGGACCCCGCCGCCAAAAGCACCCTTATATAGGCAGCGAGCAGGCGGTCCGACTCCCGCCACACAACGGTCACCTCCGGAAGATTCGCCCGCTGCACAACGGTCACCTCCGAAAAAGTCGCAGGGAATGCAACGGACACTGACACAGCGGAAACGGCCGCAACGTAGGGCAACGGCTAGATTTGCCGCCCAACGGCTACTCTTGATGAGACCAACGGCTATGCCAGAGCAGGCCAGGGGGGAAGTAGCGGGGCCTCGCTCGAAGACACCGAAGGCGGCCTCCGCCCCCGCGGACGCCTTCGGCTAAGGCGTTTTGAGCTCACGGCACGCTCCGACGAACCATGGTCTCAAAAGGGGGGAACTGTTGTAACATGGCTTTGGCGGGTGGCAAAGGCCCCCGGCAGCGGGGTGTCGCCAAGGCGTCTTCGACCGTCTTTGGGCGGAGACCCGGCGCTGACTAAAGGAAATTTCCCGGCTATGCTCGAAGGGTGCTGAATCTCCTTTTCGTCGCGGACTCCGCCAAGGCCAGGCACGTATCCCGCCGACCGCTCAGGCGGGCGTCTCCGGTATTACGGGCGGAGGCCGCCTTATCTCTAAACTAATCAAACAAACGATCTTGCCTAAGTGTGCGCAGGTACTCAAGCGCGGGCGCTCGCGGTCCGCGCAAGCGCGCCAGCATGGCCCCTGCGCGGCCGGGCGGAGACCTACGGATGATGTCTCCGCCCGGACCGGCGGAGACCCTCCAAGGCGACGGCGCGCCCCTGAAGGCGGAGGCCAGCGGCCGGGCGGAGACCTGCGAATGATGCCTCCGCCTGGACCGGCGAAGATTCTCCAAGGCAACGGCGCGCCCCTGAACGCGGAGGCCAGCGGCGAGAACCATGGCCCCGTGCGGCCGGGCGGAGACCCACGGATAATGTCTCCGACCGTCCGGCGGAGACCCGCCGAGGCAGCGGCGCGCCCCGGGAGATGAAGGCCAGCGCCGGGGACCCAGTCCTTTGGGCCGAAGACCAAGCTACAGTGGGCTGGCTGCTCATAGAAGCCCATTACTTGAAGACGGTATGGCAGGATTGCCCCGCGAACAAGAGGCTAGTGGCAGAATATTCTAGGAATGTACTGTAGCAGTTGAGGGGCATTGTAATAAATTCTGTTAAGTAGTGGTTGAGTCCTATAAATAGGGGACACTTGTAACCGTGGAGGTTGGTTGGTGAACGAATTAATGAAACCATAGTTTTCCGTGTCATTCCATTACTCACCACTCTCCCCCTTATCGTTCGTATCCCGAGCCTCCGCCCGAGGCCGACCGTCCGACGGGCGGAGGCCTCGGTCTCCTCCACGCAGTTTGAAACCGCTTGTTTCAACACTTTTCCAAGACTTCCTCAGTCACACTCTGTTGTTGCTGCTGCTCTGCCTCAGCACCACCTGTCCCTATAGTATGTCTATTTGCACTGTAGTTCAATTCTAGACACCCAAGGTGGCACTTGCTGCTAATCATGGCCTTTTCAGCCATCCGGCTGTCCTGCACCTTCTCTAGGCCATATAATGTAAGATCCCTAAGCTGAGAGAGAGGCTCCAGCTCTTGCAAAGTGCACCAGCTATTGCTTGCATCCATGTCCACGTGTACTGGGAAGCCATAAAGTGACCTCAGATTTGTTGACTCACTGAACCCCTTAGGAATGATATTAACATTTGATCCTTGGATGTCAAGAGATCTTAGATGCACAAGTTTTATGATGCTGTCAGGAAGATAGCATAGCTTCTTACAGTAACCAAGTGAAATGTACAGTAGAAATTTCATCTTCTGGATATCATCTGGTAGCCAAGATATATCTGTTTCCTCCAAGTGTCTGAATAATTCGCTAGAGCAGTGTACTTTAGATGGAGGCGCATTGGCAGCAGGCGTGCGTACACTAGCAGATGCTACAGTTGTCGTTATCAGGTGCAGCAGTCCTGGCTCATCGGATATATTGCCACAAATGATCCGGTACATTTGTCACTCTCGGGTGCATGTATGTATGCCAGCTATCCGTAATCGATGTCCCCTACCAGCTACAGAGTAGTCTATCAGTCTTGTTCGTCCCCATTAGAGCTATATAACTTGGGATACTGTTCATTTAACGTCTAAGACAAGCTTTATTTTCCCGACCAACGGCGCCAAATTGTTTGTATCTCTTTTCTTGATTCCGATGCATATATTTGTTTGTATTTCTTTTCTCATTTCTTGGTTCCGATGCATGCCAGGTCTGTACATGCTCCCATCACTCAGCCATCCAGTTGGACGGAGGAGACCACCATGGTGGCCCAAAAGTAGCGCAGTTGCAGGTGGTGTTGGCTTTCTGCTATGCTCTGTTACGGTTTCCTTCCGTTCAGAGCAGAGGATGTGTTGGAGCAGGCTACGAAGCAGAGGATTGACATACAGTTCTTGCACGCTACAAAGCAGAGGACTGACATACAGTTCTAGGAAAAGCAGAGGACAACCTTGGTTCACCACATGTCCGTTCATTATAACAATCCAAGGGGGGACCTTAGTTAATTTACAAATATGCGAGCAAAAGAATATGAAAACACTAGAGCCAAACTTTGAGCACAAGGACTATATTCAGCACTCTGCTTCACCATTTAATTCCAAGCACCATCCAGACCAAAGCAATCTGTACAGAGTCCTGTGTGTCTTTTTTTTCTAAGGGACGGCAAACGCTTAGCCACAATTTTTATTACACAAACAAAAACAAAAACAAGTGTTTGTCCAGTTTTTTTAATGAAAAAACGGGCCCAGAAACTGCACAACTGAGTAGAGTGCGCCACTCACCCGTACAACTGGATTTTTGGCCAAAGCAAGAGCAAGCAGATAGTACCAAACTGATGGCATATCGATTACTGGGATAAATAAAGTTTACTTTAGAATACGAACTAAGCGAGCCCTGCCAAACGGGGGCAAAGTTTGTCCATCTTTAAAAGCCTCTTGTGACGTAAAGGAGGAGGGGTTCTCCCCGCTCGGGAGCGACGAGGATTGGGGCTGACGTTAGGGATGTTTTGAGGCTTTCGAGGGCCTGCTGGGCCTCCTTAGTCCAGACGAACGCATCCGTCTTTTTGAGGACTTTGTAGAGCGGCATCCCCCGTTCGCCGAGCCAGGAGATGAACCGGCTCAGGGCAGCCAGACAGCCGGTGAGCCTTTGTACGCCCTTGACGTTGCGTATGGGGCCCATGTTGGAGATGGCCGTGATCTTTTCGGGGCTGGCTTCGATGCCGCGCTCGGATACGATGTATCCAAGCAGCTTTCCTTTTGGGACCCCGAAAACACATTTTTTAGGGTTTAGCTTGATGTTGAACCTTCAGAGGTTCGTGAATGTCGTGGTTAAGTTCGCGATCAAATCGTGGGCCCGAGCTGTTTTGACCACTATATCATCAACATAGAGGGCGATTGTTGGTTTCGGCCGCTTGGCCTGATCGGGCTGGTCGAGCGGGTCGATTTGGTCAGCGAAGCATTGCTGCATGCACCTTTGGTAGGTGGCGCCAGCGTTCTTCAGGCCAAAAGGCATGGCCACGGAGCAGTACAAACCATACGGGATGATGAACGAGGTTGCGAGCTGATCGGACTCTTTCATCGCGATCTGGTGATAGCCTGAGTAGGTATCCAGAAAGGAGAGGATCTCGCAACCCGAGGTGGAGTCAACTATCTGGTCTATGCGTGGTAATGGGAAATGATACTTCGGGCACGCTTTGTTAAGTCCTGTATAATCGACGCACATTCTCCACTTCCCGGTCTTCTTCTTGACCAGGACGGGATTGGTGAGCCAGTCAGAGTGGAAAACCTCCCTGATGAATCTGGCTGCCAGGAGTTTGGCGATCTCTTCGCCTATGGCCTAGCGCCTCTCATCATCGAAGCGGCGCAAGCGCTGCTTGGCGGGCTTTGAGCCTGGGACAAGGCGTAGTGCGTGCTCGGCGACCTCCCGGGGTATCCCCGGCATGTCAGAGGGCTGCCATGCGAAGACATCGCGATTGTCGCGCAGGAAGTCGACGAGCTCGCATTGCTATTTGGCCGGGAGCTGGGTTCCGATCCGAACTGTCTTGGTTGGGTTGGTGGGGTCGATTCCCACCGTCTTGGTTTCTTTGAGCGGGCGGAAGGCCGACGAGGAAGTTGGTTGGTTACAATCCGGGGCTGCCGGGACCGACGACTCCCCGAGCCGCGGGAGCTCGGACGAGTTGACGACCGCAGTGGCGAGCTCGTAGTGGTCGCGGTCGCACGCGAAGGCGTGCGAAAACGCGCTGCTCACAGTGATGACGTCGTTTGGTCCCGGCATCTTCATCTTGAGGTAGGTGTAGTTGGGGATTGCCATGAATCTCGCGTAGCATGGCCGCCCCAAGATGGCGTGGTAGGACCCTAGAAAGTCCACCACCTTGAAGGTGAGTACCTCCGAGCGAAAGTTGGCTCGGCTGCCGAACGTGACGGGCAGATCGATTTGCCCGAGAGGGTATGCCTGTGCTCCTGGGATTACCCCTGTGGAAGGGGGAGCCCGCCGGGCGGAGGTCCGATCGAGGGATGCGCATGGCATCGAGGGTGTCGATGTACAGGATATTGAGGCTGTTGCCGCCATCCATCAGCACCTTCGTAAGCCGCTTCTTGCGGACGATGGGGTCGACGACGAGCAGGTAGCGTCCTAGTCTTGCGACGTGGGAGGGATGGTCCCTCTGATCGTAGGTGATCAGAGACTCCGACTAGCTAAGGAAGGAGGGGATGGCCGACTCGGTGGCACATGCCTCTTGATAGCGAACCTTATGCTGTTGCTTGGTCCAGACGGCGTCGGATCCGCCAAAGATCACGATACATTCGTCAGCATCGGGGAAGTCGTCCATGTCTTTGCCTGTCGTACCTCCCTTCTTGGGTGCTGCCTCTTTGCCGTCTCTCTCCTTTGGCCCACCGGCCTGTCGGAGGAAACGTTTGAGGAGCTCACACTCCTTGTAGAGGTGTTTGACAGGGTAGGTGTGGTTGGTGTATGGACTGTCCATGAGTTTGTTCAAGTGGTCAGGCAGTCCCTGATGAGGCTGCTTGGCTGTGCGATCGGTCGCGGCGACCAGCGGGGCGCTGTCCGACCGGCGTCGATCTTTTTTGTTTTTCTTGCCCCTCTGTGTGGAGGGGTCCTCGTCCGAGTCCGTGCGTTTGGCTTTGACCTTGTCCCGGCCTCCGCTGAAGACCGCTTCGACCGCCTCCTCGCTAGAGGCGTGGTTGGTGGCTACGTCAAGCAGGTCGCGGGTGGTACGGGGTTTCAAGCAGCCAAGCTTGTGGATAAGGGACTCGCAGTTCATCCCGGAGAGGAACGCGCTGATGACATCTGCGTCAATGACGTCAGGGAGGGAGTTGCATCATTGGGAGAACCTACGGATGTAATCCCGCAGGGACTCGCTGGGCTCTTGCTGACAACTCTTGAGGTCCTAGGAGTTCCTCGGTCGGATGTATGTTCCCTGGAAATTCCCGACGAAGACCCTCTTGAGGTCCGCCCAGTCGCGGATGCTGTCGTGCGGAAGGAATTCGAGCCACGCCCGAACATGTTCCCCCACGCAAATGAGAAGATATTGAATGATGAAGAAGTCATCATCCACTCCTCCGGCCCGACAGGCGAGCCGGAAGACTTCGAGCCAAATGCCTGGGTTTGTCTCCCCATTGTATTTGGTGATGTTGGTGGGCGGCCGGAAACGCTATGGGAACGGTGCTTTCCGGATGCGCCGGCTGAAGGCCCGAGGCCCCGGGCCCTCGGGGCTGGGGCTCTGGTCGTCCGGCCGGCGACTGCGCCTGGGGCGCGTTTCACCGCTTCCCTCAATGGTTTGGCCAGGATCCGTGGCGCCTGCCGCCGTATGGCGGATAGCGTTATTGCGTTGGGCCCGATGCCGGTCGCCAATGGCGCTACGAGCGTCCTGGTGCGGATCGGGCCGCTCGTGTATCGGTGGTTGGTGCGGAGCAGGCGCCCGGTCGGACCGTGGCGCGACTACCGCACTCCAAGCTGGTCCTGGCGGCTACAGCAGCGAGCGAACGGAGCGATCCGTCTAGCGTGTCCCCGTTCCCCTGGTGGGGAGAGAGGGCGCACGTCGGGGTCACGACACGGAGCCTTCCGCCTGTTGGATGACGGCGGCTTCTACTAAAACTCAGAGGTTCCGGTAGACTGCCCTCTCCTGAGGGTCGACAGGCTCGGGAACACCGCGTAGAAGCATTGCTGCAGCAGCGATATTCTGGCCAGCCCGGGTGAATTGTGGGACATCGTTTCCCTCATTCACGATGTCGCGTTGAACCTGACGGGTGTGACCCCGGGCCCCACCCACTAGGCCGTGTGCGTGGGGCACGACGTGCTGGGCCGACTGAGTCGGCGTAGGCGGCGGCTGGTTCTGCCACCGTTGTCGCAATTTCTTGGCGTGCGCTTGTGCAGACGCGAGGGCCTCCGCACACGGGTCCGGAGGGGTGTTAGTCTGTGCAGATTCCACAACCACCGATGGCTGTCCCGGAGCGTCCGCCACGGCGCACTCCCGGGATGGAAGGTGGCGTGGTGCCACGTCGCCGATGCTGGAACCGTCACTCTCGCCCTCACCATCCAAGGGTTCGTGGGAAGCGGCAGGAGTGCAGCCTGCCATTCCCACGAATTTGGATGTGAGGGGGAAAGGGGCCAGCACCCTTCGGAGTCCCTAGGCGTACGTATCCGTAGAGGACGCGAGGCCATAGGGGAACCGATTGTGCGGTTTTTGCGGCGTGGACGACACAGTCCCTCCGGGTGCTCGATTGAGGATAGTAAATGAAGAGTAAGTAACAGTACGCGTATTACTTACAGCGGGGTTTGAGCAGAGAGTTTGCTTAGATAGAAGCGTAGATGCCGCGCCGTTGATGTCGCGCGTCCCGGAGTCGATGGAGGGTGCCCCTTCGACGGGTGCCCGAATGTGTGCCTCCTCGTGGAGGTGTAGTACGCCGAGTCGGTCGGCGACGAAGACCAGACTTCCGAAGAGGAAGGCCTAGGATGGCTCGAAGACGGGTGTAACTCGCATCCCAGTCGGTGAGAGTGCGGGAAAACTCCATCGAGCCGAGGCGAATCATATCGCCCGAGCCCGCCACGACAGGGGTGGCGGAAAAGTGGGCCATTCGATGACCAAAAAGTGTTGAACGTACAGCGTCTTCCCCATGGACGGCGCCAACTGTTGGTGCAAAAAGTGACCAACTAGTGAATATTTGTAGTTTTGCTGTACGTTGTGATCGGAGGTGGCCTAGCACTCAATGACATAGGGTTTATACTGGTTCAGGCAACGTGCCCTACGTCCAGTGTGGGTCAGTCGGCGACTTTATTCCTGAGCCTAGGTGCTCGAAGTCTGTAGTGGGGTTACAAACGAGAGAGAGAAAGATGGAGTGTCCGATTGGTCCGGTCGGAAGGGCCGAGATCGACAGGAGCTATGCTATGAACGAAGTGTTCAAGCGTGTGCTTGAGGTCCGAGCCTGGCGGCTCGGTGGTTGTCTTGGAGTTAAAGATCGGCTTGGAAGCAACTACTTGGGACTAATTTCAACTGACTTACGTTGGTGGGAGCGCACCCCCTTTTATAGATGAAGGGGATTGCCTTACAAAGGAGAGAGAATACGGATGCTACTAGGTCTTTGCTGCTGATGTCGGTTGATACAGTGAAGATGGTAGGCGCCCGCAACACTGTTGATGTACTATAGAATGTCAGAGGCATATGAGAGGTTGAGCTGCTTTCTTCAGGACTGGAGGATGTCGGTACCTGCAAAATGTTGTCTCGCTGACTGGAGGCATGGCTTTACCACGTTCACCTGGTACGGTGAATTCCGGCGCCCACAACACTGTTGATGCCTAGAGGCACATGGGGGGTCTTACCGTACGGGTGTTTTGACCGGCGCCTACAATACTGTAGAGGCAAATGTTGGTGCCTACAATACTGTTTGTGGCAGGGCGGTTGTAAAGTACTGTTCCGCAGGGTATGGTCCCTGGTGCCGTGGTTTGACTTGCTAGCCTTGTATTGCCTTCCTCCTCACGCCTTCTGGTTCTTTCCGAGCGGGCGTCCCCGGTCGGATGGCCCGAGTCGGCCCTGGATCGCCAGTCGGAGAATGGCGATGGGCAGGGTTTTCTATGAACCCCGGTCGGAGACACGGGGTCGGAGTCGGAGGTGGTCCTCGGGTAAGGCTTTCCGAGCGGAGGTCGTGCGGAGGCGGCCGGGGCCTGACGCTAGCACTCCGATCGGAGAGGCCGTTTGGAGTTGGCCTAAGCCTGAGCTAGTGCTCTGGTCGGAAAGATGGGCCGAAGGCGGACAGGGCCTGAAGCGAGTGCTCCAGTCTGTTGAATTTAGACTCTCGGGCCGGTCCAGAAGAAAAAAGGCCGTCCTCCTGGGCCGAGCCCTGGCGTGGAAGCCGGTCTCCGAGGGACTCCGGGTTTGTGAACCCGACAATCTTGATTGTGGCTATTCAATCTATATAATGATTTTGTATGCCATTGTAGTAGCTAAGAGTGTTGCCTAAAATCTATACTATTTTCTGAATAACTAGAAGTAGATATTATGATAACACAGTGGAACCTGCTGCCAATCGGATCTTAAAATATCAAAGTATTCATCGTGGGGACATTGGAATTAATAAACGTGAACGAGCGTCTCACAAAAATCTCTAAAAAATACTGTCACTAACCAAAAAAAAATTACTCCCTCAGTCCCATAACACAGTGGATTTTAGAGATTGTAAGATGACTTAAGAAAGAATACAAAAGTCACACATGTACCCTTTATTTCTAAAAAAATACATTCATCAAGCCATAGGTAACATAGGTGCCTACATCTTCCGGCTCTTCGAAATTATTTTCAAGTAATAAACAATTATAATAAGGCTTAAATATTGATATCATCAAGCCATGCTACCCATCGTTGATCTCACATCAAGCTTGTCGGGGACCAATACTAGGGTACCTGAAGAGTAGGAGCTAATAACCATCAACATTAATTCATCCGAGTAGTCAAGAGCGCGACTACAGCTCCAACCGACCGCCAGGTGCGCAAGTTCCGCCTCGCCCGACCTCTGGGGACGGGCTCCACCTCGCCCGACACCGAGGCCACGGGCTCCGCCTCGCTCGACCTCTGAGGGCTGGCTCCGCCTCGCCCGACCTATGAGGGCGGGCTCCGCCTCGCCTGACCTATGAGGGTAGGCTCCGCCTCGCCCGACCTCTGAGGGCTGGCTCCGTCTCGCCTGGCCTTTGGGGGTGGGCTCCGCCTCGCCCGACCCTTGGGTTTGCGCTCCGCCTCGCCCGACCCCGGGGGGGCGGGCTTCGCCTCGTCCGACCATTGGGTTTGCGCTCTGCCTCGCCCGACCTCTGAGGGCGGGCTCCGCCTCGCCCGACACCAAGGCCGCGGGCCCCGCCTCGCCCAAACTCTGAGGGCTTGCTCCGCCTTGCTCGGCCTCTGGGGGCGGGCTCCACCTCTCCCGACCCTTGGATTTGCGCTCTGCCTCGGCCGGCCTCTGGGGGGGACTCCGTCTCGACCGACCCCGAGGCCGAGGGATCCGTCTCGCACGACGGAGACCCATACCGCCGCCAACCACTCTAGTTCCAAGCGAATGGGCCTGGGTGAATGCTCTGACACCAAGGAGGTGACCGGCACGCCCGATATAACCCGTGCTCGTGACGGCCATACCTGGGGATTCACATCAGGAATAACGTCGGGCGTACTGGTGTTGTTCTGCCTAACCCTTGTATGAGCACTGACAGGCGCGTCAGTTTACCACGATGTCCGTTAGGACGGAGTGGAGCACCACGACCGGGAGACGACGCCTGCGCATGGCGCCAGTGACGGACAAGGCCGTGACGTGGAGGTCTCCCTGTTGACGTCTACAGGGCTGGCGGGACCCGCGTGAAGGAAAAGGACCCGGTGATCCTGGAGGACTTCTTCTCCTTCTCATTCTCCTCTTTTCCCTCCACTGTAACCCGTGTTTTCCCTTGTCCTATAAAAGGGAAAGCAGGGCGTCCCATGAAGGGGACTCGAAACCATATTAATTAAATCACCTTAAGATTAGCTAACTCATATCTAAACTGGATGCAGGGCTCATTTAAGGAGAATATATAATTAATGATTACCATGTGACTCGATCTGAAATGTTAACCTATGGGGTTTGCAGGGTCTCATCCATGGCATGGAGTGTATATAAATGTTGACGCTGGAATACGTGCATACAGATTGGCTAGCTAGCGAAAGCAAACATATATATACACATGCAATTGAAACTGTAGATATTACTTCCTTGCTTTTGGAATGAGCAGTCCATTTTCCTACTACGTACTCCTTGGCTTTTGGAATTCATTATGAGTAAGTTATGCTTTGCTTGATGATTGGTAATTTGCCAAGTTCCTAATTAATTGAGTTGTTTTACATTGCAGGGTCCGTCCTCCCTTCCCCCATTCTTCACCCTTCTCTTCAATGCTCAGTGTTTTTTCTCGTCTGAATAAAAAATTTGGTACGTGGCTGCTCCTGCTCTCATGTTATGTCTGCTGGGTATGTATAATATAATAATAATCTGCCATTCCAACACAACACATTGCTTTTGGATGACAGACACTGAAATAAATAAATAAAGATTTACCATGGAATGGATGGATATAATAATATACCAAGTGCTGCAGTCTCACCGGCCTCTCCAGCTGTTTATATCAGAACTCAGCTAATTATATAATATTATCTGATGGCCTGACGCCCTGTGTGGCCCGGAAAAATGGAAACTTTTGCTTCCTCCTGAGCTGCAATTGAAACTATGGCGTCGTCCAGCCCAAAGGCCAGCTGACATCCATCGAGGCCGGCACGCTTTGCTTTATTTCTTCCCAGCACCTCGACCACGCACCGGCTTCTTGGCTTGTCATGATTTGGCGGTAGCTGGTCGATCGTGTCTTTGCATGTGTCGAAAACTGATAGTAAGCCGTACTGCGCACGCAAGAGGATTTGATTCCATTGAGCTGTTGTTTCTGTTACGATTTCCTTCCTCTCAAAGCAGAGGATGTGTATGTATGTGTGTATGTATATTGGTGCAGGCTACAAAGCAGAGGATTAACGTACAGTGCTTGCTGGGCTCAGAATAAATTATCTCCCCAAATATACGAACACAAGAATAAATATGAAACACGCTAGTGCCAAAGTCTGAACAAAATGACTATATCCAGCACTCTGCTTCACCATGTTATGACTCCAAGCGCCATCAGCCCAAGGCAATCTGTTGTACACAGTCCTCCGTGCCTCACTAGAAGTGAAATTTGGCCAAAGCAAGGGCAAGCGGATGGTACGAAATAGCCCAAACATATTGCAGCTGCTCTGCTCGGTTTCTGCACGAACATAGTACATGTGAACAGAGCAAAGAGTAAGTGGATGGCACGAACATAGCCCAAACATATTGCGCCACCGGCCTGTTCGCTTGCTCGTAAACGATCGTAAATTTTCAGTCAGGAACAGTGTTTTTCTCTCACACCAAACCAGCCAGCAGTAAATAATCCACGATCGTTTACGGCCTCCCGAATGCAAATATATGTTGGTGCTTGCTGTTCGTTACTTCACCACACATTCGGTTCATTGACCTGTGCAAATATATATTGGTCCATTACTTCAAAACAAGAAACAATAATATATATATGCGGTCTACAAATATACATGGCCAAAAAAAAAGAATACAAGAGTGCAGGCACATTTTCCTGTATCTTCGCTGCCGGTTCACCTTTCCCTGTTTGGCGGTATCCACACTCTGCATAATGAGTTAATGACACCTGAAAATAAGTACTAAGCGGCACGTAAGTACTATACTACGACTGTGCATGTTGGTGCACTGCATTGAGAGAGAAAAAAGTATGTATAGTTGCCTTGTTGAATATATATCTACGAGATTTATTTCTGATATGGCTGTCCATCCATGGCTACAAAACATAGATATTGTGTCATATTCTTGTAACACATTTGTTAATGTGTTACCATGAGGTTTCATAGTAACACAAACTATGTGTTACAAAAGAGGATTGTAACACAAAACACTTGTTACTGACAACGAATTTAGTAACACAAAATTAATGTTACGACTTACGAGTGAAGTGTTACAAAAGTGGTACTATATTATGACACATAAATGGAACATGTGAAAAGTGTGACAAATATATATCCTGTAGTAACACAAAATAATGATACAACTAAAGATCCACTTCAGGCCCATTACTTGTGCAAATATATATAGGTCCATTACTTCAAAAAATATATATGGAGTGTACAAATATACATGGTCAAGACTACAAGAGTGCAGGAGACGGTATCCGTAACCATGATTTGGCAGTATGTTGACAGTCTGTATGTGAACAGAGTATGTGTACTGCATGAGTGCGTGCTGGAGACGAGCTTCTACCAAGCACATCTCACTCCCAATTGCCACTGCAAGCTAACATCATGTGGCTCTGCATAAGGATCCTGGATCCCTGCATACATTAGTTACACGGTCACTGCATAATGACACTTGAAAATACGTACTAAGTGAGAGAAAAATTATAGCTACAAATACAAGAGATGATAATAAACATACTTATGCCAGAATTGGAGTACAAGCAACAACTAATTAATATCTGGAAAGCAACTTTCGGCATAGTGAAAGAATGCGATTTACTATTACCTGAGTGCAGGAGCGATCATCAATGGAGCTGTGCTGTCCTCAGTCTTCCTCTGAATATCCATCCGAACTTGTATCTGAATCTTCGATGCAGTTGATGTCGCGTTTTCCAATATGGCTGATCTTCTTCCATTCAGAGCTACCTAGTGATAAGGAGGATTCGTGTAGCTTCTTGTTGCAAACCAACTCGAGATACCTTGGGTGTACAGCTCGCAGGTATTCCGGAAGTGTGTCCATGGTGGCGTCCTCCAGTCCAAGGCTGTCGAGTGCTGGGACACCTTCTAGAACCTCCAGCTTTGGGCAGCGAGTGATCCTAATCTTCTGCAACATGGCGAGGCCGCTGATCCTCTTAAGCTCAGGGCAGTCAAACACATGAAGATCCACAACTGAAGGGAAGTTCTCCACATGTGTCAGGTTGGAGAGCTCGTACAGGTATAGTTCTCTAAGAGTATGCCTCTTGGTGCTGGCGAGGCCTGGTGGAAGATGGCTCAGCTTGCAGTTATCTATTCGGAGTTCCTCTAGACAAGGCATGGCTATGGTAGTTTCCACATCCATATGCTCCTCACAGTCGTTCCATTCCCACTCTTCCCACTCACGTAGTCCATCCAAATACAGGTGTCTCAGTTTAGGAAACGGTGCAGATGTACTAGCATCGGAACCTCTAGCTGCCACGGAGGACGACGCTTGGAATTGGGGGCCAATACGCTTGATGGCTGGCGCATCTTTGATGATCAGCAATTCCAAACTTGGGAGGCAGCATAGACCATCAGGGAGCTGGGTGCAGCAAGGCAGGTTCCCTAGTTTCAAATACCTTAGGCTCTTAAAGTCCACCGACGCTGGAGCACACATCCAGTTCGGTAGTTGGCGACCAATGTATCCCCCTATCAAAGTAAGATTCTCTAGGCAGGTTGGAGGGCAGAGCTTTTCCAAGACTTCCTCGGTCACACTCTGTTGTTGCTGTTGCTCTGCCTCAGCACCACCTGTCCCTATAGTATGTCCATTTGCACTATAGTTCAACTCTAGATACCCAAGGTGGCGCTTGCTGCTAATCATGGCCTTTTCAGCCATCCGGCTGTCCTGCACCTTCTTTAGGCCATATAATGTAAGATCCCTAAGCTGAGAGAGAGGCTCCAGCTCCTGCAAACTGCACCAGCTATTGCTTGCATCCATGTCCATGTGTACTGGGAAGCCATAAAGTGACCTCAGATTTGTTAACTCACCAAACCCCTTAGGAATGACACTAACATTTGATCCATCGATGGCAAGACACCTTAGATGCACAAGTTTTATGATGCTGCCAGGCAGATAGCATAGCTTCTTACAATTAACAAGTGTAATGTACAGTAGAAATTTCATCTTCTGGATATCATCCGGTAGCCAAGATATATCAGTATCCTCCAAGTGAAGGTATCTTAAGTGCTTCAACATAGATAGAGAGGGAACCAATCTATTAGAATCAGCAGACCATATGTACAGTACTCGCAGGCTAGAGAAACTACTCAGCGAGTCACCAGGAAGATGAAAGTTTACTCTAGAATTTATAATTAATGTCCTAAGTGACTCGCGCCTTTGCAAAATTCCCCAATCCAGTATTGATACGGTCTGTTCTATGGAGAGGCGACGGACATGCATACCAGTAGCAGCCTGTTCTCTGCCAACCACCACCACTAGTGATTCTTCTCTTGCCATGTATTCAGCAAAGGTGCGGACCACATCGTGCATGGTGCACCGGTATCCAGTGAGAGAATATGCTTCCTTAGGTTCTATAAGATTCCTCTTTATTAACTCTCGGTAGTACTCAATTGCCATGTCTTCCAACCCATACTCATGTGAAATAATACTACTACCATCCAAAGGTTGGATAAATCCTTCACTAATCCACATTTGAGTTACTACAGTTCCAATGATTGCTTTACCTTTAGGAAATAGTGAGCAGTACAGAAAGCATTGCTTTATCTGGGGAGACAAGTCCTCGTAGCTCAAGTATAGTCGGTTGTCGAGTTCTGGAGGCTGTCCGGTCAGTGACCAAGCTGGCTTGTTCAAAACAGATTTCCACTCATGCTCACTTGGGTATCTTGTGCTCAAGAGACCTCCAATCACTTTAATTGCAAGTGGTAAGCCATCACAATTTTCAAGAATTTCCATCCCAATAGTTTTCAGTTGATCAATTCCATCTACCTGCCAACATTTAATTTAAAGCTTCTTAATTATTTCTAACAACTATCAGGTTGCTTATGTACTTTAAATGTTCTCATTCGGGAAACAGGACTATACTACAGAAAGTTTTGTAGTGGCTTTCCTTGCAAAAAATAGTTTTCTTGTGGCTACAGGAATCGGACTTTAAATGGTCTCTTTGCGTTTTAAATTTGTTGTGTGGCAGCTATTATTACCTATAGGACGACTTGGATAGTCGAAAGTCGAAATCTGGGCATTATCTACTAGGACGCACTTGATGCATTAAAATATTCATTTATATGCAAACTTAGGGTCTTCGTTTTGGTTTATA
Organism: Miscanthus floridulus; assembly: GCF_019320115.1. Classification (NCBI taxonomy): domain Eukaryota; kingdom Viridiplantae; phylum Streptophyta; class Magnoliopsida; order Poales; family Poaceae; genus Miscanthus; species Miscanthus floridulus. The sequence goes on from NC_089589.1 coordinate 131,472,683, forward strand.
AGAAATTGTAAACAGAGTAATTTAGTTGTAAATTATGGACTACTTTACATTATGGTTTGTAATGGCGTAGGTGGATAATTTAGACAAACGTTATATTTAGATGTTACTTATTGATGAAATGCAAACATAGAGATATGTTAAGCCTCGGGATCAAGGGTTCCCGACCGAGAGATCCCACGACCGACCCCTCCTGGATCGCTCGGCGGCTACACCCTCCGGCTAAGGCATTGGGCCAGCCCGAGCACGCCCGGCGCCTCTGCTTGGGACTCGGGGGCTCGCCTGAGCCCCAGGCTCCCGATCGAAGGGAGCATGGACCCGATCCTTAGCCCCTTCCCGGCCTTCGGTTCTAGCAAAGGCCTGGGCTCGAGGCAAACCCCCTGAGCCACCAAGGCTCGGGGGCTCCCCGACACTGCCCCGCGGGAGCGGCGCTGTCAACCGTTGCTCCGAAAGGGTCATGCACTGGGCGTGACACAAGAAGCCAAACTCCTCCGCTAGCCTCGGGGGCTCTAGGGCTTCCGGGCTCACACGTCAGCCCCCCAAGCCGGCTGTCTTCGCCACCAAGAAGCCTCTAGAAGGAGCACCTGGTGAAGACCGGTCCAAGCCAACACAGCTTGACATTCAACATGTCAGAACAGAGTAGCCGGACGATGCCTAGGGCTTCTTCGGCTCCACGACATCGCCACGGTCCACATGACGCCACAAGAAGACCCTCCTGGACTCCGTGCATGTAGACCATAGGCTAAACTCTTTCAAACCGTCATGTACCCGACCTACCTTGATATGTAAGGGGAGGACGGATCGTTGGACTCCTCAGCAAACCAGTTCGTGCTCTGCACCAAGAGCAAATCCACCCAGAGAGGGGCACTGAGAGCTCCTTCCCCTTCCTCCGATCGTCTTCCTCCTCTTCGGCGAGGGGGAAGGCTCCATCGGCGGCGAGGCTTCCCTAGGATCAGCACCGAGCGATCCCCTACAAATCTCTCTCTCTTACACTCTATTGTAACCCCTAGATTTTGGGCGCTCTTGAGTATAAGGATCATCAGCTGCTGGACGTAGGGACCCGAGAGCCCGAACTAGGATAAACCGTTGCGTCCCCTCTGTTGATTCTCGTGTTCTTGAGTCCATCCAAGACACTGGAGACATGTACTCTGACACTAATACGAACTACAATGCTTACCGCGGTTCTGATCCCATGACAGCTGGTGCTCTAAGTATGGGAGCACGTCAAGTGTGATTCCTGCTCTATAGTGGCCGGAGCCACCCGCCTCGTCGCCGGAGCAAGCGGCGCCGCCCCAGACGGTGGCATCCGCTTCCCCGGCGAGTTCTCCATCACGGCCAGCACCTTCGCTCTGGGCCAGGTCCTCAACTTCGGGAGCCTGGCCTACGTCGCTCAAGGAGGCTCCGCATGCTCAAGTGTAATTTGACCATGGTTCTTCTATATGACCAGGACACTTAGATTGGCCAACATATTAAAAGTGTGCCATATTGTGAAGATTTGCGGTAGGGCACTCTTCAATAGTGGTCTTTGCTAAGGGACACTGCTCACTATTGTCTTGGCTACAAAATACTTTTCAGTGCTGGTAATTGGTTCTTAGACAATGTAGCTATTAAAATAATATTTCTAAGGACAACTTTGGAGAGAGAAGTTAAAAGTGACCAAAATGCACCTGACTATTATAATACAAACATTTAATAGTTATCCAAAAATTCATAATTCCATATAAAGTTGGATGAAGACGGACTTTATATCAAAATTGTAGTGCTTAGTGAGATCTATAATTTTGTTGTTGACAAGTTTTGGATTGAAATCAAATTCCCAAATATTAAATTCAAAGTTAGAATATCTTAAGTCATTTAGAATGCTGAATATTCATTTTATTATTTTATATTTTTAAATTTGAAATTTAACATTTTTAAAACGTCTGTTCCAATGTTCGAAGTAATTTGAAATTCCTAAATTTTGGATTTCAAAATTTAAGAAGAGACTCTATATTACTTCAGATAAAAAAAATTATCATCTACAAAGTTTAGATCCTACTGATAACTACAAATTTTGTATATACCATGTCAATATCTGAGATCATTTATATTTATAGATTTTGTCAACCTAAATAGTTTGAAACAAGGAAGTTTTGATTCAAAGGAAGTTTTGGCAACCTAAATAGTTTGAAACAAAGAATTTGTCAATTACAAAGCTATAGATATTATTGAGCTCTACAATTTTGATTATATTTAAAGTTTATGTTCATACGACTTCATATGCAAAAGTTATGAATTTTTAGATAACTATTAATTGTTACACTATAATAGTCAGGGGTATTTTGGTCACTATTAACTTCCACTATAATTGATGTTACATTTCAAATACCATCAAATTTCAAATAGCTAGATTTCATACGGAGCTAGCTATGCACTAAATCTTTCATTGGAGTGAATAATAGCTAACTTGATCCTAGTGTTTTGTTGTTACATTTGATTATTTCTTCTAGATCATAGTTTTACTGGTCTCCTTTTGCTACTCTCATAAGCTGGTGTTCCTAGCAAGAATACTTAGATTTAACGGAACTCCGATCCATATGCTCTCTATCAAAATCAAGTATATAGCCTAGTTGTATAAAGTATGGATAGACAACTAACCTGATCAGGCTGCAGCTGCTTCTTGAGCAAAGACCAAGCATCATCATTCTCTAGAGGCTTGACACGGTGTTGGTGCAGGGGGGCTTGCATCTGTTGGGGTAGGTGTGCAGATCTTGTAGTGACAAGGACCCGGCTTCCAGGTAGTTTCTTGCTGGCATTCCTGACTGGGACACTAAGCACATGGTTCCAAGCCTCCTGACTCCACACATCATCCATCACAAGCAGAAACCTGCCTGTGGATATGGTGTTGATGAGGGTCTCAGTCAGCGTGCTCTTGTCTTGCTTCCCACCATGGTCTCCACCAGCATTTTCGATTGCTGTCCTCAGTAGCTCAACAACATCAAATTGTTGGGTGATGCTTAGCCATATCTTTGTTTTGAAGTGCTCTTGGATGGTTGCATCATTGAAGATCTTTTGGGCGAGGGTGGTCTTACCCATGCCGCCTGCACCAATGATAGACACAACTTTGATGCTGTGATTATTATCATCATTTGTGGTTAGCACCTGAACGAGCTCCCTTGTATCCCTCTCTATCTGTTCTCCAACTATGGCTGACTCGTCGACATGTGAACTTGTCCTATAGCTGGATAACTCGGCAGCAGTTAGCTTCCTTGGCTCCGGGTTGGAACCGAGGCCAATATTGAACTTGTACTTGTCCGCCTCCTTGTGGATGCTTTCTAGCCTCTGGTTGAGCTCCTTGATGCGGTTGCCTATCTTGTGTGCGAACACGGGATTCCGCAGGCAGAAGAGCAATGGCTGGAAACAGCCGGGCGACTTATGCTCTACAATACCACCACCTTTGGACTCCCTCCGCTTGTCAGCCTCGAGCTGGCACAGGTCGAGGATGTCAGTGGCATCATACATGGCATTCTTGAGCTTTGTCGACCATCTTTGCACGCTTGTGTCGGTGATGCGCCTCCTCTCGGCATCTTTGAGGAAGGCTTTGAGGCCTTCCATGTTGTCCTCCAGCTTGGTGATCTCGCTGGAGACGCCAAGCAGCACGGACACCTCTTCTTGTGCCATGTCCGCGATAAGCTTCTTCACGTAGGGTGCTAAAGCATCCAGGTCGGCCGCCATGGCTCAAGCCTATCTACCTGCTAGTAGTAAATCATACATATATAAGCACAGATTTGTCTCATAATCCCCAGAGAGCATAACTTGATATCAAAATTAACTATATAATGCTACTCGGTCGTTCATGGAGAAAACATCGCGGAAGGAAATTAACGATATAATGCTCACCTCAACTTATTGCAGGGCAGAATGCGGACTGAAAGAGAGTGCGGCAGAATGCGTGAGGCGATGATCCCATCAGGAAGCGACTCCCCTTGTATAGGAAATGGAGTAGAGGAGTAGCAACTTGACTGACACAAGTCTTTATTAGTATATTTCTCGTTCATCGCCGTTAAAGAATTGGAATCACATGCATGCCCACTTAACTTTTGACTAATCTATTCACAAAAGAAAAAACTTTTCAGTAATCGCACAGGCCGTGCCCCGGCCGGAACAACCGCAAAATAATAATAACTGGCCTGCTGGGGTCACATGCATGCACGCGCTAGTTTATCCTGGAAAAGGCACAGCTTTCTTTTTCTGTAGTGGCAGACACATGCCTTTATCCACTTTGTTACTTTATCCACTTTGTTACTTAATTTTTGTCAAGAGTTTTCGAAAAGCACAATTTCGTAGTACAAGCTTGAACCATGCATATTCGTTAGGTGTGTCCTGGGACAAAGTGAGGAAATAAAGGTGCAGGCATAATTAAAGGCAAAAGAATATGTTCTCCAATAGACATGAGGCAGGCATGCGATTCTCTGTATCACAATGAGGACGGACGGCGAGCAAGTCTTTGCAAGTTGTGGTACTACTTTAATTTCCTGGGTAAGCAATTGGCAGTCACCATCATCCTTTTGTCCTTTTCTTTGGTGGAAGAGAAAGGTTGAGACTTATTAGTATATTTCTCGTTCATCGCCGTTAAAGATTTTTTTTTTTTGAAACGTCACCGTTAAAGAATAGGAATCACATGCATGCCCACTTAACTTTTGACTAATCTATTCACAAAAGAAAAAACTTTTCAGTAATCGCACAGGCCGAGCCCCGGCCGGAACAACCGCAAAATAATAAAGCTGGCCTGCTGGGGTCACATGCATGCACGCGCAAGTAGTATTTGTCTTCGTCCAGCGCTTAGCGTGTCGTGTGTCGTGTGGACAGTGATCTGCTGCTATTGTTTCTACTTAGTGGCATGGCATCTCTCGATTTGCTGCTACATGCATGCATGTGAGCATATGGAATAAAAATAAACTTTACTTGCAGCATGAATTATTTTTATTCGATCTCCCACTCTCTCCTTCACTGTCGGTTCATTAGGCACTTACTCCTCTTTCATCACTCGGTCGTGTCGTCCCCCACTATTTGTCCCGCCTTTTCATATCTCACTCGATAGATCTAGTATTTCAGTGTCATCCTTCTCACTTTCGAGTCTGGAGTTGCAAAACATTTGTTAATGCCACACCACTCGTATCTTGGCTTGGCCTCGGAGCGAATTTACGCTATGGCAAAGCCCATTTTTGGTACAAGCTCTGTGCAACAAATTATACAAACCATGGTATGTACACCGTTGCCAGCACGTCAGACTTGTATATATATAATTAGAAACAAACAACAAATAATGAGATTAGAATGATAAACTTGTTCCATGCGTACGTCGATGTACTACACTGTATAATAATAATATAAGGTGCCAGTGCTTTTTATGCATGGCGAAGCGCTGTCCTACAGTCTTTCCACATGGTTGTAGATCTCGAGCTAGTAGCGAGTATGGTTGCGTGCTTAGAAAAAAATATATTAGCTACTAGTGCTTGGAAAGACGAGTCACATCATCATAATACATCTAGTTGCACGAAACAATGTTTGGTACACAGTCGACGTCAGTCGTCGAGTCGACGACTCAACTTTTCATACGTACTGACTGTGTAACTTTTCGTACGTCTAAGCGGCACGTTAGATGAAGATTATGATGTTACACAGTTGTCGTAGTACTCTCACAAGGCAGTGCACCTACATACATACACAGTCGTCTCAACTGCTGCCGTTGCTTCTAAAAACACTTTTAATTTGTAAATTATACTACCAAAACCAGATTTAGAATGGGTAGTGCGTCCTCGGCTGCCAATGTTAGAGCCTATCACTATCGCACAACCAAAATAATTGACGACCTTCAACCCAGGCAGCAGATGCCAAATTAGCTAGTCACGTCGTGTGAAACCACCCCTCCGTCCAATAATGCCCAGAGCTACTAATACTTGTTGGCTCCCGAAATGGGTAGTTTTTTTTTTTTTTTGAATCCCACCAAATGGGTAGTGTCAGCCCTATCTAGGAGCACGAGCTGACTAAATTTTTTGGCTGCCCAAGCCCACTCCTTTTATTTTTCCTATATCGTTGTTTGCTTTCTTTTTCTTTCAGAATTGACCAGGTAATGTAACCCGAAATGGGGGCGGTCCTTTTTAACGTTCCGAGAATCTTGAGTGTTGCCTTTGTTTAAAATAAGAATAAAAAAATTACTCACCGATCATGGCCTCGCAAGTCTACACCTAACACGCCCCTAATTTTTATTTTTATACAATAAAAATAAAAAAATTACTCGCCATGATCTTGACCTCGCAAGTCCACACCAAATACGCACCTAATTAACCAAGATGCTTTGCTCTGCGAAATAGACTTGTTAGAATATTGTTACCAATACATCTTCTTGATTGTGCGAGCCAACACTCACCCAATAATTAACATAGACAAAGACAAGCAAGCTGGGGTACATGGGTAGAGACCACATGATTTGCGCTATCTTTTGCTCTAAAGCTAGTCATGGGCCAAGAAGAAGAGACCACGGCTAGTCACTGAACTACATGCATTTCCAAAAACAAAAAAGAAAAGAGTGCACCCCGCAATAACACGTCAACCTGCCAGGCTCGCGTCCAACCCACCGATGATGCCCTTGCCACAGGAAGAAATTAATAGCGGCTCTTGCTGATAGGGGCTTTTGCATATGTATCACTCACAACTGGCCGAGTTGATGATGGATTAGTAGTAGTACTAGTTTATAGACGGAGTGCGTGGCAAAACTGATTGGGCTTGCTTATCACTACCAATGATGCCAAGAGGTATACGTTGTGCATGAGACTACTTTTTTCCTATGTCGACCTGAGTCCAAAGCCAAAGAGAGCCCAAGCTACAGGGTGCCTTGGCACTGCATCTGCTCTGTTTTGTTTCTGATCTGATCTACATCCTCTTTGCTCTATTCACATAAATCGAAGTATATTATATTATTAAGCATACATATACGGTGGCCGTCTGGGAGGCCGGCTGGACAGCGAAGAACCGGTCTGGCCGGTTGGCTCAGGTGGCCTGAACGGTTTCCTCCATCAGCTCAGGTCCCTGAAATTCTTCCCAAAAATCCGAAGTTGGATCGCCTCTAAAAATTCCCAAACTCTGTTAAGATGATTCTTAGGTGTATTAGATGATATCCCTAAAGAATCAAACCCCAGAAACTCTGGAAATGATGCATCTCTCAATATCCATCTAGGGAAGTGGGGTTTTCTCAAGAAATGCTCCCTAGAGTGAAAAATCGTGCTCATGATGAATCTGCCTGATTCACTTGGCAGGGTGTTCATCTGATGTCCTTTCATGAATTAAACCCAACACAACAACCCCAAAACCTCACCAACTCAAGATCGAGCAAAATGGTGAATAGGGGGAAGAAAGAAGGGAAAAACCAAATACAAATCATCTTAGATCAAAGGCTCAGGTCTCAGAGAGCATGATTGTTTTATTTCCATCATCTACCCGGTCTAGTTGTCTTACAGAGGATAACTTACAGAAAACTTAAACATAGACATATGTCGACAAAAGATGCTCGGCAGTCCACCGAGAGGTATCCCGCGATGGTAGATTTGTCGTAGAGGTGAGCGAGATGGTGACAAGACACAAGATCTAGACAGGTTCAGGCCGTCTGATCGACGTAATACCCTACGTCCTGTGTCTTGGGTTGATTGTATTGAATATGAGATGTATGTAGATGTCGATTAGGGGATCCCTACCTCTCCTTATATGCTCTGGAGGGGTAGGGTTACAAGGAAAGTATCCTATTTGGTATTATACAATATCTTATCGTAGACTTGCGATGCACGTCGAGTGGTGCCGTGCACCGTAAGTCTAGATTTTGTGGGCTAGGCCACCTCTAATGGTGCGGCCATGTCTTGTCTTGTGGATACCAGGGGCTATACCCCCACAGCAAGTCCCCGAACGCCTTGTATCCTTTGAGCAACGCTGTTTTGAACAAGTCCGAGCAGTTTGACGTCAAGCCGATCAGTTTAACTGGTGATCCGAGTTGTGGAAGTTGACACCGACCAGTTTAACTGGTGACCTAGGCGGTGAAAGTCAAAGCCGACCAGTTTAACTAATGACCTGGTCGGTGAAAGTCAATGCCGACCAGTTTAACTGGTTAGGAGACCTCGAACTTAGCCAAGTAAGGCTTGCTAGAAGGATGTAAGGGACTCAAGATAAAATTTGAAAATTCTTCCACTTAGGAGAAGTGTAGCCACTTAGACTCCGTCAATAAAGACGGTAAATCAAGAAATAAGCACTACATTCACCGCCAGGTGAAGTGTAGCCACTTAGTCCTCGAGCCTGCTGAAAGATGAAGAATGAATCTTGTAGCAGGGTCAAAGAAAAGAAGTCTGAAAGCTTGCCGACGTCATCTGACATGCGCGTATCAAGACCCCAGACGTGCTTCCCAAGATCAGCACCCTGATCCGAATAGCATGGAGCTGCTTGATAGCACACCGATGACACGTAGCAAGATCCGACCACCAAGGGAGTCCTCAGCTTAGCTGGTGACGCTTGCACAAAGAATCCGAACACTGAGGAGTCCCCAACATAGCTGGCGATGTCCGAGCGCCGAGGAGTCCCCAGCGTAGCTGGCGATGTCCGAGCGTCGTGGAGTCCCCGGCGTAGCTGGCGATTTTCGAGCACCGAGGAGTCCCCTGCATAGCTGGCGATGTCCGAGCTCCAAGGAGTCCCCGGCGTAGCTGGCGATGTCCGAGCTCCAAGGAGTCCCCGGCGTAGCTAGCGATGTTCGAGCACCGAGGAGTCCCCGGCGTAGCTGGCGATGTCCGAGCACCGAGGAGTCCCCGGCGTAGCTGGCGATGTCCGAGCACTGAGGAGTCCCTGGCGCAGCTGGCGATGTCCGAGCGCCGAGGAGTCCCCGGCGTAGCTGGCGATGTCAAAGCACCGAGGAGTCTCCGGCGTAGCTGGCGATATCCGAGCACCGAGAAGTCCCCAGCTTAGCTAGTAACAGTCCAGTCAACTGGTCGGCGGTGAAATGTGCACTGAGTAGAAGCGACCGACGAACAGTCCGATCAACTAGTCAGCGACAAAGTCCATGAACCTAACGGTCGGTCCAGTTGATCGGTGGAGAAGTCCGAGCACCAGGTGGTCCGATCACATGGACGATGATCCTGCAATATAAATATGTAGAACGGGTAGTACATGATGTAAAAATATATGAACTCCGGAGAAGAATCAGCAATGGTGATGAAATAGCGTATGCAGCTCGGCGATAAGTTGGTGTGAACACTTAGTGTTATTCTGAAGATGTATTTATATTTAATATAAACCGCCCGACCAGTCAGTGTGTAGCTGAGTCTCCAGCCCTCGCTAGGCTGTTAACCATAACGCGGAGCGCGGTGCCCGTGTGCGTGTACAGAGAATAAAGCGTCGCTGAGGAGCCGCTGCCGACCACCCATAACGCAGAGGGCAGACACTCGTACACGTGTAGGGAGGAGCCGGAGACAGGGCCGTCTCTGGGGACATCCGAGCGTCAACATGACTGTTCGGGGGTTCGCCTTAGACTTAGCTGTATGTCATCTTTAAGATGATATACATGAAAGAAAATCGTTTGGAGAGCAAACATGGAGAAAACAGCTCGGAGAAACATTATGACGATATACGAAGATTGGAGAATATTTAGAAAAATATTAAAGCGTGACTTAGCTTTAGACAGAACGTCTGGTCGGCAGCGTATGGCGTTATCTGGTCCGCGTTGACGAAATTGCCCGGCGCTCGAGCTTTCCGAACTGTCGTCATGTCAGTGGTCGCGGTCGTCATGGCACAGTTCTATGCGGCGATCATCGTTGCGATGCAGCACGGCTCGCTTGATGGCTCGTTGAGTTCGACTCGTGTTGAGGACGTCCCATGGCAAGTCTCTATCTGCTGCTGACGGATCCGCTGCTCTGGGAGTCGGAGTCGAACGTCTTCTGCTTGATCAAGTAGATTCGTCGTAGGCGGCACCAGCAAAAACGCTTCCTCGTTGAGACGTACGTACCCTGCAATCTAGATAGTGCAGGAGTGCAGCATATGGGTGCATCATGCAAGCCTCGATTTCTTTGATTATTTTAGTTAGCTTGCATGATCCGATAGATCACGCATGGTTGGTTGGTCCAGTCTTGACTCTTGAGGCTATCGGAGATCAGGGCATCGTGCGTGCAGCCATGCGGTGTGACGTATGTCCATGCACGTCGATCTTTTTTTTCTCATGTGTTCCTCCTTGGATGATTGGATCTGGTGTGAAGAGTAACTGCCGCGGCGGCGCTGTTGGCGGCTGCCCTCCGTGTCGTGCCCGAAAATCAGCTAACGCTTGCCAATTCAAATTTGGCATCTGCTGGGACGCCGCAAGATATCGCGGTAGAATCACGTCACGCGGCGCAGCGAGAAAAGCCGATGCTCTGGTTGCCGAAGCTTGTCACCGCGATCCGCCGAGTTCCCACGAATGACGCAGATCTTGAGGTATGCCATCTGGCTCGCCATGGGATCAAGCGCAAACCCCTACCTGGTGCGTCAACTGTCGATAAAAGATGCTCGGCAGTCTACCGAGGGGTATCCCGCGATGGTAGATTTGTCGTAGAGGTGAGCGAGATCAGGAGCGAGATGGTGACAAGACACAAGATTTAGACAGGTTCAGGCCGTCTGATCGACGTAATACCCTACGTCCTGTGTCTTTGGTTGATTGTATTGAATATGAGATGTATGTAGATATCGATTAGGGGATCCCTGCCTCTCCTTATATGCTCTGGAGGGGTAGGGTTACAAGGAAAGTATCCTATTTGGTATTATACAATATCTTATTGTAGCCTTCCGGTGCACGCCGAACAGTGACATGCACCATAAGTCTTGATCTTGTGGGCTGAGCCACCTCTGATGGTGCGACCCATGTCTTGTCTTGTGGATACCGGGGGCCATACCCCCACAACATAGTATTAACCTCCCGCATAGTGGATCTCAATAGCAGTAGAAACTCAACTAAATACTGGGAAAACCTTGAAATGAGGGCCAGAGATATGGGAAAAAAGTTCGATGCAAACCCCTGCACCCAACCTCCGTTTAGACCCATCTTGGATATAAGCCACATGTCCCAAAATGACCATCACATGGTCAGGGGTGGTTGGCAAAAGGCCCACGAAAGTTGGCCCACCGAAGTTTAAGGCTAAGCCAACCTCCCCTGACCGTGTGATGGGCTTTTTGGGACACGTGGCTTCCATCCAAGGTGGGTCTGCATGGTGATTGGGTGCAGGGGTCTGCACCCATTTTTTTTCCGAGATATGCGCTGGTTAGGAGCAGTCATCCTCTTATGTATAGAGATATTACACAACCCCTTAAGCAAAAAGACTATCTCCTAAATCAATATTACTATTACTAATTAGACGACTCAACAGATCCTCCACGTTAATCCTCACCAGATGTGCTAGAAAAAAAGATAAATGCTAGAAATTCTCATATTAATCAAAAACATCTGCCCATCAAATCAAATACTCTAACCATCCGTCACCGTTGGATCTATTTTATTTCCTGTGAAATTACCCACATCTGCCATTATAGATTAAAATCATATTTTCGGGAGAAAATAAACTTTGGCCGAGAGAATCTTGATCGGTCATACCCACAGAGTCTAACGTTCACGGTTAGTTATTATTAATAAAATATTAAGATGAGTCCAATTAATGGCGTCACATGGTGATGCATTATCAAAATATTATTATATACAGTAACGATGTTAGTAGTTAGTTAATAAAATATTTGTATTAATAAAAAAATATATGTATTAATAAAATATCACGTTACCAACATTCACATAGTTGATAAATTATCTGCGTTAAATCCTATTAATCACGTTACTTGGTAATGCATTTGTCAAATATCATATCTATAGTAGTAACGATTAATAAAATGTTTGTATTAATAAAATATATATATATATATATATATATATATTAATAAAATGTCACATTACCGATGTTCACGATTAGCTAACAAATTGTCATATGAGTCCTACTAATCAAGCTCACTGGGTAATGTGTTAATAAATTATCATATCTTTAGTACCCATCACATCCACAGTTAGTTAATCTATTAATAAAAAATCTGATAGAATGTTAATAAGGTAATAAAATATGAGAGGCAAACAAACAAGATTCATATGTGCTATTGGACCGTTTTATATTTATATATTATATAAATATATATACAAATAAAGAGGAGGAAATTTTCATCAACCACATGTAAACTGAAATTAACTCTCTAAATTTACATCTAAAATACGCACATGTCTCATTTATGAACTATAATTCTAAATAGCTCATAAATTTGTATCCAAATTACCCACATAAATCACCAACAAAGGCAATATAAAGTAAAACTTTTGAATTATCTAAATTATCCACCTTCACCATTACAAAATAAATAAAAATAACCCTAAATATATGGGAAATACTAATATACTTTATTTTGGCAAGTAAATTAGTAACCATTTTCACATTAGATAAGTTTATTATATGTTGACTAAAATATATGCCATATAGTAATCTATTTTAAAAATAAATAACAATAACACTAAATCTATGTGTAAATAATATTATACATTATTATGGCAATTAAGCCAATAACCATTGTTATTTAAATAATTATATTATATATCGATTAAAACATTATGTCATGGCCCTGTTTGTTTCCGCTTATAAGCGGCTTATCGGTGGAAATAAGCGAGAATCCCGCCAAACGCTTTGCTTATTTCCACCGATTCTCGCTTATGTGGTAAGCCGCTTCAGAGATTTGAACTACGAGAAGCGAAAAGCGAGAAGCGAGAAAATCTTCGCTTAGATTATAATCCAAGCGTGTCTGGGAGAAGCGGAAACAAACGGGGCCCATATCAATACTGATAATCTGATTTTAAGCGTTCTATGTTTATAAAACAATAGTACTATAAAGTATTTAATTTATTTTGTACAATAAATTTAACATCTTGATGGTGGCTATCCAATCTATAATGTTTTTTTATGCCATCGTAGTAGCTAAGAGTGTTGCCTAAAATCTATACTATTTTCTGAATAACTAGAAGTAGATATTATGATAACACAGTGGAACCTGCTGCCAATCGGATCTTAAAATATCAGAGTATCCATCGTGGGGACATTGGAATTAATAAACGTGAACGATCGTCTCACAAAAATCTCTAAAAAATACTGTCACTAACCAAAAAAAAATACTCCCTCAGTCCCATAACACAGTGGATTCTAGAGATTGTAAGATGACTTAAGAAAGAATACAAAAGTCACACATGTACCCTTTATTTCTAAAAAAAATACATTCATCAAGCCATAGGTAACATAGGTGCCTACATCTTCCTGCTCTTCGAAATTATTTTCAAGTAATAAACAATTATAATAAGGCTTAAGTATTGATATCATCAAGCCATGCTACCCATCGTAGATCTCACATCAAGCTCTACCACTAATCTTAAGTAACATAGTGTAGGCTTAAAATGATTGCCTATTTCATCACGATACTTAAGAGTAAAGATTAATACAAGTATTTACTCCAAAGATTTTAACCCGTGCGAGAACACGGGTTGATGGACTAGTTTTCTATTAATGGAAATGAAACAACAATTTGTTTTTTCGAACATATTATCTTATTTAAAATATTACTTTTTAAAAATGAAGGGAGTAAACCTCCTGGTAGGTCACACAACGAATCATGCTAAGCACATGGTAGGGCGAAGATGCTGCCATTATCTTTGTTCCTAGAGTACGCACCAAATTAAAGGTAGCTAGGACTACTCCAAGGTCAGACCAATCCGACTGCTCAGCCACATTTGTTACGACCAACTTGCAGCTTTTCCACTGTCCTCTATCTATATCTATATCTATATCTATATCTATATCTATATCTATATCTATATCTATATATTCTTATAAAGCTAAACCCCACTAGAGATTTTCTCTCTTCATGCATGATGTCCACATCATTCCCCACTAACTATCCCACTAACCTGCAATCCTTTCATGCAAGTTATCTATGTCATCCCTTATTAATTACGAAAAATGTCAACATCATCTCTATTATGTGCAATACTTTTAATCTCTAATCTATAAACGTAAAGTCATTTACAAATGCTATTTGCTTCTCACCTATTCTTCTATAATGTGATCAAATATTATATTGTTTTTTCTTTTATTAGCCATGCCATCCATTATTAATTACAAAAAATGTCCCCACCATCCCTATTATGTGCAATACTTTTAATCTCTAATCTATTAACATAAATTCATTTACATATGCTATTTGTTTCATCACCTATTCTTCTATAATATGATCAAATATTCTATTGGTTTCTCTTATATTAGCTTACTGATTTTTTACCAGATCCGATATAATAAAATAACGTGCAAGTCAAATTCATATATATACACACACAATATACAGATTTATTTTTAAGAAAATGCCACGGCAACGCATGGGGTATGCTTCTAGCATACTACAAAATCAAACAACAAGTATTGTACAAACCTAATCTCCTTAAAAACCCGACCGGTTTCTTAATCACATGTACAATAGATATATATACTAGTGCTAAACTCCAAAGAGATCACACAAATCCGACACAACATTTAGTTTGTTTGTCTTTTAGAAGTGCCTTATTGTTTGGTCATCTCATCCAGTTTAAGACTAAGTATATGTAGGTCAATTATAAGGCAAACCAAAAGAAGAAGACGTTTGTTATTGTATTGGTGAAGCTCTTGCCGTATTGTTTGGGTGTAGCAGGTGGAGAAAATTGTCTTGTCCTTGAAAGCAAAGCCGGTGATAAATAAGGGGCCGTTTGGCACGGCTTCTACTGCTGCTCCAGGATCTGTTTTAGTGCTCCGACAGCCAAACACGTCCTAACGCAACAGCTCCTCACGAGAAGCCCTGAAAAATCCGCTGACTAGACGTTCAACGCGCAATGGGAGCCCGAAATACTAGCTTCACCTGGCTCCTGGCGATGTGCGCATGGGCCCGGGGCGGATTGGACTTGCATGCCCTTCTTCCTCGCCTTCAGCGGGAGGGCGTTGGAGGCCGGCACCGGCTGCTGCTCCAACGACGGGCATTGGGGGCCGCACCGGCTACTGCTCCAGGGACGTGGGAGGGTTCTCCTGTCGGTGCGGGAAGAGGCGAGGCTAGGCGAGAAGGCGAGGAGGCCGATGTGGAGAGGAGCCTCCGGCCGGCGCGGCGAGGTGCGAGGCCGGACGAGGAAGCCGGCGCGGGGAGGGGTGAGACCGGGCGAAGAGGCCGGGACGGGCAACGACGCGGAGGCCGACACTGGGAGGGAGCGGAGGCCGGTGCGCCGGTGCAGTGAGCGAAGGAGGATCCCATGCGTGGAAGAGATCCCATCCACGTTGAAGATGACCGTCACATGCGTGGAGATTCCGAAGTCGTGTGTGGTGGGTTAATGGGATAGGGTAGAGAGAGAATAATATCGGAAGAAAAGAGAAATAAAAATGGGAAAATAAGGAAGAAAAGAAAAAAAAGAAAGAAAAAAAGAGAAGGGAACTATGGACATTTCACTTCTTTCAATACCAAGCAAAGCTGTTTTACCAAACGTTTTCTCAAAATAGCTTCAGCTCCACTAAAGAATCTACTCCATCATAGAAGCCACAACCGAAGCTGTTTTAGCTGGAGCTGGAGCCCTACCAAACAGGCCCTAAATAACTCTAAAGAAGAGTTGGTGGTGGTGCGCCATCGTTGTACATATACGGTATACCCATTGACCGCATGGTCCAATCAGAGCAAATTTGATCTGTGACAAATGTTACGAAGAAAGTTAATTGCGCATGGCTATCGTAGGCGCTTTTGTATATATATCACCACAACTGGGCGAGTTGATGATGGATTAGTAGTACTTGTTTACAGGTGGAATGCGTGGCAAAACTTATTGAGCTTGCTTATCCATACCCCATGATGCCAAGAGGCTTACGGTGTGCATGAGATTTCTTTTTCCCTGTGTCGACCTGAGTCCAAGGCCACATAGAGCCCAAGCGATAGGGTGCCTTGGCACTGCATCTGCTCATGCTCTGCTCTGCTTTGTTTTTGCTGTGATCTACTTCCTCTTTGCTCTGTTCACGTATATACGATGCACAACTTACAAAAGCTTACGGAACAGACAGAACACAAAACAGGCAACCGGAGCTCAAAAACTCGTGAAAACGGACAACACAAAAGAAAGGAGCTGGCAAACCAGCCTGCCCCAGTTGGGTGACCCGTCTGCCTGGTGCTCGGAGCATCCTGGCCGGCTGGAGCACTTGGGAGGCTGGCTGGACAGTGAAGAACCAGCCTGGTCGGTCTGCTCGGCTTAGGTCCCCGAAATTCTTCCCAAAATCCCGAAGTTGGATCAAACGGCCTCTAAAAATTCCCACAATTTACAGAGATGATTCTTAGGCGTATTAGATGATATCCCCAAAGAATCAAACCCCACAAACTCCGGAAATGAAACAGATCTGAATATGCATCAAGGGAAGTGGGGTTTTCTTAGGAAATCCTCCCAAGGGTGAAAAATTGTGCTTGTCGTGAATCTACCTGATTCATTTGGCAGGGATGTTCATTTGAGGTCCTTAGCACAAATTCAACCCAACAAAACAACCTCGAAACCTTAGGAACTTAAGATCGAGCAAAACGGTGAAGAGGGGGGCAGAGAGAAGGGGAAAGCCAAATCATATTAGAACAAAGACTCAGATCTCAGAGGACATGATTGCTTTATTTCTGAGATCTACCTGGTCTGGATGTTACAAAGGACAACTTGCAGAAAACTCAAACACAGATACAGTATTAACCTCTTGCACTGTGGATCTCAATAGCAGTAGAACTAGACAACTACATACTGAGGAAACCTAGAGAATGACAACAGGAAAGATGTGCAGATTAGGAGCTGTCATACTCTTATTTATAGAGCTATTGCACAATCCCTAAATCAAAAGGACTATCTCCTAAATCATTTTTATATTAATGGAAATCAAACAACAATTTGTTTTTTTTTGAACTTATTAGCTTATTTAAAATATTAATTTTAAAAAATGAACGGAGTAAACCTCCTAGTAGGTCACACAACGAATCATACTAAGCACATGATAGGTCGAAGTTGCGGCCATTATCATTGTTCTTAGAGTACGCACCAAAGGTAGCCAGTACTAAACTGCAAGGTCATACCAATCGGTCTGCTCAGGAGCATTTGTTATGACCAACTTGCAGCCCTTTCATTGTCATATATTTTTGTTTGGTAATATAAGATGTTGGTAATTAAGAATATGTTGAGGACACACTAATTTAGTTCATTTTTTGAACTAACTAGCTTATTCAAAATGTTATCTGAAAAAAGGAGGTCATCGCAATCCGACTACTCAGCAGCATTTTGTTACGACCAACTTGCTGCCCTTTCATTGTCATATATATAGTACAAAATCAAACAACAATTAATGCACAAACCTAATCTACTTTAAAACTCAACTGATTTCTTTAACCACCAGTATAATAGATACATACTAGTGCTAAACTCCAAAGAGGTCACACCAATCCGACACAGCATTTGATTTCTTTGTGCCTTTTAGAAGTGCATTATTGTTTGGTCATCTGGTCCAGTTTAAGACTAAGTATATGTAGGTCAATTATAAGGCAAACCAACAGAAGAAGACGTTTGTTATTGTACTGGTGAAGCTCTTGCCGTATTGTCTGGTTGTAGTGGGTGGAGAAAATTGTCTTGTCGTTGAAAGCAAAGCTGGTGATATAAATAAATAACTCTAAAGTAGAGTTGGTGGCAGTGCACCATCGTTGTACGTATACTCATTGACCGCATGGTGCAATCAGAGCAAACTTGATAAGTAAAAAAATGTTACCAAGAAATTTAATTGCGCCTCAGGCCGCCGGCTCTCGCTGATAGGAGCCTTTGCATATATATTGCCACAACTGGCCGAGTTGATGATGGATTAGTAGGACTAGTTTGCAGGCGGAGTGCATTGCAAAACTGATTGGGCTTGTTTATCCATACCGATGATGCCAGGAGGTATACGTTGCGCTTGAGATTTCTTATTTCGTGTGTCGACCTGAGTCCAAGGCCACAGAGAGCTCAAGAGAGGTATACGTTGCACATGAGATTTCTTTTTTCCTGTGTCAGCCTGAGTCCAGGGCCACCGAGAGCCCAAGCTACAGGGTGTCTTGGCACAGCATGACTATTGCTCTGCTTTCTTTCTGCTGTGATCTACTTCGTCTTTGATCTGTTCATATATACACGATGCACAGCTTTTCCCATGCTTCAAAGTATTATGAAGCAGGCAGGTTGTCTTCCGTTTTCTTTGTTGTAAAGAATAAGCATGTCGTGTGTTAGCATAGGATGCTAGTTTTCTATTTCTGGTACATCCTAGTTTTCAGCTAGAGTTTGGCTTGGTCACGGTGACCATGCCGAGTCGTGTGCGCCTGGGCGTTTTTCATGGCGCACGTCGCCCACGTTCTGTGGCCGTGGGATGGCACAGCGAATCCGCAGGGCGTGGGCGCGGGCGATCGTTGAAGACCGCTCATCTTGTATCCGTGTGCAAATAAAAGGAAAGAAAACAGAAAAAGCAGTAAGTTGAGTTGCGCTGCGCCAATCCTGTGTCTCGACCCCTGAACGCGAGTTCATCCATTTCATCCTGAGTTCGTCGAGAGCCTGAGAGGAAAGAGCGAGCGTCCCAACGACAATTGAGATCGATCCTAGTACAACAACTGGTATCAGAGCCCGATTTCGTCGCTGGGATTGTCATCAAGCGATCACCGCAGCGTTCATGCCGAGGAATTCGCGGAATTCCCGATCGCCGGGGCGCCGGCGGTCTTGGAGTCCACCCGGCGGCCGCGCAGG
Organism: Miscanthus floridulus; assembly: GCF_019320115.1. NCBI lineage: Eukaryota > Viridiplantae > Streptophyta > Magnoliopsida > Poales > Poaceae > Miscanthus > Miscanthus floridulus. The sequence continues at coordinate 131,491,560 of NC_089589.1, forward strand.
AGGCAGCGGCGGGGGTGACCGTGGGTTGGTGCTTCACCGCACGTTCAAGGACATCGGCAATGCTGGGTGGCCTATGTTGACGAGAACAAACTACACCGACTGGGCGGCGCTGATGAAGGTGATGCTGCAGGGCCGGTACCTGTGGGACGCCATCAATGTTGGCACCAACGATTTCACCGATGACCGCAATGCACTGGAGGCATTGTGCAAGTCGGTGCCGGAGGAGCTCCGAGGGAGCATGGCCAACAAGACCACGGCGAAGGCCGCGTGGGACGCGTTGAAGACGCGGCACATCGGCGTGGATCGTGTGAGGAAGGCCAGGGCGCAGTCGCTGCGTCAGGAGTTCGGCGACCTCGTCTTCAAGGAGGGCGAGTCCATCGACGACTTCGCGTATCGCATCACCAAGATCACCGATCAGCTCACCGTCTTGGGTGACGTGATGGAGGAGGAGACGATCGTCCGCAAGTTCTTGCAGGTCGTCCCCGATCGGTTCGGTCAGATCGCGGCGTCGATCGAGACCCTCCTCGATCTCGAGACGGTCTCACTGGAGGAGCTGGTGGGGTGGCTCAAGGCGGTTGAGGAGCGCCTAGATCGAAGGAGAGGCCGAGGCGGTGGCGGTTCAGGCGCTGGCAGCGTTTCCGACAACGGCGGCGCCGGCAAGGAGATCGACGGCAAGCTCTACTTCACCGAAGAGCAGATGCTGGCCCGGTTTGTGTCCCGCCTCAACCTCAACAATGACGGGCCGGGCACGCATGGCAGGGCGCAATCTGGCTCGGGCGCACGCCGTGGCGGAGGTGGCCGCGGCAGGGGGCGCAGCAGGGGGCAGCCGCGCTCGGGGCCGTCCAAGGGCGGCAACAGTGGCAACGGCGACGACGACGCATGCCACTACTGCGGCAAGTCCGGGCACTGGAAGCGGGAGTGCCGTAAGAAGAAGCGTGACAAGGAGAAGGCGGCAGCAAGCCAGCCGCAAGCCAACCTTGCCCAGGCGGAGGAGGAGTCGCCCTCCCTGTACATGGCAGTGGTGACCCCGGCGGAGGAGAACGTCCGCCGCATGCACCACGTCGAACACGTCTTCCTCAACGAGCGCAAGCTCATGCCAGACATGGAGGAGGGTACCGTGCACGGGGAGATGAAGTGGTACCTCGACACCGGGGCATCAAACCACATGACGGGCGATGCAAGCATCTTCTCCGAGCTGAACCATGGCGTCATCGGATCCGTGAAATTCGGTGATGGTTTACTGGTGGAGATCGCGGGGTGTGGGACTGTGCTGTTCGAGTCGAAGGACGGCGGTCACCGGGCGTTCCACGACGTCTGTCACATCCTGCGGCTCTGGAGCAGCATCCTCAGCATCGACCAGCTGGACGAGAACGGCTGCAAGATCGACATCGACGATGGCGTTCTTCAGATGTGGGATCGTGGGAGCCGGGAGCTGTTGACCAAGGTGAGGCGCACAACGAACCGCCTCTACATCCGTCCACTCAAGCCCACCAGACCGGTGTGCCTGGCCACGAGCTACAACGATGACAAGTGGAGGTGGCACGCCCGCTTTGGCCACCTAGGGTTCCAAGCCCTGCAGAAGATGAGCAGCAGTGGCATGGTGCGCGGACTACCCTCCATCGAGCATGTCGAGCACGTATGCGACGCGTGCCTGGCGGGGAAGCAGCGTCGAGCATCATTCCCGCAGGCGGCCAAGTATCGCGCCACGAAGCCCCTTGAGCTGCTCCATGGCGACCTGTGCGGCGCGGTGACACCTCCAACACCTGGTGGTAAGAAGTACATCATGCTCGTCGTGGATGACATGTCCAGGTTCATGTGGGCGACCTTGCTCGCCAACAAGTCCGACGCCGAGGTAGCATTCAAGCGTCTGCGCGCCGGCGTCGAGAACGAAGCAGGTCGGTGGATCCAGGCGTTCTGCACTGATCGTGGGGGAGAGTTCGTGTCGGCGAGCTTCCTCGAGTACTGCTCCGAGCACGGCATCAAGCGACGCCTGACCGCGCCATATACTCCACAACAAAACGGCGTGGTCGAACGGAGGAACCAGACCGTGCTCGCTATGGCGCGGAGCATGATGAAGGCCAAGAACATTCTAGCGTGGCTTTGGGGGGAGGCTGTAATGACGGCCGTGTTCCTCCTCAATCGCGCCCCCACGCAGAGCCTTGTGGGGCGGACGCCATATGAGGCATGGTACGGTACCAAGCCAGCAGTTCACTTCCTGCGCGTGTTCGGCTGCGTCGCCCATGTGAAGATCACGAAGCCGAACGCCGGGAAGCTGGATAACTGAAGCAAGAAGATGGTGATGATCGGCTACAAGGAAGGCTCTAAGGCGTACAGGGTGTTTGACCCTACCGCGAGCCGCGTGCACATCAAGCGCGACGCGGTGTTCGAAGAGGGCGCAGCCTGGGACTGGAGCTCACCCAACAACAGCAACAACGGAGCGACAGGCTACAGTACCGAGCAAGGTGAGTTCGAGGTGGAGGACGAATGGGAGATTCCTGGCGAGGAGGAGATCGTCGCTGCCGCACCGACAGGACACGGATCCGCAGGGACATCACCACGAAGCGGCACTGCATCACCTGCGGCCCCTGCGCCATCGGCCCCACCTCCATCACCACTGGTAACCACGGCACCGGGACCTGCATCAACGACGTCCTCGGCCACCACATCGCCACGCACGCCGTGGGTACAGGGTGGCCCCATACCCTGGCAAGGAGAGTTGCCGCAGAAGAGTCAGGTCCCTGTCGAGTTCGTGTCTCCGACCTCTGGAGCCCTGGAGACACTGGACGCTGACGACGATAGCAACGCCAACCATCGCTTCAGGGTCGTCGACAACCTGCTGTACGACGACGACGAGCTTGTGGCGGACGGTGATCTGCTCCTTGCTGTGGACAATGAGCCTGCCACCTATGATGAGGCTGCAGGCGCAAAGGAGTGGCAACAGGCGATGGTGGAAGAGCTCAAGTCGATCACTAACAACAAGACTTGGACGCTCACTCATGCGCCGCGCGGTACAAAACCCATTGGGCTCAAATGGGTATTCAAGATTAAGCGCGACGCAGAAGGGAACATCACTAGGCACAAGGCTCGCCTGGTGGCCAAGGGATATGTGCAATGCGCAGGCGTGGATTTCGATGAGGTATTCGCGCCGGTAGCTCGCCTCGAGTCGGTGCGGTTCCTCCTTGCCATCGCAGCACATCATGGGTGGACAGTGCACCACCTCGATGTCAAGTCCGCATTCTTGAATGGTGATCTGGCAGAAGAGGTTTACGTCAAGCAGCCGCCGGGTTTCAGCATCCGAGGGAAGGAGCGGAAGGTCTACAGGCTGCACAAAGCGCTGTATGGACTCCGGCAAGCCCCACGAGCCTGGAACGCCAAGTTGGACAGCTCACTGCAGAAGCTTGGGTTCAAGTGTAGCACGGCGGAGCACGCCGTGTATGTATGGGAAGCCGGCAACAGCTTACTGCTAGTGGGAGTCTATGTTGATGATCTCGTCGTGGTCGGTGCAAACCAGGCGGAGGTCGATCTGTTCAAGAAGGAGATGGCCACTCTTCAGCATGAGTGATCTCGGTCCTCTCCATTACTATCTGGGGATTGAAGTTCAGCAGAGCACAAACGGGATTACTCTCTGTCAGAGTGCATACGCAGAGAAGGAGGGCTGGACTCAAGGGGTGCAACCCATGCAGCACTCCCATGGAGCCAAGACTGAAACTGAGAAAGTCTAGTTCCAATCCACCAGTTGATGCTACTCTGTACCGCAGTGTCGTCGGGAGTTTGCGGTACCTGGTGCATACACGGCCAGACATTGCCTTCGCGGTGGGCATGGTGAGCAGGTACATGGAAGCGCCAACGACGGAGCACTGGAGCGCCGTCAAACATCTTCTCCGGTACATTGCAGGGTCGCGCTCTCATGGCTGTGTCTACAGACGCGGTGAGGGTGCGCTGGAGTTGATTGGCTACAGCGACGCTGATCTGGCCGGTGACTGCGATGATCGGAAGAGTACTTCAGGGGCTCTCTTCTTCCTCGGATAGAGCCCTGTGAGCTGGCAGTCACAGAAACAACGAGTGGTGGCGCTGTCATCATGCGAGGCGGAGTACATCGCCGGAGCTACCATGGCATGTCAGGGAGTCTGGCTCTCACGCCTGCTGGCAGACCTGACAAACAAAGCAGCCGTGGCACCGCTACTGTACATCGACAACAAATCCTCTCTGGCGCTGGCAAGGAATCCGGTGTTCCACGATCGAAGTAAGCACATTGACATCCGTTTTCACTTCATTCGTGATTGCATCAATTCCGGGGCCATCGAGACGGATTACATCAGGACTGGTGAGCAATTGGCGGATCTGCTCACCAAGCCGCTTCCACGAGAACGCCTTCAGGAGCTGCGCGTCAGGAGCGGCATCGTCAATGTCTTCGTCGGCACGACATGATTAGGGGGGAGTTTGTTGTAAAGAATAAGCATGTCGTGTTTAGCATAGGATGCTAGTTTTCTATTTCTGGTACATCCTAGTTTTCAGCTAGAGTTTGGCTTGGTCACGGTGACCATGCCGAGTCGTGTGCGTCTGGGCGTTTTTCATGGCGCACGTCGCCCACGTTTTGTGGCCATGGGATGGCACGGCGAATCCGCAGGGCATGGGCGCAGGCGATCGTTGAAGACCGCTCATCTTGTATCCGTGTGCAAATAAAAGGAAAGAAAACAGAAAAAGCAGTAAGTTGAGTTGCGCTGCGCCAATCCTGTGTCTTGACCCCTGAACGCGAGTTCATCCGTTTCATCCTGAGTTCGTCGAGAGCCCGAGAGGAAAGAGCGAGCGTCCCAACGACAATTGAGATCGATCCTAGTACAACATTCTTTCCATCCCAGAAAGCAAAGGGCCGGTATGTAGATATTGGTGTTGTGCGTCCGAAACGGCACAGGATATGGTGCTGCTGCGGAGATAGGAAAAGCAGAGGACAACCCCATAATAATCGACATGATATCATGTTTTGGGCATCGACATCAAGAATGATTGGCCTGATTTCTGGAACGTCGATCAGGATGAGCCTACCATGTCTGCTCGCTTTCTGTTATTGTTGTACTACAAAAGATTTCATCACCACATGTTCAGTTCATTATAAAATCCAGGACCTCAGGCCCATTACTTGAACAAATATACATAGGACCATTACATAAAAAAAATTGTTATGCAGTGAAGAAATATACACATGCCCAAGACTACAAGAGCATCGCCAGGCTTTCCAGCACCTTGGTCTCTGGTTAACATGATTTGGCAGTATGTCATCGGGAGGCTTTGATCTCGCCTGCGTGTCACCAGGAATGATCGATAGCCAGAGTAAAAGCAATGGAGCAAACAGAGTATGTGTATTGTGTGCTAGATACAGGTGAGCTTCATGTACCGATCGGATCTGACTCCTACTGGCCACTGCAAGCTAGCACCATGCGGCTCTGCCATAAGCAAGGATCCCTGCATGCAACAACTAATTATTACACTGTCAATGCAAAAATAAAGATACTTGAAAATACTAGAGTGCATAGTAAGGGGTACTACGTAAAGCAGTACGACTGCACATGTAGGTGCACTGAACATGTAGGTGAGCCAAAAGTAATACTAACTACCTCAATATCAAACGTCATTTATTTCTGATAATATGGCCTTACGACGCAAGAGCGAGTTTCTTATCCGGCAAACTAATTTTGGCGCCGAATGATCACACGGTTACTCCATTACATCCTGATGCTGCTGTCGAGTGGAGCATTCCTGAACACATCATAGAACATCATTCCACAAACGAAGGAGTAGCAGCATCACACGGTTACTCAGTTAATTACTTCCTGAATCCTGATGCTGCTGTCGAGTACGTGGAGCATTCCTGAACACATCATACAACATCGTTCAACAACCAAAGGAGTATCTACCGCCTAGCAAGGGTTGACCAAGTGGAGCAACTTGCCTCTGCCACTCTCTACCTAGGAGGACTTGATTCCTATGAGCAAACCGTTTCCGTGAGCTGCTATCTTCCAAGCAAGAACCTGAGCATGATGGCCCGGATTTTTTTTTTCAAGCTGTGCGAAAAAAGCTGAGCACGCATGAGCTGTGGTGGCGTTGCCCATCCCCAGTTGCCCGCCACCTCACTGCTGTTAACATTTTGCAGATCGATCTTCTCCGTTACATTTTAGTTAGCATGCAAAGAAGGCAAAGTAGCAAGGGGATATGGTGCTTGCAAGGGTCGGAAAAGCGGAAGGACAAACTCTGGACGGAGGAGAACACCATTATGGCCCAAAAGTAGCAGAGTTGCAGGTGTTGCGTTTCTGCTATGCTCTGTTACGTTTTCCTTCCTTTCAAAGCAGAGGATGTGTGTATACGGTGCATATATATATTGGTGCAGGGTATAAAGCATAGGATTAACATACACTTCTTGCAGGCATGGCCAATTGTACGCGGATGCTCTTGACGCACCTTATGCTCCAGCTCTTTGACGCCTTCGCCATGTTCCTTAGCTTAAAATCAAGTGCGACAAGCATGGACGTTTGCATTCATTACTCGAAGGAATGCCCGGAGCCAGTCAACCAACACGGATGCCCGGTCGATGCGCTGCAGAGTCGGGTGCGCACATTCATTGTTCCAATTGTATAAACGACCAAAATGGTGCAACTCGTACAGCTCGAGGTTCTCATGAAGGTTTTTTTTTTTGAAGACTTCACCGGAGGGGGGAGAGCCCCACTTGAATGATTTTCCATAGATTCCGGCAAGCCGGTAAATGGAGGGTGCCAGGCACCTAGAGTTTACATGGTCTTAATCATACAGGGCATTAATTCATGACAAATAAATTACACCAGTGATCAGCAATGGAACGGTCTTGGGAACGAAGGCGGCTGCTCCATAGGCGACATGTTTCCCTGCAGCTGTACAGGAGGCGGCTCAGACAGGGTTGCTGATGGCGAAAGACGACGTCGTGGCGATGGTTCCAAATCTGCCAGCAACACAGTAGTATCATCATCAGGAAGTGCTTAGCCGGGATATGTGGTGGCCGTGGCATCTCCCATAGGTGAGTTGGCTCCGGAAGGTTGACCCCAGTCCAGCCAATATGATTCCAGAAAGCTGAAGGAACCAGGCAGCGAAAGATGAGGTGATCGGCAGTCTCTGCCGCATTACCACAGAGTTGGCAAATGTCGTCGTCGAGGACATGCTTGAGGTGGAGGTTGTAACGGCACTGTATGCGGTTGTTTACCAATAACCAGCCGAAAAAACGTACCCTGGGGGGCGCTCGGTTTCTCCAAACGAAGCTAGAGAAATTGCACGGGGAGCCCATGGTCTTGGATGCCTGATACACTGCTGAAGCATGGAGAGTTCCCAGCTGGCTGGCAAATTTGGAATATCTGCTGTCCGGAGCTTGTGTTAAAGTGATGTTGCTGATCATTTCATTGAGGGCATGCAGCTCTTCACTTGCTTGGGGTGACAGCCTGGAGACCAACATCGGTTGCAAACCGATGGTGTGGACCTCGGAGGCAGAGGCATCCGGCTTCGTGCAGTGGGAGAAAAGGCAGGGGAAGACAGTAGCGAGAGGCGAACCATCAAACCAAGAGTCATGCCAGAAGGACGTAGTCCGCCCGTCGCCCAGCTGCACCTTGGTGATACACCGGTAAGCTGGTAGCAAGGATCTGAGGGCCGACCAGTGACTGCCATCACCATGGTCATTCTCATGAAGGTTCACTCGATAGAACAACTCTTTCACTCTCATCTTTCTCATTTTGAGTTTGTAGTTGCAAAACATTTGTTAGCGCCACACTACTCATATCATGGCTTGACACCGAACACATATGCACCGTGGCAAAGCCTGTTGTGGTACAAGTGTTGGAGAAAAAGTGGGGAATGTGCGTCGGGGTTGCGGCACTTTTATAAAGGTTCAACCCCTGACCTTCTGCCTTCCAGGGTTTTTGGGCAACCGCACTCACCACGCCGCATTTCCCTCTGATGTCTCCGCACCCCGCTGGGCCGCTGAGTGGGCCTGGTGGGCCGCTGCGTCACACCATGTCAAACACAGGCTAATATTCAATACTGAGTGTGCTACGCGACATTGGGAACTAGGCCAGCACCTGAAGACCACTACTTTGGACCCTGGCACCACGTGACTACTTCACCTACTACCAGGCTCGGGGACTAAGTGGGCACACTTCACCTCGCGGTGAATGTACTTATTTTTTCGACTTAAGCTTCTACAAAGTGACTAAGTTCCTCCGCGCTGACTAAGTCAAGGACGCTAAGCATCTAACTTTGATGCCCGAAACCTAAATGGGCACACTTCATCCAAGATGGAGACTTCAAAATTTTTATCATGAGCCCCTTACATCCTTTTGGCAAACCTCAGCTTCGAGCAAGTCTGGGCTCAAACTGCTCGGACGGTGTTCCCACTGCTTGGACAACAGCTCGGATGACAGTTCAACAGCTCGGGTGTCTGTTCAACTGCTCGGATACTTGCTTCAACAGCTTGGATCCCAGTTAAAACTAGTCGACGCCTGTTCCTGATGGTCAACAGCAAGTTGGACAGCTCGGACAAGCTCAAGACGGTGTTGCTCATTGGATACATGGTGTTTGGGGACTAGCTGTGGAGGTATGACCCCCGGTACCCACAGGACAAGACATGGGCCACACCACCAGAGGTGGGCCAGCCGACAAGACTGCGCCTGGGTCATGCCACTAGTGGAGGCCTAGCCCACAAGACCACGTTGTACAAGGCACGATACCGGTTAGCGTGCCTCGCAAGACTACATGAAGATCTCCGGCGATCTAGGAGACCTGCTCCGATACACCAGATCCCATGATATCTGTAACTTCCTATCTTGTAAAACCGATCAGGATAGAAACAACCGATCTATAACCCTACCCCCCAAGCTATATAAGGCAGGTAGGGACCACTCTCGTTTTTATCGAATCATACGCAATACAATCCACAAAGACATAGGACGTAGAGTATTACGCCAAGTCAGGGGCCTGAACCTGTCTAATTGTTGTCTCTTGCGTTCTGTGTCACTGTCTGGTTCCCTCATGCGCACCTCCACTAATTCATCTACTACCGTGGGCATACCACTCGGTAGACTGCCAACCGTATTTTGTCGACAGGATGTCATCTGGTAGCCTAGATATATCAGTTTCCTCTAAGTGAAGGTATCTTAAGTGCTTCAACATAGATATAGAGGGAACCAATCTATTAAAATCAGCAGACCATATGCACAGTACCCGTAGGCTAGAGAAACTACTCAGCGAATCACCAGGAAGATGAAAGTTTACTCTAGAATTTATAATTAATGTCCTAAGTGACTCTTGCCATTGCAGAATGCCCCATTCCACTACTGATACGCTCTGTTCTATGGAGAGGCGACGGACATGTATACGACCACCACCACCACCACCACCAATACCAGTAGCAGCCTGTTCTGTGCCAACCACCACTAGTGATTGTTCTCTTGCCATGTATTCAGCAAAGGTGCGGACCACATCGTGTATGGTGCACCTGTATCCAGTGAGAGAATATTCGTCTATAGGTTCTACAAGGTTTCTCTTTATTAACTCTTGATAGTACTCAATTGCTATCTCTTCGAACCCATACTCATGTAAACTATTAGTACTACCACCCGGAGGTTGGATAAATCCTTCACCAATCCACATGTGAGTTACTACACCATGTACTAGTTCTTCACCTTTAGGGAACAGTGAACAGTACAGAAAGCATTGCTTTAACTGGGGGACAAGTCCTCGTAGCTCAAGTATATCCGGTTGTCTAGTTCGGGAGGCAGTCCAGTCAGTAACCAAGCTGGCTTGTTCAAAACAGACTTCCACTCATGCTCACTTGGGTATCTTGTGCTCAAGAGACCTCCAATCATTTTAATTGAAAGCGGTAAGCCATCACAATTTTCAAGAATTTCCATCCCAATAGTTTTCAGTGGATCAATTCCGACTGCCTGCCAACATTTAATTTAGAGCTTCTTAATTATTTCTAACAACACACTAGTGGAGAAATGACCTTTCATCCGCTTCGATTTTGGGCTTTAGTCTCGGTATTTTTTGTGTCCGGGAGTAAAGGAAGAATTAGTCCCGGTTGGAGCTACCAACAGGGACTAAAGGCCCCTATCCTAGCACGCTTTCGCAGCAGGCCACCTTTAGTCCCGGTTGGTGTTACCAACCCGGACTAAAGGTCCTTCAACCTTTAGTCCCGGTTGGTTACCAACCGGGACTAAAGGGTGACCTTTTAGTACCGGTTGGTGTCACCAACCCGGATTAAAGGTCTCCCACCCGGGACTAAAGGGAGAGTGTCCAGGACCCTATCACATGTGGTGTACAACTGAATTGGTAAGGAGTTTATGCGCGAGGAAAGAGGTCCTGTGTTCGAATCTCACACATCGCAAGAGAGGTCTCCCTACAATTTCGTTTATTTTTCTCCTGTGGATAGACTTTTAGTCCCGGATTCGTAGTCCCGGTTGGGAAACCGGGACTAAAGTCAGTTCCCAACCGGGACTACAACCCATTTCTCTACTAGTGACAACCAGGTTGCTTATATTACATTTCCATGGAAATACGAATTGAGCATGCTTCTTTTGTAAAAATATTAAGGTTATGTACATATTAAGTAATTTAGATGGAAACGTAGATAATTTAGATGTAAATTTTAGTGCTACATATTAATGGAGACGGTCACCTATGATGACCGCCTCAGTAAATCGATTTTCAGATGAGGACATCCTAAGATGTCCATCTCTGATAATCAATTGATGGAGACAGGCGTCCTAAGGCGATTACTTCTGTTAATCGATTTTCACAAGTGGGTGTCTTAAGGTGCCCGCCTCTATAAATAGTTGCGTCAAAAAATAATTCATGTTCATATGAACTCGGATGAAGACAAACTTTCTATCTAAATTGTAGCCCTTGACGCAATCTACAAATTTGTAGTTCAAAGTTTTTGATTTGAGTCTGTTTAGTGTCCCAAAATGTTGTTGTAAGTTCACGATTTTGAAATTTGAAATTAAAAAATTTCAGGCAATCTTGGATGTTGACATGGTCTATACAAAAGTTGTAGTTCTCAATACAATCTACATCTTTGTAGTAGAAAAGTTTTTTATTTAAGGTCGTCTGAAGTCTCAAATATGTGTTCTAAGTTTATAGATTTTGAAATTCAAAATTTAGAATTCCTAAGAGACCTCGAATGTTCACATAGTTAATCCCAAAGTTGTAGTGGCCTATCTGATCTACATGTTTTTTGTTAATAAGTTTTTTTATTTAAAGATTTTTAGTGTCTCAAATTTTTGTTTAAATTTCACATATTTTGAGATTCAAATTTTTAAATTTTTCAAAAAATCTCGGATATGGAGACACATTCTATACTAAAGTTGTAGTGCTTGGCATGATTTAAAACTTTGTAGTTAAGACTTTTTTATTTGAGTTAATTTAGACGCCAAAATATTTAATATAAGATTAAGAAATGTTGTTATAAAAAATAGTATCTTATATATAGTCACAAATGAGTGTGTGGTGTAGTTGCAGAGATGTGCTAGTGCTGAACAATAGTTTGTAAGTTTGATTCTCCAAAGATACAATTTTTTTTAGCTTTTTGGTTTTTTTGAACAGAGGTGGGCATCTTAACGTGCCCATCTCCGTAAATGGTATTAACAGAAGCGGGCATCTTAAGTTCCCGTCTCTCTGTAAATCAATTTATGGAGACAGTCGTTTACTCGTCTCCAGAAATGGTTGATTAACAATGACGATAGGCCAGAGGCGGATGCCGTGCCCGCCTCCGTAAATGCAAAATGATCGCCTCTAAAAATCATTACAGTAGTAGTGAACATTTATAAATTGAAATAGGTACGCTCTAAATATATTTCTTTATAAACAAAATCTAATGATATTAAATTGATGTTATAATTAAAGTTAATATTTTCTGTTGATATTAAATATGATCACATTTCAAGTAGCTAGACTTCATACAGAGCTAGCCATGCACTAATGTTTTGGATGGAGTTAGTAATGGCTAACTTGATCCTAGCGTTTTGTTATTACATTTTATTATGTCTTCTTTTTTTATCATGTTTTACCGGTCTCCTTTTTCTACTCTCGTAAGCTGGTGTTCCTTGCACTAATGTTTTGATTTAATGGAACTCTGATCCATACGCTTTCTATTAAATCAAGTATATATCCTAGTTGTATAAAGTATGGATAGACGACTAACCTAGTCAGGCTGCAGCTGTTTCTTGAGCAAAGACCAAGCATCATCATTATCTAGAGGCCTGACACGGTGTTGGTGCGGGGGGGTGGGGGTGGGGGGGGGGGGGGGGGGGGGGGGTGTTGGCTTGCATCTGTTGGGGTAGGTGAGCAGATCTTGTAGTGACAAGGACCCGGCTTCCAGGTAGCTTCTTGCTGGTATTTCTGACTGGGACACTAAGCACATGGTTCCATGCTTCATGACTCCACACATCATCCATCACAAGCAGAAACCTGCCTGTTGATAGGGTGTTGATGAGGGTCTCAGTCAGAGTATTCTTGTCAGGCCTTCCACCATGGTCTCTGCTAGCATTTTCAATTTCTGTCCTCAGTAGCTCAACAACATCAAATTGTTGGGTGATGCTTAGCCATATCTTTTTTTTGAAGTGCTCTTGGATGGTTGCATCGTTGAAGATCTTCTGGGCGAGGGTGGTCTTACCCATGCCGCCTGCACCAATGATAGACACAACTTTGATGTTGTGATTATTATCAACATATGTGGTTAGCACCTGAACGAGCTCCCTTGTATCCCTCTCTATCTGTTCTCCAACTATGGCTGACTCGTCGACTTGTGAACTTGTCCTATAGCTGGATAACTCAGCAGCAGTTCGCTTCCTTGGCTCCGGGTTGGAACCGAGGCTGATATTGAACTTGTATTTATCCGGTTCCTTGTGGATGTCTTCCAGCCGCTGGTTGAGCTCCTTGATGCGGCTACCTATCTTGTGTGGAAACACAGGATTCCGTAGGCAGAAGTGCAACGCTTGGAAGCAACCGGGAGCCTTGTGTCGTTCCATTCTACCACCACCTCTGGACTTCCTCCGCTTGTCGTCCTCGTGTTGACACAGGTCGAGGATGTCAATGGCATCATACATGGCGTTCTTGAGCTTTGTTGCCCATCTTTGCACGCTTGTGTTGGTGATGCGTCTCCTCTCGGCATCGCGAGAGAGGCTTTGAGGCCTTCCATGTTGTCCTCTAGCTTTGTGATCTCACCGGAGACGCCCAGCATCATGGACATCTCTTCTTGCGCCATGTCTGTGATTAGTTTCTTGACGTAGGGTGTGAAAGCATCCAGGACAGCCGCCATGGCTGAATTATAGCGTACCTGCTGCTGGTAGCAACCGCAGATTAGTATAGCAAGTGCTTAACTAATTTATGTAGCTAGTATTAACTAGTACTCCGATCATAGGAAAGTAGCACGCCGTAATCAAGTAGACACGACTCACCGGAGAGTGCGCGTCAGCAGACAGACGGGGATGAGTAACCAGCAGTCGGCAGACTGGCGGCCGGGGCAACGCGGATCACGCGGAGGCAGCTATATATATGCTTAATTGTATTCTTTTTCCTTTGCCGATGAGGTTGAGGAAGGGAACGCCGGCCGGCCAGCTCTTTTGTTTGTCGATGCCAACTAGGCTTTGTTTGTTCAACTTGTGCTAGCTCTTTCATATGTTTTGCCGCCCAGCCTCTGGCCCTCTGCTCTGCTGTGCTTTGCCAAGAAAAAAACTATTATGCCGGCCACCTTGCAGTTGCAGGAGGGCGGTTTTAGACGGTTGTGGTCTTCTGGAGCAGGACGCATCACGCCAAGCTCTGGCCTGCTTCCTTCTGATTTCCTCTGCCAGCTCCCAGAGTTTGTCTCCTTCAACAAAACTTTAGCCATTTGTTATGAGAAATGATAGGATAGTTGAGCAAAACTATCTCTAAACTCCAAAAGTGGTCACACCAATCTGACTCAGTTTTTAAATTGTTTATGAGTTTTCTTAATTAACTAGCAAACATGTTCGTGCATTGCAACGAAATCCAATACGTATAAAAATAGAATTCTGTATCATTGCTAGACGTGACTTGTTCTATCTGTTATGAGTGCAGGTTATGTGTCCGGTTCACGTGTGAGATATAGAGGGTGTGACCCAATACGTATTAAAATCGGAATCTGTATCCATCATCATAAAAAAAGCGAGACTGAACAAATACTCCATTGTCTCCGTAGTTTGAACAAATAATCTGCCATGCCCACAATACACATTGCTTGGATGACAGACACTTAAATAAATAAATAAAGATTTACCATGGCATGGATGCATATAATATACCTGTTGTCCATCAGTACTCTACATGAACCAGTCAAGTTGAAAAGAAGCACACAGAACTAGTACGTACGTACTGTACGTGCGCAAGCAAGAATACAACAAGTGCCACGGTCACCTACTCCAGCTGGTTATATTTTTTTGGACCGAAAACTATAGACGGGTAGACCAGGCACCACTATAGTGTCGTTATGTAGTAGTGGTAGCTTTGTGATTGCTATATATAGCATGGGCTTGTGCTAAAGCTTGTGAAAAATGTAACTCCGCCATCTAAACTCCGATTCACACGACTACTAGTCGAATAGAATGTATTCGACGAGCGCTCTACATTCATGGCCTGACCATCATCCACCTGAGCAACGAATTTGTTGGAACCGTACCTTCGGCAGGCCACCCCTTATGGCCCATACCTGCTCTTTTCGTGGCCGGGAACATAGTGCGAATAACCTGTCATGCAATTTCTCTGAACAGGCTAGCAAGAGAGAACTCCCCGCGAGGTGATCATCTAGTGAGGCCACGTGCGAAGGCGCCTCCATGAGGGTCTTCCAAGAGGGACGACCTCATGCAAGAGGGACAACGTCGGAAAAAGCAGAGAATCCCCGGAGGCCGAGTAAGGTCGATCAAGAATGATCAGGGATCAGCATACAATGTTCGTGCTGCATGTCCGCTTGCTTTTTATTAGTACTGTGCTAGAAAGGATTTGATCACCACACATTCGGTTCATTATAAGATCCGCGACTACGGGCACAATATACATGTGTAAATAGAGGTCCATTACTTCAAAAATAATATATGCGCAGTGTACAGATATATACTTGGCCAAGACTACAGGAGTGCAGGCACGTTTTCCAGCACCTTGGCAGTATGTCGACAGTCTGCGTGTGAACAGAGTTGTGTGCCGGAGACGAGCTTCTACCAATCGGATCTCACCCCCACTGGCCACTAAGGGCTCTGCCATAAGAATCCTGGATCGCTGCATACATTGGCAGTGGCGAAGCTAGGTTGTGCGGTCGGGGTCGGCCGACACCGACGACTCGGTGACCGTCTCAGGTACTAGGCAATTTTTTTACCGGCCAAAAAATTATTTGACCCCGGCGGCCGGCACAACCTAGCAGCCTAGCGCGGCAAGGCCCAATTGGCCAGCCTTGAGACGCGCAACGCAACTATGCATGCCGCAGGTACCAAGAGCATGAAAACGGCAAGCCCATAGCCCATAGGCTTGGCCTTTGGCCTTTGGCCTTTCGGACTTCGTGGACGTGCAGCAACAGCACAGCTGGAGCTAAGGAATCTGCTCAAAGAAAAAAAAGCTGGAGCTAAGGATTGGCCTTTGCACGTAATATTATTTGTAGTATTATACTTCCTCCGGTCCAGCTTATAAGGCATTCCACGTACGTCAATTGCCAATTTTTATAATATTTGACGAATAATTTGGTTAATAATTTCTAACTATTGTAAAAGAAATTTGACACTATTAGATTTGTAATTAATATATCATCTAATAATCATAGGTTCATAATTATAAACAATATAATATAAAATAAATGAATGGGTAAAGTACGATTTAAAAGATCATGTCATATAAAAAATGCCTTATAAAATAGACCTATCACAAGCTAAGCAAAAAGTTAGTGCTCTGGAGACTGGAGGTGTTCGGCTCAAGATGCAGCGGCTGCCGCTACAGTAACGTGTGAGGGACGAGAAAGCCCCTGCGGCACCAGCGATATTTTATGCTGGCTTCGCCCTGTACATTGGTTACACGGTCAATGCATAATGACACCTGAAAATACGTGCTAAGCGGCACGTGAGTACTATACTACGACTGTGCATGTAGGTACACTGCCTCATGAGATAAAAGTATGGTTGCCTTGTTGAATATATATCTACGAGATTTATTTCTGATATGGTTGTCCATCAATTAATCTTATCTTCAACACAAATAGTGCGCGACTTGATATGGCTGATCTTGCCGTACTCGGATGGGAGGAGCTGCCTGTTAACAAGGACTCGTACAACCCTCTTGGTGCATGTCGATTCGAGATACCTTGGGCTCACTCACTGCCATGTCCCAAATTATAAGTCACTTTGACTTTTTTTTTTTGTTACATCCATTATTTTGCTATTATTGAGATATATTCATAGCAAAATGGATGTACCAAAAAAAATACATGCAAAGAGGTGTTGGTTTTCTGCTATGCTCTGTTATGTTTTCCTTGCCAGGGATGGAAAAGCAAAAGGACAAACTCTAGACGGAGGAGAACACCATCGTCTCCCAGAAGTAGCACAGTTGCAGCAGGTGTTGGCTTTCTGCTATGCTCTGTTATGTTTTCCTTCCTTTCGAAGCAGAGGATGTGTATATGCATATATATTAGTGCAGGCTAGAAAGCAGAGGATTAACATACAGTGTTTCCAGAGATTAGAAAAGCAGAGGACAACCTTGATGCGCCTGATCGTGTTCCACGTCTGCTTGGCGCGTCTACTATTACAGAGCGTTTCGTCCATCACCACACGTTTGTTCATTATAAGAAATCCAAGACGGAACCTTGATTAGTTTTACAAATATAGGAGCAAAAAGAATATGAAAACACTAGTGCCCAAGTTTGAACACAAGGACTATATTCAGCACTCTGCTTCACCATGCTTCGTCCAGCCCAAGGCAATTTGTACAGAGTCCTGTTTGTCTCACTTGAAATGATTTTTGGCCAAATCAAGAGGAGGAAGCACATGGTACACAACTGAAATCTGTGTTCTGGATATGAAGACCTCACACCGATCTGACTCCATTCCCACTCCCATAGCAAAGATGGCATATCGATACCTGCATAAATAAAGTTTACTTCAGAATACGAACTAACTTGAAATACCTTGGTGTTACTGTTGTCAGATATTCCGGAATCGTCTCCATGTTGCCGTCCATCAACTCCATGTTGTCAAGTGACGGGACTCCTTCTAGCACCTCCACATTTGGGCAGTATAAGATCTTGATTTTCTGCAACTTAGAGAGATTGTTGATCCTTTTCAGCTTCGGGCAGTCGAATACATCAAGTTCCACAACGGAAGGGATGTTCTCTATATATGTCAGGTTGCTCAGCTTGTACAGTTCTAGTTCTCTTACAGCATGCCTCCTGCTACTGAGGAGCCTTGGTGGAAGACAACTCAGTTTGCAGCTACCAATTATGAGCTTCTTCAGAGCAGGCATGGCCATAGCTTCTGTAGTCTCACTGTCGCTCTCCTCCTCCTCCCATTCACACAAGCCAGCCAGACGAAGAGTTGCCAGATTAGGAAAACCTACTACTGATCTAGCAGTGATAATACCTCCACCGACTGCCAGGAAGGAGGGTGACTGGAATTCAGACCCAACACTGTTAATGGCAAGTGCGTTGTCAATAACCAGGGCCTCCAAAATAGGGAGCTGGCACAAACCGTTGTGGAGTTGGGTGCAATAGTGGAGTTTGTCCATCCTTAAATGCCTCAGGCTCTTAAAGGCCCTGCCAAAGTATCCTTCAATGTGTAGGTGCCTTATGCTGCATGGAGGGGTGAGCTTCTCAATTACCTCCTCCACTACTATCTGCTGCTGCTTGTTAATTTCATCCCTCAGTCCCATGAATCTGCTGCTACTCCAATTAAGGCCCTGTTTAGTTCACCCAAAATTCAAATTTTGGCACTATGCAAAAAGAAGATTTCCCGTCACATCAAACTTGCGGTACATGCATGGAGTACTAAATGTTGACGAAATCAAAAACTAATTGCACAGTTTGGTTGTACTTTACGAGACGAACGTTTTGAGCCTAATTAGTCAATGTTTGGACAATTATTACCTAATTAGTCAATCCTTGGATCAGTAGCTGATACGCACAATTTGAACAAGATTGATATAAAAAACCCATACTTTTATTGCTAGCGGGGAAAACATATTACAAAGTTCATATTTACATAGCTGGGCCATAGGCCTTGGTGTGTGTGTGTGTATATATCAGAGTTCTAATACAGAGTTCCTACGTCGTCGTGGCTCCATTCCTACAGGCAACTTGGAGTGCGGACATAAACCTTAGACTTATTCCTATATCTCAATCGTAGCGTAGTTCCTTTGGCATAGTCACACGGCTCTGTCTTCGTGTGTACTTCTATTATCCTATTCCTTGCGTAGCTTGGATAATTCCATCCTCGTCTATGCTCCTGTAGCTTTCTTCATAAAAACATAGAATGGAGTGGATTAAGTACATAACGTACTCAGCAAGCCCTAACTTGGGGTGGAGGTTAGGCGGATGGCAAAGGCTATATGTGGTGGTGGTTTATGACGGTGGAGTGATATATGTTAGGAGTGGGGTTATAAGTAATATGGTGTTTTGGGCCCTAGGAGAGTATTAATCCTTTTCTCTAGTTCCCCGAGTTTATAGGTTACAACTTACCAGATTAATAGATTCCATCTTACCAGATTATCACATTTTCTTTATATAAAAGAATCTAATCATTTGGATATTGATCCCAGCGATTGCCCATTCCAAGGACGTGGCTATTCGAATAGATTCAATACACTCTGCAAAGATTGTACAAATTTCCCCACATGATAAGCGTAGTCGTCACTGGGGCCAGTGGTGCAACAGGCCTAACGAGAATGGTACAACAAATAATGATAACAACAATAATAATAGAATACAAAATCCACTCATAAATTAGAAAATACAAAACCATTTTTTACATTCGTCCTGTGAACCCGTGGCCCATCTCCCACTCTCTCGGCCAAGCCCAGCGCAGCCCACCAGCACGCCGCGCTCCCCCGCACCGCGTTCTGGCTCGGCACTGCGTTGACACCGCGGAAGCTCCGCGTCGCCTCCGCGCAGGCCTGAGGAAGAGGAAGCGCCGCTGCTGCTCTGCAACACATGTCGGCAAAAATCTCCGGCTACCCAAAATATCTCCACCGCCGCCGTACGGCCGAGCTTATCCGTTCCAGACATGGCCACTGGAGATATTTCTTACCTCCACCGCCATACGCCGGCTATAAGAGCCGCCGAGCTCACCGGCCTCGCCACGAGTGAAGTCGAGCTCGAGCAAGCAGTGGAGAGGTCGACGTTGCCTGAGTCGCTGTCGGAGCTGAGGAAGCCGAGCCGCCGAAGCTATGGCCGTCGAAGCAGGGCCACCTCCGACGCACTGCACCGAAGCCGAAGCTTCTGGCGCCGCACGCCCTCCCCCTCTGCTCTCGCTTCCCTCGCACCAGCACTAGGACAAGGAAGGCACCGCTGCACAGTCCCTCTGCTTCGCCCACCGGCCAAGCCTCCGAGCTCCGCCGACCCGCGCCGCCGGAGCCAAGCTGTCCGCCCGCGCCCGAGCACCGCCGGGGCTATGCTCGCCGTAGCGCTGCCGCCCGCCGCTCACAGTGCACCCTCGCCGGAGCCGCCGCTCTGCTCGGCCTCAATCCGGAGATGGCTGCCGCCGGGCACTCCACGCCGCACAGACCACCGCGCCGGAGCCGAAGCCGTCAACACGGCCGGCCCGCCGTCCGCCAGCCTGTGCTCTGCCTCTCTGCTCCCTCCGCCCCTCTCTCTCCGCTCTATCCCTCTTTCTCTCTCTCCCTCTGCTGCCGCTGTTGGAGACGGACGCGGGTCGCCGCGCCACCGCATGGCCGGCCGCCGCCAGAGCCCTAGGCCGCCGCCGGCGCCCGGTGCCCTGAGCCCCTGCTCTCCTATCTATGCTTCTCCTCCTCTCTCTCTCCCCCTCTCGCTCTTCCTCTCTGTTTCTGGCTCGTTGACCGCACGTACAGAGGATGAGGACGATGGGCAATGGCCCCGTGACCGAGCGGCCACGCCGCGTGAGCCAATGGCCAAGTGCCATGTCGGTCTGCAGGGCCCACCCGTCAATTGCACAGCGGCCCACCCCCTCTCTCTTTCTTCTGTAGGCCGGGTCTTCATAGACCAAAGAGAGAAAGAGCATAGGTCCACTGATCGGCTCACGGCACAGTGCCGAGCAGCTTTGCCAACCAGCTGGGGACCACGAGTCAGCCTAAGGCCGAGAAATGCTATGCGTACACGGGAACGTACACGGGAGATTAAAAGTAAGCCTTTTTCATTTCAGGAAAATTCTTAGAAAATTTCTAAATAAACTAGAGCCACGTTAGAACCTACCCAAATACTTTCCCCTCATTTTTCCATTAACTAAAATTCTATAATTAATTCCCAAAGTTCCTTTCCATTCGCGTTTTGCCGATAAAATTTAACAATTTATATCTCCTCCATCGTAACTCTGAATCCCATAATTCTTCCACCAAAAATCTTCTAAAATTTAACCCTACATATTCATACCCTTTTCTTAAATTTTGGTGCCCATTTAAATTCTAGATATGTATGTTTTCTATTTCTTTTATTGTGGATCTTAGTATAAAAAAACTAGAATAAGAATACTCACGTATATACACTTACATAAAATAATATTAGTATATATATACGTGTACATGATATACCGTATATTTGCATATGCATGTACATCATGTCTTGTATATAAATACTTGGAATAAATATACACATATAATAATATATTTACATACACGGTAGGTATATAAATATAAACACATAAATAACACACATGCCCACGGTTATACCTACGCATGGCTAACTTTTATACTCATCCTTTCACCCTAACCGTAGGCAGTGTTTTCCTAAACGCTAAACGGTAAACAGTCGGTCACCTACCGTTTAGCCATTATTCGGGCAAAACGTCCCATTAAACGGGCTAAACGGCCAATTAAATGGGGTAAACGGATGATTAAACGGAAACGGCGCACCACCGTGTAGCGTTTACACGGTGTTTAAACGGGCTAAACTTCCGTTTAGGCAAATAGTGACCGTAGGCATACATATGTATGAGCGTATATGCCGCTAACCTTAATCACCACCCACACTACTCACATATAATGATATACGTTGCACACACACATAGAAATAATAAATAGCACACGTGCATATACACACATATATAAACGCTAAGTATCATACTTATGCATGACTAACCTCATACCTCCTCTTCATCTTAACTAAACCCAGGCATATACATATGTATACGTGTATGTGCCACTAACCTAGCCATAGCCCACACTATTCCAACCCTACACCTCTGCCTTGCCTATACCCTGTACGTGTATATGAATGCATATGCATGTACCTACGCGCTTAACCCCACCTCCACGTAATAGGAATACCTATATGAGAATCTACCTAACTAACTTTACCAAATACCCCTGTGAATCTGTAGTAGTCATTCCAGTCATATATTTGATGACTTGGTCAGGCTCTCTCTTTCAGATTCACATAATAATGAAAGATAATAATATGGTCTGGTTTTTGCCAGATAACCACTTTAACCTAACTCGTAGGAGCCACGTCTTGTTGGATGGAATCTCTCTATCCAACCCTTACTTCAAATTGACATAATAATGATAATCATAGAATCGAACTCCTCAAACGGATAGAATCCACCCATCTAGGATCGTTTCCTTCCCTTGATTAATTATGCTTGTTTTGCATGTCTTGCTTGGTGTTTTCCTTGTTTGTGTTTTCTTGCTTGTCGATGCTAGACAGCTTAGGATAGAAGACGGTGAAGTAAGAAGCACAGGAATCAGGATCTTGGAATAAGGGTATACTCGCCAGCGGGCGGAGGCAAGTCCTAACTCCCCCTCCACCATCACCACACCTTACTACCACCACCATAAACCCTCCTCTTTCTATCTCCCTAATAAATTAACTAAACTTATATTATATTATCCCCTCATTACTAATTATGGATTATTATGAATTATGTGCTTGATTATCGTGATGTGAATATTGACAATATGATAAGACGTATTATGACACCTTATGAACTCTATGATAAAAGTGAACCTGAGGATAATTGTGAATCATAACTTGGTAAACCTAAACTTAATATCAACAAGAGGCGAGTGAGGGGTAATTCATGTGGTATGGATTACCTTGGCAGGATCGCCTAGTGAGGGTTCCTGTTGGAAGATACTCACCTCAGTCACATAAGGACCGGTTCATTTGCTATCTCGCCTAGCTAGATATTACATACAGCCACATGTCTGTATGGGCAGACTTGATCTCACACCCCGTTAGATAGAAGTATAAATTCTACTAGGAGACTGGTGTTGGCAGCGGAATATCAGGAGAAGACCCGGTTGCTGAGTGATCTTCCGTGGTCCGGTTGGTGTGGTTGCTAAGTGATCCTCCACGTTGAGCCCCTTGATTGGCCATGTTCGAGCCCCCTTTATTGACCGGATGATGTGGTATCATCCAGGTTATTGAAATGGATGATGTGGTATCATCCGAATTATTGATATGGATGATGTGGTATCATCTGAAGTTTTCCACCCCCTGAGAAGCTGTGGTAGAATTATATGGACATCTAAGGTCGCATACTTTCGGGTACGGGTCTCGTTAGGCCTGTTTCGTCCATTGATCATGGATGGGACTCTGTCTATCATGTGGGGAAATTTGTACACCCTCTGTAGAGTGTATTTAATCTATTCGAATAGACACGTCCTTGTAATGGGCAATCGATGGGATGAAGATCCAAATGATTAGATGTTTTATAAAAGGAAATTGTGATAATTTGGCAAGCTGGAACCCATTAGTCTGGTAAGATATAACCTGTAAACCCTGGAAACTGGCGAGAAGGATTAATACTCTCCCAGGGCCCAGCCACCTTTTTAATATGACTTTACTCCTAACATAACTATCCATCATCACCAACATAAACCACCTCCACCACCATAAACCCTTCCACGTATAGCCTTCGCCATCCACTCCACCTTACCCCAAAGTTAGGGCTTGTTGAGTACTTTATGTAGTCAATCCTCCCCATTCTATGTTTTTAGGAAGAAGGCTACATGAGTATATACAAGGATGGAATTATCCAAGCTACGCAAGGAATAGGACAATAGAAGTGCACGCGAAGATGGAGCCGTGCGACTACGCTGGAAGAACTACGCTAGGATTGAGATATAGGAATAAGTCTAAGGTTAACGTATGCACTCCAAGTTGCGTGTAGGAATGGAGCCACAACAACATAGGACCATTGTGTTAGAACTCTGATGTTAGCTATAAGGCCAATGGCCCCAGCTATGTAAATATGAACTTTGTTTTCCCCGATAGCAATAAAAGTATGGTTTTTTATATCAATCTTGTTTGAATTGTGCGTATCAGCTACTGGTCCAGAGACTGATACATGATGCACAAAAGACCCTAAATTAGGGGCCTGACAGATGATATGATTTTTCAAAGGTGATAAGCGTTTGTCGTAAATAATATGATGTTGAACTTTTGTATTATTTTTCTAAGCTTCTTAACGACCTCAAATGAAAAAACTCATAACCAAAAAATAGTATATCTCATCGAGTGCTACAATTCTCATATAAAAATCATCTTCGTCCGACGTTGTACAAAAAGTACGATTTTTCTAAAGTTGAGCCTTATCGCGCCAGTCTGAGTGGCGCGGCGCTATAGCACTACCATGATAACGGGAGTGGTGCAGTAAGGTTTGTCACTTGAAAATCATTGTCCAGCATGGCAGATCATGCCACGATGCATATGATGCGGCAGCATGATTTTGCCACGTCAGGCGCGTTGGCCTGGCCAAAAAGGTTAAAAATAAAAATAAAAATTTGATGGGGTTATTTTTATAATAAGATTTGAAAAAGGATTAAAAATTCCCTATTAGTCGCCAGGGTGCTGGCTCATTCTTTCTTTATTTTGGCTATGTGTTTTTATGCATAGGTGAGAAGTGGTTTTATTGAGTTAATAGAATTCTTTCTTCATTGAAAAAATAGGTTTTATAATTCTGAATTGCGGAAACCTATTTTCTATTACCCTGGTCATTACAAACTGTATTAAGTTGCAACAACAAAATAGGTTTGCAGATTCAATGGGCAACAGGTAACCCACTGACAACACTAGGGGTGAATATGAACGCGTTTAGGAAAAATAAAATCCATATCGTTTATACCCCATTTTCAAATTTGGCAGAAAATAGGGGAAAAAGCAAAAAACAATCGAGATAACTGCAAATACAAAATCAAACATGTTGAATGTAGAAATCGGATCAAGGCGGAAAGGGATCCATGTATCCCAACCGTTTTCGCCCCTAGACAGCACTCGGAATCAATCACCACGGTACTCCGACCTTGCCGCACACTCAAAACGCTATCAAACAACAAGTAAATGTGGCATGGTGTCACGAAGACAACAGAAAAAAAAAACAAGAAGAGACTACACTGGATGACCGGATATCTAGCTGACAATGGAGGCTAAGACACACAGATATATAATTCGAACCAGAAGATGTTTGTCCTGCAGACTGGATGAGTTATAACAGCTTCAGACTCACGTGTTTTAGATCTTCCTTGAGCTGGCTCTGCAAATTTGTCTTCAATCCGTCACTGGTTGTACTACCCAGCCGAATTTCCTTGAGGCTTGGGAGAAATGCTAGACCGTGCATTTCCTCCAAAAAGTAACTGTCAGAACGTATCAGCTCGAGCTTGGGCATTCCGTGTTCTTTAAATGATACCACCTTATACCACCCTTGTTTGAGCTCCAGTACCATGAGACTCGGGAAGGATGGACCTTGGAAAAGGAGGGTTTCAATAGTCGTAACAGCCACAAAACGCAGATCTAAAACTTTAAGATTTGGTAGTTCTCCAATAACTTGTATGGGAACAGTTGATTTAAATTCGGTACAATCCAGCTGCAGCTTCAATAGATTGTGAAGCTCATGGATCCACTCAGTTACTCTGACCAGCTTGCCCTCCAGCTTGAGGCTCTTAAGGTGTATTGGCGGCAACAAATCCCCACCCAAATAACTATCTAATCCATGACCCTTCACTGACAGAGATCGGAGTTGCTTGTGACCAGAAATGGCAGACCAGAACTTCTTGCTGTATTTGCTGTACACTCCAGCCACACCAAGCTTACGTAGCTGAGTAAGCTCTTGAAGCTCTTTCAGAGTGGTCTTGCTCCGTGCAACATTGACAAGTCCTAGTGTGCGCAGGGCCTTCAATTTTCTCATTCCTCTAGGAGCTTCAACACCCCCTAATAGAATCCTAAAGAAGGCCGATTGTATGTTCAATACATCTCGCCTGTTCAAACCCTCATCTAAAGCTTGTGGCCTCCAACAGAAAAGGCAAATAAGCAAGCAAAAGAGGGTCTGCGATAGACGCATGCGAATGTGGTATAGCAAAGATGTGCAGCAATTATGCTTTCTGATGGGAACATCTTCCTCGAGAAGACTGCCTCTGGAGCCATCTGATATCTCACTATGCCACAAAAGAAAAGCATCTTGGACAATCCTCGCGATGGCCTCATAGGATACTCTTGGGTCATCAACTAGGTGATCCTCCATATCTGGAATGCTAGATTCAATACTTTTCATGAAAACAGTGCTGCAAAAACGTAGCGAAAAATATGATGATCCTTCATATTCATCGAGATGGCCCATTATATCATCTTCCTGGCCCTGTTGTCTTCTTTCCAAATCATCATCAGATGCAAGAAGGTGTTCTAGCTTCCGTAGCTTGGTGATTGTAGATGGCAATCTAACTATTTTGGTACCTCTACCATCCAGAGTTTGGAGGTGTCTCAGATTTCCCAAAGAACTAGGGAGGCAGAAGATATTGCAACATCCTCGTATAGAAAGGTACCTCAGGTGAAAGAGCTGCCCAACTTGATCAAGATGATGATCTCTTAAGCCCAAGGTATCGCCCAAATCCAGCACTCTGAGAAACCTCATCTTATCAGAAATAAAAAACGATTTCCAATCTCCAAACACGGTCAATGACCGTACATGCGACAAGTCCACCATACTCTCCAGTACATCTTTATCTCTTTTCCAGTTGCTGCCTATGACAAGATGACGTGTTGTACCTTGTGCATCGCTCAAACAACACCCTTCCTCTAGAGTGAAAGCAAGGTTTTCCTCCCTAGCCTTTAGTATGCATATTTCACGGATGAGGTCATGAAGCTGGCAAGAATCAATTGCCCCACCATATTGAATTTCCCCTTCACATAGCAAGATCATGCTCCTATCAAAAAGCTCATCAAAATACTTGTCACCAACTTCCTCTGCAGTGATGCCACGCATTTCCCTACAGTAACCCTCAGCTATCCATCTCCTTATCAAACGTTTCCGCTTAATTTTGTAATCTTCTGGAAATATGGACATGTATAAGAAAGCGGACTTGAGATGGTATGGTAAACCGTCATAGCTCCTCATAAGAACTGTCTTTATAGTCCTAAGTTTTGGATTGATGTCTAGTTCAACCCTAATGTGATCATTGACCTTTCTCCATTCTGTGGCAATTTTAGGCTTAGTAGCTAGGAATCCACCTATAGTAGATATTGCAAGGGGAAGTCCATGACACTTCTTCAGGATTAGTGCTGCTTGATCCAACATATCAGGGCCTAAATAGTACTTCTCAACGTTGTCTTTAAACACCTGGAACAAATATAATTAAGCTTATTAAACTTGAAATGAAAAAATGATTATTGTTAACTGAAAATACGAAACATCAATGATTTGTTTGACCAATAAATCGTTTTATGTTCACAAAATTAGAATTCTAGATTTCAAAATCATGAAAATAGAAAAACAAAATTTTAGCACTCCAAAAAATTCCAAATAAAGAAGTTGTAAATTATAAAGTTGTGATCCCACAAAGCTCTACTATATGATATAAAATTCATTGTATTATCCAACTTCATATTTAAAAGTTTATGAATATTTTTGTCACAACACTCAGTTATTTATAGAAGCGTGCCTCTCAAGAGTGCTGGCTCCCAAAATCAATTGTTACAGGCAGCACGTGTCCTTGGACGCATTGTTGATTTACAGAGGTGGTAAAAAAAATGTAACATCTGTGTAAACGAAGGGGGAGTCTCCAATAATTATTTGTGGTAGTGTGTTCTTGGCCCAATGTGAGTTCCTAGTGTTCGGTGCTATGGTGTAAATGGCCATACACTATTTGTGGTGTGGCATGAGGCATCACTAGTAAAAATTTGGGTATAGTCCTGGTTAGGAAACAGGGATCTGGGACTAAAGGGTCTGCAAGGCTAAAAAAATAATTAGCACAAGCCTCCAGCCCCTATGATTCGTGGGACTCAAACCCAAGACGTCATGCATTGCCTCGTACATAGCTTTCCACCACACCTACACAACACGAGACTTTGGATGAGATGCTTTTCTTTTGAACTAATCTGTGGATGATCCTTTAGCCCGGGTTAGTCCAACTGTAGCCAGAACTGATGTGCTGAACCGAAGATCATTCTCTACTAATGCATTGATTGCGGTTGGAGCGTCACAGTTGGTGTCACTACCACAGATCACAACACTACTGCCAGGTCTCAACCGCCCATCACTAGAGGAAAACGAACCACTCAAATTTGAGATCACAGCGTTTACATTCCCTCGTGCATACATACCAATTGGGCTACGCGACACATGTGACTATACAGCTGACGCTATTCTTTTAACAACACATTTTTTTATCTTATATTGTATATTTGATGATACTCAAAACAATCTAAAATGAAAAAGATGTTAATTGCAAAGTTGTAGATCTCGTCAATTGCTACAATATTGATGTTGACTTTGTCTCCATTGGACATTCTTAATCATGTCAAATCTGATCTAACAAATTATATTCAATATTTGGACTTGTATACCATCTCAAATTAAAAAATTTATCTTCATTCAATCCCATATGAAGAAGTTATGAATTTTTCTTGTGCAAAACAACTATCAGTACTAGTTCAAGATATGAACCGGTAGTGATAGGTGGACTATCACTGTCGGTTCGTGGCTTGAACCGGCAGTGATAGCACCATGCCTATCACTGTCGGTTGTGATATCACTATTGGTTGAAGCCATGAACTGGCAGTGATATACGGCAGTGATGAGGTGGCAGTGAATGTCAGTTCTGTAGCAGTGTGCGGTAACTGGCGTTAAATATAAAAATAATATAGATAATTCATGCATGCATGCAAGACCGAAAAATATATATTTCTCTATTTCAGCTTTTATGAAAATATACTTTTAACCCATTTAAATGCATATTAATATCCATAGTGAAACCAAAGCTTATATACTTAAAGTAACCCCATAAATCTGCATATAAAAGTTACCTAACTTAGTCATTATAAAAATAATAATAAGCAAACCACTAAATTTAGATCACTTAAAAATGGAATATCTAAAAATAATGCTTGTATGTGCCGCTAAATTGTCCACTTCAACCACTATTTATAGTTTATAAAAACTAACTCAAATAAGCATATATGATGTTTTCCATCAAGCAGATAAAGAATACATGTATGAGTAAGCGATAAATATATAGTTTTAGGTTGGCAATAATGCAAATCTATGCCTTAACAAACCATATACTAATGACATTAACAATTCCTTCTTAATTATATTATTAATCCATGACAATAAATTATCCAAGTTTTTACCATTGATAAATTTATTATTTTTGACAATACACTACAATGTTTCTACAATGGTAGTTTAGTTGTGAGCTCTCTATTCTTATAAAAGTTACTACTACAAAAATATTTCTTTGTTAGAGAAATTCAAAAACTTAACCGCCATGGTGCACGCTAAAGTGATGATTTAGGAAGTTGTAGTAACTAAGGATTTAGTATACTGTATATATTCCAAATTTAAAAAAAAACTAATAAATGAGAGTTAAAAAAGTACAATAAGAATTCTAACTTAAAATATAAATAAAAAATGTTGAACAAATTCGATCAAATTTTGAATCTCAAAATTCAATTTTTTTTTTTTTTTGTCGTGAGACATGGAGTATAATAAGTGCTAACGTAATTTAGGCTAGGCTCTCAACTAATCAATAT
The DNA here is from genome assembly GCF_019320115.1 of Miscanthus floridulus. Classification (NCBI taxonomy): domain Eukaryota; kingdom Viridiplantae; phylum Streptophyta; class Magnoliopsida; order Poales; family Poaceae; genus Miscanthus; species Miscanthus floridulus. The sequence goes on from NC_089589.1 coordinate 131,520,769, forward strand.
ATTGAAAATACATGGACGTGCGAAAACTTACCATGACCAATATTGATTAAGGAATATCAAATTAATGTGTTGCATTGGAGATTACAAAAACCTACATAGCTAAACAGAGGGAATAGTCGTTATCTTACAAAAGCCACTTTATATTCAATATTGAGGGCTCCCGAAGATTTGAATGTAACTAAAGAATATTGAGAAAAGACTGGGAAGTTCGAAAGGAAAATGCTCTCGTTTTTTGAGGTCCCAAGAGGGGTGCCGAAGAAATATGAATATTATAGATCAAGGTTCCATAAACATTATGGTCAATAACAAAAATATTATATACTAGCTAGTGGTCTAGTATTCGTAAGCAAAGGAGCAGAGGGGCTTGGGTATCTTGAATCTTGACACACAGAATAAATGTTTGCTAAGCAAGTGGTTGTTTATTCTATATAATGAAGAAGGCTTGTGGCAACAAGTTCTCATTAACAAATATCTTAGCCACAAAACACCAATTAAAATGTTTTCGATTGATTTTACTGGAGTGAAGGATCATTTATTATCTTTATGAAATTTAAGCTTGGGGACAGCTCACAAATCAGGTTATGGCCTGGAAGATATCCAAGTAGGAAGATGTCCCCTTTATGCTCAATATCCGAACCTATATAATATTGCTCCGCAATGACATGATATTGTGACAACTATTCTTGGCAATGTACATCTTAATGTCTCCTTTCGAAAGGCATTAGTCGTAAATAAGTTGCTGGAGTGGAAAATTTGGTAGCATGAGTAGCTAATATTGATCTACAATTCTAATGAGACTGTTTTTTGTTTGCTAAACAAAAATGGTTCATTCACAGTAAATTCTATGGCTGGATATATTATCAACAAAGGCACAAAAGTTTTCCATGAAGTTTGGTGGCTCAAGATACTACTTAAAATTAAAATATTCATTGTCCCAAACAGTGGTTATTCTAACAAAAGATAATTTAGCTAGAAAAAACTAGCGGCAGCAAGGTGCATATTCTGTTACTAGAACGATAGAATCCATCACCTGTTTTTTGATTGCATTTACAGCAAAATCTTTTGGCGGTTTATTAACTTGGTTCCTAGGCTTAGAACTTCCGAGTGACGTTCAAGACCTTTTCCATAGGTGGCACAAAAAGAGGACTTGAAATAAATCTTTGTTGTGATGCAATATGGGTAACAAGGAATATAGTTGTTTTTGAGAAATGCGGACTCAAAACTTTTTTGCAAGTTCTGTTCACAAAAACACGTTGATTACATCAATGGGAACATTTATTGTGGGCTGAAGGCAACATTTATTGTGCACGTCCAAGATTGTGATGTAATTTTTTCTTCCTTTGGATGGCCAAATAATGGTAGATTGAGTTTTGAGTTGAATTTTTTTGTTACTATTATGGTGTAATAAGTGGGTTTTCTCTATTGGCTACAAGAGATCAAGCTATATTTATTTCCTTTATCTAAAATGATCAATCTCGAAGGCGTCCAAATAACTAGTTACACTAAAGTTACAGCCACTTCAGGCTTGAGAAAATGAGAGAGTTAACTAAAGCACATTTTTTATGTAATTAGCGAACTATATATTACATGAATAAATAAACAAAAAGTATGTTCAAAAGACTTAACAATCCTAATACAAATTATAGTATATCTCTCATGAACCAATAGCCAAAGCAAACTCATTTCATCAGTACAAATAATTGATAATAAAGTGTTCAAATGTACCTTCTTCATGAAGAGGGCAAGTGCCTCTTCTTGGTGGAGGACTTGGAGTTTGTGCGTGTTCATGTCTCCTCCCGAACAATATCTGGCAACACTATTTTCTCTTGTGGTGACTATGATCCGTTTAGCTTTTGCCAATTGGCCTCGAATCAAGTCCCATTCTTTAGTAGATGACAGGTCATCAAGAACAATGAGACACTCATGCTCTTCTAAAAGCTGGCTTAACTTTTCTGGTAAGTCATCCAATCTCATAGTTGCTAGGTTTTTCCTTTCCTGTTTTGTTTCATTTGCTACAGTAGGATCATCTGTCAATAATTGCAAAGCTAAGGTTCTGATGAGCACTTCAGGGTTGAAAGGACGTAGAGCAGTGACCCAAGCACGCTTCCAGCCAACAAGTTCTTGGCTTCGGTAGATGCTTCGGACAAGAGTTGTTTTCCCAAGGCCTCCCATTCCCCAGACAGATATAACTTTGCAGCCTTGCATGTCCATAGGTTGACCAATCAAATCAATCACTATGGATTTCTCTGTCTTTCGCCCAACAAGCACATCATCAATCAGTGCTATTGTCCTAGTGCGATCAAACTTCTTTCCAGCAGTTGAAGTAAAGAAATTATTTGCACCAGTACTCTCTGGTTCTTGATATTCTTCCTGTATCTCACTACTAGGCGTTGCTGGGTCACAGATGGGCACGGGCTCTGATGAAAGAGCAACCTGATGAACACAAACAATTTTTTCAGAAATTTATTCACTTGTGGTCTATACAAGTTCACATTGTTGAGATATCTGTCATTAAGATATTGATATTCACATTACACTTTAAGTAAAAATAATTAATATGCCCACAAAGATATCTAATTTTAAAGATCTCCAACAAAACTTTCACAATATGTAACATTTGGGATTTGCTATGGTGCTCCCAAATAATTGTAGACCATTTATTTAGATAGATCTCGATGATGATTATTACATATTACCTCCTAGGAAGTATCAAAGTAATAGGAGAAATATTAATATATTTTTTACTTTAGAAAGTAAAAAAAATAGATAAACTATCTTGCAATTTGATTTATTATATGCATGAATACGGTAACATGCATGCGTGATGGATAATAATGTGATTATTTAGTTTAAAAGATTTTTTTTAATTCAAACAAAAGCAAACGTTTGCACACACAGCTACACACGGCTCATGAGATGATACTCACGGCTCACCTCACTGTTGCCGGGTGAGCACAACATCGAGATGCCGGGGTGTTAGAGAGATGAGATAACACCGACACTACATTCCAGATGCACTATGAGAGTGCATCTACACGACTACACCCATTGCGGATACACTACAGAGCGTGTCAGATATCACTGGCACGACTGTTCCTGGATTCAACATCAACTTCTTCATAAGGCAATAATATGCTCTCCAGATAGGATGATTTGCAGCAAGGACACCCTAATCTGTTGATTAGCTTAGATTGATTGCCATGCATTACTTTCCTTTGTGTCATCTGGATTTATTATTTTAATTATTGGGATGGCTATAATTTTTTCCCTAATTATTTAATTGTTTTTAGAAATTAAGGGATATGATTCTTTTGTGATCTTACCTCCTAGAAGGTAACGAGAGTACCACATAACATTTTCAAATAGAATAGTGATCATAATGTCATTGGGAGTCATGCATGCAGTAGATCTGAGAATGCATTCTTTTTTATGTTTGTTAAATACTTTTTAAGCTAACTACCAGGATCAACTCGTCTGTAGCATAAATCTGATAATAGATTTGGAACATAATAACAAAGTAACCTGGAATGCATAATCTGTCAAAATTACAAAGATATTTGAGACGACACAAAAAATTCGAGGGTGAGATGCAAGTCACATAAAGAACAGTGCATGCAAGAAAATATAATATGTGTGCATGCAATTTATAAAATGAATTTTCAGTAGAGTTGAAACCATAGTTTTGTTAGATGATTGGTTTGTTTCCTGTGCTACCTTCTTGGGATGTTCATTGTTGATCAACTGGCGGTGGTTCACATTTGATTTTCCCTCCACTAAATCAGCAGGCTTTGCTTCATTTTCCTCATACTTCGATATACCGGCAGTGTTGGTCCACTCCTCTGAGTTCTTTTCTCGGAAATGGAACAAATACAACAACTTGAGCCGAATATAGAAAGGAAACAAAATAATAACTGTAAGATCTTTTTAGATGGAGAATTACCTTCTTATGGAACAGATAAAGTGTTTGGTCATATGGCAGGTGCTTGAGCTCGGACATTTGGTACGGTTGTTCTGTGCATAAGCTTGCAACCTCAACTTGCTGAGTCGACACTATGACTCTGCTCTGTTTCTTGTTGTCAGGGAAGTATCTTCTGATGCATTGCCACTCTTCTACTGTGCGTAGGTCATTTATTACAACTAGATAGCTATTGCTACTCAACTGAGCAGTAAGCGTATGCACTAAATCACTTTGATTCATATTCTCCATCTTCAGAAGAACACTAGCCCCAACATTTGTTACTTCTTTCCCCCCTTGATCATGAAAATTTTCAAAGAACTGCCTTACCATGCTATGAATAAACTCTTTTGGATTGAAAGGGTGAATCAGCCTAATCCATGCCCTGCATCCATACATCGAGGTTACCCTTGGATCATCATAAACCTCATGGATGGCGGCCGTCTTCCCAAGATCACTGGTTGTTCCCCACACGGCCATCACCCTAAGCTCCACCTCCTTGGCAGTGACCAGCTGGAGGAGGTCTGCCTTGGATTTTTTCTGCTCTACGGCAGCAATCATGGCTTGATTTATGCTAAGCACTGCTGCACCATCAGAGTCAGCCTGATCCACCGCACCGGCAGGCCTGGAGTTTGAGCCATCCTTGATGAGGCGGTAGCGCAGGTTTCTGTTGCTTACATCCTCGACCTTGGCCCTTAGCTTCTTAACCTCCTTGGCAGTGCGACGGCGATCGCACAAGTTACGGGGGATACACCCCCAGATCGGCTTCTTCCCAGTGTGGAGGCCGAAATCCATGAGACTGTCCTCCACATTGTAGGCCAGGTCGCGGACCTGCGTTACCCAGGTTGTGAGCACCTTGCTCTGGCTTCGTTCCTCATCGGCTGCCATCAGGAAGGACTGCATCATCTGCAGCTCGTCGGTGATGAAGATCACGTCATCCTCAACGCCGAGCTGCAATGCAACCTCCTCTGCGGCCTTGGACTTGGCATAGCTGAGCGCTCCGCCCAGCACAGCCTTGCCCAAGCTCATCGCTGTTGCCTCCATGATTGTATTCTCCTGTTCTCCTGACACACTCGATTTGCAGAAGAAACAATGCTACTATTGTTAACACCAAGCAGCCTCGGATAACTAAGAATGAGGGAGCTGAGCTTTTGGAAGACAAATTTGTCAAGTCTATTTTTTTTCCTCACAGGAATTTTTCCTTTTAATTGTTGATGAGTTGAAAAAAGAGGCCTGCATTGAATACATAAATACAGTTTTATTAGGATAGATCAAAGACATCCAGAAAGAAAAATCTAAAAGATAAATGGGTTTACTACTGATAAGCAACTAGTTATTTTGATGAAAAGATTATATTGTTTGAGCACCCTTTGGATGATGATTATTGTCTTATTAATTTTTTTCTTTCCACAAGAACTTCTATATTTTTTTACATTACTTTAGTTTCACTTCAAGACATAAATTGTTTGTTAATCCCTCCATTAGTTTTAGATGTATAACGAAAAACAGAGGTAAACATTTTTGTTCGAATGTCTAGGACGTACAAATGTAAAGATTAGTTATGTTATTGCTCGGTACTTTTGTTTTCTACGCTTACTGGTACTACTCCATCATTGGATACTTTGCGATCGACACAGGTTATTTGTTTTTCTTATAAAAATAGTTATTTGCCACTTGCCTTGTTTCAGCTGCACCTAGGGAAAGGTACAATACGCGTGCTACTAAATTTTAAGAGACATAAGGACCAGAAATTTGTGGATCAAGCGTTGGCAACACTAGTACGTCTAGTATTAACAATACGAGTGTGTGCCTTCTTCCACAACACTTTATCGGGCCTAGCAACCCTGGCACATATCGTCTATGGCGACTTGATTGTGTAGTATTGACCCTTCCAGCCTCGATTGCATAGTCGTTTTCATCTACATCCTTGATGGCCCTCACTGTTTTGGCATCACCACCTTTCATGACGAGTACCTCAATGTCTCATCGTCATCATCATGGTGCCTCTTTTGTACCGGCTCAGCATCGACTAGCTCGACTGTTACATCGATCATGACTATCTCCAATATAAGGACTCTATTCAAGCCAGGGTCTAAGGCTCTCTGTTAGGCATAACAAGGATTAATTAGTTAACGAGTCATACCGAACGAGTGGGTTAATGTTCACAATTTGAAACCATTAATTAAATTGACTAGTCCATCAACATGTGCTCTCGCACGGGCTACAATACTAGAAGACATAAGAAATAGTCATAAAATTACTTATATGAAATTACATATTTTTCTCCTAGTTTACTTTCTAACAAATATACATAATACATAATGTAGTCTTTATCTAATTGTGATAAACTTATCAATTACTGATCTATATGCTTTATTCATCCGTATCCATATTTTTTTCTTTGCATTACATCTTTGTGTATCTTGAATATGCATTTAGTTGAATCTTAACTTAAACTATAGTGGCTCTTGTGTACCTCATATCTTATGATGTCATAAACCTAAATTTTGTTTTTCAAATTTTAATCTTATTGGTTGCTATAGACTTTTTCTTCTAGTGCTAAGTTGAAACTCTTGTGTTCATTGTACAATTTATTAACTCTCTTTTGTTTTTCCCAAAAATAAGGATTTTAGGTCGTAGGCCGCACTTTTAAGTACTATGATGGCATAAACTGTCATTTGAAGCATGCATCGTGTTGGTTAACTTAATGGTGGTAAGCTTGAAGTGGGATAGGGTAGGGGAGGTAGGGCAGTGCTAACCTCATGAGGATATTAATATTTAAGCCTTACAGTGACTGCTTACTCCAAAGGAATCTCAAAGGTTATGGATCGAGAGATAGCCACCTGTGGTCTGCACTATATATCCTCCCTTATTTTTCAAGATGTTTGAATTTTGTTGTCAGGGAATTATATATGCAATAATGGTTATACTATCAACAGAGTTATGCCAAACCCTTTAGTTAAAATGTATAAATATATCTAAAGTAACAACTTACATAATTTGTATTTTGTGGTATTAGTATTGTTTTATGTAATTAATTACCATCATTAGTATATGATAAGTTGTTAAGAAAATATTTTCAAGATTACTGAAACATATATTTACTACTACATGCATGTGTACTTGATCATCGTGATGGCACAACATGTTTGCTTACTTTAATCAATTTAATATTTTAATACTGATAGAAGCGAGGTAACGTAGAAACATATATATGTCTTAAGGCTATTTAAAAGTTTATGTAAGAGTAGATTTTGGTAATTAGATGTAGATTTAAGGGGTTATTTTAGTTTTTTAATAATTGCATAAGTGTAAATTAGATCCAAACTTAAGGGCTTATATAGATTATATGCCATAATAGAAGCTGTGAGATTCAGTTTACTGTAGGCTATTTTTTAATGGAACATAACTGTGTAGTTTAAATATAGATATGGGTCACTTTATGTTGCTTTTTAATACCTAGCCTATTAGTATCCTACTATCCTGTAGTAGTTGGCCTGTTTAAGATTGGAGCATGTGGGTTTAGTATCACATTGGTAGTTTACGAGGTTGAGGGCCGGGCAAATCGAGCCCGGCCCGCGAGCCCGACGGATTTTAGCCCGCCCACGAACCTTAGTTGACAAGGCCTGGGCAGAGATCTTTTTGCCCAGGAAATTTTTTCTTGGCCCCAACCCAGCCCCACTACAACAATAAGACTTAACTGAGGCGTTTGGCAAAGGGGCTCGGAGGCGGGTGGGCATTTGAACCGCCTCAGTTAATACCTAGGATTGACTGAGGTGGTTATTTTTATTAACCGAGACGGTCACAATCAACCGCCTCACAAAAACGATTTATGGGCTCCGTAAATCTATTAACTGAGGCGGGCCTAAGGCCCGCCTAAAAAAATAGGGCCATTTTCGGAGGCGGGCCTCTTAAGAGGCCCGCTCCGTTAATAAGGCCGAGCCCAATAGAAGCTCATCTCGGCCCGGATACGTCACGGTATATAAAGAGATGAAACCCAAGCTCCCTCACTCAGCCTCTCTCCCCCACTCAGCCATCTCTGTCCCTCCTTGAGCACTCCGTCCCTCCCTCACTGAGCACGGCGGCCGGCGGCGGTGACCCTCCCTCCGCTCCGGCGCGGCGCCCCTCCCCTCCGGCGCGGCGCCCCTCCCCTCCCTCCCTCCCTCTCTCTCAGGCAGGCGCGGGCGCGGCTGGCGAGGCGAGGCAGGCCACGGCGTGGGCGCAAGCGCGACGAGCGGCAGGGGCGCGGCCAAGGCCGAGGAGGCGGCACGGGCGTGGGCCCGACCGAGGCGGCAGCGCCACTCCTCCGGCGCTCCTACTCCACCTCTTCGTCAACTCCGATGTTGGGAGGCCGAATCTGGTGGCGGGGAGGCCGGATCCGGCGAGTGACGGCGGCGGCGCAGGAGCGGGCGTGGCCGAGGCGGCGGCGCCGCTCCTCCTCCGGTGCTCCTACTCCACCTCTTCGTCAACTCCGGCGTTGGGATGCCGGATCCGGTGGTGGGGAGGCCGGATCCGGTGGCTGGGAGGCCGGATCCGGCGAGCGACGGCGGCGGCAGCCCGTGGATGGGCTCAATGGGCCCATGGGTGGGCTCACCGGGCTTGTCCACGGGTTTTCATTTTTTATTTGATTTACCAAGGCCGGAATAACCGTGACCTTTGCTTGGAGGCGGATGGGATGCTCGCCTCGGTTAAGTTTTCTGTAGTAGTGCCTGAAATATGTATTTTAGCTGTTTTACACTACAAATTGCACGGGCGGCCCGCCTAAGCCCGGGCCCAGCCCAAAAAAACAGACTCGACTCACCCAGTGGGATGGTCATGGGCGGGACTTTTTGGGCCCGAAACAACTGGGCATTTTTTGGCCTAGCCCAAACCCGGCCTGGCCAGCAAAATGCTCAACTCTAATCCTTGTCACTCCAAACGTAGCATCTCCGGGTTAACCCTTTTACACGAAACAACCATGCATGAAAGTTTAAGGTGCTAGGATGTTTTTCTTTGCATTCATGCCTTTTTAGAAATCATGTGGCCCTGTTGCACATGAGGAGCTAGGACATAAGTAGATTTTGGACGTGAGGTGTTACCGATGGTATTCAAAGAGTCAACCTTCGTCGTATGTGCATGTAATTCTTTGTAAGTTCCTGTAGAGTGGTACAGTGCGTACTCCTATGTTGCCCATGGTGGGGTGGTTCTAGGCATCTATTGCTTATGTGTTGAGCTATCGAGAGTGTCAGAGCATACAAGAGGGTGAATGTATACCATAGAAATCTAGGATAGAGCTTCCCTATCCTATTTATTTTATTATTTGTTTGAACTCATGATCTGAACGAGTCGCACATACACCCTAGCACATGTTCCTCGACGCTGAGGACATCCCTTAAGCGCGGCCGATTTTCTAGCATTTCGTATTGGCTGTCTTGCATTTCTAATAAGTTGTTTAACCGTTGGCATGTCGTATGTATATATAAAATGGATTGGTTTAGATCGATCTTAACCTGATGATTCATCATCATGAAGTATTTCTCACCCCAGCGCATTGCTAGTCTTGGCCCATGTGTGGTTGCAGTTGGTGGATTTAGTACCACCTTAAAAGTTTAGGAGGGTGAGTCCTTATTGCTGCAAATATAACACCTTCTTCTTAACTCTTTTACAAGAAGCAAGAAAGAAAGCGTAAGAGGTGCTATATGTGCATGTGGCTTCATTCCATGTGAACGTGGGGCGTACAGTTTTATGGTTTTAGATTTAGAAAATATAAGAGATCCAATGCTTTTATTGTTGAGTTCGACTAGAGTCTACTGGATTGATCCCTATATATTTATGATTTTAATAAGAATTTCTAGGGTTTATTCTTTCTTTTTTACGGTGCCTCTTGAGCATTAACTGCTCCATTGGGGACCTTAATGGGGACCTCTATTTACAATTTCTAGGTTCTGTCTCTTTCTCTAGCATGGTATCTATTTAGTTGAAACCTAAGCATCCTTTTCTGACATAATGAATCTATATATTAGTTTTCAACTTTTAATTTTTTTATATGTTTTAAAGTTATAAGGTTATATTAGCTTCCAAATTTGAATAGAAAGTTATATTTTAGCTTTCAGCTTTTTATCCATGTGTTAAGTTTAAACTATAGTGTTTGTTTATTGTATCTTACGTTCAAAATTTTCAACTTTTTATTTAATTATAACAGATTCTAGAACTTAGCATATGTTCTTAGTTGTTACAATGGCTGCTTTGGCTTCCACATCGGCACTGAAGATGTTCAATTTGTAAATCCAAGACATATATGTGCAGTAGTATTGTTTTATAAAACATACAGCGCTTGAAGTTAAACTACCAAAATTGGTATATCATAATGTTTCAGTACAAGTGTATATAAATGGCCAAACGGGCCGCCAGGCCTAGCCTGGCATGGCCCGTAAACAACGCGCCACACACGACACGTTCTACCACTTGACCATGCGGATTAGGGCCATGGGCCTGGCCTCTTTGGCCTAGGCATAGCACGCCGAGCCCTTTTCCATGCCAGGCAGGCCCGATAAGCACAACACATGTCGGGGCAGCCCGTTGCTCATAGCAGGCGGTTGGTAAGAGCAGGAAGGATGCGAGGAGGTGGGGGTGACTGGGTGCGGACGAGTCGAGCAGCCAATGCGACAGTGTCGCTAGGGCAGTTGGGCGAGGAGAATCCATAGAGGCAGCTTCGCGCAGGGCGGTGCTAGGGTGGGGAGAAGCCAAGGAGGGTGCACCGGAGGGGCGGCGAGGAGCTGAGTGTGTGGTGTTGGTGCGGCAAGAGCTGGGATGGCCAGGCGTTGTGCTGAGGAGGCGAGGATGCAGCGCCACGTTGGCTAGGCCGAGCGATCGAGTGGATATGGAGAGGTGCATGGGGGGCCTGGACGAGCGGTCGAGTGGATACATAGAGCGGGGAGGCAGAGGACTGGAACTTGGGAGACATGGCAAGGGCGCGAGGCAAAGAGTAGATGGGCGTCGCTGAGCTGATGTGGGACTACAAGCCGGGAGAGCACAAAGGCAGAGTGTAATGGTCGGCACTAGTGAGCGGATGGATTAGTGGGAATAGGAGGCCTTTGTTGGGCCTATGGAAAAAAACCATGTCTTGCCGTGCCACCCAGCATGCTTGGTTAGTGGCCCAGGCATGACCTTGTGCATCGGGCTGAACCAGACCAGGCCCGGGTAGTACCGGGCCCTACCGTGCTTCTGCCGGGCCAAAATAATGGGTTTTGTGCTGGGCTGTCGGGCAACGGGCTTTCTGGACAACTATACAAATGTATAAACTAATTTAAAACAACAACTTATGAATATTATTGTAATCGAGTACTATATAACATAAATTGTATTGTGACTGTGATTGCTACATGCTTTGTTAAAACAACAATTTTCCATGCTTGATAAGCTATTAAAATAAATATTTATTCTAATGTATAGATGTTTACTTGGTCCATATAGTGAAGCATTCCATTATGCTAACTTCTAACTTAATAGTGGTAAAATATTAAAATTTAGAAAAAAATATAGCATACTTTATGGATATTGAATTATTTTTTGTAATAGCTTATATTAGTATTTGCACATAGATCTGGTAGATATCTTTGTTCACTTTTTTTTATAATGGGTTGAGGTGGAGAATTCACATAAAAATTAAAGTTGTTACTTTATATTATCTTTTATAGTTCAATATATGGATAATTTGAATGCAAACTTAGGGTCTAATTTGCATAACTTTTTATAATTACATTGGTAGGTATTTATAAAAAATTGAGATTGTGTTGTTGTATTATTTTTTAATGGCAGAGGTGGATTATGTAGATACAAATTTAGATATTTATTTTGAATTATCTTTCACAACATATATAAATTTAGGGGTTATTTTTAGTTATATTTCATAATAGGAAATGTGGGTAATTTTGATACAAATAAGGAGGTTGTTTTGAGCTATCTTTCCTAATAACGAAAGTGGTAATTTAGATATAAATTTAGGGGGTTATTTGCAATTATCTTTTAAAATGGCAGAGGTGGGTAATTTAGATGCAAAATTATGGGGTCATTGTACAAATTTTTGATAATGGTAAAGGTGGTTAATTTTTTATAAAATAGAATAGACAATGACTATTATTGGAGATGATGGTTAGAGTCTACCAAACTAAAGGCTAGATGTTTCTAACAGTTGTGAGATTTTCTAAAATTTATATTTTTTTGTAGCACGTCCGGTGAGAATTAACGTAGTACCTTCTTTGGGACATCTAATTAGTAATAGTAAGCTTTATAAAATAGAATAGATCAATTGATTATTATTGGGGATGATTATTAAAGTCTACCAAACTAAAGGACGAATGTCTTTTTAAACTAACTAAAGGAAAAATGTTTATGATTTTTATGAGAATTTCTATAATTTATATTTATTTCTAGTGCGTCTGGTGAGAATTAACCCATAATCTTCGTAGGACCTCTAATTAGTAATAACTAGTCCATCAACCCGTGCTTTCGCACAGGCTAGAATTTTAGCAGATATAAGTATTATTAGGTACTGTTTAATAATCCCTTCATTCCAAGTGATAAGATATTTTGGCTTTTCTAGATATATTATTTTTACTATATATCTAGGCACTACATCTACGTGTATAGCAAAAGCTATGTTTTTAGAAAACTCAAAATGTTTTACAGTTTGGAATGGAGGGTGTACATCCGACTAATAAAGAATTACTTATATTAAATTATATATTTTTCTCTTTGTTTATTTTCTAACATAGTAGATATAATAGATACTCTGTAGTCTATATCTAGTTATCATAAACTTATTAGTTACTATTTTTTCAAGGAACTAATCAATATATTCTTATTCATATTCATAATTTAAATATGTAGTTACTTTGAAACCGTACCATTAATCATGGTGGTTCTTGTTGCATCATGTATTTTATGAAATCATGAATCAAGATTTTAATTTTTCAAATTTTATTCTTATCGACTGCTACAATTTTTTTTCTCTCCTCAAGTTAAGTTGGAACTCTTGTGCTTATTGTATATTTCATTAACTCTCCTTTTTACACTTTTTTAAAATAAGAATTTTAGGTCATGGAGTATGTTCTTATGTACTACAATAGCATCACCATTATTTGAAACATGCACCATATCTCTTAAGTCATGTAGCTTGAAGTGCGATCTCGAACAGCAGTAGCGGTGCTAACCTCTAGAGAATTTTAATAGTTAAACCTTATAATGATCGACTTTTTACTCTAAAGTATTCTTAAAGGTCCAGAAAAATATAGCCATTGGTGGTCTGCCACACTTCTCAAGATGATTGAATTTTGCAATCAAGGGATTATATTAGTGATTATGGTTATACAATCAATATAGACAAATATTTATGTGATGAAGCATAACACTACAAATATTTATGAGTTATCAGGAAAATAATTTTTATGTGATGAAGCATAACATATGTATTTTATTGCTCATTCGTGCTAGCTCAATGCATATATTTACTTTAATCAAATCTTACTATATTAATATTGATAGAGGTGGGGTAATGTAGAATTAACATATATCTAGGTGCATAGCAAAAGCTATGAATGTAGAAAAACCAAAACGTCTTATAATTTGGAACTGAGGGAGTATTATTATCAATGGTGATTAGATCATACCTAATTGATGATAACATGTTTCTAATTTTTATGAAAACTCCTATGATCTATCTTTCGTTTCCAATCAAGTCTTGTTAGGATTAACATGCAGGCTCCAGCGGGGACCTCTAATCAGAATTTATAGTAATTTATATATTTTTCTAGTGTGATAGGTATTTAGTTCAAATCTAGTCTTAAGATATATAAACTCTTGATACAATCGTTTTTGTGTCTTCGTAAATCTATAGTTTATCTTTTAACTTTTAATCAAATCATTCCATTTTTTACATCTTAATTAGATATTCTAGTATTCTTTATCTTTTATTCAAAAATTGTTTTTATTAAAAAGAGTCAGCCTGTTCGGGAGGCCGTATCGTATCGTGGATTATTTACTGCTGGCTGGTTTGGTGTGAGAGAAAAACACTGTTTCTGGCTGGAAATTTACGATCGTTTACGAGCAAGCGGACAGGTTGAGTATATCCTGGTAGTATTGTTTCCACATAAGTTGAAACTCAAGCTTGCATTCCGAGACTAAAACTCATACTCTTGTGAAATAGTACTACTACCATCCAAAGGTTGGATAAATCCTTCACTAATCCACATCCTAGTTACTACTTCTTATATGAGTTCTTCACCTTTAGGAAATAGTGAGCAGTACAGAAAGCATTGCTTTATCTGGGGAGACAAGTCCTCGTAGCTCAAGTATAGTCGGTTGTCGAGTTCTGGAGGCAGTCCAGTCAGTGACCAAACTGGCTTGTTCAAAACAGATTTCCACTCATGCTCACTTGGGTATCTTGTGCTCGACCTCCAATCACTTTAATTGCAAGTAGTAAGCCATCACAATTTTCAAGAATTTCCATCCCAATAGTTTTCAGTTGATCAATTCCATCTACCTGCCAACATTTAATTTAAAGCTTCTTAATTATTTCTAACAACTATCAGGTTGCTTATGTACTTCTCTAAGCAAATAAGCTTCTTCTGTAAAACAATGAAGCGTAGGTTGGCCAACGTATTGGAAGTGTACCGTCCTTTATTCGAAAATAAGCACAAGACAATGCTTGGAAAGGGCCGATTTCAAATGGAATCCGCATGAATGGGCGCAAAATCCCATAAGACTAATATATGGAATCCGTGCATTGTAATTGGGCTTTAAATGTTCTCATTCGGGAAACAGGACTATACTACAGAAAGTTTTGTAGTGGCTTTCCTTGCAAAAAAAGTTTTCTTGTGGCAACAGGAATCGGACTTTAAATGGTCTCTTTGCATTTTAAATTTGTTGCCTGGCAGCTACGTGGTATTATTAGCTATAGGACGGCTAGGATAGTCGAAAGCCGAAATCTGGGCATTATCTACTAGGACGCACTTGATGCACTAAAATATTCATTTATATGCAAACTTAGGGTCTTCGTTTTGCTTTATAAGAAATGGTAGACTGTGTAATTTAGTTGTAAATTTTGGACTACTTTACATTATGGTTAGACAAACGTTATATTTAGAGGTTACTTATTGACGAAATCCAAACATAGAGATATGTTAAGCCTCAGAATCCAGGGTTCCCGACCGAGAGATCCCACGACCGACCCCTCCCGGATCGCTTGGGGGCTACACCCATCGGGTGCGCTCGCGCGCACCCTCCGACTAAGGCATTGGGCCGAGCCCGAGCATGCCCGGCGCCTCTACTTGGGACTCGGGGGTTCGCCCGAG
Organism: Miscanthus floridulus; assembly: GCF_019320115.1. Lineage (NCBI taxonomy): Eukaryota > Viridiplantae > Streptophyta > Magnoliopsida > Poales > Poaceae > Miscanthus > Miscanthus floridulus. The sequence continues at coordinate 131,536,054 of NC_089589.1, forward strand.
CCCCAGGCTCCCAATTGAAGGGAGCATGGACCCGATCCTTAGGTCCTTCCCGGCACTGCCCCGCGGGCGCGACGCTATCAACCGCTCCTCCGAAAGGGTCACGCACTCGGCATGACGCAAGAAGCCAAACTCCTCCGCTAGCCTCGGGGGCTCCAGGGCTTCCGGGCTAGCGCGTCAGCTCCCCAAGCCGGCTGTCTTCGCCACCAAGAAGCCTCCAGAAGGTGCACCTAGTGAAGACTGGTCCAAGCTGACACAACCTGACATTCAGCGTGTCAGAATAGAGTAGCCGGACGATGCCCAAGGCTTCTTCGGCTCCACAACATCGCCATGGTCCACTTGACGCCACGGCAAGACCCTCCTGGACTCCGGCGCATGTAGACCATGGGCTAAACTCTCACAAACCATCATGTGCCCGACCTACCTTGATATGTAAGGGGAGGTCGGATCCTAAGACAGGAGAGGACGATTCCAGTGGACGATTCCAGAACACAATTCCAGACGATCCAGAGGCGGATTGTTGGACTCCTCTGCAAACCAATTCGTGCTCTGCATCAAGAGCAAATCCACCAAGAGAGGGGCACCGAGAGCTCCTTCACCTTCCTTTGATCGTCTTCCTCCTCTTCGGCGAGGGGGAAGGCTCCAGTGGCGGCGAGGCTTCCTAGGATCAGCGCTGAGCGATCCCCTAAGACTAATATATGGAATCCGTGCATTGCAATTGGGCTTTAAATGTTCTCATTCGGCAAACAGGACTATATTACAGAAAGTTTTGTAGTGGCTTTCCTTGCAAAAAAAAAAGTTTTCTTGTGGCTACAGGAATCAGACTTTAAATGGTCTCTTTGCGTTTTAAATTTGGTGTGTGGCAGCTACGTGGTATTATTAGCTATAGGACGACTAGGATAGTCGAAAGTCGAAATCTGGGCATTATCTACTAGGACGCACTTGATCCATTAAAATATTCATTTATATGCAAACTTAGGGTCTTCGTTTTGGTTTACAAGAAATGGTAGACTGAGTAATTTAGTTGTAAATTTTGGACTACTTTACATTATGGTTTGTAATGGCAAAGGAGGATAATTTAGACAAACGTTATATTTAGAGGTTACTTATTGATGAAATCCAAACATAGAGATATGTTAAGCCTCAGGATCAAGGGTTCCCGAAAGAGATACCACGACCGACCCCTCCCGGATTGCTCGGGGGCTACACCCATCGGGTGCGCTCGTGCGCACCCTCCGGCTAAGGCATTGGGGTCTCCAGGTCTTTCGGGCTCGCGCATCAGCCCCCAAGCCGGCTGTCTTCGCCACCAAGAAGCCTCCAGAAGGCGCACCTGGTGAAGACCGATCCAAGCCGACACAACCTGACATTTAGCGTGTCAGCACAGAGTAGCCGGACGATGCCCAGGGCTTCTTCGGCTCCACGACATCGCCATGGTCCACATGACACCACGACAAGATCCTCCTGGACTCCAGCGCATGTAGACCTTAGGCTAAACTCTCACAAACCGTCATGTACCTAACCTACCTTGCTATGTAGGGGGGGTCGGATCCTAAGACGGGAGAGGATGATTTCAGTGGATGATTCCAGAACACAATTCCAGACGATCCATAGATGGATCGTTGGACTCCTCAGCAAACTAGTTCGTGCTCTGCACCAAGGGCAAATGCACCCAGAGAGGGGCACCGAGAGCTCCTTCCCCTTCCTCCGATCGTCTTCCTCCTCTTCAGCAAGGGGGAAGGCTCCACCGGCGGCGAGGCTTCCCTAGGATCAGCACCGAGCGATCCCCTACAAATCTCTCTCTCTTACACTCTATTATAACCCTAGATTTTGGGTGCTCTTGAGTATAAGGATCATCAGCTGCTGGACGTAGGAACCCGAGAGCCTGAATCAGGATAAACCGTTGCGTCCCCTCTGTTGATTCTCGTGTTCTTGAGTCCACCCAAGACACTGGAGACATGTACTCTGACACTAATACGAACAACAATGCTTGCCGCGGTTCTGATCCCGTGACAGCTGGCGCTCTAGGTAGGGGAGCACGTCAAGTGTGATTCCTCCTCTATAGTGGCCGGAGCCACCCGCCTCATCACCGGAGCAAGCGGCGCCGCCCCAGACGGTGGCGTCCGCTTCCTAGGTGAGTTCTCCGTCACGGCCAGCACCTTCGCTCCGGGCCAGGTCCTCAACTTTTGGAGCCTAGCCTACGTCACCGACCGCTATAGCGAGCTCCGCCCACTCAAGGAGGCTCTGCCCGCTCAAGTGTAATTTGACCGTGGTTCTTCTATATGACCAGGACACTTAGATTGGCCAACATATTAAAAGTGTGCCATATTGTAAAGATTTGCGGTAGGGCACTCTTCAATGGTGGTCTTTGCTAAGGGACACTGCTCACTGTTGTCTTGGCTACAAAGTACTTTTCAATGCTGGTAATTGGTTCTTAGACAATGTAGCTATTGAAATAATATTTGTAATGACTACTTTGGAGAGAGAAGTTAAAAGTGACCAACATGCACCTGACTATTATAATACAAACCTTTAATAGTTATCCAAAAATTCATAATTGCATATAAAGTTGGATGAAGATGAACTTTATATCAAAATTGTAGTGCTTAGTGAGATCTATAATTTTATTGTTGACAAGTTTTGGATTAAAAATTATTTATAGTATGAAATCAAAATCCCAAATATTAAATTCAAAGATAGCATATCTTAAGTCATTTAGAATGCTGAATATTCATTTTATTATTTTATATTTTTAAATTTGAAATTTAACATTTTTAAAATGACTGTTCCAATGTTCGAAGTAATTTGAAATTCCTAAATTTTGGATTTCAAAATTTAAGAAGAGACTCTATATTACTTGAGATAAAAAAAATTATCATCTACAAAGTTTAGATCCTACTGATAACTATAAATTTTGTATATACTAGGTCAATATCTGAGATCATTTATATTTATAGATTTTGTCAAAATTTGATAATTTCAAAGGAAGTTTTGGCAACCTAAATAGTTTGAAACAAAGAATTTGCCAATTACAAAGCTATAGATATTATTGAGCTCTACAATTTTGATTATATTTAAAGTTTATGTTCATACGACTTCATATGCAAAAGTTATGAATTTTTTAGATAACTATTAATTGTTGCACTATAATAGTCAGGGGTATTTTGGTCACTATTAACTTCCACTACAATTGATGTTACATTTCAAATACCATCAAATTTCAAATAGCTAGATTTCATACGGAGCTAGCCATGCACTAAATCTTTCATTGGAGTGAATAATAGCTAACTTGATCCTAGTGTTTTGTTGTTACATTTGATTATTTCTTCTAGATCATAGTTTTACTGGTCTCCTTTTGCTACTCTCATGAGCCGGTGTTCCTAGCACGAATGCTTAGATTTAACGGAACTCTGATCCATATGCTTTCTATGAAAATCAAGTATATAGCCTAGTTGTATAAAGTATGGATAGACAACTAACCTGATCAGGTTGCAGCTGCTTCTTGAGCAAAGACCAAGCATCATCATTCTCTAGAGGCTTGACACGGTGTTGGTACAGGGGAGCTTGCATCTGTTAGGGTAGGTGTGCAGATCTTGTGGTGACAAGGACCCTGCTTCCAGGTTGTTTCTTGCTAGCATTTCTGACTGGGACACTAAGCACGTCGTTCCACACTTTCTGGCTCCACACGTCATCCATCTCCAGCAGAAACCTTCCACTAGACAGGGTGTGGAATAGGGTCTCCGTCAATGTGTTTTTGTCCTTTCTCAGCACCATGGTCGCCTCCAGCATGCTTGATTGCTGTCTTCAGTAGCTCAACATCGTCAAACTGTTGAGTGTTGCTTAGCCATATCGTCTTGGTCCTGAAGTGCTCTTGGATGGTTGCATCATTGAAGATCTTCTGAGCAAGAGTAGTCTTTCCCATGCCACCTGCACCGATGATAGACACGACTTTGATGTTGTGATTATTATCATCCGTGGTTAGCACTTGGACGAGCTCCCTTGTATCCCTCTCTATCTGTTCCCCAACTATGGCTGACTCATCGACAAGTGAACTTGTCCTATAGTTGGATAACTCAGCAGCAGTTAGCTTCCTTGGCTCCGGGTTGGAACCGAGGCCAATATTGAACTTGTACTTGTCCGCCTCCTTGTGGATGCTTTCCAGCCTCTGGTTGAGCTCCTTGATGCGGCTGCCTATCTTGTGTGCGAACACGGGATTCCGCAGGCAGAAGAGCAAAGGCTGAAAACAGCCGGGCGACTTATGCTCCACATTGCCACCGCCTCTAGACTCCCTCCGCTTGTCAGCCTCAAGCTGGCACAGGTCGAGGATGTCAGTGGCATCATACATGGCGTTCTTCAGCTTTGTCGACCATCTTTGCACGCTCGTGTCGGTGATGCGCCTCCTCTCGGCATCTTTGAGGAAGGCTTTGAGGCCTTCCATGTTGTCCTCCAGCTTGGTGATCTCGCTGGAGACGCCAAGCAGCATGGACACCTCTTCTTGTGCCATGTCCATGATAAGCTTCTTCACGTAGGGTGCTAAAGCATCCAGGGCGGCCGCCACGGCTCTAGCCTATCTACGTGCTAGTAGTAGATCATACATATATAAGCACAGATTTGCATCGATTATCCCTAAAGAGCACATAACATCGTATAAAAATTAACTATATAATGCTACGTACTCGGTCGTGCATGGAATGGAGGTGGACAAAACTTCGGCGAAGGAAAGTGCTCACCTCAACTTCTTATTGCAGGGCTCTTTGGGGAATGAAAGTGTGGAAAAGAGAATGCGTGAACGGATGATCCAAGTCCAGCAGGAAGCGATTCTCCATGTATAGGAGTAGAGCTGGGAGAATGGAGTAGAGGTGTACCAAGTTGACTGAGACAGGTCCTTTGTATATTTCTGGTTCATCGATGTAATATAACAACGCCGTTAAAAGATTTGGAATCACATGCATGCCCGCTTAATTAAGTCTTCACTAATCTATTCACAAAAGAAAAGAAAAAATCAGTAATCTACACAGGCGGAGCGCCGGAACTACCACAAAGTAATGAAGCTGGCCTGCTGGGGTCACATGCACGGAGGGAGTACATACATAGGCTGACATGTTTTGTTCGAACAGTGTTGATAAAACAGTGTTAATACTACATACGAACAGTGTTGCTCCGTCAGAAAGCAGAGGACCTGTATGTATATATAGGTGCAGCGCATGCGGCAAAGCAGAGGATATGGTGTTTGCCGCAGAGATTGAAAAAGCAGAGGACAACCCCGCCATGATATGTTGTTTCGGCCTTGTAAAGTCGAGCAATAATGATCCAGTTGAGAAGTTAGATTTTTCTTATGTTTGACCAAATTTATAGAAATTCACACCAAATTCTTTCGGCAGCCGAGAACTGCTTTCTCTGCGTTCCTAGAGGGCAGACGTGGGGCCGACTCCCTGTTCACGTTGGTAGCCTAGGAACTTATGAATGGTGCTTTCCGTGGATCTTCAACCTCGGTCCAGCATCTACTCGCAACCACTCGGCACACTGCGGGTCAATGGATCGAAACTGGGGCTACCAATTTAGATCGTTTAATTAGCAAGTAATAGTGTGTAGTCATTTCTTGTTTTGCTAGGGTGGGACGAGCCTTCACTATAATCCTTTACCCCCCTAGTGCGCCTTTCATGGGGCGCATCGTTGTATCACAACAAACTTTCTCCTAACGTAGAGATACACAAACGTTTTGCATATTCGAGAAAAAAAAGAAGAGATTAAATAATGGACACACGCGCACCGACGCCGGCCGGAGTGCAGATCGAATCTGCAGTTTAGCTCGTTTGCTTTCTGAGAAAGAATCAGCTGATCAGAAAGGAGGGCGTGCGAATAAAGAGGAAGGCAAATTAATAAAGGAAAAAATGCTGACTTGTGTAAGTAGGCACTATATATACACTACGCAGGCATACATGCGTATAGAGGACGAGTTGTGGCTTTGAGAATATATACAGCGAGATGGATAGAGCTCAGCATCATCATTGATTGAGCAAAGAAATATAGATAGACGAACGGATCGGAGCAGATCCAACGAAGATGTATGTACACGCACCTTGCTACTCTCTGTAGATCTCAGTTGTATACCACCACCAGGTTGTAGTCTCCTCTCCTCTCCTCTCCCTCTGGTACATGGAAATAAAAGGATTATTGGATCGCCGGGTTGCCCTTGGTGAAGCCGAAGCAGCTTTGTGGTGAATGATGAGAGTCTGATGAGGAGGACAGGGGTTGTCTGTATAGTTCGTGACGGTGGTACCTAGCGCGCTACCAAGCAGCCATCGTGTGTTTGTGAACTGTGAACCCGGAAGCTCGCATAGATATAGATCTCGACCGCCGCTGGTGGACGATAGCAAATAGCTAGACCGGGGCCGACCGATAAAGAAATTAATAAATGACGCTGGTGGAGGTACATGAAAGGAGAGTGTGAAATCAATAATGGAAGAAAATCTAGCATGTAGGTTTCTTAGAATAGGTTTTGTGTCCTATCATCTATCTTCTCTATCCTATCATATGCCTATCACACTTAGTCCTCGTGTAGGCATAGTTTTTTATAACATATTGGTCCTCATGTAAGTAGAAAATCTAGCAAGTACACTCTTAATCACCAGTTATAATAATAAGTGTTGGATCAGTATTGTTTTCTAAATAATTACTAACCTCTGCTGTTATGAACTGGGTTTGAACTTAACTTGATGATAAAAAAACTAGTAATAATTAAATTTGAAATTTGAAAATTACAATCTAGACATAGGATGCAACAAGTAGTTCCACTATAACTAAAATGAAAGTTTTAACTAAATAGATATTGAAGATACACTGAGGTGTCATGTTGAGGGGAAGAACTATGTATATGGAAGACAAAACATATGGATCAATAATTGATAGGTTTATCACAATTGAAGAGAAATCACATAGTATCTATACACAAGTTGAGTTAGAAAATGAACAGAACGAAAAAGCATGCTAATTAATATACACATTTTTATTAGTTATAGTTATAATATGAACTCTGATACTTATGTCTTATATAAGATTATAGGCCGCGCAAAGCACGGCCGAGAGCAAGTATAATAGCTGGCTGTAAGCTGGCTAAATGCTGAGGTGGAGAAGAGAGAGAGGAGAAGCGGGCTGTAAACTTACAGCCAGCTTAGGCACAAAAACAAAAAAAAAACTTTACAAGAGAGACAAGTGGACCATATATTATTAGTGAAGAGCTAACTACTATATGGGTGGGCTAAGAGAAGGCTATAAAGAATCTAGCAAGCCAGCTGTATTACTAGCCTTGCTCTGCTGTCCTAGTTAACAAAGTACTCCTGTATATCAAGCACACATTTTGATATTTAGTTGGATAGTTCCATGAACGTGGAGCCTCCTTCAACCACCAGATGGTCCTTCTATTTATTCCATTATATTAGAGCAAGGCTAATAATTTAGCCGGCTGCTGGCTAAATGCAAGTGCCACATCACATATAGTAAGCAATATAGTCCATTCATATAATAGGTTGGCTGAGAGGTCAGCTGTATCAATACACAAGCAATTAATATTTTACAGTTGGTTCCCAATACATAAGAACTAAACGGCGACTCCTAGCTAGCTCTCAGCCAGCATCCGGCTGCAAGGTACATTTTTCATCTCGTATTCTGCGTTTCAGCCGGCGAGAAGGTAAACGCCCGCTTAACCATCCCTCTCCTAACGTGGCAACTTTTCTGATGACCTAGAGGTCATCTCGCCGGCTCCAACACGTTATTATACCTGCTCTTTATGAGTAATGGCAGCAGCTCTCCGATCCACTGTTTCTGATTGTACTAGGCACGCCGTTGGAGACTTTTGTCCATCGGGGCTGCTGGCTCAATAATTCCGGTGCATGCCTGCCTGCCTGGCTAGTTGGTCGATATGTCTTCATCAGTCATCACTTCATGACCGGTTTTTGAGCGGCGTGGATTCTCTAACGTGAGGAACAAAAGTCACGGGTGATTTTCCTCCTTCCCGATGCCGTCCATTTATTATCCAACTGCTCTGGTGACCCTTCAGCTTTCACGGTGCCATACCTGCCTAGCACAGACATAAAATGGTAGCCCAGTTCGGCAGTTCGCGGACAGAGGAGGGAGAACACTTGTTTCATCGTATGAACGTGGTTTAGGTGAGGAAAATGTGATTTTTCTATTTTTATATTCTCTTACAAAATTCGTTTCTTTTGAAAAAAAATCCAAACAAAAATAGCAAAACTATAATATTGCTGCCGATTGAACCAACCAGAAGCACTTACTGCTGTTAGGAATTTACGCATTTTTATGTTTACTTTAATCCAGAAAAATAACAGTAAATTCATGACAACAAATGTGCACGTGTGAACTACTAATGCCAAGTACGATGAATAAGAGCACAAAAACCTTACTGAACAAAGAGACAGTAAGATTAGAAGTATACCCAGCAGAGGGACCCATGCTCAAGGCACCGGCGGCTACACGTGCTCTAGTCGACATAGTGCGTTACTCGATGTCGCGGACCACAGTCGATGCAGTACGATGTTCGCAGTGCAGTCCCTCGAGGTGGCTTCAAACAAAAATGATGTGAACTATATTTGTACCTAAACGCAAAATTTTGGTATGGATTTTTTTTTGCAAAAAATGAATTAAAAATATGAAAATCAGGAAAAAAAATCCGTCATTGGTCTACAGTCTCACTTCATTTGATTGGTGGATATTTTTATTAGCATGGAGCTATTAAAAATGTTTACATGAAATTGTTGTTTAGTTCTACGCTAAAATAAATGGTATGTATACTTTAGTCTCTCTGTTACCTCTCTTTATTATTGTCTCTGTCTAGGAACTGGGTCTTATTGGGCTGCCAGAGAAAGCTGAAAGGTCACCAGAGCCGCTGGATTCTAAATGGATGGCATCGGGAGGGGGGAAAGTCACCCGTGACTTTTGTTCCTCACGTTAGAGAATCCACGCCCGTTTTAGAGGTGAATCCACGCCCGTTTTAGAGGTGCTTATCCCTATCCGTCCATGTCACCTCCCAGCTACACATTAGTACTAGAAATTGATTGATCCATCGGATAGGTGCAGACTTTTTGTTTGTCGGCCCTCGTTTAGTCGACGGAATCGGCGGCGCCAAATTTACTGTAGACTCAAAACGTTCGTCTCGTAAAGTCCAGCTAAACTGTGCAATTAGTTTTTGATTTCATCAACATTTAGTACTCCATGCATGTACCGCAAGTTTAATATGACGGAGAATCTTCTTTTTACACAGTGCCAAAGTTTGGATTTTGGGGTGAACTAAACACCCCCTCGGTCTTGTTGGTCGACCTCATTACTCCAGTAGACAATGCAATCAGTAATAAATCACGGTCTGTACATGTCTTGGTCGAGGCCGGTCCTGAGTATTTTTTTTACCTAGAACGAAATAAAATTTTAAGCCTTTTTATATAAATATGATAATACTACTACTAGTACTACTCACTGCTAGTTATACACACATACTCTCTCCATATCGCTTTTAGAGGTCGTTTAGGACATAGGAACGCTTACCAATGAGTGATTAATTAGGGGGTATTTTTCCTTGTCTACCCGTATTAAATAGGCTTGCAGTTGTTACCTATACAACAAATAGATGCATAGCTTGAGTGGCTAGCCCTTAGCGGCCCAAGGAAGCAGGTTGTCGGTTCGAGTCCTTGCGGGTTCGCTTATTTTTGATGTCGTTTCTATTTTGCATGGGCACTGTGCTCGTCGCCGGCGTTGCTTGCATGGATTTCGTTTGCCTTCGTAGCTGCTCGTGCGCGCGCGCGCGTTTTGGCCGTCAGCGGCAACGTTTTGCCCTGCGCGCCGTCGGCTTTTGGTTCGTTTTCGCCCTGCGCGTTTTAGAAGTCCGCGCGCGCGTTGATCTCGTTCAAGCAGGTAGGTTTGGCGGGGTTTTTTTTTCGTTTTTTCGCACCGTGCACGCTCTTGTTTCCTTCGGCCGTCTGTCCATCCACCCCTTCCTATTTATGGAGTCCGGCGCGAGCTCCAGCGACGCTGAGGAGATGACCTTCTCTGCCTCCAGTGATTCCGACGTGATGGAGTCCAACACCATCTCCATCTCCTGCTCGACGCCGTCTTCCGTCATCATCTCCATGGAGTCCAGCGCGAGCTCCAGCGACGCCGGCGAGACGACCTTCTCCGCCTCCAGCTATTCCGACGTGATGGAGTCCGGCGCGAGCTCCATCTCCTGCTCGAGGCCGTCTTCCGTCGTCATCTTCATGGACTCCGGCGCCAACGCCGACGTCGAGTCCGCCGAGGATGCATCCATGCAGTCCGGCGTGCGGCGAGGGCGAGGGCGTGTGGCAAGGGCAAGGGCGAGGGTGTGTGGCAAGGGTGAGGGCGTGCGGCGGCGTGCGGCATGCGTCGAGCGGATGGGAGACGGCGCTAATAACTCACGCGGTTGGGAGGCCAATCGTTGCCGAGCGTCGAGCGCGGCGCGGGAGCCCAAGCGCGAGGGGCAGCGGCGTCCAAAGCTGAGTACTTACGGCAGAACGACATCTTTTCATCAACTCGAGTCCAAACGCAGAACGACCTCTAAAAGTGATATGGAGAGAGTATACGAAATGTTTCTAATAAGCAGTTAATTGTATGCAAAAACAATGTTTATATGAAATAATTTGTATACATATTAAATTACCTTAAAATTTTCTTCTAACATTTTTTAATCATTGCCAGAAGCATACTTTCTTGATGACATGGTTATGTTAAAATTTAGAGAAACAATTATGAACTGCAGTTTCATAAAATAGGGTAACTGCAATTGTTAATAAGTACGTACACGATCAGGGATCATAGGATTATAGGAATAGCCAAATACGACAGAGCCTACCTGATTGCCACCGCCTGCCTGAAGCCCGATGGTGATGGAATTGGAAGCCTGATAATGCAAGTGCGTCCGAGGTATATCAGTCCATGCATGACTTTTTGTTTGTCAGTCTTGTTCATCGGCCTCATTACTCCAGTAGACAATGCAATCAGTAATAAATCATCGTCTGTACATGTCTTCGTCAGGGCCGGTCCTGAGTATTTTTTTTACCTAGAACGAAATAAAATTTTAAGCCTTTTTATATAAATATGATAATACTACTACTAGTACTACTCACTGCTAGTTATACACACATATACGAAATATTACTAATAAGCAGTTAATTGTATGCAAAATCAATATTTATATGAAGTAATTTGTATACATATTAAATTACCTTAAACATTTCTTCTAACATTTTTTAATCATTGTCAGAAGCATACTTTCTTGATGACATGGTTATGTTAAAATTTAGAGAAACAATTATTAACTGTAGTTTCATAAAATAGGGTAACTGCAATTATTAATCAGTACGTAGATGATTAGGGATCATAGGATTATAGGAATAGCCGAATAGGACAGAGCCTACCTCTGCCCCTCCCGCAGAATGCGGACCGAAAGAGAGTGCGGCAGAATGCGTGAGGCGATGATCTCAGCAGGAAGCGACTCTCCTTGTATAGGAAATGGAGTAGAGGAGTAGCAACTTGACTGACACAAGTCTTTATTAGTATATTTCTCGTTCATCGCCGTTAAAGAATTGGAATCACATGCATGCCCACTTAACTTTTGACTAATCTATTCACAAAAGAAAAAACTTTTCAGTAATCGCACAGGCCGAGCCCCGGCCGGAACAACCGCAAAATAATAAAGCTGGCCTGCTGGGGTCACTTGCATGCACGCGCAAGTAGTATTTGTCTTCATCCAGCGCTTAGCGTGTCGTGTCTCGTGTGGACAGTCATCTGCTGCTTTTGCTAGGCCCTGTTCGTTTCGCTGAAAAAATAGGTCGAAACACTATTCCGACTGATTTGTTGTGAGAGAAAAAATACTGTTCTGGCTAAAAAAACAAGCTGAAAAGGACGGATTATAAGAGAAGCGAACATATGAGCATATGGAATAAAAATAAACTTTACTTGCAGCATGAATTTTTTTATTCAATCTCCCACTCTCTCCTTCATGCTGAATTTTTTTATTCAATCTCCCACTCTCTCCTTCACTGTCGGTTCATTAGGCACTTACTCCTCTTTCATCACTCGGTCCTGTCGTCCCCCACTATTTATCTCAGCATGTTCATCTCTCACTCGATAGATCTAGTATTTCCGTCTCATCCTTCTCACTTCGAGTCTGGAGTTGCAAAACATTTGTTAATGCCACACCACCCGTATCTTGGCTTGGCCTCGGAGCGAATTTACGTTACGGCAAAGCCCATTTTTGGTACAAGCTCTGTGCAACAAATTATACAAACCATGGTATGTACACCGTTGCCAGCACGTCAGACTTGTATATATATAACTAGAAACAAACAACAAATAATGAGATTAGAACGACGTACGTCGATGTACTACACTGTATAAGCTGCCAGTGCTTTTTGTGCATGCAGACCAGCTGTCCTACAGACAGTCTTTCCACATGGTTGTAGATCTCGAGCTAGTAGCGAGTATGGTTGTGTGCTTAGAAAAAAAAAATATTAGCTACTAGTGCTTGGAAACACGAGTCACATCATCATAACACATCTAGTGGCACGAAACAATGTTTGGGCCCAGTTTAGTTGCCGAAATTTTTGGCAAAACGACACGGTAGCATTTTATTGTTATTTGATAATTAGTGTTCAATCATAGTTTAATTAGGCTTAAAAGATTCGTCTCGTGGATTTCGTCTAAACTGTGTAATTAATTTTATTTTTTATTTATATTTAATGCTTCATACATGCGTCCAAAGATTCAATGTGACGAAAAATCTTAAAAAATTTAACGTTTTGGAGGGGAACTAAACATGCCCTTGGTACACAGTTGACGTCAGTCGTCGAATCGACGACTCAACTTTTCATACGTACTGACTGTGTAACTTTTCGTACGTCTAAGCGGACGTCAGGGCCTTGTTTAGATCTCAAGAGTTAGAAAAATTTAGCACTCTAGTACTTTTGTTTGTTTTTGATAATTATTGTCCAATTATAGATTAACTAGGCTCAAAAAATTTATCTCATAATTTACAATCAAACTGTGTAATTAGTTATTTTTTTATCTATATTTACTGCTGTATGTATGTGTCTCTAGATTTGATGTGACGAAGAGAGAGTGAAAAAACTTGAAACTTTGAAGCAATGTAAACAAGGCCTAGATGAAGATTATGATGTTACACAGTTGTCGTAGTACTCTCACAAGGCAGTGTACCTACATACATACACAGTCGGCTCAACTGCTGCCGTTGCTTCTAAAAACACTTGTAATTTGTAAATTATACTACCAAAACCAGATTTAGAATGGGTAGTGCGTCCTCGGCTGCCAATGTTAGAGGCTACGACTATCGCACAACCAAAATAATTGACGACCTTCAACCCAGGCAGCAGATGCCAAATTAGGGCATGTTAGTTGCACTTTATTTTGTAAAATTTTTCAAGACTCTCCGTCACATCGAATCTTTGGACGCATGCATGAAGCATTAAATATAAATAAAAAATAAAACTAATTACATAGTTTAGACGAAATCCACGAGACGAATCTTTTAAGCCTAATTAGAGTATGATTGGACACTAATTGCCAAATAACAACGAAAATACTACAGTGCCATTTTGCCAAAATTTTCGTCATCTAATCTGGGCCTTAGCTAGTCACGTCGCGTGAAACCACCCCTCCGTCCAATAATGCCCAGAGCTACTAAGGCCCCGTTCAGTTGCCAAAAATTTTTGCATAGTACCTGTTACATCGAATCTTGCGGCACATGTATGGAGTACTAAATGTAGACGAAAAAAAACTAATTACACAGTTGGTCGAGAAATCGCGAGACGAAACTTTTGAATCTAATTAGTCCATAATTAGACACTAATTACCAAATACAAACGAAATACTACAGTGAGCCAAAATCTAAATTTTTTTGGATCTAAACGGGGCCTAATACTTGTTGGCCCCCGAAATGGGTAAATTTTTTTTTGAATCCCACGAAAAGGGTAGTGTCAGCCCTATCTAGGAGCACGAGCAGACTAAATTTTTTGGCTGCCCAAGCCCACTCCTTTTATTTTTTCTATATCGTTGTCTGCTTTCTTTTTCTTTCAGAATTGACCATGTAATGTAACCCGAAATGGGGGCTGTCCTTTTTAACGTTCCGAGCATCTTGAATGCTGCCTTTGTTTAAAATAAGAATAAAAAAATTACTCGCCGATCATGGCCTCGCAAGTCTACACCTAACGTGCACGGAATTTTTATTTTTATACAATAAAAATAAAAAATTACTCGTCAGGATGTTGACCTCGCAAGTCTACACCAAAATGCGCACCTAATTAACTAAGATGCTTCGCTCTGCCAAATGGACATGTTAGAATATTGTTACCGATACATCTTCTTGATTGTGCGAGCCAACACTCACCCAATAATTAACATAGACAAAGACAAGCAAGCTGGAGTACATGGGTAGAGACCAAATGATTTGCGCTGCCTTTTGCCCTAAAGCTAGTCATGGGCCAAGAAGAAGAGACCACGGCTAGTGTGGGGGTATCACCCCGGATACCCACTGCAGACCATATGGGCTGCGCCTTCAGGGGCGGCCCAGCCCACAAGACGAAGCCTTGCAGGGCACAACTCTAGTCGGCGCCTTCCGCAAGTAATCTGGAAGATATCCTGAAGATACTACGAGATCTGTTAAGATATGTATGATCCCAAGATTCCTGTAATCTGTTATTACTTTCCGGTTATCTCTCAGATCTAACTGACTTGTAACCCTGCTCCACGGACTATATAAGGCGGGCAGGGACCCCTCCAAACGCACGCAATATCATACGATAGCTAATACAAACCAACAGACCACAGGAGTAGGGTATTACGTCATACTGACGGCCTGAACCTGTCAAACTCGTGTGTCTCTCTTGCCTTCTTGTTCTTGATCTCACGCTCCTCTGTCGATCAATCTACCTTCGTGGGATACCCCTCGAAGGACTACTAACGATATTCTGTCGACAGTTGGCGTGCCAGGTAGGGGTGTGTGTGCTGTTTCCTTGTCGAACAAGATGTCTTTTTTCGCAGGCTCTTCGTCCCTTCCGTAGCTCGGCTAGATCCTCACGGTCGGATCCATCTCGTGGGTCATCAACGCTGACGGAGTCGGAGAGCTCCTCGAGCCGGTGCAGATCGGTTCCGCGCCGACCACCCCTGCACCTGCAACTACAGATCCGATCTTGGAACCACTTCCGAGGTCGTCTTCATCAACGATTCACCACTCGCTTCCTCGCTACCAGAGGAGGCACATCAATAATGACAATCTGATCGAATCCATCGATCGGGTCGGTCGGAAGCTCGCCGATTGCCTCTCCATGGCCGAGTCGGCTCTGGACACTTTCGTTCAGCGCCGACCACCCTCCGATCAGGATCTATCGGAGGCTGCTCGGCAAACTCCAGGGGTTACGGCCCTACCCTTCGAGCTCACCAACGCCGCCGCTACATACCAAGAAGCCTTGAGGGGTAAATTCATCGACCAGGTGGGGGATATCCATCCTCTCGCCGACCAGTTCCCGCCGACGGTCAACATGTTGCACGCTAGCCGACGCCCCGGAGCATCCCTCCAAACCATCCTGGAGGAAAATCTGGACTCCGAGTCCCAGGGCTCTATGGAGACCCTCGCCGAAACCTTCACCGAGCAACCCCCTCTCCCGCCTTTCCGGGGTGGCGCGATCTTCAACGTCAGCATCGATAGCCCCCTCAGAACGATGAAACCGATGAGGAACGCGCCACTCGTGAGAACCGGAACGTCAACCGCGTTCAGCGCCGTGCAAATGAGCACGCCCTTGCGATGGCCGAGGCTGCTCGCAACAACCAGTTCAACTCGCAAGGAAGGCCGCTCCATCGCAACCTCGATGAAGAGTTTCTCCGCGTTGATGGCCACGATGTCTTCAAGACTCCAAGCGCCAATCTGGCTGTGGCCGCCAACGAGCTTGCCTGCCTCCCATAGACGCCCGAGCTTGCCAAGGTCGCTGCTATGCTTAATGTGGCACACTATCAAGTTCATGAGATCCACGAGGATCAGAGACCTTCGTGCTCCACGAGCACGATTCGTCGATCAGCTGTGCCGAGATCCAATCGCCGCCCCAGTCAAAGCCGTTTCACCGACCAATCATTGCCTCTCAAGGGGGAGCCGGGGGCCACCGTGCCAAACACCATCGCCAACATGACCAGGAGGTCAAACAGGATGTTCGAGTGCGCCTCAACAATTTCCAAGATGCACGACGACGTATCAATGAACGCCGCTTCGGTCCACATGAAGAAGAGGTACGCCGCCGCGAGGAATACGAGCAGGAGTACGGTAACCCAGATTCAGCTCTTGAGCCACTGGCTACCGATAATGCCGTAGACGATTTCACCAACAACCCTAAAGGACCCCAACATTCACAAGGGCGCTCCGAATGCTCTAGTGGCCCCGTAGTTTTAAAATCACTGGGGTTGAACCATATGAAGGAAGGATGAACCCAACACAGTGGTTGTAGGCTTACACCACTATTGTCCGCGCCGCCGGAGGAGACACCAGCGTCATGGAGAACTATCTTCCCGTCATGCTCACACCAGCCGCCATGAGCTGGTTCACAAGCCTTGCCTCGGACTCCATCGGATCTTGGGAAGAGCTGAAGAAAGTCTCCACCGATAATTATATGGCTACGTGTACATGATCGGGCACCAAGCATGATCTCAACCATATCACCCAAAAGCCGTCCGAGCTCCTCTATAGCTACATCAGACGTTTTTTCGAGATGAGGAATTCTATTCCTAACATCACGGAAGCCGATGTCATCACCGCCTTCGTCCGAGGACTTCATCACCGCGAGCTTCGTTCCAAGTTCAATCGCAAGCCACCCACAGGCATCGCCGAGATGATCACGACCGCCAACTAGTACGCTAACGCTGAGGAAGCTGAGGTACGCTTCAACGAAGATACGGGCACTCATCGCCCGCCTCGCCGTTACGACGACTGCCCCGAAGACCGACGCCACAACGACCGCTACTACGACGACCGCAGTTTCCACTAGGACAGCGGCCGTGATTGGCTAGAAGGATCCAAGCCCGGTCAAAATCGCCGTCACTGGCCAGACTACATCGTCGCTGCCATCAATGAATCTCGCGCCAAGCGCAACTATGACATGCAGTACAAGAAGATCCTTGATGGCCCATGCCCCCTCCACAAGAACACCAAACATAAGATGAAAGACTGCCTCAGCTTGGCCAAGGAATTCTAGGACAAAAAGCTGGACGACGACGCCAACGGCGGGAATGGAGCTCGCCGACCACCTGGGGGCAATAACAATGCCTTCTAGGACCATGACAAGGTGGTTGCCACCATCTTTGAAGGCCTCGCCTCCACCAAGAGTAGAAGAGAACAGAAGCTCGCCGCTCGATGAGTGCTCGCCGTCACTTCAGAAGAAACCACTGCCAACCCCAGCTATCGTCCATGGTCCGAGGTCCCCATCGCCTTCAATAGGGCCAACCAGTGGGCGGACATACCCTACATAGGGCATTTCCCCCTCATCCTCGACGCAACCGTCCAGAAGGTGCTTTAGAGAAAAGTGCTCGTCGACGGTGGGAGTGCTTTGAATCTACTCTTCGCTAGAGCCCTAAAGGAGTTGGGCCTCGAGATAACAGACCTCACACCATCGGACTCCTCCTTCTATGGCGTGGTACCTGGCAGGGCATCCAAACCACTTGGAGAGATCACCCTACTAGTACAGTTCGGCACGGCAATCAACTACCGCGTCGAGCATATCAACTTCTACGTCGCCGACTTAGACACCGCCTACCATGCCATACTTGGTCAGCCAGCTCTGGCCAAGTTCATGGCCATACCACACTATGCCTATCTAGTACTGAAGATGCCTTCGCCTATAGGAGTCTTGGCCCTGCAGGCCAACCTCTCCATCGCCTATGCATGCGAGATAGAGAGTCTCGCCCTCTCTAAAGCTGCCGACCTCTCCATCCAGATGGCTAGCGTGGTGCCTGCCAAAACATGGAGATCCCAGAGCTGGAGCCTCCACCAAGTCCAAGGAAGTTAAGGAGGTCGGCCTCAGCCTCGACGACCCCTCTAGGACCGTGAAGATTGGGGATCACCTTGACCCCAAATAGGAAAGCATGCTCATCTCCTTCCTATGTGCCAACGCCAACGTGTTTGCTTGGAAACCTACAGACATGCCAGGGGTACCATGGGAGAAGATCGAGCACTCCTTGAATGTCTCGGCGACCGCCAAACCGATCAAGTAGAAACTCAGCCGATTCACGCCAGACAAGAAGGAGGCTATTAGGGTAGAAATAAAATGGCTCTCAGCTACCGGATTCATAAAAAAAGTGTATCATCTAGATTGGTTAGCAAACCCTGTTCTCATTCGAAAAAAGAATAAAGAATGGAGAATGCGTGTTGATTATACTGATCTTAACAAACACTACCCTAAAGACCCCTTCGGCCTGCCTCAGATAGACGAGGTTGTAGACTCCACCGCTGGCTACGAACTGCTCTCCTTCCTTGACTGTTACTCCGGCTATCACCAGATTTCCCTCAAGGAAGAAGACCAGATCAAGATGTCGTTCATCACGCCTTTCGGTGCATACTACTACACAACTATGTCCTTCGGACTCAAGAACGCCGGGGTGACCTATCAAAAAGCCATCCAGATGTGCCTCGACCAACAGATCGGCCGCAACATCGAAGCCTACATCGATGATGTGGCCATCAAGACCAGGACCGCCGACAACCTTATTGCCGACCTTGAGGAAACTTTCGCCAACCTGAACAAGTACCGATGGAAGCTGAACCCTTCAAAGTGCATCTTTGGAGTTCCATCCGGTATACTACTGGGCTATATCGTCAGTGCTTGAGGCATCGAACATAACCCTAACAAGCTCTCTGCCATCACCAACATAAAATGGCCGACATACGTCAAGGATATATAGAAGCTTACAGGCTACATGGCTGCTTTAAGCCGCTTCATATCGTGCCTCAGTGAAAAAGGGCTACCTTTCTTCAAGCTCCTCAAGGCCTCCGAGCACTTTTCCTGGTTGGAGGAGGCATACATAGCTTTTGAGTAGCTTAAATTGTTCCTAACAAAGCCTCCGATCATGATGGCGCCACGACCAGATGAAACTCTGCTGATCTACATCACCGCTACTTCTTGCATCGTTAGCACAGCTATCGTCGTCGAACACGAGGAAGCTAGGCACACCTACAAGGTGCAACGTCTAGTCTACTTCATCAGCGAGGTACTTAATGAGCCCAAAACTCGTTATCCTCAGGTACAAAAGCTGTTATACGCCATTTTGATTACGTCGCGCAAGCTCCGACACTACTTCAAATACTACAAGGTCGCCATGGTCACTGAGTTCCCCCTGGGGGACATTCTCCGCAACAAAAGAGGCCAACGGCCGCATCATTAAGTTAGCTGTTGAGCTCGGCACTTACTCCATCGAATTCAGAAGCACCTACCATTAAGTCATAGGTGCTTGCTGATTTCATCGCTGAGTGGACCGAGATCCAAGAACCCATCGCCGCCACTTGCCCTGAGCACTAGGTGATGTACTTTGATGGCACCCTTAACATCAACGGTGCTGGTGCGGGCATTCTATTCATTGTGCCGACTAAGGATAAGCTCCGCTATGTTCTCTGAATACACTTTCTGGCCTCCAACAACGCTGCGGAATATGAAGCATGTCTCCACGGTCTCCGTATAGCAGTCGAGCTCAGCGTAAAACATCTCATGGTGTATGGGGACTCCGCGCTGGTTATCAACCAGCTCAACAAAGACAGGTCCTATTCCAGTGAGAACATGGACGCATACTGCGCTGAAGGGAAGGTCTATGGTATCGAGTACCACCACGTGGTATGAGATCAAAATCAGCCAGCCAATCAGCTCTCAAAGATAGGTTCTTCTCGCGCTGCGGTTCCACCTAGGGTCTTCGTTCAAGATATATTGGCGCCATCCATTCAAGAAGAGAAGGAAGTTGAAGAGATTCCCCCTGCCGAGCAGTTGGTACTTGTGATACCTTCGCCGGTCGCCGATTGGAGGGAGCAGTTCATCAAGTACCTCACTAGCATCGAAGTACCCACCGACAAGACCGAAACCGAATGCCTAATTTGCCAAAGCAAGCATTACGTGCTGATAGACGGTAACTTGATGAGGAAAAGTGCCAAGGAAGGGATACTTCAGAAATGCATCACCCAAGATGAAGGAGTGAAGCTACTTCTCGAAATTCACTCTAGTTCCTGTGGCAATCACGCGTCCTCAAGAAACCTGGTCGGCAAAGCCTTTCGCGCCGGTTTTTACTGGCCCACGGCCATCTTCGATGCAGAAGACCTCGTCCGACGCTTTGAAGGATGCCACTTTTTTGCCAAGCAAATACATGTACCGACACATGAACTACAGACCATCCCAGCTTCCTGGCCTTTCGCATGCTAGGGACTGGACATGATCGGGCCTTTCAAGCCAGTGCTAGGAGGTTTCCGGTACGTGTATGTTGCCATCGACAAGTTCTCCAAGTAGATCGAGTACAAACCGCTCGTCTCGGCTACCGCAAAGAAAGTAGTCGAGCTCTTCGAAGATATCATCCACAGATTCGGTCTCCTGAACATCATCATCACCGACCTTGGAACTACGTTTACTGGCCATCACTTTTGGGACTTCTGCGAAGACCGGTGCATCTCCGTCAAATACATCTCTGTTGCCCATCCTAGAGCCAATGGCCAGGTCAAACGGGCGAGCGGCATGATACTTGATGCCCTCAAAAAGAGGCTATATCAGAAAGAAGAAAAGCATTCAAGCAGATGGCTCAAGGAGCTACCAGCTATGGTCTAGGGACTGCGCACTCAAGCTAGTCGCAGCACTAGTGTGTCTCCATATTTCTTGGTCTACGGCTTAGAGGTCATACTACCAGCGGATATTGCCGCAGCTGTTCAGATAGAGGACGTCGATAGGGCCGAGGAAGAACGCCTAAAGAACACCTAATCACCTATGTTCGCACAGCCAAATATCTAGAAGGCTTGTAGAGATACTACAACCGCAACATCAAAGGTCATTCATTTACTGTCGGCGACCTCGTTCTCCATAGAAAACAAAAAACCGAAGGGATGCACAAGCTCTCCTCCCCATGGGAAGGGCCTTACATCGTCAATGAGGTTACCCGACTAGGGTCCTATCGCCTGTCTGACTTAGATGGAATCGATGTCCCCAACTCATGTCACATCGAACACCTTATGCGTTTCTATCCTTGAAACACCCCAGATATGTACTCTCCACTTTGTGATGAATAAAGTTTTGGGCTCTATAATTTGTCTCCATTTTTTCTCCGTTACATTTTAATCTCCACATACGGTCGTCAAGCACTACGATACTCCATAACGAGCTCCAATACGAAATCGCCAACACATTTCGCCGAATAAGTTTCTCCAAATCGCCGACCATGATTTCACCGAATAAATTTCTCCAAATCACCGACCACGATTTCGTCGAATAAATTTCTCCAAATCACCGACCACGATTTCGCCGAATAAATTTCTCCACATCGCTGACCACATTCCTCCAAATCTCCAATGATTTTGCCAAACGAGTTTCTCCAAATCGTCGAACACGTCTCCTCCAAATCGCCAACGTATTTTGCCACACGTTTTCTCCAAACCGCGGAACACTTTGCTCCAAATCTCCAAGATATTTCGCCGATCAGCGAGCAGCATACTTTCTTTTCTGTTCTCTTTGGAGAAGACCTAGTCTCTGATCTCTCCCTATATGTGCCACGAGCTCCACGCTCTGCGTTATGGGTGGTCAGCTACGGATCCTTTGTCACGCCTGTTCCTCCTACACGTCCACGGGCTCGGCGCTCGACGTTATGGACTATGGGCTAGCCAAGGCCGAGAGCTCAGCACAGAACTAATTGCTCGAACGCCACTTATACTACTTGTATCTCCAAGTTATTTTGATAACCACCGAGCAGCACATGTTCCACGCTATTCTCTATGGAGAAGACCCAGTCTCCGATCCCTCCCTACACGTGCCACGGGCTCCACGCTCTACGTTATGGGTGGTTGGCTACGGTTTCTTGGTCACGCTAGTTCCTCCTACATGTGCACGGGCTCCGCGCTCGACGTTATGGACTATGGGCTAGCTGAGGCCATGGGGGTCAGTAGCGAACCAACTGCTTGGACGCTACTTGTACTACGTATAATTGCGTTATGGTTAAAACTACGAAGATTTTTTCACCGAAATACAAGCAAACTGCAAATACATGCACCTTGTAACATTTATTAGATACATAATTGTTTTTTGCGCTTTCGCACGTTCTAACTACAATGTCAAGATATTACAGATGATAATCTCTGAGAAGATTACCGAGCTCCACCATCACCGTCTGTCTCACCGAATAGGTCTATATCACCGGCCAGCTTCTGCGTTGCATCCTCCACCTCATCCTCTAGCTGCTGGGTCTTCGCATCGCTCAGCCCTTCGGCGAACCTGCCACCTATTGACTGAAGGTCGATGGTTGGGTAATGGGACCAAACCACCATGAGGACATGAGTAGCGACAGACACAATGGCGTCATGGTTGAAGCTATTGAAGTTCTCCCACGCTGCCTTGCACCTCTAGATGATGGTGTCCGAATGTTGCCGCCTGCCATCGGGCTGAGTAGCAGGTTCTAGGTCGACGCAGTCAAGCACCGGTTTAATTGCGGTGACTACAGGGTCGAAGTTATCCCTTTGGGTCCTAGCCTCCTGCACCAGCACATGAAACTCTGCCTTGGCTTTATGATGGTAGCCTGCAAGCGTTACAATGTTCCATCATATAAGGAAACTACTTCAAGAGTAATTCTGATCAGGTGGTATTCACCTTTCAGCTCCTCGGCCAGTTTGTCTGCTCGCTCTGACTCCTTTGCCTTCTCCTGGCGAAGTTGTTCGATGGCCTAACGTAGTTGGCTGAGCTCTGCGTCTTGCTCTGCAAGCGCCATAGTTATCACAAAAAATATGTCTGTTCAGCAATACAAAAGTACATTCACCGATATACCATACCTGCTTTCTGCTTGCATACACTTTTGAGCTGTTTGGATTTCTTTAGCAACTGCTCGGAGGCACCCTTCAGTTGTCCGGAGACAATGGCCTACTGCTCGGACTAGCTCTGCAGCTGCTTGGATGCAGCCGCCAGCTGTTCGAACAGGACCCCCTTCTGGTATTCCAGGTCCCGCGTGTTGGACTCTGCAAGGTCTCGTTCGCGTCGGGCCCTTTGGATGTTTCTCTCCGAGAGGTTCATCGCCTCTTTGAGTTTTTCGTTCTCCTCGGCGAGGGGCTCCATCCTCTTTATCAGCTGGCGGTGCTGCTCGACAGTTCGAGTTATCTCCTGCAAGTGCACAATGACAATGTCGATATCCAATTCCCAACGTCAATGAGGATCATTTCAGACGCAGTACTAACCTTGATCTACTTCATCACCCCGGTAAGGGTGGTCTCCAGTCTCCTGAACTCCCTAGTGGTGTCCTCCTTTTCGACAAGTACTATATCATCGCCGCGCTTTCGGAGGATTTGGACAGCTTGGGGTCGAGGTTCATCACGCTCGATCTTCTCCACCTCGTCCTCTTCTGCTGCAGCCGGAGGCACCACCTGGGGGCTCAGTGGCCGGATAGCGGGTCTGACCATGCCCTTCGATGCCTCGGGGAGTGCCGTCTGCTCCTTCGGCACCGCAAGATTTTCTCCTCCAGATTCTGGCACGATGCTGGTAACTATAGCTTCTACTCCCGAGGACCCAGTGGTGCCCGCCGTTGCCGAGGGGGCTGTCGCTGACTCGTTCGCCATCGACGACAACTGTTCGCCACCGCCAAGTTCACCAACGGAAGCGATTGGCTCCCCCGCGTGCTACCGAGCACCCAGGGACTCTAGGATGGGGTCCACCGGCATCTCCCCCGCCTCGGGGCCAGCCTTCGGCTGCTGCTCAGTCTAGATGGGCGGGGCTAGATCCATCGTTCGCCTTGCACTGCATCAAATTAGTTCATCAATCACCACAAATGTTAAGAAACTACAACAAAGTAACTCCAAGACAAGGATACTTATGGTTTGGTCTGCCGGTTCAATTTCTTGAACCGGCGGTGCCTGCCCGAGCCCCAAGGCGTAGCCGTGGGGTCGACTCCTGTGCTCTGCAGGGGAGGTCTCTGCTCCTCCATGGTCGACCTCTATTCTGCCTGCTGCTCTGGGGCCCTCTTCGCCTGCTGCTCTGGGTTCGCCTCCGCCTGTTGCTCGGGGACTTCCATCGCGTGCCCCGTAGGGACTCCCGTCGTCTGTTGTGCAGGAACTTCCCTCACCCACTGCCTGGGGACTTCCCTCATCTGCGGTTCAGGGACTTCTTCACCTCCCCCTAATTGATCCCCCATGCGTGTACTATGCGGGGGCTCCTTCATGCTCGGTGGAGGAGCCATCGGAACTTCGTCGTCATCAGACCAATCGAACACCGTGGTCCTTCGCGTTCGAGTGGTCTGATCATCGCCAAGCGAGATGCCGCCTGGTTTGCAGGGAGCAGCAGCCACCATCTTCCTCTTCTTCTGACCAGCTCGTCTGCCGCTGCCCTCTTCCCCCTGGCTTTCATCGACATCGGGGGAGGACTCTCCGTCCGACCAACATCCATACCTCCGGACTCCGAAGAAACGCCGACGGAACTTTCTTCAGGTTGAGTCGGTGGTCGTGCATCCACCACTGGTAGCCAATCACCTCTCGGCACACCCAAGAAGTACACCGCCCTATCCTGCGAATGGATCTTCGCATGAGTAAATCAGTCTACTGCTCGGCAATGACAAAAGAAGAAGATTCTCGGATACACACAAATGTGATATTTACCTGAGGAGGCATATTCTTGCAGTTAAAGGGCCTTGTATACCCTGACAAGCTGAATGAGGCAAGCGGAGCGAATAGCTTTGTAGCCCGCTCTTCAACAACGTTCCTCGATAGTATCTTTGGCGTCTCCCGGGTATCATCGGTCTCCCCTTTGAACTTGAAGCCTGGGTGCGCCCTCTCCTTATAGGGCTGAATGTGGCGCACTATAAAACTCGCCGCTACCAATCTGGCATTGGTCCTCACACCCTTTATTAAGCCGAGGAGTTCCCTCACTTGCTCCATATCATCGCTGCTCGGCGTCTCCGGCCAACTCCTCTAGCTCTCCGGGATGTGGTCGGCATCGCAGTGGACTGCTGGGTGGCTTTGTTTCATGTAGAACCACCTGGCGTTCCACCCCTTCAGCGACGTGTTCAGTGGCACAGTATGGTACTCACTCACCATCCCATCGCGTAGCTGAAGGTACACCCCGCCGGCCACCTTGGAACCAGCGCCGCCTCTCTTCTTCAGCCAGAATAGGTGACGGAAGAGGTTGAAGTGGGGTAGGATTCCAAGATATGCCTCACAGAAATGGATGAAGATTGAGATGTGCAAAATGGTATTGGCATGGAGGCTGCACAGACTAACCACCTAGAGCTCCAATAAATCCTTCAGGAATGGATGAACAGGAAATCCCAACCCGTGCCAGAAATAATCCTTGAATACCACTGCTTCGTCAGTATGAGGCGTTGGGAAGGACTCCTCGAGGGCCGGCCGCCATCCAGTGGTAGCACAGTCAGGGAGAATGCTAGATTCCACCAATCTGTTTAGCTCTGCCTCTCCCGTTCATGATGGCACCCACTCTTTGTCACGCCAAGCGCCATCTCTCAAATCCGATTAGGGTTTGGCGGCGGCAGCAAGTGTGGATGTGAATCTAGAAACGGGAGGGCTGAGGAGGAAGACAAAATGGCAAAGTGGCAAATATGGAAACATGGGATGTGGTGGCGCGGTTATAAAGTACTTTCCCCACCTCTTCGCAGTTGAGGGTTTTTGGGAAACTGTTCCCACGATTTGCGCCTCTCCGCATCCTTCGAAACAGCGAGGTGGGCCGTAACTTTGGCTTTTGCGCAACCGCAGCCCATGTCGCTCATTTATCACTGCCATTGGTTGTCACTCACCGAATAATCGCCGACTTCTCCGCCATTTATTGAGGTTCAATGACAGTTACTGTACAGTCATTACTCTGGTTTTTTCTCCATAGTTTGATTTCTCTAATATCTTCACTTGCAGCTCGGGGACTGGCTGCCTGCTCGGCTAGTCTTTAATTATTTCTCTGTTTCTAACCCTAGCACCATGTGACTACGTCACCTACTGTTAGGCTTGGGGACTAAGTGGGCACACTTCACCTTGCGGTGAATGTGCTTTATCTCATTTTGGGGCTACGCCCGGGGACTGGCTGCCTGTTCGGCTGGTCTTCTAATATTCTTTTGCTTTGGACCCTGGCACCACATGACTACATCATCTACTATCAGGCTCGGGGACAAAGTGGGCACACTTCACCTCGCGGTGAATGTGCTTGCTTCTTTCTGGAAGACTCCGTGCCTCTGAAGTTGAAGAAGACTCTCTCCTTTTCTCGTGGTCGGACTCTATGTGGGCACACTTGTTCCACTGCGAAGAAATTTTCGATTCTGGACTTGAGCTCCTTACACCCTTATGGCAAGCCATGCTTGAGTTATGATGCTCGGCTAAGGTTTGTGCTACTTGGTGACAGTACATGCTGCTCAGCAACTGCTCACAACTGCTTGGCAACTCATCATGGTGGTCGGACCATGAGTTTGACTGCTCGGCTTCATTCGCACCTACTCAAACAAGCTCAAGATGGTGTTGCACTATGGGTACAAGGCGCTCGGGGACTAGCTCTGGTGGGTATGACCCCAGATACCCACGGCAGACCACATGGGTTGCGCCTTCAGGGGCACGACTCTGGTCGGCGCCTTCCGCAAGTCATCTGGAAGATATCCTGAAGATACTACGAGATCTGTTAAGATATGTATGATCTCAAGATTCCTATAATCAGTTATTACTTTCCGGTTATCTCTCAGATCTAACCAACTTGTAACCCTACTCCCTGGACTATATAAGGCGGGCAGGGACTCCCTCCAAATGCATGAAATATCATACGATAGCTAATACAAACCAACAGACCACAGGAGTAGGGTATTATGTCATACTGACGGCCTGAACCTGTCTAACTCATGTGTCTCTGTTGCCTTCTTGTTCTTGATCTCACGCTCCTCTGCTGATCAATCTACCTTCGTGGGATATCCCTCGGAGGACTGCCAATGATATTCTATCAACAGCTAGTCACTGAACTATGTGCATTTCCAAAAACAAAAAAGAAAAGAGAGCACCCTGACATAACACGCCAACCTACTAGGAGTGCATCCAGCCTAGCGATGATGCCCTTGCCACAGGAAGAATTTAATAGCGGCTCTCGCTGATAGGGGCTTTTGCATATGTATCACCCACGACTGGCAGATTTGATGATGGATTAGTAGTAGTACTAGTTACAGACAGAGTGCGTGGCAAAACTGATTGGGCTTGCTTATCACTACCAATGATGCCAAGAGGTATACGTTGCGCATGAGACTTCTTTTTTCCTGTGTCGACATGAATCCAAAGCCACATAGAGCCCAAATGATAGGGTGCCTTGGCATTGCATCTGCTCTTGATCTGCTCTGCTTATTTTCTGATCTGATCAACATCCTCTTTGCTCGGTACACATGAATCGAAGTATTATTAAGCATACATATATGATGGCCGCCTGGCTGACCCTAAGAGCAGCCTGGCCATCTGGGAGGCCAGCTGGACAGCGAAGAACCAGTCTAGCCGGTTGATCAGGTGGCCTGGATGGTTTTCTCGATCAGCTCAGGTCCCTGAAATTCTTCCCAAAAATCTGAAGTTGGATCGCCTCCAAAATTTCCCAAACTCTGTTGAGATGATTCTTAGGTGTATTAGATGATATCCCCAAAGAATCAAACCCCACAAACTCTAGAAACTATGCAGATCTGAATATCCATCTATGGAAGTGGGGTTTTCTCAAGAAATTCTCCCTAGGGTGAAAAATCATGCTCGTGATAGATCTAAATATCCATCTTGGCAGTGTGTTCATCTGATATCCGCTACATAAAAACGATTTTTTAGCAACGATTCGATTTTTTTGTAGGGGCGGCTGGTGATGGAGCCGCCCCTATAGTGGCGTGCTCGGGTGCCTAGACACCAGCCGCCCCTACAAATGGAACAACAGGGGCGGCTGGTGTTACGAGCCGCCCCTACAAATAGGGTATCATTTACAAGGGCGGCTCAATCACCAGCCACCCCTACAAATGCTATTTGTAGGGGCGGCTGGTGATTGAGTCGCCCCTACAAATGGCCCCATATTTATAGCTACGATTTGTAGGGGCGGCTCAATCACCAGTCGCCCCTACAAATGCCCCCCCTATAAAACAGCTGCAGCACCTTCTTCCTCCTCGGGTCACTCACTCCAACCCATGAAAGAAAGGTGGGGAGGCCTTGGGCACCTCCCAAAAATTGCTCTACTAAGGGGGGAACGTTTTAGTCTCAAATCCTTTGGTGGAGAGGTTATAGAAGGTAAGAAAATGCTATTACACACTTTTTTTTAAGTTTTAATGGTTGGTTAGTGAGTAATTAGAGTTTTGTTTTTCTCTCTCTTCTATGGTGTTTGAGCTACTTATGAAGCAAATTAGACCCAAGTTTTAAATGTACTAGGGTAAATTAGGGAGGGGAACAAGATCATACACTTATTTGGTCCATGTTTCTTGATTTTAGTGAACAATTAGTTAGTTTTATAGATGTTTCATGTGCATGTAGATCTAGATCTAGGGTTTGGTTTTTTTATTAATTTTATTTTTGTAAAATTATGTTTGATGAAATTGGACTAGGGGTTGTATGAAAGATATTGGGTAAAGTATAATTGTTGCTAATTGTTGTCTTTGAAATTGTTTATTGTAATCAATAAATATGTATTTTAATTATTTATGGATAAATGGGCCATTAATTAATTTTCCTCTACCATGGTGTGTTTGTATGCTTCATGTAATTACATTAGATTTATATTCATATATATCTAAAGTATATACAATTATTCTCAAGTAATTATTAGTTTGATTCATTTTTATATATATCTGAATAAGTAGTCCTTTAATGTTTGTTTTGTTGTTGTTGTAAAAGATGGAGTACAGGAACTCTTGGATGTATGGTTAGTTAAGGTTCAAGGCAGGTTTCCGTGAAGAGGTGGATAAATTTATTGAAGCCACAAAGAAGCATGCAACGACATTGAAAAAGAATAAGGATACAATTATTTGCCCCTGTAAAGATTGCAAGAACCGTATGGCATGGACAGATGTGACTATCATCAGATCACATTTGATTATGCGAGGATTTGTTGAGGACTACACAGTTTGGATTCATCATGGTGAAACGGTTATTGTTAACGACGAGGATGAGGAGGAATACGACGACGAAACCATAGAATCCCTGTCCCAATATTCAGCAGAGTTTGATGCACGGATGGATTTCGAGTTTGGCAATAAACAAGGTGGTGATGCTGGTGGTTGGGATGGTAACGACGAAGGTGGTGCCAATAATGATGGTGGAGCACGTGTCGGGGATGAAGATGATTTTGAGGACATGATTTGAGCCCTTGGACCAGAGATTTTACTAAATAGCCCGAAAGGTCTAGAAAATTTGGAAAGGGTGACAAAAGCATCGAAGTAGACTGTGTATGGTGTTAAAAAGGGTTGTCCGACACATTGGACATTGCTACGTTTTGTGCTTGAGCTGCTCATCCTGAAGGCTAAGTACGGCTGGTCAGACTGTAGTTTCAATGATCTATTGCATCTCCTATCATGGGTGCTGCCACAACCAAACTCAGTTCCCGCCAACATATACCAAGCAAAGAAGGTCATAAGTCCAGTGACAATGGGGGTTGAAAAAAATCCATGCATGCCCCAACCACTATATACTTTTTCATGGCGAAACATTCAAGTCACTGGATAAATGCCCCCGGTGTGGGGCCAGCCGGTACAAGAACAATGACCTTTATGGTGGGGACGAAGCCCCCATGGGGAAAAAGAGGAATATGAAGGGTACAAAAAAGGTGGTACAAGAATCTCAGCCCCCAGAGGACACTCCATTAGGCAACGATGCAAAGCAGAGAAGAATTCCTGCCTTGGTAACGTGGTACCTGCCAGTGACTGACCGCTTGAGACGTATCTTCCTAAACCCTAAAGAAGCCGCACTCATGACATGGTGGGATGATGAGCGTAAGGTGGATGATGATAAGATTGCACACCTGGCTGATTGTAGTCAGTGGCAAATGTTTGATGAGAAGCACAAAGAATTCAGCGATGACCCAAGGAATGTACGGTTTGGCTTGAGCACCGATGGAATGAATCCCTTCAATGAGAGGATGAGCAACCACAGCACATGGCCAGTGATCTTGACCATGTACAACATCCCAACATGGTTGTGTCAGAAGAGAAAATACCTTCTCCTCACTATTCTTATTTCTGGCCCTAAACAACCAGGCATTGATATAGACGTGTTCCTCGAGCCTTTTATGCAAGAAATGGAGAGGCTATGGAGGCATGGGGAGCAGATGTACGATGCGTTCCGAAAGGAGGACTTCATATGTAGAGCAATAATATTTGTTACTACCAATGATTACCCCGCGCTATTTGCTTTGTCTGGACAGATCAAAGGGAAGATGGGATGCTTGGTTTGCTTGGATGGTACTACATGGGTGTACCTGGATGCATCCAAGAAGATAGTTTACCTAAGGAATCGATGTTTCTTAAAGACAAGTCACAAGTACCGCAGCAAATTATTTTTTAGATTTTATGACAACGCCCCGAAGATTGAACCCCCTCCGGAGAGAAGTCATAACAGAGAACACATGTACATAATGGTGAAAAACATACGCGTCGTCTATAGAAAGAAGAATCCGGATGGGATGAATAGAGATAGAACCACACCTCCTGTCAAAGGAGTACCTTTCAAGAAACAATCGATCTTCTTTCAGTATCTGCCTTATTGGCCAGACTTGGAGGTCCCCCATGCCATTGATGCTATGCACGTGCAGAAGAATGTCTTTGAGAGTCTCATTGCTACCTTGATGGACATAGGTAAGTCAAAGGATGGTCTGAAAGCACGGAAAGACATGGTGCAGCTAAACGTGATGCCACAACTTCACCCGGTACCTGAGGCTAATGGAAAATACACTCTGCTCGCGGCGTGCTTCAACCTAACACCAGACGAGAAGAGAGCTATATGCACTTTCCTGAGGGGGATCAAAGTCCCGACTGGATTTTCAGCAAATGTGAAGAAGCTAGTGTCGATGAAGGACTTGTCAATAACACACTACAAGGCTCACGATTGCTATGTGATGCTGACAGTGTTTCTACCTATTGCAATCAGGGCTATAAAGCTAGAGTTCTTGAAAATGGCCATCACCCGCATGTGTTACTTCTTTTCGAAAATCTCACAGAAGACGATTGGCAAGCAAGAGCTGAGTGACCTACATGAATTTGTGGTGGAGACACAAAATCAACTAGAGATGTGTTTACCTCCTATTTTTTTTATATAATGCCACATCTCATGATTCACATGGTTCATCAGATACAGGCGTTGGGCCCTTGCTACTTGCATGAAATGTGGTCCTATGAGTGGTTCATGTCGGTTCTAAGTCGATATGTGCATAATCGAGCATACCCAGAGGGCTCCATGATAGAGGGTTACAGTACTGAAGAAGTCGTCGAGTGCTGTCAAGAGTACCTAAAAGTACAGAAAGGGATTGGTAAAACCGATTCTCGTCACAAGGGTAGGCTAGCTAGGAAGGGCACCAGTGGTAGAAAAGTGTTCATCGACCATGATTACAAAGAGGTGAGTCGGGCGCATTACAGTGTCTTGCAGAGTACACAACTGATGCAACCGTACATTGATAAACACTTGGCTATTATTATGGTGGAGAGAAATAGCCGTTCGGATGATTGGGTCATGAAACAACACAAGCAACGACTAACTACATGGTTGAAGGACCAAAACATACCGCCTGGAGAAACCATAGACTCTATTACCATCAGTAGGTTAGCGGAGGGCCCATCGAGACAAGTGACATCTTGGAACGCTTATGACATCAATGGGTATACGTACTATACCCACGCAAAGGATAGTAAATATGTGAACCAAAACAGCGGTGTTCGAATAGAGGCTATCGATGGATTAGGGCGAAAGATCCAATACTTTGGCATCATTGAAGAGATATGGGAACTTGACTATGAAAGGGATATAACTGTGGCCCTGTTTCGATGCCGTTGGATCAAACAACACCAACTGAACGAGATCGGATTGAGAGTCTTGGACCTCGAGAATCTAGGCTACCAAGATGACCCTTGGGTGCTCGCTTCACGTGTCGCACAAGTTTTCTATATGTCTGACCCACAAAGTAACCTCCCCCCAAAGAAGAAGACAAAGCACGTGGTTGCCTCCGGAAAACAACACATTATTGGAGTTGATGGCATGGACGATGTTGAAGCTTACAATAACTATGATGAGATGCCGCTATTCACAGACTTCCCTAAAAAGATCAGTGTTGTGGAAAAGAACCTCCCCAAAGACATAATGCCATGGGAACGAAAATGTGTCAAGGGGAAAGTCGTTACAGCGGGCTAGCTAGTTGTTGAACGTGTAATGTTTGTGTAAGTGTGTGTTTGTAAGACTTCATTTATGCATGCGTGTGAGACTATATATTTATGTACGTGTTTAAGACTTTCCTAAATGATTTCAGCTGAAAAAGTGATGAATACCAAAGTTGTATAACTCATTAAGATCTATAACTTTTATTTTGATCATTTCTTCATCTGACAAAAGTGATGAATACCAAGTTTGTTAAACTAATCAAGATGATCAAACTTGGTATTTGGAGATTTTTCATCTGAGGTCATTTAGTGTCTCATTTGAGCAAGTTTGACCAAGTCAAATTTGGTCAAATGAAAAAACAACACTTTGACTCTAGTATTATGAACTCTAAATGACTTCAAATTGAAAAGTTTTGAATACCAAGTTTGTTAAACTAATCAATATATACAATTGTTGTTTTGGTCAACTTTCTATTTGAGAAAGTTTGGACGGTTCAAATTTGTGATTTTTAAATTTCTACGCCTACAAACTAGTTTTCGGAACCCTACGTTGTCTCAAATTGAAAAGTTTTGAATACCCAGTTTGTTCATATCATCAAGATCTACAATCTTTATATAGTTCATTTTTTCATTTGAGAAAGTTTGAACAAAATGTAGTTCAAATTTCACGAGTGTGTGACATAGTTTCAGAAAGTCTATATGAGATTCAAGAATTTGTGACTAGTGTTTGATAAAACTTTCTCAAATGGGAAAATAAGATATGTAACAATTGTATATCTTGCTGAGATTATCAAACTTGGTATTCAAAGATTTTTCATCTGAGGTCATTTAGTGTCTCATTTGAGCAAATTTGACCAAGTCAAATTTGGTCAAATGAAAAAACAACACTTTGACTCTAGTATTATGAACTCTAAATGACTTCAAATTAAAAAGTTTTGAATACCAAGTTTGTTAAACTAATCAATATATATATAATTGTTGTTTTGGTCAACTTTCCATTTGAGAAAGTTTGGACGGTTCAAATTTGTGATTTTTAAATTTCTACGCCTACAAACTAGTTTTCGGAACCCTAGGTTGTCTCAAATTGAAAAGTTTTGAATACCAAGTTCGATCATCTCATCAAGATCTACAATCCTTATATAGTCCATTTTTTCATTTGAGAAAGTTTGAACAAAATGTAGTTATTGGAGTTGACAGCGTGGACAATATTTTTCCATTTTTTCAATTTTTCAGTTGATGATTTGTTGGGGCGGCTGGATCAGGAACCGCCCCTACAAATGAATTTGTAGGGGCGGCTAGATCAGGAACCGCCCCTACAAATCATCCCGACTATAAAAGAAAGGGCCGACGCCGCCTCCCGAACCCTCGCCCCCTCCCCGCACCGGCGCGCCTGCTCCTCCCCGCACCCGCGCCCCCTCCCGCCTGCTCCTCCCCGCCCTAGGGTTTCCGCGCGCGCCTGCTCCTCCCCGCACCCACGCGCCTCCCTAGGGTTTCCACCGGCGGGCGGCCTCCGCGCACCTCGACCGGCGGGCGGCCTCCGCGCACCTCCACCGGCGGCCGGCGGCGCACCCGCGCGCCCCCTCCAACGGCTGGGTCCCCTCCAACGGGTCAGGCCGCCGCGGCCGACACCGAGCCAACCCCCTCCGCCTCCGTCTCCGCTTCCCCAATCTGCCGACGCCACCGTGGGTCTCCTGGTAACCACAACACTGACGCCTCCCCGGCTTTATATTGATCATAAAGCGTCAAAACATTACAGCAGAGCTTGATGCACGAGCCTCCGGCTTTGAGCTTGTTGAGGACAGCAGAATAATTCTCCTACCTGTCCATGTACAATAGATCCTGCTTGCCATGAGATTATTAGTCGTACTAGTATATAGTTTTTCCCCCCATCAGTTAGCTGGTAGCTGGTGATCACCTATGATCCTCCTAGTGCCGCGCTGCGGTGCTCAATATACAATTCCCACAAGCATTTCAGTTTTGGAAGACCATAGTATAGTTCCTAAAGATCCTAAATAGGCCAATATGACTTTTTTAAATAGTTCAAAGCGTCAAGACATTTTTTATTTGCTATGCAAAGAGAGGCAACATGTTCATAATTCCATTGTCCAACCAAACACAGAATGTCAGCTAGAGCTGACCACACATATACTTGGCAACACAACATTCAAAAAATAAATGATGGACTGTCTCTGTTTCAGAACAGAGAAGACAAGTCAAATCATCCAATTTTCTCCTCTTAGCAAAATTATCTCTTGTCAACACCTTATTTTTTGAGAGAAGCCATAAAAATATCTGGACTCTCGGAGGAATTTTTAGTTTCCAAACAACTTGAACATACACAGGTCTAATGCCTCTATGATTAATAACAGCATACAGAGATTGGACCGAGAATTGGCCATTAGAGCTAAAACTCCAAATAATTTGATCTTCTTCCTCAACTAAGTTGACTTCCGCTATAATTCCTAATAGTTCAAACCACATATCCGTTAGCCTTTCAGAAACAGACCTCCTAAAAGAGAGTTTCAGAGTTTCTCCATCCCAAACCTGATCAACTGTTTTCCCCTGCTATTCATTAATGACATATAAGGGTCAAAATTGTATAGCCAGGCTAGAATTACCCAGCCATCCCAAAATCTAATCTTCTTGCCATTGCCTACATTTCACATGATGCCGATATGGGCTGCTTGCAAAGCCCAAACCACACCTTTCCAGAAAGGAGAAGCTTGACTGTCATTACAACAACAAATATTTGGTGATATTTGTTGACTGATTTCTTTTTTGCATGAATAAAGAGGAAGAAAGTCATAGAAAGACTGTTTTTTAGCCTTATAAACACGGCGTAAGTGATATTTGTTGACTGATTTCTTTGATCAATTAATCTAAATGAAATGAAACACCAATCAGAGAACAACAGTACAGTACCAATTTGGATATTTGCATGCTCAAATTAATCTTTTGCGGTGGCAATATATTATGCATATATATTTTCTCGGATCAGTGAGCTAGCTAGGCTGAGTCAGTTGTCCACAACTGCTGCTGCTGCTGGCTGGCTGCAGGCAGCACACCACAGCACTGGGACCCACCCCCCGTCGTCTCATCCTCCCATGTGCCTCCCACCCAACACATTGCACTGCAGTCTCCCTCTTAATTGCTTACATGTTACAGTAGCATGCATGACCATATATACACTAATACACATGACTGAACAAGTATATGCATTGTTCTCTACATTACTACATATATATACAGAATTACAGATGTAGCATAGGTAAAGTCAATATCCAATTTACAAGAGGTAAGTCGGTAACTGGCTAACTGCTCTTCTCTTGGTGTTATTCCTGGTGAGAAAAAACAGAGGAGCACCACTTCTCTCTTATTGCTGAACACATGTGCAATGTAACAGGGTTGTGGCAATGGCCTCTTTATTTTGATTGAAGAATTATATATCCTATTCTGATTTAAATAATGTGCAGACCTCTATTATCACTTCTCTCACCTCTCTTCTCCTCTCTTCTCTCTTGTTTGGCAGTAGCAGCTGCTCCTTTGCTGAGTTAAATGATATGCAGACCTCTCTTCTCTCTTCTCCCTTCTACTCACCTCTCTTCTATATTCTCCTCTCTTCTCTCTTGTTTGGCAGCAGCAGTTAGCCAGTTAACTCAGCAAAGGAGCATGTCATGGGTCTTGGATTCAATAGATAAGGACCCGGCGACATACAAAGACTTCATATCGATTCTCAAGACGTATACATATCGACAATCCTCATTAGCTTATATGTTTGTATACATACTTGTAACGTTCACTTATGCATACTAACAAGTTGTATTTGCTAAAATAATTCGAACAGGTGTTGGCACCGTTTTTTGCACGTGTCAAAATAATCGGAGTGGACTAATCGGCAAGGGGAAAGTTATTGAATACTTTGATAGCCGATGAAAGCCAGTTTGTAAAGATGGTTGCCGATAGCTGGTGATGGTCGATGGAAAGGTTGATTTGGACTCGGGCGTTGCCGATGAGGTTGGAGGTGTTATTGTCGATGCCGATGAAGGGAGGCTTGAGGACTACTGCCGATGAAACATGGAGTATGCCGATGAAGGAAGGCTTGAAGACTACTGCCGATGAAACAGGGAGTATGCCGATGAAGGAAGACTTGAAGACTACTGCCGATGAAATAGGGAGTATGCCGATGGGAAGGAGGACGGTGAGATTTCCATCGTAATTGAGGCGGACAGGGAAATAGATAGGAGTTGATTTCCTTTTCTATATTTGTTAGGGTATGATTTATGTAAGAGTCACGTGTTTCCTTAGATATGGGATTGGTGTCCTAGTTGTGTTTGGTTGTGTCTCTTTAGATCAGGGTATAAATATGGAGTAAGGGGCAATGTAATAGATATATCAATCAATATCAAAACCAATTTTTACTCCTATTTGCATCTACTTACTTTTCGGCGACTTCGTCAATTTGCATATTTTTCCTTTTTTACGAGTTCTCATTGATTCGGCGAGCTGCATCGTTTCAGTGCGATCTTCGGTGATTCTCGAGTTCCGCGTGAGCACCTCTTGGCCGTGACTTCCGGGCGCATCGCTGTTGTCAGGACCAAAGTGTTCGTATCTTCATCCTTGTCGATTAGCAGGTCAAATCGACTGGCACGCTTTGGATATCGATTCGGGTATTAGCCCTTTGTGTTTGCAGATCCACTTTTGCATCAACACATCTTTTGGCACGCCCGGTGGGACCAATCAATCAATATGTTCAATCCCGAGATCGATTCAGGGAACATTATCGCAGTATCAGAAGAAGATCTCAAGGAAGAACAGAGGCAGGCTAT
Source organism: Miscanthus floridulus (assembly GCF_019320115.1). Classification (NCBI taxonomy): domain Eukaryota; kingdom Viridiplantae; phylum Streptophyta; class Magnoliopsida; order Poales; family Poaceae; genus Miscanthus; species Miscanthus floridulus. The sequence goes on from NC_089589.1 coordinate 131,573,445, forward strand.
GGAAAAGGCCGTAGAAGAATACAAGCAGCTTTGTCTGAGATCGTTTAGCTTGAACAAAAGTGGACAAGTCATCCAGAAGCAAGATTTGCCGTTGCCTCGGTAGGTTACCTTTGACTCCAATCCTGGTAAACTTCAAGAGATGGTTAATTCTACAGTAAATCATGCTTTGATTAATCATTCCAATGTGCTGTCCAATACTGTTCATAATGCTGTGGTTCGAACTCTCAAAGAAGGACAAGCGGCACCACATTACGTTGGGCCTGCCTATCATCAACCAGAGCCGGCATCTGTCAAAACTCCATCGGCTCCTTCGGCCGTTGTGGGTACAGAAGTTACTTCCCCTCCAGTATTGGCAGGCTCACCTAATATTCAATCTACACCGATACAATCAGATCAGGTACTACCAGGAGGACGAGTTCAGCTTAATACAGATCTATCGGCATCAGCTATGTCAGGCCCTGTGTCTCAGAATAGCCAGATTCCTACTAATTGGTGGGGATATGGCATGCCTCCAGAGTCATCTGCTTTCAATCCTAGATTACCTCAAGTGTTTGATGCAGTAGGAAGAGCGCCTATACCATCGGCCGTTTCGCCGATGGCTCAAGTGCCTCAATATGCCGCAACTACTTCTGTGCAACCAACTCCAGGAGGTTTCCAGATGCCTATGGTTCAAACATTCAATTCAAGTCTATCGGCGAGCTTACTGCCGATGCAGCAGAAAGCCCCTGCTATGAGTCAAACTGGGGTTCAGTTCATGCCTCAAACCAGTTATAATTATCCAACAATATCAGCAAATTACCAGCCATCGGTAAGTTTTGTACCGATGAGTTCTAATAATGATTGGTCAGGACAGTTACCTGTTCAACATACAGTTCAGCGAAATCAGCAGGTTGCAGGGATTCAACAAGGTCATATGCAAGCTGGTTTCCAGAATCAAGCATCGGCAGCCCAGCCGATGAATCCTTTCCAACAGGCTAATGGGCCACAAGTAACGGCAAATATGCTGATTGCTGGAGATCGTGGGCTACAAAGATATGTGGAGGGATGTCAGCAGGCACCTCCTGTAGAAATTCAACCAGTTCGTCAGCAGGAGGCTGATGCTTTTTGGGCCGATAAGATAGCAGAAATTGTGAAGGACCAGTTTGGGATAAAGCCCAAGGTCAATACTTATTCTTATCGGACTCCATACCCTCCTGCATACGATTTAATTCCTCTCCCAAATCGGTACAAGGTACCAGATTTCACTAAATTCTCTGGGCAAGATGATACATCAACAATGGAACATGTCAATCGCTTCATTATTCAATGTGGAGAGGCAGCTAACAGAGATGAATTAAGAGTTCGATTATTTTCATCATCTTTGTCTGGATCAGCATTTACATGGTTCATTTCATTACCACCAAATTCTATTATTACTTGGGTTGATCTAGAAAAACAATTCTATAAGTATTTCTTTGCTGGAATCCATGAAAAGAAGCTTACCGATTTAGTAAAATTGAGACAGCGTAATGATGAATCGGTAGAGAGCTTTGTACAAAGGCTACGAGATGTAAAAAATAAGTGCTACAGCCTGGTGCTGGATGATCGGCAGCTTGCCGATCTGGCTTTCCAAGGGTTATTACCACATCTTAAAGACAGATATGCTTCTCAGGAGTTTGAAAGCCTCAGTCATCTTGTGCAAAGGATCTCTGATCAAGATACTAGGGTTTTTGAACCTAAAAAGAACTGGAGTAAAAAGGTATCATTTGTTGAAGAAGTAGGAGATTCTGACTCTGATGAAGAACCAGTTATCGGCTTAGCTGAGTGGGTTAAGAATAAAAAGCCGATATCATGTCCCTTTGGTCAAAAAGAGCCAGAAAAGTTTACCTTTGATATCACCAAGGCCGATAAAATATTTGATCTTCTGCTTCAAGAGGGCCAAATTAAGCTGTCACCTAATCATGTGATCCCATCGGCAGAAGAGTTGAAGAAGATTTTGTACTGCAAATGGCACAATGCAACTTCACACAGTACAAATGAGTGCAAGGTATTCAGGCAACAGTTACAATCGGCTATTGAATCTGGGAGAATTAAGTTTGGTACTTCCAAGGCCCAGAAGCCGATGAAAATTGATCAACACCCTTTTCCAGCAAATATGTTGGATGCCAAAGGAAAGACCAAGGTATTGACGTCAGAGGCTGCTGAGAAAAACGCGTCAGTGGACCCCCAACATCGGATAACTACCGATGATGCAAAGAGTAAGGGTTTGCTAGGAGAAAGCAGTAGTTCCAAAAATCCTCCTCGACCTGGCATTGTGATTACTCATCGAAGGCAGCAGGAGGGTTGGCGTCAACGTAATGACCGATATCGACAACAGCAAGAAATGAGACGTCAGGAAGAATGGAATCGACATAAAGATCATTGGAGATGTCCGTTTTTCATCCATTGCTGGGAAGAAGGTATTAAATTGCCAACTGTTGAAAATTGCCCTGAGTGTAATGGTTATTACGGAGTCAATCGCTCAGAAAGGAGGTTTCAACTTGGTAATCAGGGTTTGTCTATCAATGAGCCGATCAGAGGCAGAGCATCAGTGCATGATCGGCTGGGGGGCAGACTTAGTGTACATGAGAGGCTTGGTAAACGCGCTGGATATTTTCCAAGGAATCAAGAGGAGCTTGAGGAGATGGCAAACGCAAGAGTTCCCGATGAGGAAATATTCTACAGGGACCCTAATATACATCGTGTAGAACCAACTAGGACTTGTTATCAGCCGGTTTGGAAAACCAAGTTTCCTCGATGGTGCCCAGAGGGTCTGACAAAGACGCAGAGAAGGAGGATGCAACGTGAGCGTCAGGAGGATTTATACCAAGAGGAAAATTCCTCCAATGAAAGGCCTGGTCATCAGCAGTGGCAGGTAAAACACAAAAATAAGGGTCCATCGGCAGATGTTAATATGGTATTCATGTTGCCGATGGAGTTTTTGGCACTATCTGATAATGAGGAAGAAGTTGTTCTCTCTGATCAAGTAGCTCAGTTAACACTAGATCCAATGATGGCTGTTTTTGAGAAACCTACCGATGACGAGAGACAGCATCTTAAGGCTTTATTTGTGAAGGGCAGAGTTGATGGGCAGCCTGTGTCTAAGGTACTTATTGATGGAGGGGCTGCGATTAATATTATGCCTTACGTGATGTATCGGAAACTTGGTAAGGGAGATCAAGACTTGACCAAAATTGATATGATGTTGAAAGATTTTGAAGGCAATGTGTCACCGGCTAAAGGGGCAGTGTGCGTTGAATTGACCATCGGCAGCAAAACCTTGCCAACGACGTTCTTTGTTATCAACGGCAAGGGTGCATATAATCTGCTTCTAGGGAGGGATTGGATTCATGCTAATTGTTGTGTTCCTTCTACAATGCATCAATGCCTCGTACAGTGGATTGGGGATAAGATTGAGGTCGTCCCTGGTGATTCTTCTTATATCATCGCATCGGCAGAATCAAATACTTATGAGCGAACTAAATGCATATCAGGAGAAGCTTGGGAAAAAGAGTTCCTTAGAGTTGCTGATTATGAAATTCCACCGATCCAAGCAGTCGGTTATGAAGAGGAGTTTTAATGGATAGGTTTGCCGATGATGGAAAATTAGGTCAAGGGTTCACATCGGCAGATGATTTAGTAGAAGTAGATATCGGTGATGGTGATAGGTCAAGACCTACTTTTATTAGTGCTAAGTTAGATTCCAAGTGTAAGCAGCGAATAACAGATTTGTTAAAAGAGTATAAAGATTGTTTTGCTTGGGATTATACTGAGATGCCTGGATTAGACCGATCGATAGTTGAACATCGGTTACCTATCAAATCTGGATTTCGGCCACATCAGCAGCCAGCGCGCCGATGCAACCCTAATGTACTTCCTGACATTAAGGCCGAAATAACTAAATTAATTGAAGCAAAGTTTATTCGGCAATGTCGATACGCAGAGTGGATCTCTAATGTGGTTCCTGTTTATAAGAAAAATGGAAAACTTTGTGTCTGTATTGATTTCAGGAATCTCAACAAAGCCACACCGATGGATGGCTATCCAATGCCGATTGCTGATTTGTTGATTGATGCTGTGGCTGGACATCAAATTATCAGCTTCATGGATGGTAATGTAGGTTACAATCAAATATTCATGGCTGAGGAAGATATTCCCAAGACTGCTTTCAGATGTCCAGGTCATGTGGGGTTGTTCGAGTGGATAGTCATGACGTTTGGTTTGAAAAATGCCGGTGCTACTTATCAAAGGGCTATGAACTTTATTTTTCATGAGTACATCGGCACATTAGTGGAGATCTACATTGATGATGTAGTGATTAAGTCTGGAGATATCACAGCACATTTAGCCGATCTGCGAAAGATACTGGAGTGCACAAGGAAGCATGGATTGAAGATGAATCCTAATAAATGTGCATTCGGTGTATCGGCAGGACAATTCTTGGGTTTTATGGTGCATCAGCGGGGCATTGAAATCAGTAGGAAGTCTATTGATGCAATTAACAAGGTGATTGCTCCTGCCAATAAGACTGAATTGCAATCTTTGATCGGTAAGATTAATTTCATTAGAAGATTCATATCTAATCTGTCGGGTAAGATCAAGGCTTTCAGCCCACTACTTAAATTGAAAGCTGATCAGGAATTTGTATGGGGAGTTGAACAGCAATTAGCCCTTGATGAAATTAAGAAATATTTATCAAATCCTCCAGTGCTAGTTCCACCTCAACATGGGAAGCCTTTCAGGTTATATTTGTCAGCTGATGATACAGTTATCGGTTCAGCTCTTATTCAAGAATTTGAAGGGAAAGAACGTGTTATTTATTATTTGAGCAGAAGATTAGTGGATGCTGAGACGAGGTATTCGGCCATCGAAAAATTGTGTCTGTGTTTATACTTTTCTTGTGTCAAATTAAGGCATTATTTGTTATCTGCCGAATGTACGGTCATATGCAAAGACGATGTGGTCAAGTATATGCTGTCGATGCCGATATTAAGTGGTAGAATCGGCAAATGGATTTTAGCATTATCAGAATTTGAACTACGCTACAAATCAACTAAGGCAGTTAAAGGGCAAGTGATGGCTGATTTTGTCACTCAGCATTGTAATACAGTGGACTCTCTGGGGATTGCTCCCTGGACACTTTTCTTCGATGGGTCCACATGTGGTGAAGGAGCAGGTATCGGCATTGTGTTAATTTCACCTCAAGGAAGAAAGTATGAGTTTTCATTGCCGATTGTTGCTACAGCGACAAACAATCAAGCTGAATACCAAGCCTTGATAAAAGGGTTAGAATTGCTAAAGGAGATACGTGCCGATGTTGTTGAAATCTTTGGTGATTCTATGCTAGTTATAAATCAATTGGCTGGAATTTATGAATGCCGAAGTGAAGCTTTGATTTCGTATTATGAAAGATGTTTGCGATTGTTGAAAGGATTTAGAGATTTTCGTCTTGAACATATCTCTCGATTGCATAATGAGGAAGCTAATCGACTAGCTCAGCATGCTTCAGGGTATCAGCCTATTCAGGAAGTGCTAACATCGGCAGTTGATACCGATGACTGGAGGAAAGAGATTGTCGATTATTTAAAGGATCCATATAGAAAGGTTGAGAGACGTATAAGGTTCCAAGCTACCAAATATGTGCTCCTCGATGATGAATTATATTATCGAACTATAGATGGAGTTTTACTTAGATGTGTTAGCAATGATGAATCGAAAAGCTTGATGGGTGAAATTCATGAAGGAGTATGTGGGGCACATCAATCGGCTTTCAAGATGAAATGGATGATTAGAAGGAATGGGTACTATTGGCCAACTATTCTTGAAGATTGTTTTAAATATTTTAAGGGATGCCAGGGGTGTCAAAAGTTTGGTAATATTCAAAGAGCGCCTGCATCGGCTATGAATCCTATAATCAAACCATGGCCGTTCCGGGGATGGGCTATTGATCTCATTGGTCAGATTTATCCGCCATCGAGTAAAGGACATAAATTTATTCTGGTTGCTACCGATTATTTCACAAAGTGGGTTGAGGTAATTCCTTTAAAAAAGGTGACATCGGTCAATATGATTGATTTTGTGAAAGAGCATATTGTTTACCGATTTGGTATTCCTCAGACTATCACTACCGATCAGGGCACTATGTTTACATCAGGAGAATTTGATGAGTTTGCTGTAGGTATGGGAATTAAAATTTTAAATTCTTCTCCATATTATGCTCAAGCTAATGGTCAAGCTGAGGCTTCTAACAAAGGGATCATCAAACTCATTAAGCGCAAAATTGAAGAAAATCCTAGGAGGTGGCATACAGTATTAAATGAAGCCTTGTGGTCATATCGGATGTCATGTCATGGTGCAACCAAAGTAACGCCTTATCAGTTAGTATATGGACACGATGCAGTATTGCCTTGGGAAATTAAGGTTGGCTCTAGACGAATACGTTCTCAAAATCAGCTGACAGCCGATGATTATAATACTCTTATGAAGGATGAGTTGGAAGATGTGGCGGGTCATCGGTTAAGGGCTTTAGTTAGTATCGAAGAAAATAAGAAAAGAGTAGCTAGATGGTATGACAAGAAGGTGAAAGTAAAAGAGTTTACCGATGGAGATCTGGTCTGGAAATTGATTTTACCGATTGGGACTAAAAGTTCAAAGTTTGGAAAGTGGTCTCCTAATTGGGAAGGTCCATATCGGATAAATCAGTCTGTTCCTGGTAATGCATATATTTTAGAAACCCTCGAAGGGGTTGTGTTTCCCAGAGCGTTAAATGGAAAATATTTAAAGAAATATTACCCTAGTATCTGGATAGATGCATAAAAGTATAAGTGCCGATAACAGTACTATCGGCTAGAATTATGCAAGGATGTCAATGTCTCATAAAGTGCCGATACAATAAATAAGATTACACGTTCAACAAGGATTGGATAGCTAATATCGCACGCAGGCGAGTCTGGTCGGCTTCCTCCATTTCTTTGATATCGTCATCGGCAGCACCCTCCACAGGCTTGAGTTTTTTCTTCATGGCTAAAGCTTTGCGAGCTTGGATATCTCTTTCTTGCTGAAGGGCTTTGACGGCATTGGGTAGCTGGCTTTCTTCTTATTGAGCATGAGTTAAGGCTGCATCGATTTCTTTCAATTCAGCTAATAGAGCTATCTTCCTTGCTGATAGATCCAAGATTTTCTGCTTAAGTGCAGCACCCGAAGTCTGCAAGTTGACGATGCCCTTGTGCTTCTCATCAGCGATTTGTTTCAGTTGTAGCATCTCTTCTTTGAGTTGAGCTTGAGCTGCTCTATCGACAATGCGCTGAGCAGCCCGTTGATATTGCAGTTGGCGGCTTTCTAAGTGAGCTGCTGGGAAGAGTACTTCTTCAACATCGGCAGGGACCTGGCCACGAATTGTTTTGAAAATTGCCTTTGCGGGGTCCGAGTCATCTACCAGTTGGGCGGTACCTTGCTGTAGCAAGTTCAGGAGGGTTTCCAACTTGGATTTAGTCTCTGCCGATATTGTTCCCAGTGCAAGGGAAGAACTTGTCTCCTCTCCATCGTCGTCAGAAATGTCAATGGCAAAGGAAAATAGGCTGTTCGGGGAATCTTGTTCCTGAGAGAGAGAAAAGGAGATCAGTTAGGGGTAAGTATGAGTATTGTAAAATCAGCTAGGTTGATTGGTTTACCTGTTTCAAGGCAATTTCCTGTGCTTGACTGGAGGAAGCAACCTGGAGTATGTCGTGTGGGGGATCGGCTGAGCTTGCCGATGGGATATCCTCTGTGACTTCATCGGTGGTGGGCTCTTGAGGTATGATGACCGATGACATTGGGGCAGATGTAGGGATCGGCATAGATCTTTGTCGTTTTGGCTGTGCTTCAGTATCTGTTAAAGCTTTGTGCTTTGCTTGGGCATCGGCAACGATTGGCTGGGGGGCATCGACACTTGTTGGTTGTGAAGCTTGGACATCTGGTACGTTTGCCGATGTACCCAATTGTTGCTGCAAAACAAGTGTAAGATATGATATTTAACAGATAAAATGTAAAGTCAAGAAGCTACCTCTGAAGGTTCATCGAAAGAAGTGGTGCTTGATATCGGCGGAATTGCCGATGACGATCCAGTAGCAGCTCTTACCCCCTGATGATTAAGGTTAATACAGTTTGTGATCGGCATAAGTGAAAATAAACAAGGTTGTTACCTTAAATGCTTTGACCAAGGTTGTAGCAGCGGCCGATGGAGTAGCCCTGGATGTAGCCAATTTGGACTTAGAAGTGATGGTCTTGGTACGAATCTTCTGGTGGGTCAAAGCGGCTAAGGTGGGAGCGTTGTAGCCGATCGGCGATGTTGGGGAAACAGGCCGGAGATTGAAGGGTTTCCCACTTTTGCTCACCGATGGTGCTGGGTTGTTAACCTGTTACAAGAGAATCAGTTACTGATATATGAAGGGAAAAGCAGAAGGGAGTTAAAGGAAACTTACCGCGTCGTCAGGGATGGCATATTCAGGGTCGATCATGTGCCGATATGTGTGAGCAGAAGTTGCGAACAGTTGTTCTTTCCACTCTCGCCACCATTGCTTATATGACTCGGTGATGAAAGATATTGGTGTCCAGGTGGATATATCAACATCTGTAGTATCGGCATCGGGGGAGAGTTGTACTACCTTGTTCCAATCTGTTCCGCAGGTGATTGTTTCCCTGGGTTTGATCACATCGGCAAAGCAGAGTTTGATTGGCAGTTGCCCAAAAGCCAATTGGCGGGATACTGCCGATGGGTTGTAAAATTTATATGTAATGTTGGTGTTTTTCCCGCTGCCGAATGTGTTTACTGGAATTGCCCTGGGAGTGATGATAGCCATCATGAGCTCATTATCTTGATTCAGAGTGTCATCGGCAAAGTTGAAAAGAAGGGGGAATCTGTTTTCTTCGTCAATATAAGGCACCCAGGCCCTATGATCACGAGAAAGACCATTGTAGAAGCTTTGAAAGAATCTGCCGATTTGGTCTTCGTTGGCTTCTGTTCCAGGAAGGACAATTATGGCTTCACCAAAATTGAGGGGTGAGCGTGTTGCCGATTCATCATCCCCAAGCACATAGTCTTCAGCAATTTCTCGTGGGAATTGTTGAGCAAAAAAGTCCCATTGCAAACGTTTGTGCATATGGGCATTCAGCCACATGTTGATAAACCACCACGGGCCTCCCAGGTTGCCGATGGGTTCGCCAAGCAAAAGTTTCTGAGACACTTGATGAAGAAGATGATAAGTGGAGCTCAGAAGGTATCGGCTAAGAGGAAACCTTACGCCATTAGCCAAAAGTTCAGCTGCAGGGAGGAAGGCGTTGGTTGGTCCTACTGATTGACCACAGAAGATAAATTTTTCTAACCACATATTCAGGAATGTGGCATGTTCCCTCTGGCTAAGTGTCCCGGTTTTCTGGTATTCTTGAATATATCCTGTCCAACCGCCGATGTTACGGGTATTCACCCTATATTCAGACTTTCTACCATAGATGGAGCCTTCATCGGCAGTTGAGATGTCCAAGCCAGTAAGCATGTGGATATCGGCAAGGGTAGGAGTAGCTGGGCCATGTCCAAACATAAAAGTATTGGACGTGTCTGACCAGAAATAAGCAGCTGCAATTATCATTGATTCATTTTTCTGCATATCGGCAATAGAGAGCCTAATGCATTGGTCTAACCTTCGTTCTGCCCAGTATACTTGCATCGATCTATTAACCCTCAAGTACCAATCTTTCCACCCTTTGGTGGTTTTGGGCCAAGATCGGAATGTGTCTTTCCACAAATTCAGAGAGAAATTTTGGGCTCTAAAGGGGATTCTGTTAACCTCTGCATTGATCAGATCGGTTGGATCTGGGTTGCCCATTGGTCCAAGGCATTGGACGTGCGGCTGATCGGTTGGGATAACTAATTTGTTGCGCAGTTCCTAAGGTTATGGAATCCAGAAGACAGAAGAAAGGAAAAATCACCAACTGAATGAATTTGCAAAAAGATCAAAGTAAAAGGTAATGGAAGTGGAGCGAACCGCGGGGACGTCGAAGTTGATGGCCATTGTCTTGAGGAAGGTGGAGGTACGAGCCGGAAACTTGAAGTTAGCGCCGGAGAAGGGTTCTTGTTGGTTGAGGTCGCGCGGTTGTTCGTCGGAGTCGCCGCCGGAGAGAGAGAATGCCAAGGATTGGAGGCTGAAGGTAGAAAATGAGGGTTCCGGAGAAATCTATTTATAAGCCGCCCAGAATAAAGGTATTTTGGACTTATCTCTATGTCGCGCGCATATAGGTCAAGGCGGTTCAGAGGGATATGGTAACTGTTCGCGCGATAATCAGGGGATTGTACAGATGAGTTGATGACAAGTAATCATGACTTGGAGGGGATATCGATACATGATATTTTAATTCTGAAAATGGCAGCATTATCATGTTAAGATCTTGCCGATGGGTTATTGTTTCGGTATCTTAACCATAATCAAGGCAAGAGTGGTTGGCGATTGTGCGATATTTACTGAAGTGCGTGAATCAAGATTAGATTTGATTGGATTTGATAACAAATCAAGTTTTGGCTTGGAGAATGAGTTACGGTAATCGGGCAAAGGCAAGAGTTATCTGGAGTAAATTTCGGAGCATTAATGGTTTTATACTCTGAAATTGGGGGGCATGTATTGACACCGTTTTTTGCACGTGTCAAAATAATCGGAGTGGACTAATCGGCAAGGGGAAAGTTATTGAATACTTTGATAGCCAATGAAAGCCAGTTTGTAAAGATGGTTGCCGATAGCTGGTGATGGTCGATGGAAAGGTTGATTTGGACTCGGGCGTTGCCGATGAGGTTGGAGGTGTTATTGTCGATGCCGATGAAGGGAGGCTTGAGGACTACTGCCGATGAAACATGGAGTATGCCGATGAAGGAAGGCTTGAAGACTACTGCCGATGAAACAGGGAGTATGCCGATGAAGGAAGACTTGAAGACTACTGCCGATGAAATAGGGAGTATGCCGATGGGAAGGAGGACGGTGAGATTTCCATCGTAATTGAGGCGGACAGGGAAATAGATAGGAGTTGATTTCCTTTTCTATATTTGTTAGGGTATGATTTATGTAAGAGTCACGTGTTTCCTTAGATATGGGATTGGTGTCCTAGTTGTGTTTGGTTGTGTCTCTTTAGATCAGGGTATAAATATGGAGTAAGGGGCAATGTAATAGATATATCAATCAATATCAAAACCAATTTTTACTCCTATTTGCATCTACTTACTTTTCGGCGACTTCGTCAATTTGCATATTTTTCCTTTTTTACGAGTTCTCATTGATTCGGCGAGCTGCATCGTTTCAGTGCGATCTTCGGCGATTCTCGAGTTCCGCGTGAGCACCTCTTGGCCGTGACTTCCGGGCGCATCGCTGTTGTCAGGACCAAAGTGTTCGTATCTTCATCCTTGTCGATTAGCAGGTCAAATCGACTGGCACGCTTTGGATATCGATTCGGGTATTAGCCCTTTGTGTTTGCAGATCCACTTTTGCATCAACAACAGGGCATTTAGGTTCTATGTCACTCATCATCACAGAAGGCATGATCCAGCGAGGAAGAAAAAGCTGGCTATAAAAACACTATGTGCGGTAAGTGTAACTTCTTCAGTACTCCGTTACATGGCTGTCAAAAGCATTACCTAACATTTTTATATGCAAAACACACAGTGCCCCAAGCAGAGTCCTGGGAGTGTACATTGTGGATACTATATATGTTCTATGATGAGTAACACCAATGCCTACAGGAGACACACCTTAAGGGTAAGTTTGAACGTCTTCATCAGTAGTATAAAAACTTCATACATGGTATGAAATACTAAACCGAAACATGTTCTCTTGTTGTGGAGAGAAGAGAAAGGAATGAAAAAAGACCCATACAAGGATGACCAACTCTTAGAGCTCGTCGGCGACCTTTGCAACTTCATATTGTACCAGATTGTACACGTCAAAGGCGCCTACCATGACTGAGAGTCTGACTTAGGTAGAAATCCTCAGTACCAACACCTTCGTGAGACTAAAAGGCTAGCTCTAGGACATTGATAACAATGTGTATGTATGGAATTTGTATATTAAATGATTGATTGTATATATCCTTACGAATTGGACTTGTAATTGTAGTTTATATAATACTATTGTGCTTGTAGTCGCGTTCGAAACGTTGGTCGCGGGGCGTTCGGCAACGCGAACGCAGTTTGGAACGTTGGTCGTGGTGCATTCTGCAACGCGAACGTGGTTCGGAACGTTGGTCGCTGGGCATTCGGCAATGCGGACCCTAGATGGAATACGTAGAAATGCCCCTACAAACAGGTATTATAGAGGCGGCTGGCCCCTACAACCGTTAGAATTTGAATTGTAAATTTGAATTTTTTTGGCGGGAAAACGTACTATAGGGGCGGTTTTAGATTGAACCGCCCCTACAAACAGGTATTATAGAGGCGGCTGGCACTACAGCCGCCCCTACAAATCGATTTGTAGGGGCGGTTGGTGATTGAGGCGCCCCTATAAATCGATTTATAGGGGCGGTTGGTGATTGAGCCGCCCCTACAAATCGATTTGTAGGGGCGGCTCAATCAACAACCGCCCCTATAAATTGATTTATAGGGGTGGCCTGGGAACCGCCCCTACAAATGCATGATTTGTAGAGACGGTTTGGTAGGGACGGCTGGCCAAACCGCCCCTACAAAGGGTTACCAGCCGCCCCTAAAAATGCTTTTTGTAGTAGTGATCCTTTCACGAATTAAACCCAACACAACAACCCCAAAACCTCACGAACTCAAGATCGAGCAAAACAGTGAATAGGGGGAAGAAAGAAGGGAAAAACGAAATATGAATCATATTAGATCAAAGGCTCAAGTCTCAGAGAGCATGATTGCTTTATTTCCATGATCTACCAGGTCTGGTTGTCTTGCAAAGGTTAACTTATAGAAAACTTAAACATTGACATAGTATTAACCTCCTGCATAGCGGATCTCAACAATAGTAGAACTCAACTAAATACTAGGAAAACCTAGAAATGAGGGCCGGAGATATGGGAAAAAATTGGGTGCAGACCCCTACACCCAACCTCCGTGTAGACCCATCTTGGATGGAAGCCACGTATCTGAAAAAGCCCATTACACGGTCAGGGGTGGTTGGCAAATGTTGCAGAACCATCCGAAAGAGCACACTTAAGGAGGCGCTAGCCTTCCATTAGACACTAGGCACCCCGAAAGTGAGCTGCATCAAGCAGTTCCGTCGGGCACACCCAAAGCGTGAACCCGAATAATCCACATTTTTCATCCAAAATCCAATAATGAGAACGAGTTTACAATACTTTGTCTATTTCATACAACAAGAGTTCTAGAAAATAAATTATTATAATACCAGGTTCAAAGTGCGGAAATTAATCAGTGGAATCGAAATAACATCTAGCGATAAGATACAAGGATCCATCTGTGCCCACCAGAAGAATCCTCCACTCAAAACCCATCCTCAAACTGCACCTGCAACAGGGGTAAATAAACCCTGAGTACACAATGTACTCGCAAGACTTACCCGACTAGTGGGAATAATTTCCCAACTCCAAAGGATAAGTTAGGCTTTATGGTTTGCTGGGTTTCCTTTTTGCGGAAAGCTTTACTAATAGTGAATCCTTATGCTTGTATTTTTATTAGCAATCATGATTAGTTCATTAGCTAACCATTCTATGTAAGCACCTATTCAACTTTCAAGCATGAGTTGAGCAATCAGATCCATTCATCATCCTTCATCTTCCAGTTCTTACTACGGTGCTAGATCATAGCCATGTCGTACCGCATCACGCGGCGATTCACGAACCAATGTATCCCAGCTGGGTACCCCAAAACACACACCCCGCTTGTACCCCAGGCACAAGCAAGACCAACCTACCACTCTCCTATCATGGGGTCCGAACCCCATCCAAACTTGGACTCTAAGCCCTCGCTCCTGAGTCTCAGACTCACTGCGGTGCTTAGAGCTCCACCATCCCCGCCTCCAATCAGTCGGTTCGGAAAGAACCAGAACCCATGACAAGAAAGTGATAAGTCATCCCGCTCCAATAAGCAAGTATGTACTCAGGATAATAAGTCTGTGACCTAACTACCATGCACAGCAACGGACGGTCCTTAATCGACACGGACAGGGAAAATAGTGTAACCTAGCTATGCCCCGTTGGCCGTGGGACACAACCTATTACACCCACCAATACCCGTACCATATCCCTGCATGGTCTCCATTTCCCTTTCAACATTTTATTATGAGAGCAGTAATAATAATCACCTACTGTGAGTAACGGCAGGTTACTCACGCTACCGAAAAACCTAAGCATAGCAGCTACTCGACCTAAGCTAGTAGGAGTCATAGGTAGGTATATCTATGCATGTAGTTTGAACAATAAGCCTGTAATGTAAATGCACATCACATATATATATCCAATGATTATTCAAAATAAGGGCTATGCACCGTGGCTTGCTTTGGGCAGGCGGATTGTCAGCAATGTCAGTCACCGGTGGCTCCAAGGCTTCCTCCTGTACAAGGACCTCCTCCGCGTACTCCTCAATCACCTCTTCGTATTCCTGCTCTCCGGCGGTCACGAACTATAACACCTCGGTGTTAAGCATGCATTAACATTTTGCAAATCATGATCATAATCATTATTATGCATTCATAAGCATGACATGAAATATAGAATTGAAATATTAATGAAACATGTATGTGCATAGTCTTGTCTTAATAGATTGGATGCTATGTTTGTTTTGCCATGTGTGTATCTTGGTTAATCACTTCAACAACTTAGAAGTAATTAGAATGCATTTTGGAGCAAAGTTGATATTCAAAATTTTGCCAAATTATGCTTTTAAAAATAATTCTTCAAAAATTGGGTTTTGAATTAATATTGATTTTTATTTGTAATTCAAAATCTACTTGGAGTTTGATTTTGGTCATAAAAGCAAAGTTGTAGATCTCGAAAATGGCGCAACTTTCATTTTTGCACCAAATCTTGAAAATGATTTTTAGTTGCTCAAAATGATGAATTTGGGGCTGTTTGAATTTAAATTTAAAAAGAAAAGCCCTTCATTTCCTTAGCGGGCCGCCGCCCTCACTTCTCAGCCCACGGCCAAAGTTGGCCCGGCCTGCCTCCGTGCCCGCCGCTCGCTCGCCCGCCTCGTGTCTGGCCCAACAGTGCTTCACCGGCCCAAGCCCACGCCGTGGCCGCTCCCACGCACAATGCCCGCCTTCCCCGCCTGCCCGACCGCCATGCGGCGCCCGTACACCGGTGGCGAGGGGCGGTGCCTGCTCCGACCGGCCGTGCTCCACCTTCAAAGGTGTCCAAACACGCGCACGCCACCCCACCCCGCACGCAATCCTATCTCCTCCTTCCTCTCCAGTTCAGAGCTCCGTCGGAGCTCTCGCCACCGAGCGCTGCCGCCGCCCCACCGGCGATGTACCCCTCCTCCCACGCCTTTCTCTTCGATTCCCGCCGCCAGAAGCTCTGCCTTGGGTCCCTGCCTCGCTTGCGCTCGCTCGCAGCTGCCGTAGTCGAGGTGAGGGCTGAGCGTGGCCGCCCCTTTCTCTCCGGCGAGTGCGCTGCCGTGGTCGCGTGGACCGTCAGGCCATCAGGCCAACTCCACCCTCCTAGTCGGTGCGGCTCAGCGTGGTGTGCACACTGGCACCGCCTGCGCCACCGGAAGAGCTCGCCGCCGGTGAGCACCGGTCGACGGGGCTCCTCCCCTACTCTTGGGTCACTAACCCATGGGGCCGTAGGGCCCAGCCGCAGTGGCCGATGGAAACCCCGGGTGCACCCAGCATTTGTGCCCGGCTGATTTTCGTTTTAAAAGAAAAATGGTTTTTCAGATTTGGTCTAAAGCTTGGAAAAAACCATATTCTGGTCATTTTTGGTCCAAATCAAGTGAAATAAAATTTGTAGTGTTTGTCTCAATTAGATCTACAGTATAAAAATAGGAGATGCAATTTTTGGGATGCTTTTATATGTAGCTTTATTTAATTATTGTTTTGCATGTATTCTTTGGAAATGCTTAGTAAATTGTGTAAGTCTCAGAAAAATGTGGTTCCAATTTTGTTGGTCTTGTCTTGCTGTGTAGTATCTGTGATAAATATATCATGCATGTGTTCTGTGTAAAGTATGGGCTTAGTGAATTAAAGTTGATTTATGTTGTTTTCTTCTAGGATTTTTAGTAAATAGAAATGCATGGAAAATGTACCTGGTAATTTTTGTACAGTAACCATATGCTATGATGTTTATAAGAAAAATAGGAGATCTGTTGTTTGACACTTTTCATAGTACAAAGTAATTTCAAGCTCATGATTATGCCATAGCTTGTCATTTTTGTGTAGGCTATTTTACATAGCCAAATACCATGAAAATTTTATGGCAGTCTACTTAGAGTAGTAATATGCTACTGTAATTTTCTCAGATTTTTATAAGCAACAAAAATATATGTTGCTATTGTGGCCCTAGTTTAAAATGGAATAAAATGATCTTCTTTAATGCATGTTTAGTTAATAATGTTTGCTTTGGTGTATCCTTGAAGCATCTTAGTTTGCTGTGGTGACTTGACATGTTAGTACAGTGGTTGCAGTAGTAGTATGGTAGTACATGTCATTGGATGATGTTGGCTACCTTGTAGAAGAGCTTTACTTCCACTATGTCCAATAAAGTTAAACACGTTCATCTACATTTCATGCATCATGATCATTACATGTCATCTCTCCGATGCACCTCTGCATTAGCACTCATACATCTGCATCATATAGGATCACAGGAGGAGTTGCTAGTAGCAGTTCAGGAAGAGCAGACCGGGACCGATCCACAAGAAGTCCAGGCACAGGAGGTGCCAGAGGAAGAGGAGCAAGGAGAGGACTTGCCCGAGTGCGTGGATCATCAACCTAGTTCATTCGAACGAGGCAAGCCCCGGAGCATTATAAGTCTCCTACTTTATAAAAGCAATTCTTTCTATATATATGAGTTTATATATTGTTGCCCTGTTAGGTCAGGATCGAATAGCTGCTTAGCCTTGCTTAGACCGGTAGCGATCGGTGATATTCGGTCACCTACATTATAGGTGGTTACTGGAAGAATTTAGCTATGGAAAGAATGATATCCTGGAATTAACCATGTGTGATGGATAATTGGAGACCAGACGGAAAAAGTTGGAGGCAACCAGACCAGGTTTTGGGGTGCTGTTAGTTTCTGTCTGTGTCGATTATGGACCGATCGTTGCTCGTCCCTCTTGTCATGTTGAACGCATGCCTCACATTTAGCTGGCCGAATAAAGTACCTTTCGACCGTGAAGCTAGTGACACATTTCGAGCCGGGATAAACCTGGATTGGCAGACTGGTGCTGAAGGGGGTATGACGGGGACGTGAAGAGTAAGCCCAAGGTGTGCCCTGGCAGTCGGGCGGTCCTTGGGTAGTGCGGTCCTGGCTGTTATCCCGCAGCTACTTGGAAAGTGTCATTGGTGATCTGTAGCTCACTTGATCAGTGAGTGGGGTTTGTGTGAGGAATAAATCACCAACTGGTTAGGAATCGATTCGAATCGCCATCGCTCCTGGATAGTGAGCACTTGACTCGAGCTACGGCATCATAGTAATTATTATGGAACAATGATGGTTATCTAGATGATATGGGATATGCTAAATCTAAATTGGTAACTTGATGTTATTGTTTAATCAAGTGATTGCTATAGTACAGGTGCTTACCTAGATGGATAGGTCCTAATAAAGATGATGCAAAGTATTTAAAATGATGTCTTCATGATAACTTATGCTTTTCGCAAACGAGTCAGCTAGCCCACTAAAGAAAGCCTTGCATAATCCTTGGTGTCATTTGTTTTGGTTCCCGACGGGTAAGTCTAGCTGAGTACCTTCTCGTACTTAGGGCGTTGTTCCCATTGTTGTTGCAGATGGTCAAATGTACTATGGCTATTGCATTAACTGCCTATACCCGGCAATGGGTGACAACTAGGACCAAAGGGCAAATGGTCACTCCGTATCTCTCGTCTGATGCTTTTGTTGGAGATGACTACCTACTGGCACTGTATCTGAACTAAAAGTGTGTGTGTGGCTTTAAAACTATTTGCTTTCGCTATTTCAGTTTGAACTTGGCTTGTAATAACTTAATGTTCTAAACTCTGATGTATCCACTATCATTGTGAACTTTATGTAACGGGTGATGGTACTTGCTAAACTTGTACAATCTTGGTTTGATTGTCGCTTGGTTTGAAATCCTTCGTGGTTTCATAGACTACCGGGTTATACGGGCTCAAGTTTGCTAAATTATCTGCTTCGGTGGAAGATTTCCTTACTTAATTTCGTATAATTGGTCGGTTCTGTTACAGCTGGCATCAGAGCAAGGTTTAGCAGGTTACTGTTCATGCGTGTATTTAAAACAAAAGGGTTTTTGGGTTACGAAACTAATTACGAACTTATAGTATATAGGTGTTTCAACCTCTAATTTAAAACTTAAGAGTGTGCCAGTGGTCATATCCTTTATGCCCAGTTAAGGACTCTAGGTCGCTTATTTAAGTACTAACTTGGGGGTCTTTGCATCATATTTCTATTTCGTCGCTCATACGGCGTGCTATTGTATGAGTGCCATTCACTTGAGTGGTAATGTATGGATCCATTGCCTCTACGCCTCGGTAAGTGAGAGTTGTGAGAGCATGATCGAATACACTGTCGATCTAGGGAAGTGCTTATATGATGCTGGATTATTTACATGCCATACGCGTGTTTGTATGAAGGTATCTAATGTGTGGGGGAATTCCGTCCTGTGGTGACGATGCCGTCGATAGGACGATGGTTCAGGTAGTTGCTACCGTTGTACGTGTATCTAGTGATATGTGTAGAACGAGTAGATTACTTTACTGCTTTCATGCATAATTTTCATACTGTCAGGGTTTGGACTAAAGTGGATCTTTTGCAGGTACATAACAGCGCTATCGTGTAGTACATATTAGCTACGTTTATGAGAGATCGTTGTATGCCACCGTCTATACCGTTAGCAATTGTTATTTTCCTAAGTTTGTGAGAACGTACGGAACGTGCATGCACCATGTTGTTACATATCATTCATGGCATTGTTCCTCCCCTTATAAGTTGATTATCTCATTTTGATAAAAATAACAACTTAACCTTGTTCTCACAAGAGTAATAAAACAATTCTTGCTATAGGTGGCCCGCACGAAGCAGACCGCCCGTAAGTCCACCGGAGGAAGGGCGCCTCGACATCCGTCGTCCCTGAGGGAGCACCGCACCATGGACACCTTCTTCAGCGAGTTTGGCATGCCGACCTTACTTTGGAGAGTGCTCCATGATGTGGGGTACCTAGAGGGTCAAGAGCCAGTGTACTCTTGGAATGAGAGCCAGTTAGCAGAGGATGGACTTGCAGTGGTAGAGATCACAGTTCCTGCTCTTGGTGATGCTCCAGAGTGGGATGGTTGGCACTTGGAGTTTGAGGGTCGCACTCCTGTTGAGGGTGCAGAGGGAGCAGCTTTCTGTGTCATCAGGGACATCATGAGCAGATTTCCCAGTGAGCCCGCAGCAGCTCTAGCTGGCACCTTTCTTAGGGATGATCCCTGTGATGCTATTTGGGTTCAGCCTTAGGGAAGTGCTTTGGTCAGAGGTCTAGCTGAGGGACAGGCTAGCGACAACCATGCTATGAGTGCTATGTTTGCCGCTATCAGAGCGTACCAGGGTCTTGAGTGTACCTACTGGACTTTGACTGGCTTGCGTGGTGATGATAAGCTCAAGGTAAGAAAGCAGAAGAAGAAGTAGGCACGTGCTGTAGCTAGTTTGCAGGAGCAGTTGGCTGATATGAGCTTATAGCGGGACCAGGCAGTAGAGAGAGGTGATAGAGCTATGCAGCGGGTGCATATGTTGACTCAGGCCAACAATAATGCAGACCGCATGATTGGACAGTTGGTTTAGGAAAGAAATGAAGCCTAGAACGAGAGGGACCTTCTACTGCAGAGGGTCGATGAGCTAGAGGAGTACAACGTCAACCTGCACGAGGAGTTTCACGCACTCTACAATGGGATTGGCCCATATGCTCCTCTAGACGCTGCTGGCATGGACATCGACGACGACGACGAGGTCGAGCCTGTAGTTTCACCTAGGGGCGATGGTGACGTCTTTGACCCCGACGACGGCCCTAAGGAGTAGGCTAGTTGCCTTGCGCTAGGTTTAGGTCCTGTCGCGATGACCTTTCTTTTGTCGGCATGTAACCTAATGTAACTTGTTTTGAACTTATGAGACTTGGCATGTGAGTGGGACTTGGCTAGTAATGCGATATCTGAACGCATAAAAGTCCAGTGTATGTATGCTGGCAATTTGGTTGTAATGGACGCGATGTGTGCGCTTAAGTAATCTAATTAGTGATGTTGTGTTAATTGGAATGACTTATTGTGCCCCTGTTTTATTGTATGAATTTATTCTCTCCAGCGAATTCAGTATGGTATAATTTTTCATTCACTTGCGATTTCTACAACATCGCCTAATAATTACTGTTGCTGAAATATGCAGATGTCGAACACTCGCCGTACCGTGTATGACGCTACTGAGGCAGGTGGTAGTGCCACTGGGAATGAGAACTGTGAACCACCACCACCTCCTCCTCCACCCTACAACACGGAATAGTTCGTCGCACAGTTCCTTGGATGTCAACGCAACATGGAGGGCATGCAGTAGAACATGGAAGCTGCATTGCGCCATATTGCTGACAACACCCGCCGTGGGTTAAACCTAGGTGGACATGAAGCGAATTAGCATAGCAGTTTCAAGGACTTTATGGACACCAGACCACCAATTTTTAAAGAAGCTACAGAGCCATTGGATGCAGAAGAGTGGATAAACACCATGGAAGACAAGTTTCGTGTTCTAAGGATGACAGAAGTATTGAAAACTGAGTATGCAGCTCATCGGCAACAAGGCCCTGCAGGAATGTGGTGGAAGCACCACCGCACCACTTTTCCCCCTAATGCCCACATTACTTGGAGGGAATTCACTGAGGCTTTTTGTGGAGTTTACATTCCACCTGGTTTGACCGAAATGAAGTTTGGAGAATTTCTCGCACTGACCCAAGGCACCAAGACTGTGACCCAGTATCTACATGCATTCAATAATCTAAGTCGCTATGCCTCTGACATGGTGAATACCGATGCCAAAAAGATCGCTAGTTTCAAGTGAGGTCTGAATCCCAAGATGATGAAGCATGTGGGTACTAACACAAGAACTAGTTTCAATGACTTTGTTAGTGACTGCTTAAAGCATGAAAAGAACAACAATGTTTATGCTACATCCAAGACTCGCAAGAGGGCTTTTGAGTCGGGTCTGTCCCAGCCAAGGGCCCCGATGGCAAACCGTTCAGCGTATCATTTGCCTGCCCCTGGTGCAAGGTTCAGGCCACCCCAATGGAGGAATCAGAATGCCCAGCAACCTCAGAGGAATCAGAAGCCATTCAAGATGGCGGTGCCACAAGCCAAGACTAGACAAGGCAGTTCATCTAGAGCTGCTACTCAAGTAAGAGGACCGTGTTTCAATTGCAATCAACCTGGGCACTTTGTGAAGTTTTGCCCCTATCCCAAGAGGTTGCAGAATCTATACCAAGCTCATGTGCACCACACCACCATTGATGACATCCCAGAAGGAGAGCCCATGACAGCCGGTATGTTTTCTATCAACAATCATCCTGCAATCATTTTGTTTGATTCTGGATCATCTCATTCATTCATAAGTCAAGCATTTGCAAGAAAGTATGAGCAAAAGATAGTTGAATTAGAATGTGCTTATCGGATCAGTTCAGCTGGGGCTGATCTGTTAACTAATCAGATAATCAGAGGGGTAACCCTATGTATCTCAGACAGGCAGTATATGCTTAACTTGATAGTTATGCTAGGACTAGTTTTGGATGTGATTATAGGAATGAACTGGATGAATAAGATGGCAGTAGTAATTAATGTTGGGGGAAGAAGCATTTCTCTCAAGGAACCTGTTGGAGAAGGTACATTCCATGTAACCTTACCGAGGAGAATAGAGTTGGCCAGTACAACTTGTGCAGTCCAAACTACTCTTCTAGCCAAGATTCTAGTAGTGTGCGAGTTTCTGGATGTGTTTCTAGAGGAGTTACCTGGTCTTCCGCCAGACAGAGATGTTGAGTTTGCCATTGAGTTAATCCCAGGAACACCCCCGATCTCAAGGAGGCCTTATCGGATGCCTTCAAATGAATTAGCCGAGTTGAAGAAACAACTCCAAGATCTGTTGACTAAGGGTTTGATTCGTCCTAGTTCATCAGAATGGGGATGTCCCGCATTGTTCGTGAAGAAGAAGAAGGATAACTCTTTACGGATGTGCGTGGACTACCGGCCACTGAATGTGGTGACAATTAAAAACAAGTATCCTTTACCTCGGATTGATATCTTGTTTGATCAATTGTCAAAAGCCAAGTTGTTCTCCAAGATAGATTTGAGATCAGGGTACCATCAGATCAAGATTAGACCACAAGATATACCCAAAACTGCGTTCTCCACCAGATATGGTTTGTACGAGTATCTTGTCATGTCCTTTGGTTTGACAAATGCTCCTGCATACTTTATGTATCTGATGAATTCGGTCTTTATGCTGGAGTTGGATAAATTCATGATTGTGTTCACTGATGACATTTTAGTATACTCAGAGAACAAATAGGATCATGCAGAGCATTTAAGAATTGTCTTGACTAGACTTAGAGATGTGTTATATTAGAATAGAATCTCAGTGGATCCTAGCAAAGTACAAGAAGTTATGGACTGGAAGGCACCAAGCATAGTTCATGAGGTTCGGAGTTTTCTTGGATTAGCCGATTACTATCGCCATTTTATACCGGACTTCTCAAAGATTGCCAAGCCAATGACAAATTTGCTACAAAAGGATCATAAGTTCATTTGGACTGAGGAGTGTGAGGCAGCTTTCTGCACCTTGCGGAATTTGCTAACCACTGCTCCTGTTCTGGCGCAACCAGATATAGAGACGCCGTTTGATGTGTTTTGTGATGCATCAAAGAATGGTTTAGGATGTGTCCTGATGCAAGATGGGAGGGTCATTGCTTATGCCTCATGTCAGTTGAGGAAGCATGAGGTTAACTACCCTACGCACGATTTAGACCTTGCGGCCATTGTGCAGGCTCTAAAGATTTGGAGGCACTACTTGCTTGAGAATGTGTGCAATATCTTTACAGATCATAAGAGTCTCAAGTACATATTTACTCAGTCGGAGTTGAATATGTGACAGAGAAGATGGTTAGAGCTGATAAAGGATTATAATCTGAATGTGCACTATCATCTGGGAAAGGCAAATGTTGTAGCAGATGCCTTATGTAGAAAGTCACATTCTCTTGCTGTGCAACCATTGTTTGAAGATGGGTTCAATTTGTTGCATCCTGCTGTGTTGCATAATATCCAGGTTAGTTGTACCTTGGAGAGCAAGATCATTGAGGGTCAGAAAATAGATAAGGGAATATTCCATATCAAGGAGAAAATGAAGAAAGAACCGACTAAGCACTTTAGAGTGGATGAATAAGGAGTGTTATGGTTTAAGGACCGTCTGGTTGTACCTAAGGATCGAGAGCTCAAAAACCAATTGATGGATGAAGCTCATCACTGTAATTTGTCTATCCATCCTGGAAGTGGCAAAATGTACCAAGAATTGAGACCTCATTATTGGTGGACGAAGATGAAGAAGGAGATTGCAGCGTATGTTGCCCGATGCGACATGTGTTGTAGAGTGAAGGCTCTTCACATAAGACCTACAGGAATGTTGCAACCCTTGTCAATACCAGATTAGAAATAGGATGATATAAGTATGGATTTTATCACCGGTTTTCCCACCACACCAAAGGGGAATGATTCGATTTGGGTAATTGTAGATCGCCTTACCAAATCAGCTCACTTTTTACCAGTCAAAACAACTTTTTGACCACCTCAGTATGCTGAGAAGTACATTGCAGAGATTGTCCGACTACATGGTATACCAAAGACTATCGTGTCTGACCATGGGTCACAGTTTACCGCTCATTTTTGGGAGCATCTTCATAAAGGTTTGGGTACTAGCTTAATTCGGAGTACAGCTTACCACCCATAGACAGATGGGTAGACAGAACAAGTTAATGTTGTTCTAGAAGATATGCTTAGAGCTTGTGTGTTATCGTCTAAGGGTTCATGGGAATCATGGTTACCTTTGGTAGAGTTCGCTTACAACAATAGCTACCAAGAGAGTATCAAGATGGCTCCATTTGAAGCATTGTATGGCAGAAAATGTAGGACACCATTGAATTGGGTTGAGCCTAGAGAAAGAAGGTTTTACGGAATTGATTTCGTTGATGAGGCTGAGAAAAAGGTCCATATTATACAACAAAACATGAAAGCGGCACAGTCACGCCAGAAGAGCTATGCCGATAAGAGAAGGAGACCGCTTGAGTTTGAGGTAGGTGACTACGTTTATCTGAAGGTCACTCCAATGAAGAAAGTACAACGGTTTGGAGTAAAAAGAAAACTTGCTCCTAGGTTTGGAGGACCATACAAGATCATAGAGAAGAAGGGTCCCATGGCCTATAAGTTACAATTACCAGAAGCGATGGGTTTGATCTTTCCAGTCTTCCATGTATCACAGTTGAAGAGGTGCTTGCGTGTTCCGGAAGAGAGAATAGAACCTCAGAGCATTCGGCTCGAATCAGACTTGGAATACCATGAGCAACCGGTTCGAGTTTTGGACACTAAGGACCGAGTCACTCGGAATAAAGTGGTGAGAACCTATAAGATACAGTGGAGTCATCACGATGATGGTGATGCGACGTGGGAAATAGGAGAATATCTGCAAAATGCTTATAAAGATTTTTATAACAAATGGTTCGTAACTCAAAATCTTAGGACAAGATTCTTATAAGGGGGGAGGGCTGTAACACCTTAGTGTTAAGCATGCATTAACATTTTGTAAATCATGATCATAAACATTATTATGCATTCATAAGCATGACATGAAATATAGAATTGAAATATTAATGAAACATGTATGTGCATAGTCTTGTCTTAATAGATTGGATGCTATGTTTGTTTTGCCATGTGTGTATCTTGGTTGATCACTTCAACAACTTAGAAGTAATTAGAATGCATTTTGGAGCAAAGTTGATATTCAAAATTTTGCCAAATTATGCTTTTAAAAATAATTCTTCAAAAAATTGGGTTTTGAATTAATATTGATTTTTATTTGTAATTCAAAATCTACTTGGAGTTTGATTTTGGTCATAAAAGCAAAGTTGTAGATCTCGAAAATGGCGCAACTTTCATTTTTGCACCAAATCTTGAAAATGATTTTTAGTTGCTCAAAATGATGAATTTGGGGCTGTTTGAATTTAAATTTAAAAAGAAAAGCCCTTCATTTCCTTAGCGGGCCGCCGCCCTCACTTCTTGGCCCACGGCCGAAGCCGGCCCGGCCTGCCTCCGCGCCCACCGCTCACTCGCCCGCCCCGCGTCTGGCCCAGCAGCGCTTCGCCGGCCCAGGCCCATGCCGCGGCCGCTCCCGCGCGCAAACGCGCCCGCCTTCCCCGCCTGCTCGGCCGCCACGTGGCGCCCATACACCGGCGGCGAGGGGCGGTGCCTGCTTCGACCAACCGTGCTCCGCCTTCAAAGGTGTCCGAATGCGCACACGCCACCCCACCCTGCACACACTCCTGTCTCCTCCTCCTTCCTCTCCAGTTCAGAGCTCCACGGGAGCTCTCGCCATCGAGCGCTGCCGCTGCCCCGCCGGCGATGTACCCCTCCTCCCACGCCTTTCTCTTCGATTACCACCGCCAGAAGCTCCGCCTTGGGTCCCTGCCTCGCTTGCGCTCGCTCGCGGCTGCCGTCGTTGAGGTGAGGGCCGAGCGTGGCCGCCCCTTTCTCTCCGGCAAATGCGCTGCCGTGGTCGCGTGGACCATCATGCCGCCGGGCCAACTCCACCCTCCCAGTCAGTGTGGCTCAGCGTGGTGTGCACGCTGGCACCGCCTGCGCCACCGGAAGAGCTCGCCGCTGGGGAGCACCGGTCGGCAGGGCTCCTCCCCTGCGCTCGGGTCACTAACCCGTGGGGCCGCAGGGCCCAGCCGCAGTGGCTGGTGGAAACCCTGGGTGCACAGCACCGAGTGCACCCAGCATTTGTGCCCGGCTGGTTTTTCATATTTGGTCTAAAGCTTGGAAAAAAACCATATCTTGGTCATTTTTTGTTCCAAATCAAGTGAAACAAAATTTGTAGTGTTTGTCTCAATCAGATCAACAGTATAAAAATATGAGATGCAATTTTTGGGATGCTTTTATATGTAGCTTTATTTAATTATTGGTTTGCATGTATTCTTTGGAAATGCTTAGTAAATTGTGTAAGTCTCAGAAAAATGTGGTTCCAATTTTGTTGGTCTTGTCTTGCTGTGTAGTCTCTGTGATAAATATATCATGCATGCACTCTGTGTAAAGTATGGGCTTAGTGAATTAAAGTTGATTTATGCTGTTTTCTTCTAGGATTTTTAGTAAATAAAAATGCTTGGAAAATATACCTGGTAATTTTTGTACAGTAATCATATGCCATGATGTTTATAAGAAAAATAGGAGATCTGTTTTTTGATACTTTTCATAGTACAAAGTAATTTCATGCTCATGATTATGCCATAGCTTATCATTTTTGTGTAGGCTATTTTACTTATCCAAATACCATGAAAATTTTATGGTAGTCTACTTAGAGTAGTAATATGCTACTATAATTTTCTCAGATTTTTATAAGCACCAGAAATATATGTTGCTGTTGTAGCCCTAGTTTAAAATGGAATAAAATGATCTTCTTTAATGCATGTTTAGTTAATAATGTTTGCTTTGGTGTATCTTTGAAGCATCTTAGTTTGCTATGGTGACTTGACATGTTAGTACAGTGGTTGCAGTAGTAGTATGGTAGTACATATCCTTGGATGATGTTGGCTACCTTGTAGAAGAGCTTTACTTCTACTATGTCCAATAAAGTTAAACACGCTCATCTACATTTCATGCATCATGATCATTACATGTCATCTCTCTGATGCACCTTTGTATTAGCACTCATACATCTACATCATACAGGATCGCAGGAGGAGTTGCTAGTAGCAGTTTAGGAAGAGCAGACCGGGACCGATCCACAAGAAGTCCAGGCACAGGAGGTGCCAGAGGAAGAGGAGCAAGGAGAGGACTTGCTCGAGTGCATGGATCATCAACCTAGTTCGTTCAAACGAGGCAAGCCCCGTAGCATTATAAGTCTCCTACTTTATAAAAGCAATTCTTTCTATATATATGAGTTTATATATTGTTGCATTAAGTTGTAGGAGTTGATTGAAACCATTGATGCATTTATTACTATCCTTGCCTACCTTATTACCTTTTACCCTGTTAGGTCAGGATCGAATAGTTGCTTAGCCTTGCTTAGACCGGTAGCGATCGGTGATATTCGGTCACCTACATTATAGGTGGTTACTGGAAGAATTTAGCTATGGAAAGAATGATATCCTAGAATTAACCATGTGTGATGGATAATTGGAGACCGGACGGAAAAAGTTGGAGGCAACAAGACCAGGTTCTAGGGTGCTGTTAGTTTCCGTCTGTGTCGATTAAGGACCGATCGTTGCTCGTCCCTCTTGTCATGTTGAACGCATGCCTCACATTTAGCTGGCCGAATAAAGTACCTTTCGACCGCGAAGCTAGTGACACATTTCGAGCCGGGATAAACCTGGATTGGCAGACGGGTGCTGAAGGGGGTATGACGGGGACGCGAAGAGTAAGCCCAAGGTGCACCCTGGCAGTCGGGCGGTCCCTAGGTAGTGTGGTCCCAGCTGTTATCCCGTGGCTACTTGGAAAGTGTCATTGGTGATCAGTAGCTCACTTGATCGGTGAGTGGGGTTTGTGTGAGTAATAAATCACCAACTGGTTTGGAATCAATTCGAATCACCATCGCTCCTGGATAGTGAGCACTTGACTCGAGCTACGGCATCATAGTAATTATTATGGAACAATGATGGTTATTTGGATGATATGGGATATGCTAAATCTAAATTGGTAACTTGATGTTATTGGTTAATCAAGTGATTGCTATAGTACAGGTGCTTACCTAGATGGATAGGTCCTAATAAAGATGATGCAAAGTATTTAAAATGATGTCTTCATGATAACTTATGCTTTTCGCAAATGAGTCAGCTAGCCCACTAAAGAAAGCCTTGCATAATCCTTGGTGTCATTTGTTTTGGTTCCCGACGGGTAAATCTAGCTGAGTACCTTCTCGTACTCAGGGCATTGTTCCCATTGTTGTTGCAGATGGTCAAATGTACTATAGCTATTGCATTAACTACATGTACCCGGCGATGGGTGACAACTAGGACCAAGGGCAAATGGTCACTCCGTATCTCTCGTCTGATGCTTTTGTTGGAGATGACTACCTACTGGCACTGTATCTGAACTAAAAGTGTGTGTGTGGCTTTAAAACTATTTGCTTCTGCTATTTCAGTTTGAACTTGGCTTGTAATAACTTAATGTTCTAAACTCTGATGTATCCAGTGTCATTGTGAACTTTATGTAACGGGTGATGGTACTTGCTAAACTTGTACGATCTTGGTTTGATTGTCGCTTGGTTTGAAATCCTTCGTGGTTTCACGGACTACCAGGTTATACGGGCTTAAGTTTGCTAAATTATCTGCTTCGGTGGAAGATTTCCTTACTTAATCTCGTATAATTGGTCAGTTCTGTTACAGCTGGCATCAGAGCAAGGTTTAGCAGGTTACTGTTCATGCGTGTATTTAAAACAAAAGGGTTTTTGGGTTACGAAACTAATTACGAACTTATAGTATATAGGTGTTTCAACCTCTAATTTAAAACTTAAGAGTGTGCCAGTGGTCATATCCTTTATGCCCAGTTAAGGACTCTAGGTCGCTTATTTAAGTACTAACTTGGGGGTCTTTGCATCATATTTCTATTTCGTCGCTCATACGGCGTGCTATTGTATGAGTGCCATTCACTTGAGTGGTAATGTATGGATCCATTGCCTCTACGCCTCGGTAAGTGAGAGTTGTGAGAGCATGATCGAATACACTGTCGATCTAGGGAAGTGCTTATATGATGCTGGATTATTTACATGCCATACGCGTGTTTGTATGAAGGTATCTAATGTGTGGGGGAATTCCGTCCTGTGGTGACGATGCCGTCGATAGGACGATGGTTCAGGTAGTTGCTACCGTTGTACGCGTATCTAGTGATATGTGTAGAACGAGTAGATTACTTTACTGCTTTCATGCATAATTTTCATACTGTCAGGGTTTGGACTAAAGTGGATCTTTTGCAGGTACATAACAGCGCTATCGTGTAGTACATATTAGCTACGTTTATGAGAGATCGTTGTATGCCACCGTCTATACCGTTAGCAATTGTTATTTTCCTAAGTTTGTGAGAACGTACGGAATGTGCATGCACCATGTTGTTACATATCATTCATGGCATTGTTCCTCCCCTTATAAGTTGATTATCTCATTTTGATAAAAATAACAACTTAACCTTGTTCTCACAAGAGTAATAAAACAATTCTTGCTATAGGTGGCCCGCACGAAGCAGACCGCCCGTAAGTCCACCGGAGGAAGGGCGCCTCGACATCCGTCGTCCCTGAGGGAGCACCGCACCATGGACACCTTCTTCAGCGAGTTTGGCATGCCGACCTTACTTTGGAGAGTGCTCCATGATGTGGGGTACCTAGAGGGTCAAGAGCCAGTGTACTCTTGGAATGAGAGCCAGTTAGCAGAGGATGGACTTGCAGTGGTAGAGATCACAGTTCCTGCTCTTGGTGATGCTCCAGAGTGGGATGGTTGGCACTTGGAGTTTGAGGGTCACACTCCTGTTGAGGGTGCAGAGGGAGCAGCTTTCCGTGTCATCAGGGACATCATGAGCAGATTTCCCAATGAGCCTGCAGCAGCTCTAGCTGGCACCTTTCTTAGGGATGATCCCCGTGATGCTATTTGGGTTCAGCCTTAGGGAAGTGCTTTGGTCAGAGGTCCAGCTGAGGGATAGGCTAGCGACAACCATGCTATGAGTGCTATGTTTGCTGCTATCAGAGCGTACTAGGGTCTTGAGTGTACCTACTGGACTTTGACTGGCTTGCGTGGTGATGATAAGCTCAAGGTAAGAAAGCAGAAGAAGAAGTAGGCACGTACTGTAGCTAGTTTGCAGGAGCAGTTGGCTGATATGAGCTTACAGCGGGACCAGGCAGTAGAGAGAGGTGATAGAGCTATGCAGCAGGTGCATATGTTGACTCAGGCCAACAACAATGCAGACCGCATGATTGTACAGTTGGTTCAGGAAAGGAATGAAGCCTAGAACGAGAGGGACCTTCTACTGCAGAGGGTCGATGAGCTAGAGGAGTACAACGTCAACCTGCATGAGGAGTTTCACGCGCTCTACAATGGGGTTGGCCCATATGCTCCTCTAGACGCCGCTGGCATGGACATCGACGACGACGACGAGGTCGAGCCTGTAGTTTCACCTAGGGGCGATGGTGACGTCTCCGACCCCGACGATGGCCTTGAGGAGTAGGCTAGTTGCCTTGCGCTAGGTTTAGGTCCTGTCGCGATGACCTTTCTTTTGTCGGCATGTAACCTAATGTAACTTATTTTGAACTTATGAGACTTGGCATGTGAGTGGGACTTGGCTAGTATTGCGATATCTGAACGCATAAAAGTCCAGTGTATGTATGCTGGCAATTTGGTTGTAATGGACGCGATGTGTGTGCTTAAGTAATCTAATTAGTGATGTTGTGTTAATTAGAATGACTTATTGTGCCCCTATTTTATTGTATGAATTTATTCTCTCCAGCGAATTCAGTACGGCATAATTTTCATTCACTTGCGATTTCTACAACATCGCCTAATAATTACTGTTGCTGAAATATGCAGATGCCAAACACTCGCCGTACCATGTATGACGCTACTGAGGCAGGTGGTAGTGCCGCTGGGAATGAGAACTGTGAACCACCACCACCTCCACCTCCACCCTACACCGCGGAACAGTTCTTCGCACAGTTCCTTAGATGTCAACGCAACATGGAGGGCATGCAACAGAACATGGAAGCTGCATTGCGCCATATTGCTGACAACACCCACCGTGGGTTAAACCCAGGTGGACATGAAGCGAATCAGCATAGCAGTTTCAAGGACTTTATGGACACCAGACCACCAATTTTCAAAGAAGCTACAGAGCCATTGGATGCAGAAGAGTGGATAAACACCATGGAAGATAAGTTTCGTGTTCTAAGGATGACAGAAGTATTGAAAACTGAGTATGCACCTCATCAGCAACAAGGCCCTGCAGGAATGTGGTGGAAGCACCACCGCACCACTTTTCCCCCTAATGCCCACATTACTTGGAGGGAATTCACTGGGTCTTTTCATGGAGTTTACATTCCACCTGGTTTGACCAAAATGAAGTTTGGAGAATTTCTCGCACTAACCCAAGGCACCAAGACTGTGACCCAGTATCTATATTCATTCAATAATATAAGTCGCTATGCCTCTGACATGGTGAATACCGATGCCAAAAAGATTGCTAGTTTCAAGAGAGGTCTGAATCCCAAGATGATGAAGCACGTGGGTACTAACACAAGAACTGGTTTCAATGACTTTGTTAGTGACTGCACCGAAGTTTAAGTCTAAGATAACCTCCCCTGACCGTGTGATGGGCTTTTTGGGACACGTGGCTTCCATCCAAGGTGGGTCTGCACGGTGGTTGGGTGCAGGGGTCTGCACCCAATTTTTTTCCGAGATATGGGCTGGTTAGGAGCAGTCATCCTCTTATGTACAGAGATATTACACAACCCCTTAAGCAAAAAGACTATCTCCTAAATCAATCTAACTATTACAAATTAGAGGACTCAACAGAGCCTTCACGTTAATCCTCACCAGATGCGCTAGAAAAAAAGATAAATGCTAGAAATTCTCACATTAATAAAAAATATCTGCCCATCAAATCAAATACTCTAACCATCCTTCACCGTTGGATCTATTTTATTTCCTGAGAAATTACCCACATCTGCCATTATATATTAAAATCATATTTTTGGGAGAAAACAAACTTTGGCCGAGAGAATCTTGATAGTCTAACGTTCACGGTTAGTTATTACCAATAAAATATTAAGACGAGTCCTATTAATGGCGTCACATGGTGATGCATTATCAAAATATTAGGGTCTGTCTAGCCAACAACTAGTTGATTTAGCCCCTTCCATCATCTGAACTTTTTCTATGCACTTACACTATCTTATAGCTATATTGACAACGACTTACTACTATATTTACAATGATTTCTTCAGTGTTATTTATTAGACAGAGTGATGTAATTTAGAAATAGCATAAATATATGCCAAATGTTTTTAAAAAAATACAAATTATTTCTATGGATTCCGGACATCAAAGAAATCTATGTCAAATTGTTCACAAATTCTCCACAAAATTCAAAAAAAATATACAAAATCTACACAAAACTGCTACAACCGGAAGGGGCGGCGCCGGGGACACCCGTGCACACGCGTCCCTATGCAAAACAAAACGGCGCCGGCCTCTCACGTAGAAAGAAACGGAGGGAGCATCGCCTCTGCTCCACTCTTGGTCAACTGGCGCGGGCCCCCACGAGCAGTCCCTCTCTCCTTTGCTCACGTACACGCTGCACTACTCAGCGGTGTACACGCAGCCTGGACAAGCAGGCCACCTACGTGGCTCCGTCGAGAGAAGCCGTGGGGAATGGCGGGGGCGACCACGAGGCCGAAGTTATCCGGTTGGTTCTCTATCGACTGCTAAGGGAGGATGGGCGAGGAGGATCGAACGCCGTCCGATGGCCAAAAAAATAGATGAGAGATGTCCCTAAAATCAATCGGTTGACCATTAGCATTTCTCAAATATTATTATATATAGTAACGATGTTAGTAGTTAGTTAATAAAATATTTGTATTAATAAAAAAATATATGTATTAATAAAATATCACGTTACCAACATTCACATAGTTGATAAATTATCTGAGTTAAATCCTGTCACACCTAATTTTAAGGATAAAATTGAATGCACTAAACTCATGTGTGCCCAGGGATCAGTCACACACATAAGTTGATAAATTATAAAGAGTACCATCACGGTGTATCTTACATAACGAATAATAGCATCACATAGTCTTACACATCATAGCGGAAAAAGTAAAAAGATAGCTCTCTCGTGGAACTCCATCACAGGGACGGTCGACTGGTTGACCACAAGCCTAATAATCCTCAGGAAACTCCTCATAAACGTTGTCATCTGTTACCCAACCGAGATTTTTATCCAAATAAAGAAAATAAACAAACGTAAGTATGTCCCGTACTCAACAAGATAACATGGGGTTCATGAGGCTCAAAAAGGATGACACTGGTTTACTGTAGTTAGCACTTTTAGTAGATTCAAGATTTTATCATCACTATTATCAAGTTATGCTTAAGCTCCCATTTAAAACCCATATGAACAATTATCAGAGTCAAGTGTATCATATATCCATCATATACCATCATAAATGATCATCAACAAGTATCCAATTATTCTGTGAGTTTTTCAGGCCGCTCGTGACCGTGAGCATGGCTGTTATAA
Organism: Miscanthus floridulus; assembly: GCF_019320115.1. NCBI lineage: Eukaryota > Viridiplantae > Streptophyta > Magnoliopsida > Poales > Poaceae > Miscanthus > Miscanthus floridulus. Next base: position 131,607,146 of record NC_089589.1, read on the forward strand.
CAGTTTGTTACCCTCTGCAGAGGTGGTGCACATTCACCGCGAGTCATGATCCCCATATGCCCGGGTTAATTACTCCCATGTCACTGCCAAGGTGAGCGGGCAAGGTACACTATGAAGCCATTTCATAGGTTTCTCTAACAAGTTAGGGCCGCTAGGTTTCCTTGGCAGGCAGATGTAGGAACCCCCCTTTCCTATGGCACATATCCATCGCGGCTATACACATAGGAACAGAGGCAGTCCTATACCCAACGTGGCAAGCCCCATTTGCGCCATAAAGGTAACCTCTAACAAGCTAGAAAAGGTCCTATTACTGAGCTAAAGTCAGAGCCATATGACCCTCACGGTTGCATTGTCAGTCCCAGCTTTTGCCGATAGATAAGTCCTTATGGAGGGCCGAGAGCATCATGATCGAAAGTCATTTGCTCCATCGCCCTATAATCCAGTTGTTTAAAAGCAACTTTTACCTTTTCTTCCATAGAATCATTGTTCAATATGTAGCTCATGTATAGTGATGTTGAGCACTAGCAAAGTACCCATATGCATATAACCCATAGGAGACAAGGAACCGGATAATCAATCACTAGGATGTCCTTACGGGTATCAAAATTAGACACATGCACATGAGTAAATGATTAAAGTGAATAGGATATCAAGGTAGGTCCCATGCTATACTTGCCTTGGTTAGCAAATTCCTGCTGGTCCTGCTGGTCGTCGAAGAAATCTTGGTCACCAACGTTCTCCTCACCGTCTGAACGCGACCAACACGGCAACATACAACATTCCAAAGGCATTTATGCAAAGCAAACAATCCTATAATTAGAACAGTACACCAACAGTATAGAAAACAAGATGAAATATTTATAAAAAGAATCTACATCTCGCTACGATCACGTCAACGCGAAGTTCATGAAAAACGGAGCTAAAACGCGAAAGTTATGAATAAAACAACATTTCCTATAGTACTTTATTTAATTAAACCTAACCATGAAATTTAAAAGTTGCAAACTTTATTAACAGTGGTACTAACATGTAGATTATAAAATTACAAAACTAACGCAAGTTGAACGGGTCAATTCGGGGCTAAAACGACGATTTTATGAACAAAACGGTGTAGTGGCACTTCTATAAATAGTGAAAACGTATTTTGGACTAAAAACCGTATCCTTTACGTCTTCAAAACGAGAAAGCGTACTCTAGAAATGTGCTTTGGACTGCAGGTTAGGACATAGAAAATCTCAGGGTCTCTTTAGCAAAACTGCCACACGAAGGGGTACCGGACGTTCTCGGTCGTCAGATCATGGATGGAGGGCTCGGATTAGACCTGGGGAGGGAGAGAGAAGGATTCTGGCCGGAACAGTAGCTTCCGTGGCGGGAAGCCATTGCCGACGACGAGGAGCTCGCTGGCGCATGGGAAACTCAGCCCACGGGCCATGGTGTGCCCAACCGAGGCCACGGGGATGATGCAGGGTAGATGGCGAGTCCACCCCGGGACAAAACACGGCCGCGGGATGGCTCGTGCGGCGCCTGCCATGACCAGCAGCGAGGAGGAGCTCGCCGGCGCACTTGACACGGCCATACAAGCCACAAAATGCCAAGGGATCAGGTCAGGGAGAGAGAGGAGAGCGAAGGGGTTCTCACCGCGGGGAAAAGCGAGGACGGGGAAGGCTCGGGGACGGCGGTCCGTGCGAAGGTGAGGACGGCGGATCGGCGGAGCTCTTTCGTGTGGCGGTTGCGGCCTCCGTGGCGTGAGCGCGAGTGAGAAATAGAGCGGGGACAGCAGGGGAGCGCGCGGGGGGGGGGGGGGCTCGGCTCCTTTAAATCGAGGCCGCGGAGCGGGGACGCTCCGACGGCGCACGACGTGGGCGGCGGTTGCAGCTGCGTCAGGCGCGGGCGGGTGGTTCCGTGCCACATGGGAGGAAGGGGATGGTGCCGACAGGCGAGGCCCGGGCGTCAGTGGCTGGGGAAAGGGGAGGCGCGGCAGTTGCTACGACGTTGGGCCGGCGGCGGTGCTGGGCCGCGCAGCGCACAAGGGGGAGGAGAGCTAGGCCGCGGGAGGGGAGAAGGCCTGCGGGCCAAAAATCAAGAAGGGAGGGAAAAATGAATTTTGCATTTTTCTTTTTCCAAATAGATTTCCAAAAGCATTTTCAAATAGGTTTTGAATTCATTTGAACTTTGAATCAAGATCAATCATCACAAAATTAGATATGCAGCAGCATGTATGCATCAAAATGTTTCTAACCTTATTTTTAATTTTAATTCCACAAAATTTATTATTTTCCTATATTCTAATGCACACATATTTGCATAAATAAACCAATTTAACTATTTTAAAAGAGTGCAAATTTTAGAGTGTTACAATTCTACCCCCCTTAAGATGAATCTTGTCCTCGAGATTCGGAAGACGTCGGCTAGGAGATAGAGATACTTTGTCTATATATTCTTCTTAACTTCATCGCGTAGTTCCATCGTCTGCTCGAACTTAGAATGCCGTTCTTAGTCCTTGGTGTCACCCGAACCTTCTTAGCACAATTCTCCGTTGCTAAGAGCATCGGCCATGACTTTGCTCCTTAAAGTAATAGCACTTGTCCAAGTCGTATTTAATTTTCATTCCAACAAGGATTTCACAAGCTCAAGACCACCTTAGTGAAGATGTCATGTAGACTCATATGATCCTCCTATATGTCACTTTTACTTCCAATAAGATATTACTTCCATGCTTCACAATGGATAACTCCACATGCTAGGTAGTTCAACTCACGCTTCCTTAGTTGACTTAATGAACAAGCCACCTCTTTGGGTACCACCACGCTTTCACTGCGCAAACAAGAACGTAGGACACTTCAGCTTGCAAATTCTTCAATTTGGCCACCCCCCTTAAGAAAAGATAAATCAGGGGACACCAAAGTATAGCTTGCATCTCCTTTTAGATGAGCTAACTAATATCAAGACGTTCTGTCATCCCATTGATACTCTTGTATATAGGCAAGAACAAGAAATCTAGAATTCTTCACGAGCGGAAAAACAGCAGCGTCGTAAAACGGCTGTAACTCCTATTCTGTTCATCCAATGAAGTTGTAGCTTATACCGTTGGAAAGCTTTTAAATTCTCCACAACTTCCTTATAGAACACTTTTCCAAATTCTGAAGTTAACTTGGTCTAAAACTGTACGCAACAGAAACTACTCCAGATTCCAAATAGCACAGATGCATCTCCTTGTGATTTGCGTATCTCCATAACCAAAATAGCTATCAAGCTGATTCTTGCGCTCAGAGAAAGATATTGAAGTGTGCTATTGTCCAAAATTTTCTCATATTTTTTGGTCATCCAAATTTAGAGCCATAAGCTGTGGAATGCAGATTGCTCCGAAAAGACAGGATAGGGAAAATAGAAGAAAACCATAATCCGACTATTTATTTCATTAATCCTTATGCCTTAGACCTATGACTAAATGAAATTGTGGGAACACCCAATAAGATCATTGCAATCATTACAAAGATTCAAAACAATCATAAGCAAAATAACAATTCAACAATCAATAAGGATGCACAACTCAATCATTGACTCACTTGCGATACTATCGTTCTTATTGTACTAGGGGTAACAATCTAAAGACTCATCTTATGATTACGCAAGAAGGTGGTGAGGAACAGTTCTAAAGCATATCAAACCAAGGAGTGAAGATGAGAACAAAGACTTTAAAATAAGCACCAAGGTAGAGATGAATAGCAAAGGTAGATATATAGTAGAGAATAAAATATCAAGGTTCATAGAGCAAGGGTTTTTGTAGCAACATCTAAACCTTAAAATGACCAGTTTCTACTAGGCTTGCATCCTACAGTCAACACTGCTCTGATACCATTTTATCACACCCAATTTTAAGGATAAAATTGAATGCACTAAACTCATGTGTGCCCAGGGATCAGTCACACACATAAGTTGACAAATTATAAAGAGTACCATCACGGTGTATCTTACATAACGAATAATAGCATCACATAGTCTTACACATCATAGCGGAAAAGTAAAAAGATAGCTCTCTCGTGGAACTCCATCACAGGGACGGTCGACTGGTTCACCACAAGCCTAATAATCCTCAGGAAACTCCTCATACACGTTGTCATTTGTTACCCATCCGGGATTTTTATCCAAATAAAGAAAATAAATAAACATAAGTACGTCCCGTACTCAACAAGATAACTTGGGGTTCATGAGGCTCAAAAAGAATAACACTGGTTTCCTGCAGTTAGCACTTTTAGTAGATTCAAGATTTTATCATCACTATTATCAAGTTATGCTTAAGCTCCCATTTAAAACCCATATGAACAATTATCAGAGTCAAGTGTATCACATATCCATCATATACCATCATAAATGATCATCAACAAGTATCCAATTATTCTGTGAGTTTTCTGGGCCACTCGTGACCGTGAGCATGGCTGTTATAACAGTTTGTTACCCTCTGTAGAGGTGGTGCACATTCACCGTGAGTCGTGATCCCCACATACCCGGGTTAATTACTCCCATGTCACTGCCAAGGTGAGCGGGCAAGGTACACTATGAAGCCATTTCATAGGTTTCTCTAACAAGTTAGGGCCGCTAGGTTTCCTTGGCAGGCAGATGTAGGAACCCCCCTTTCCTATGGCACATATCCATCGCGGCTATACACATAGGAATAGAGGCAGTCCTATACCCAACGTGGCAAGCCCCATTTGCACCATAAAGGTAACCTCTAACAAGCTAGAAAAGGTCTTATTACTGAGCTAAAGTCAGAGCCATATGACCCTCACGGTTGCACTGTCAGTCCCAGCTTTTGCCGACAGATAAGTCCTTATGGAGGGCCGAGAGCATCATGATCGAAAGTCATTTGCTCCATCGCCCTATAATCTAGTTGTTTAAAAGCAACTTTTACCTTTTCTTCCATAGAATCATTGTTCAATATGTAGCTCATGTATAGTTATGTTGAGCACTAGCAAAGTACCCATATGCATATAACCCATAGGAGACAAGGAACCGGATAATCAATCACTAGGATGTCCTTACGGGTATCAAAATTAGACACATGCACATGAGTAAATGATTAAAGTGAATAGGACATGAAGGTAGGTCCCATGCCATACTTGCCTTGGTTAGCAAATTCCTACTGGTCCTGCTGGTCGTCGAAGAAATCTTGGTCACCAACGTTCTCCTCACCGTCTGAACGCGACCAACACGGCAACATACAACATTCCAAAGGCATTCATGCAAAGCAAACAATCCTATAATTATAACAGTACACCAATAGTATAGAAAACAAGATGAAATATTTATAAAAAGAATCTACGTCTCGCTACGATCACGTCAACGCGAAGTTTACGAAAAACGGAGCTAAAACGCGAAAGTTATGAATTAAACACCATTTCCTATAGTACTTTATTTAATTAAACCTAACCATGAAATTTAAAAGTTGCAAACTTTATTAACAGTGGTACTAACATGTAGATTATAAAATTACAAAACTAACGCAAGTTGAACGGGTCAATTCGGGGCTAAAACGACGATTTTATGAACAAAACGGTGTAGTGGCATTTTTGTAAATAGTGAAAACGTATTTTGGACTAAAAACCGTATCCTTTACGTCTTCAAAACGAGAAAGCATACTCTAGAAACATGCTTTGGACTGTGGGTTAGGACTTAGAAAATCTCAGGGTCCCTTTAGCAAAACTACCACGCGAAGGGGTACCGGACGTTCTCGGCCGTCGGATCATGGATGGAGGGCTCGGATTAGACCTGGGGAGGGAGAGAGAAGGATTCCAGCCTAAACAGTAGCTTCCACGGCGGGGCGCCATTGCCGACGATGAGGAGCTCGCCGGCGCGCGGGAAACTCAGCCCACGGGCCACGGTGTGCCCAATCGAGGCCACGGGGATGATGCGGGGAAGATGGCGAGTCCACCCTAGGACAAAACATGGCCGGGGGATGGCTCGCGCGGCGCCCACCATGACCGGCAGCGAGGAGGAGCTCGCCGGCGCACTTGACACGGCCATACAAGCCACAAAATGCCAAGGGAATAGGTCGGGGAGAGAGAGGAGAGCGAGGGGGTTCTCACCGCGGGGAAAAGTGAGGACGGGGAAGGCTCGGGGACGGCGGTCCATGCGGAGGTGAGGACGGCAGATCGGCAGAGCTCTTCCGTGCGGCGGTTGCGGCCTCCGTGGCGTGAGCGCGAGTGAGAAATAGAGCGGGGACAGCTGGGGAGCGCGCGGGGGGGGCTTGGCTCCTTTAAATCGAGGCCGAGGAGCGGGGACGCTCCCATGACGCACGACGTGGGCGGCGGTTGTAGCTGCGTCAGGCACGGGCGGGCGGTTCCGAGCCACGCGGGAGGAAGGGGATGGCCCGATAGGCGGGGCCCGGGCATCAGCGGCTGGGGAAAGGGGAGGCGCGGCAGTTGCTGCGACGTTGGGCCGGCGGCGGTGCTGGGCCGCGCAGCGCGCAAGGGGGAGGCGAGCTAGGCCGCGGGAGGGGAGAAGGCCTACGGGCCGAAAATCAAGAAGGGAGGGAAAAATGAATTTTGCATTTTTCTTTTTCGAAATAGATTTCCAAAAGCATTTTCAAATAGGTTTTGAATTCATTTGAACTTTGAATCAAGATCAATCATCACAAAATTAGATATGCAGCAGCATGTATGCATCAAAACGTTTCTAACCTTATTTTTAATTTTAATTCCACAAAATTTATTATTTTCCTATATTCTAATGCACACATATTTGCATAAATAAATCAATTTAACTATTTTAAAAGAGTGCAAATTTTAGGGTGTTACAATTCTACCCCCCATAAAATGAATCTCGTCCTCGAGATTCGGAAGACGTCGGCAAGGAGATAGAGATACTTTGTCTATATGTTCTTCTTAACTTCATCGCGTAGTTCCATCGTCTGCTCGAACTTGGAATGCCGTTCTTAGTCCTTGGTGTCACCCAAACCTTCTTAGCACAATTCTCCGTTGCTAAGGGCATCGGCCATGACTTTGCTCCTTAAAGTAATAGCACTTGTCCAAGTTGTATTTAATTTTCATTCCAACAAGGATTTCACAAGCTCAAGACCACCTTAGTGACGATGTCCTGTAGACTCATATGATCCTCCTATATGTCACTTTTACTTCCAATAAGATATTACTTCCATGCTTCACAATGGATAACTCCAGATAACATGCTAGGTAGTTCAACTCATGCTTCCTTAGTTGACTTAATGAACAAGCCACTTCTTTGGGTACCACCACGCTTCCACTGCGCAAACAAGAACGTAGGACACTTCAGCTTGCAAATTCTTCAACTTGGCTACCCCCTTAAGAAAAGATAAATTAGGGGACAACAAAGTATAGCTTGCATCTCCTTTTAGATGAGCTAACTAATATCAAGACGTTCTGTCATCCCATTGATACTCTTGTATATAGGCAAGAACAAGAAATCTAGAATTCTTCGCGAGCGGAAAAACAGCAGCGTCGTAAAACGTCTGTAACTCCTATTCTGTTCATCCAATGAAGTTGTAGCTTATACCATTGGAAAGCTTTTAAATTCTCCACAACTTCCTTATAGAACACTTTTCCAAATTCTGAAGTTAACTTGGTCTAAAACTGTACGCAACAGAAACTACTCCAGATTCCAAATAGCACAGATGCATCTCCTTGTGATTTGCGTATCTCCATAACCAAAATAGCTATCAAGCTGATTCTTACGCTCAGAGAAAGATATTGAAGTGTGCTATTGTCCAAAATTTTCTCATAATTTTTGGTCATCCAAATTCAGAGCCATAAGCCGAGGAATGCAGATTGCTCCGAAAAGACAAGATAGGGAAAACCGAAGAAAACCATAACCCGACTATTTATTTCATTAATCCTTATGCCTTAGACCTATGACTAAATGAAATTGTGGGAACACCCAACAAGATCATTGCAATCATTACAAAGATTCAAAACAATCATAAGCAAAATAACAATTCAACAATCAATAAGGATGCACAACTCAATCATTGACTCACTTGCGATACTATCGTTCTTATTGTACTAGGGGTAACAATCTGAAGACTCGTCTTATGATTACGCAAGAAGGTGGTGAGGAACAGTTCTAAAGCATATCAAACCAAGGAGTGAAGATGAGAACAAAGACTTTAAAATAAGCACCAAGGTAGAGATGAATAGCAAAGGTAGATATATAATAGAGAAGAAAATATCAAGGTTCATAGAGCAAGGGTTTTTGTAGCAACATCTAAACCTTAAAAAGACCAGTTTCTACTAGGCTTGCATCCTACAGTCAACACTGCTCTGATACTATTTTGTCACACCCAATTTTAAGGATAAAATTGAATGCACTAAACTCATGTGTGCCCAGGGATCAGTCACACACATAAGTTGACAAATTATAAAGAGTACCATCATGGTGTATCTTACATAACGAATAATAGCATCACATAGTCTTACACATCACAGCGGAAAAGTAAAAAGATAGCTCTCTCGTGGAACTCCATCATAGGGACGGTCGACTGGTTGACCACAAGCCTAATAATCCTCAGGAAACTCCTCATACACGTTGTCATCTGTTACCCATTCAGGATTTTTATCCAAATACAGAAAATAAACAAACGTAAGTACGTCTCGTACTCAACAAGATAACATGGGGTTCATGAGGCTCAAAAAGGATGACACTGGTTTACTACAGTTAGCACTTTTAGTAGATTCAAGATTTTATCATCACTATTATCATGTTATGCTTAAGCTCCCTTTTAAAACCCATATGAACAATTATCAGAGTCAAGTGTATCATATATCCATCATATACCATCATAAATGATCATCAACAAGTATCCAATTATTCTGTGAGTTTTTCGGGCCGCTCGTGACCGTGAGCACAGCTGTTATAACAGTTTGTTACCCTCTACAGAGGTGGTGCACATTCACCGCGAGTTGTGATCCCCATATGCCCGGGTTAATTACTCCCATGTCACTGCCAAGGTGAGCAGGCAAGGTACACTATGAAGTCATTTCATAGGTTTCTCTAACAAGTTAGGGCCGCTAGGTTTCCTTGGCAGGCAGATGTAGGAACCCCCCTTTCCTATGGCACATATCCATCGCGGCTATACACATAGGAACAGAGGCAGTCCTATACCCAACGTGGCAAGCCCCATTTGCGCCATAAAGGTAACCTCTAACAAGCTAGAAAAGATCCTATTACTGAGCTAAAGTCAGAGCCATATGACCCCCACGGTTGCACTGTCAGTCCCAGCTTTTGCCGACAGATAAGTCCTTATGGAGGGCCGAGAGCATCATGATCGAAAGTCATTTGCTCCATCACCCTATAATCCAGTTGTTTAAAAGCAACTTTTACCTTTTCTTCCATAGAATAATTGTTCAATATGTAGCTCATGTATAGTTATGTTGAGCACTAGCAAAGTACCCATATGCATATAACCCATAGGAGACAAGGAACCGGATAATCAATCACTAGGATGTCCTTACGGGTATCAAAATTAGACACATGCACATGAGTAAATGATTAAAGTGAATAGGACATCAAGGTAGGTCCCATGCTATACTTGCCTTGGTTAGCAAATTCCTACTGGTCCTGCTGGTCGTCGAAGAAATCTTGGTCACCAACATTCTCCTCACCGTCTGAACGCGACCAACACGGCAACATACAACATTCCAAAGGCATTCATGCAAAGAAAACAATCCTATAATTAGAACAGTACACCAACAGTATAGAAAACAATATGAAAGATTTATAAAAAGAATCTACGTCTCGCTACGATCACGTCAACGCGAAGTTCACGAAAAACGGAGCTAAAACGCAAAAGTTATGAATTAAACACCATTTCCTATAGTACTTTATTTAATTAAACCTAACCATGAAATTTAAAAGTTGCAAACTTTATTAACAGTGGTACTAACATGTAGATTATAAAATTACAAAACTAACGCAAGTTGAACGGGTCAATTCGGGGCTAAAACGACGATTTTATGAACAAAACGGTGTAGTGGCATTTCTATAAATAGTGAAAACGTATTTTGGGATAAAAGCCGTATCCTTTTCGTCTTCAAAACGAGAAAGCGTACTCTAGAAATGTGCTTTGGACTGTGGGTTAGGACTTAGAAAATCTCAGGGTCTCTTTAGCAAAACTGCCACGCGAAGGGGTACCGGACGTTCTCGGCCGTCGGATCATGGATGGAGGGCTCGGATTAGACCTGGGGAGGGAGAGAGAAGGATTCCGGCCGGAACAGTAGCTTCCACGGCGAGGCGCCATTGCCGACGACGAGGAGCTCGCCGGCGCGCGGGAAACTCAGCCCACGGGCCACGGTGTGCCCAACCGAGGCCATGGGGATGATGCGGGGAAGATGGCGAGTCCACCCCGGGACAAAACACGGCCGGGGGATGGCTCGCGTGGCGCCCGCCATGACCGGCAGCGAGGAGGAGCTTACCGGCGCACTTGACACAGCCATACAAGCCACAAAATGCCAAGGGAGCAGGTCGGGGAGAGAGGAGAGCGAGGGGGTTCTCACCGCGGGGAAAAGCGAGGACGGGGAAGGCTCGGGGACGGCGGTCCGTGCGGAGGTGAGGACGGTAGATCGGCGGAGCTCTTCCGTGCGGTGGTTGCGGCCTCCGTGGCATGAGCGCGAGTGAGAAATAGAGCGGGGACAGCAGGGGAGCGCGGGGGGGGGGGGGGCTCGGCTCCTTTAAATCGAGGCCGAGGAGCGGGGACGCTCCCACGACGCACGACGTGGGCGGCGGTTGCAGCTGCGTCAGGCGCGGGCGGGCGGTTCCGTGCCACGCGGGAGGAAGGGGACGGCGCCGACAGGCGGGGCCCGGGCGTCAGTGGCTGGGGAAAGGGGAGGCGCGGCAGTTGCTATGACATTGGGCCGGCGGCGGTGCTGGGCCGCGCAGCGCGCAAGGGGGAGGCGAGCTAGGCCGCGGGAGGGGAGAAGGCCTGCGGGCCGAAAATCAAGAAGGGAGGGAAAAATGAATTTTGCATTTTTCTTTTTCCAAATAGATTTCCAAAAGCATTTTCAAATAGGTTTTGAATTCATTTGAACTTTGAATCAAGATCAATCATCACAAAATTAGATATGCAGCAGCATGTATGCATCAAAACGTTTCTAACCTTATTTTTAATTTTAATTCCACAAAATTTATTATTTTCCTATATTCTAATGCACACATATTTGCATAAATAAATCAATTTAACTATTTTAAAAGAGTGCAAATTTTAGGGTGTTACAATTCTACCCCCCTTAAGATGAATCTCGTCCTCGAGATTCGAAAGACGTCGGCTAGGAGATAGAGATACTTTGTCTATATATTCTTCTTAACTTCATCGCGTAGTTCCATCGTCTGCTCGAACTTGGAATGCCGTTCTTAGTCCTTGGTGTCACCCGAACCTTCTTAGCACAATTCTCCGTTGCTAAGGGCATTGGCCATGACTTTGCTCCTTAAAGTAATAGCACTTGTCCAAGTCGTATTCAATTTTCATTCCAACAAGGATTTCACAAGCTCAAGACCACCTTAGTGAAGATGTCCTATAGACTCATATGATCCTCCTATATGTCACTTTTACTTCCAATAAGATATTACTTCCATGCTTCACAATGGATAACTCCAGATAACATGCTAGGTAGTTCAACTCACGCTTCCTTAGTTGACTTAATGAACAAGCCACTTCTTTGGGTACCACCACGCTTTCGCTGCGCAAACAATAACGTAGGACACTTCAGCTTGCAAATTCTTCAACTTGGCTACCCCCCTTAAGAAAAGATAAATCAGGGGACACCAAAGTATAGCTTGCATCTCCTTTTAGATGAGCTAACTAATATCAAGACGTTCTGTCATCCCATTGATACTCTTGTACATAGGCAAGAACAAGAAATCTAGAATTCTTCGCGAGTGGAAAAACAGCAGCGTCGTAAAACGGCTGTAACTCCTATTCTGTTCATCCAATGAAGTTGTAGCTTATACCGTTGGAAAGCTTTTAAAATTCTCCACAACTTCCTTATAGAACACTTTTCCAAATTCTGAAGTTAACTTGGTCTAAAACTGTACACAACAGAAACTACTCCAGATTCCAAATAGCACAGATGCATCTCCTTGTGATTTGCGTATCTCCATAACCAAAATAGCTATCAAGCTGATTCTTGCGCTTAGAGAAAGATATTGAAGTGTGCTATTGTCCAAAATTTTCTCATAATTTTTGGTCATCCAAATTAAGAGCCATAGGCCGAGGAATGCAGATTGCTCCGAAAAGACAGGATAGGGAAAACAGAAGAAAACCATAACCCGACTACTTATTTCATTAATCCTTATGCCTTAGACCTATGACTAAATGAAATTGTGGGAACACCCAACAAGATCATTGCAATCATTACAAAGATTCAAAACAATCATAAGCAAAATAACAATTCAACAATCAATAAGGATGCACAACTCAATCATTGAATCACTTGCGATACTATCGTTCTTATTGTACTAGGGGTAACAATCTGAAGACTCCTCTTATGATTACGCAAGAAGGTGGTGAGGAACAGTTCTAAAGCAAATCAAACCAAAGGAGTGAAGATGAGAACAAAGACTTTAAAATAAGCACCAAGGTAGAGATGAATAGCAAAGGTAGATATATAGTAGAGAAGAAATTATCAAGGTTCATAGAGCAAGGGTTTTTGTAGCAACATCTAAACCTTAAAACGACCAGTTTCTACTAGGCTTGCATCCTATAGTCAACACTGCTCTGATACCATTTTGTCACACCCAATTTAAAGGATAAAATTGAATGCACTAAACTCATGTGTGTCCAGGGATCAGTCACACACATAAGTTGACAAATTATAAAGAGTACCATCATGGTGTATCTTACACAACGAATAATAGCATCACATAGTCTTACACATCACAACGGAAAAGTAAAAAGATAGCTCTCTCGTGGAACTCCATCATAGGGACGGTTGACTGGTTGACCACAAGCCTAATAATCCTCAGGAAACTCCTCATACACGTTGTCATCTGTTACCCATCCGGGATTTTTATCCAAATAAAGAAAATAAACAAACATAAGTATGTCCCGTACTCAACAAGATAACATGGGGTTCATGAGGCTCAAAAAGGATGACACTAGTTTACTGCAGTTAGCACTTTTAGTAGATTCAAGATTTTATCATCACTATTATCAAGTTATGCTTAAGCTCCCATTTAAAACCCATATGAACAATTATCAGAGTCAAGTGTATCATATATCCATCATATACCATCATAAATGATCATCAACAAGTATCCAATTATTCTGTGAGTTTTCCGGGCCGCTCGTGACCGTGAGCACGGCTGTTATAACAGTTTGTTACCCTCTGCAGAGGTGGTGCACATTCACCGCGAGTCGTGATCCCCATATGCCCGGGTTAATTACTCCCATGTCACTGCCAAGGTGAGCGGGCAAGGTACACTATGAAGCCATTTCATAGGATTCTCTAACAAGTTAGGGCCGCTAGGTTTCCTTGGCAGGCAGATGTAGGAACCCCCTTTCCTATGGCACATATCCATCGCGGCTATACACATAGGAACAGAGGCAGTCCTATACCCAATATGGCAAGCCCCATTTGCGTCATAAAGGTAACCTCTAACAAGCTAGAAAAGGTCCTATTACTGAGCTAAAGTCAAAGCCATATGACCCTCACGGTTGCACTATCAGTCCCAGCTTTTGCCGATAGATAAGTCCTTATGGAGGGCCGAGAGCATCATGATCGAAAGTCATTTGCTCCATCGCCCTATAATCCAGTTGTTTAAAAGCAACTTTTACCTTTTCTTCCATAGAATCATTGTTCAATATGTAGCTCATGTATAGTTATGTTGAGCACTAGCAAAGTACCCATATGCATATAACCCATAGGAGACAAGGAACCGGATAATCAATCACTAGGATGTCCTTATGGGTATCAAAATTAGACACATGCACATGAGTAAATGATTAAAGTGAATAGGACATCAAGGTAGGTCCCATGCTATACTTGCCTTGGTTAGCAAATTCCTGCTAGTCCTGTTGGTCGTCGAAGAAATCTTGGTCACCAACGTTCTCCTCACCGTCTGAACGCGACCAACACGGCAACATACAACATTCCAAAGGCATTCATGCAAAGCAAGCAATCCTATAATTAGAACAGTACACCAACAGTATAGAAAACAAGATGAAATATTTATAAAAAGAATCTACGTCTCGCTACGATCACGTCAACGCGAAGTTCACGAAAAACAGTGCTAAAATGTGAAAGTTATGAATTAAACAACATTTCCTATAGTACTTTATTTAATTAAACCTAACCATGAAATTTAAAAGTTGCAAACTTTATTAACAGTGGTACTAACATGTAGATTATAAAATTACAAAACTAACGCAAGTTGAACGGGTCAATTCGGGGCTCAAACGACGATTTTATGAACAAAACGGTGTAGTGGCATTTCTGTAAATAGTGAAAACGTATTTTGGACTAAAAACCGTATCCTTTACGTCTTCAAAACGAGAAAGCATACTCTAGAAACGTGCTTTGGACTGCGGGTTAGGACTTAGAAAATCTCAGGGTCTCTTTAGCAAAACTGCCACGTGAAGGGGTACCGGACGTTCTCGGCCGTCAGATCATGGATGGAGGGCTCGTATTAGACCTAGGGAGGGAGAGAGAAGGATTCTGGCCAGAACAGTAGCTTCCACGGCGGGGCGCCATTGCCGACGACGAGGAGCTCGCCGGCGCGTGGGAAACTCAGCCCACGGGCCACGGTGTGCCCAACCGAGGCCACGGGGATGATGCGGGGAAGATGGCGAGTCCACCCCGGGACAAAACACGGCCGGGGGATGGCTCGTGCGGTGCCTGCCATGACCGGCAGCGAGGAGGAGCTCGCCGGCGCACTTGACACGGCCATACAAGCCACAAAATGCCAAGGGAACAGGTCGGGGAGAGAGAGGAGAGCGAGGGGGTTCTCACCACGGGGAAAAGCAAGGACAAGGAAGGCTCGGGGACGGCGGTCCATGTGGAGGTGAGGACGGCGGATCGGCGGAGCTCTTCTGTGCGGCGGTTGCGGCCTCCGTGGCGTGAGCGTGAGTGAGAAATAGAGCGGGGACAGCAGGGGAGCGCGCGGGGGGGGGGGGGGGGGCTCGGCTCCTTTAAATCGAGACTGAGGAGCGGGGACGCTCCCACGACGCACGACGTGGGCGGCGGTTGCAGCTGCGTCAGGCGCGGGCGGGCGGTTCCGAGCCACGCGGGAGGAAGGGTACGGCGCCGACAGGCGGGGCCCGGGCATCAGCGGCTGGGGAACGGGGAGGCGCGGCAGTTGCTGCGACGTTGGGCCGGTAGCGGTGCTGGGCCGCGCAGCGTGCAAGGGGGAGGCGAGCTGGGCCGCGGGAGGGGAGAAGGCATGCGGGCCGAAAATCAAGAAGGGAGGGAAAAATGAATTTTGCATTTTTCTTTTTCCAAATAGATTTCCAAAAGCATTTTCAAATAGGTTTTGAATTCATTTGAACTTTGAATCAAGATCAATCATCACAAAATTAGATATGCAGCAGCATGTATGCATCAAAATGTTTCTAACCTTATTTTTAATTTTAATTCCACAAAATTTATTATTTTCCTATATTCTAATGCACACATATTTGCATAAATAAATCAATTTAACTATTTTAAAAGAGTGTAAATTTTAGGGTGTTACCAATCCTATTAATCACGTTACTTGGTAATGCATTATTCAAATATCATATCTATAGTAGTAACGATTAATAAAATATTTGTATTAATAAAACAAAATATATATATTAATAAAATATCACATTACGTATGTTCACAATTAGCTAACAAATTGTCATATGAGTCCTACTAATCAAGCTCAATGGGTAATGTGTTAATAAATTATCATATCTGTAGTACCCATCACATCCACAGTTAGTTAATCTATTAATAAAAAATCTGATCGAATGTTAATAAGGTAATAAAATATGAGAGGCAAACAAACAAGATTCATATGTGATATTGGACCGTTTTATATTTATATTATACACACACACACACACACATAAAGAGGAGGAAATTTTCATCAACCACATGTAAACTGAAATTAAGTCTCTAAATTTACATCTAAAATACGCACATGTGTCATTTATGAACTATAATTCTAAATAGCTCATTAATTTGTATCCAAATTACCCACATAAATCACCAACAAAGGCAATATAAAGTAAAACTTTTGAATTATCTAAATTATCCACCTTCACTATTGCAAAATAAATAAAAATATCCCTAATATATGGGAAATACTAATATAATTTATTTTGGCAAGTAAATTAGTAACCATTTTCACATTAGATAAGTTTATTATATGTTGACTAAAATATATGCCATATAGTAATCTATTTTAAAAATAAATAACAATAACACTAAATCTATGTGTAAATAATATTATAAATTATTACGGCAATTAAGCGAATAACCATTGTTATTTAAATAATTATATTATATATCGATTAAAACATTATGTCCTATCAATACTGATAATCTGATTTTAAGCGTTCTATGTTTATAAAACAATAGTACTATAAAGTATTTAATTTATTTCGTACAATAAATTTAACATCTTGATGGTGGCTATCCAATCTATAATGATTTTTTATGCCATCGTAGTAGCTAAGAGTGTTGCCTAAAATCTATACTATTTTCTGAATAACTAGAAGTAGATATTATGATAACACAGTAGAACCTGCTGTCAATCGGATCTTAAAATATCAAAGTATTCATCGTGGGGACATTGGAATTAATAAACGTGAACGAGCGTCTCACAAAAATCTCTAAAAAATACTGTCACTAACCAAAAAAAAAAACTCCCTCAGTCCCATAACACAGTGGATTCTAGAGATTGTAAGATGACTTAAGAAAGAATACAAAAGTCACACATGTACCCTTTATTTCTAAAAAAAAAATACATTCATCAAGCCATAGGTAACATAGGTGCCTACATCTTCCAGCTCTTCGAAATTATTTTCAAGTAATAAACAATTATAATAAGGCTTAAATATTGATATCATCAAGCCATGCTACCCATAGTAGATCTCACATCAAGCTCTACCACTAATCTTAAGTAACATAGTGTAGGCTTAAAATGATTGCCTATTTCATCACGATAGTTAAGAGTAAAGATTAATACAAGTATTTACTCCAAAGATTTTAACCTGTGTGAGGGCACGGGTTGATGGACAAGTTTTCTATTAATGGAAATGAAACAATAATTTGTTTTTTTTCGAACCTATTATCTTTTTTAAAGTATTATTTTTTTAAAATGAAAGGAGTAAACCTCCTAGTAGGTCACACAACGAATCATGCTAACCACATGGTAGGGCGAAGATGCTGCCATTATCTTTGTTCCTAGAGTACGCACCAAATTAAAGGTAGCTAGTACTACTACAAGGTCAGACCAATCCGACTGCTCAGCCACATTTGTTACGACCAACTTGCAGCTCTTCCACCGTCCTCTATCTAAATCTATACCTATATCTATATCTATATGCTCTTATAAAGCTAAACCCACTAGAGATTTTCTCTCTTCATGCAAGATGTCCACATCAATCCTTTCATGCAAGTTAGCCATGTCATCCCTTATTAATTACGAAAAATGTCAACATCATCTCTATTATGTGCAATACTTTTAATCTCTAATCTATTAACGTAAAGTCATTTACATATGCTATTTATTTCCTCACCTATTCTTCTATAATGTGATCAAATATTATATTGGTTTTTCTTCTATTAGCCATGTCATCCATTATTAATTACAAAAAATGTCCCCATCATCCCTATTATGTGCAGTACTTTTAATCTCTAATCTATTAACATAAATTCATTTACATATGCTATTTGTTTCATCACCTATTCTTCTATAATGTGATCAAATATTCTATTGGTTTCTCATATATTAACTTACTGATTTTTTACCAGATCCGATACAATAAAATAACGTGCAAGTCAAATTCATATATATATATACACACAATATACAGATTTATTTTTAAGAAAATACCTTGGCAACGCGTAGGGTATGCTTCTAGCATACTACAAAATCAAACAAGTATTGTACAAACCTAATCTACTTAAAAACCCGACCTGTTTCTTAATCACCTGTACAATACATCACACCAATCCCCCACAGCATTTAGTTTGTTTGTCTCTTAGAAGTGCATTATTGTTTGGTCATCTCATCCAGTTTAAGACTAAGTATATGTAGGTCAATTATAAGGCAAACCAAAAGAAGAAGACGTTTGTTGTTGTATTGGTGAAGCTCTTGCCGTATTGTTTGGGTGTAGCAGGTGGAGAAAATTGTCTTGTCCTTGAAAGCAAAGCCGGTGATAAATAAGGGGACGTTTGGCACGGCTTCTACTGCCGCTCCAGGATCTGTTTTAGCGCTCCGACAGCCAAATGCGTCCCAACGCAACAGCTCCTCACGAGAAGCCCCCAAAAATCCACTGACTTGACATTCAGCGCGCAACGGGAGCCCGAAATACTAGCTTCACCTGGCTCCTGGCGATGCGCGTGTGGGCCCGGGGCGGATTGGACTTGCATGCCCTTCTTCCCTGCCTTCAGCGGGAGGGCGTTGGAGGCCGGCACCGGCTGCTGCTCCAGCGACGGGCATTGGGGGCCGCACCGGCTGCTGCTCCGGGGATGTGGGAGGGTTCTCAGGCCAACGCGGGAAGAGGCGAGGCTAGGCGAGAAGGCGAGGAGGCCGACGTGGAAAGGAGCCTCCGGCCGGCGCGGCGAGGTGCGAGGCCGGACGAGGAAGCCGGCGCAGGGAGGGGTGAGACCGGGCGAGGAGGCCGGGGCGGGCAACGGCGCGGAGGCTGACACTGGGAGGGAGTGGAGGCCGATGCGCTGGTGCAGTGAGCGAAGGAGGATCCCGTGCGTGGAAGAGATCCCATCCGCGTTGAAGACGACCGTCGCATGCATGGAGATGCCAAAGTCGCGTGAGGTGGGTTAATGGGATACGGTAGAGAGAGAATAATATCGGAAGAAAATAGAAATAAAAAAGGAAAAATAAGGAAGAAAAGAAAAAAAAAAGAAGGGCGCTATGGACATTTCACATCTTTCAATATTAGGCAAAGGTGTTTTACCAAACGTTTCCTCAAAATATCATAAGCTCGGCTAAAGAATCTACTCCATCATAGAAGCCACGACCGAAGTTGTTTTAGCTGGAGCTGGAGCCCTACCAAACAGGCCCTAAATAACTCTAAAGAGTTGGTGGTGGTGCACCATCGTTGTACATATACGGTATACCCATTGACTGCATGGTCCAATCAGAGCAAATTTGATCTGTGACAAATGTTACGAAGAAATTTAATTGCGCTTGAGACTGGCTCGCTCATAGGCGCTTTTGTATATATATCACCACAACTGGGCGAGTTGATGATGAATTAGTAGTACTTGTTTACAGGTGGAATGCGTGGCAAAACTGATTGAGCTTGCTTGTCCATACCCCATGATGCCAAGAGGCTTTACGGTGCGCATGAGATTTCTTTTTTCCTGTGTCGACGTGAGTCCAAGGCCACACATAGCCCAAGCGATAGGGTGCCTTGGCACTCGTGGTGGATCTAGAATTTTATCGTAGGGTATGCCGTAAAAAAATTCTTATACAATTCGGTAATACCATTTATGAAATCTGTAAACAATTGCAAATCCGCAAAATAATTATACATACATCTACTAAACAATATGACAAGTCTTAAATTCAAAGATTAAATCAGAATTCAGAAACTATTTCACAAATTGTGATGACATAAATAGTTCAAACGCTATAAAGATATAGTTAAAATTATAGGTATAAAAGAGAGTAAAATACTTACAATGCTAGTTATTTGACTTTTTTAAGTTGATTTACAATTATTTAAAGCGATAGTAGTAGCCGTCGCTGCCTTCTTGGCTGCGTGTTTCTGGAAAAGAGATAATATCTCTGTTTCTTTTCTTGAACAATTCTAAAAATAATAATGTAACTAATTATGTATGTTTAGAGATTATAAATTATAAAATAATTAAATCTAGCAAACTTGTGCAAGTCTTTGCGCGTCTGCATACTTTACAAATTACAAGTACAACGGTGGCAGCAGTAGTCCAGGTAGCTGCTGAATGCTTTCACGGCCAGTGTAACAACCCAAAAATCCACACACCAAAAATCACAACTACAAAATTTTTATTATTACCCCATGCAATGTTGAGTGACATTTGTAGGAGCTAACCCTAAGTATTGCATTAGTTGTAACTCAACTAAACAATCTCATGAGCATGTCATGTCATTTGTTTAGTTATGTTTATTTAAATACTGACAAATAAAATGTATCATACATTGTTAACTCAAATGGTGATTTGGATTTCTATTTGCTTTATGTAATGCGTAACAACTCCTTTAAAGAAATAAACCATAAAGTAATTATTAATCAAATCAAAGAATAAATGCTTAAAGAGAAAACTATTTCTATTTTTGTATAACAAAACTACACCTATTTTTGTTATACAAAATAGCTAAATAAAAATTCCTAATATATATAAAAGAATATTGTGGGCCTCATATCTAAAACTCCAATGAATAAGGTACACCAATTTTGAATTCAAATTCCAAATCAATTTGAACTTAAACAAAGGAGAAGAAAAATAAAAACAGAAAAAGGAAGAGAAAAGAAGAAGGCCCGCAGCTGGCTCGGCCTACTCGGCCCGCTAGCGCGCAGTAGCAGCCAGCCCGCCCAGCTTGCGCGCACAGTAGCAGCCGGCCCAACTCACGCGGCCAGCCCAGCAAGCCGGCCGGCGCGCTGCTCACGCCTGCACGCCTCTCCGCTTCGCTTGCTGCCACTGCCACCGGACCCCACGCGCCAGCACGCCATCATCCGATGGAAGCCGCTGCCAAGCGGGGCCCAGGTGTCATCACCCACCTCGGTCCCCCCTGCTTTTCCTGATCGCAGAACGAAGACGGGAGTGGGAGCTCCACGCAATCCGCCTTGGCCGCATGATTGTGCCATCAGCCGATCGGATGCGCTCAAGGACGCCAGCTAGACCGACCAAGTCTGACAGCAGTCACGCCCGAGGCGTGGCCCTACACCCCCCTCGCGCGCGCCTGCCATGGCCATGGCCGAGCCGTGACCTTGTCGCCTCCCTGTCCCCCGCCTTGCTGACCAAGGAACGCGAAATTGGTTTCGCCAACGCACCCACGGCCGCGTCGCGATCCCGTAGCCTAGCCTCGACGCCATCATAGCCCTCCGCACGCCCCTTGGCCATCCCCAGCCGTTCACTACATGCCATGGCCGAGCTTCGGCTATAAAATCCTCGGCCCCGGTTGCCCAAGCACGTCCCCCATGCCCCCCGCCACCTAGTGGCCATCCACCGCACACTCGAGCCAAGAGAGAGAGGGGATAGAGGAAGAAGAAGGAACGAGTGAGGAGCAATGAAGAGGAGGATCAGAGCCACCCGCGTGCTGCCGAAGCCGTCGGAGCCGAAGACGACGCCGTCGTCTTTGCGGGTCGGCACTGCACTGCTTCGTCTCTACACGGCCACGACCCACCACCGCACCGCCATCCTATCGTCTTTGACACCAGCGGTGAACCCCTCGCTGCTGAGACTCCTCCTAGCCCCATGGACGCCGTAGCAGAGCACGCGCACGCCGCTCTCACGACGATGCCGTCATGGCGCGGCCACCACTAGCGCACCCGGCCGCCTCGCCGGACTAGGACATAGTCGTAGCACCACCGTGACGCTCGAAGAGTAGCCACGTAGACCAAGACCCCATTAGCCAGCCACAATACCCTGGCCATGAGCACCGAACCTCGACCGGAGCTCCGCCATGCACCACCACCGCTCGCGGACTCCGCCACGCCTTTTGGTCACCGTCGTCACTTCACCCTGTCGCCCGCTAGCCGTCTGGACGGGAACGGGGCACTAGGACCCCTAGGACAGCCCCTAGCTACCCCGTCGGCAGGCACCGCCACAACCAAGCCGCCGACCACTATGGCCAACGTTCTGGAAAGCCCTGGCCACCACCTAGACCCCACCACCGTGTTCGCCGAAGCCTGGTGAAGCGTTCCCCCACCTTAATTGGACGCCAGCGCCTACGGCAAGGCTCGCCAGCGAGGCACGCCACTGGTGGGAGCACGCCAGGAGGGAAGCAGGGGATTTCCCCATGCCGGCCGCACGCGCCTGCACCCCGTGCACATAGACCAGGCCAGAGGGAAGAAGGGTGGACTCGGTCCACCGAAGACCAGCCAACGGTCCATGGACCATGAACACAGGTTCACCGTGAGCCACGCGGTGTGGGCCGAGCTGTGGACGAAACCCAGCGAAGGCCCAAGGTCGTGACGTGGCTGTGTCACAGCATGCCACGTGGTGGGCTGAGCTCGGCCCAAGTCCAACCCTGTCCAAGCCCACCAAAGCCCAGTCGAGGCCCAATCCGGTTGACCGTTGATCGGTCAATGTTGATCGTTGACCAGGACCCACTTGTCAGCGACATAGAGCCGCTGGACCCACTTGTCAGTGGGTGACGTCATGCTGACATCGTGATGACGTCACGCGGGACTCGCACGTCAGAAGCTGACACAGCCGAGGTGACATCATGATGATGTCACAGTGACGTCAGCTACTGACGTCAGTAGCCCTGGCCCCACACATTTGTGACCCTAACCTGTTGACCGTTGACTCACCCGTTGACTTGACGTTGACTCTGACCGGACCCACATGTCAGTGACCCAAGAACCTCTGGCCCCACCTGTCGAAAACGGTGACGTTGATGACGTCATGCTGACGTCAGCAGGACCCCACCAGTCAGCTCGGAATCAAGATGATGATGTCATGCTGATGTCATGCTAACGTCAGCATGCCATGTGGACCAGTCACTGTGTGACACATGTCAGCCCAGGATTAATTCAGCCTTTTCCATTTTCAGAAATAGATT
This sequence comes from Miscanthus floridulus, assembly GCF_019320115.1. Taxonomy (NCBI): domain Eukaryota; kingdom Viridiplantae; phylum Streptophyta; class Magnoliopsida; order Poales; family Poaceae; genus Miscanthus; species Miscanthus floridulus. Next base: position 131,630,093 of record NC_089589.1, read on the forward strand.
TAATCTTCAGAAATTCATAACTAATTCAAACGACCTCAGAAAAATATGAAACCAGGACCAAAATTCATCTAAAATTGAGCTCTACGCAATGAACCCATGTTTGAGTGCATCTGGCTCTTTTGAAGTTTCATTGCTTCTTTGTGCAATTCTATAGACGTCACTAACGCGACTATAATCCGATCGTTTGTAGACTCGGAGGAGAATCAGACGGACAAGGATCATGAGTACCGTGAGGAGTGCAGAGACGACTACACTGAAGGTGCCACATCCCACCCAATCTCATAGCACCTATTACGCATGGCTAGAGTAGAAATGCTAGTGCTTTTACTTTATTGTTATGATCACACTATGATAGGACTTGCATGGTAGTATGCTTTCTTGATGGCCTTTACCTTGACGCAACTATACCCCTGCTCACCCAGCTGTTAGGCTAGTCACACGCTTGCTGCTATAATTCATTGCTTATTACTTCTACTACGCTTGTACTACATTGATGCGTGGTGGAAAACTGGTGTTATCTGGACTATGGGAGAGTGCTGCGTGTGTGACTTGGGTGCGTGGAGGGTGAGGGTTGTGTCGACCAAGTTGGAGTATACGACGAGCCTAGGGCAAGTCTTGCCATGGGGTGCTACCTGGGCAACCCTAGAAGGGATACCTGTGGTGGTTAAAAGGTATATGAGGTGGCCCTGGGTGTGAACCTGTGATGGGAGGAGCCCAGGGTGGAGGTGCTGTGGTGGCACGGTAAATGGAAACCCTAATGGAGACATTCTGGCTTGGTCATCCCTAAGGACTTACTAGTACTCAGATTCACCGGGAAGCCTTACGTACCACTAGCCCTATATGGTGCGGGACGGCCGGACTACTGGGTAGGATATTGCCACTACTGCTAGGTTGATAGCGGACAGTGTGAGGGAGGTACGGGGCAGAGGATTCCCCCCACACCCTTTCGAGACTTCATGGAGACCTTATGGACCCGGCTCATGACTCACAATTTTAGCCACCCTAGACTAGACTTGGGGTGTACCAGGGCTGAATGGTAGGGTGGCATTATCCTAGGCTAGCAAGCGACTGAAATCAGCCCAGTTGATGACGATCAGCAAGGAAGGCGGATCTTGTGGTTATGTAAAACCTCTGCAGAGTGTTTGGTTGATCGATCGATACATATGCCGACTTGTCGGCTATGGACCTTTCCTTGGTTTCGCTTAAACTAGATAGTGAGATGAGTCCTTCTCTTCTCCCCCTAGGAGTGAGTGTTTGGTCGTAGCCAGGGGCTACGGGCCTTGAGATAGTGCCGAGAGGGAGTTGGCCTATCGACTGAGAGATGGTATGGTGATGGTGTGGAGATGGTGGTATATCGATCCCAGGATCGAAACCTGGCTCTAGACGGAAATGGGGTGGAATGTATGTGGGATTGGTGTTAGAACTTGACCAACTGTTATTATATACTTGATATGCTAATACCTAGGAAACCCCAGCCTTATATGCTCCTTTTGATTATATCCAACTTGCATCCAATTTCCACAAAGCAATGCTCATACGGTGGGAGTGGCCAGTACAAATCGTACTGATAAATTTTGGCACACAGGTTCTGCTGAGGAGTATAGCTCCGAGGAGTTTCACGGTTGAGGGGTTCGTTCCTACGCTCAAGTTTGGCGATCTTATCTTCAAGCTGTTCTGAATGAATGCTACTTTTGATTCCGCCAATGCGGTGATGTAATAATTTATGTAATTCTGCACTATTTGAACTCTGATATTATCGTTGTATGGATGTGATATGCGACTGGAATTTGGGTAATATGATCTATAACAGTCTTATTATACTTCGACTCTGTGGATTTCCTTCACGGAAATCAGGTCGTTTTAGTTGGTATCAGAGCCATACTTGACCATAGGACGAAACCCTCAGAAATGGACGATAGAATAGGACATTGACAACCCTTCTTTCGGTTATATACCGACCCTGCATTTACTTTTATGCAAGGCTTATCTATTATTGACCTGCTAACACCTGTTCCTTGAAACATGCAGATAGCAATGAACATTGAATGGCCGCCTCTAGGACCGTTACCTCTGGACCACGCCAAGCTTACCTTCGACCTACGTGAGCTCGGGGGTTTTGCACAGACCCTCTATCGAGTTCTCGTCATGTTAGAAGTCCCTGACGAGCTTGTTAAGGTCACCTGCACCAGGAAGCCAGCTCAGGAAGGAGGAATCGAAGGACCAGTTGTCACCTCAGTTGAGTTCCTAGCTAGCACTACCTTACCTTCTGTCCCTGCTTTCACCGAGATGACTATAGAGGACACAGTTGGGGAGGGACTGCGAGCTATCTCACACAAGGCACTTCGCAGAGTGATGAGGGACCACTATGAGCACCTAAAGACGATAGAGTTCCGTCTACTTCCCTAGGCCCTCGACCTTAGCCTTACCCCTAGTGAGCAGAGTTTCGCAGCCGGCAGAGTTATCCTTGCAGAGGAGGCCAGATGCCTTCGCGTCTCAGCTATCCACCTACTAGAGTAGGACAGGTATGTGACCCAGCTTGAGCAAAAGAGACGTCAGGACCGAGCCCTTCTGTGGGAGTACTAGGAGCGAGACTTGTAGGGAGCACAGGAGCGAGCTAGTCTGCTCAAGATAGTTGCCAAGCTACAGGACGAGCTCAACCATCATGAAGAAGTCCACAGAGCCGAGGTCGTGGACTTATAGGACAAAGCAGCTGACCTAGGCAACAGGAACTGCTACCTTGATAGCAAGGTCTTGGAGTTGCAGAGAGAGTTGGACAACAAGAAGGCCGAGTTCAACCGTAGAGGAGATAGAGAGAGGTCCAAGGGGATTGATATGCTGAAAATCCAATCTCGAAACAAGACCATGACCTAGGAGCTAGAGGAGTTCAGGAAGAAGGCCATTCATAACCAGGGTCACCTGATCGAGGCACTCAAGCAGAACGAGTACCTACAGGACAAGTGTGAGAGGACTTGGCAGGCTTGGCAGAAGTCTGACAAGAAGCACCTCAGGGAGATGAAGGGTATGTGGGATCAGCTACCCAAGGAGATTCACAGCAAGACGAAGCCTAGGATAGAGGAGTTTGAGTTAGCCCCGACTCACCTCAACCTAGATGCCTGCCCTACCCTACCTGGAGCCAAGCCTACTGAGGAGCTCGTCGAGGCCTTGAAGCACGTGTCCCGACTTCACAAGTCTAACGAGGAGATCGAGATCAAGAACAGTCGTATCCCAGCTGCGGTGTACGAGTTAGAGTAGACGACCCTATGTGGTCATGAGTCATGTCAGTGGCTGCCATAAGTTGTACCCCATGATGTACCCCTTATGAGATGTATTATGAGACATTATACGTAGTATGATTCTCGCACATCTTCAAGTGTAGCTACTGGAGATGATGCTATGTAATAAAACCCATGTAATGAATGTTTTGGATCTTATTGCATCTTATGGATCTTATTGCTTCTTTGTAATGAGTGTTGGATAGTATAAATATTTTTCTTTAAAATCGTTAAAATCATGTAATCATATTGAATTATAAGCACTTATGGCACAAGCACTAAAATTCCTATGATCCGTGTTGCAGATGCCGAACCGCCGATCTGCTCGCCTAATGAACCGTGGACGTGCGCCCACCCCCGAACCAGTCGAACCAAATGGGGGATGTGGTGGCAACAACCGTGGCCATGGACGTGGAGGGATACCCTTCCACCTGGAGAATACCCCACTGCCTGAGGAGAACATTCCACCACCACCACCACCGAACCTGGCAGAAGTGATGGCACAACAGACCTAGCTTCTTGCAGCTATTGTAGAAGGAGCAAACCGTCGCCAGGGAGGTCAGCCGAATGACTTCCAAATGAAGCTAGAGGGATTTCTAAAGCTGAGGACACCTACCTATGATGGCACTGACCCTGACCCGCTTGTAGCCGATGACTGGCTCAAGGAGATAGAGAAGAAGCTTGATCTCACCACTTTCACCGACGATGAGTGTGTTGGAGCTGCCACACACTAGCTCACAGGTGCAGCACGTGCCTGGTGGGACAGTTTTAGTGATTCCCATGAGGACCCTGCCAACATCTCGTGGGATGAGTTCGCCGAGGCATTCACTGAGTATCACATTCCCAAGGGTATCATGGAGGACAAAGCCGAGGAGTTCTGCAACATCAAGATGGGAAAGGACAGGGTGATGGAGTACACTACTCGTTTCACCAACCTTCTGCGCTATGCACCTTCCTATGTTGTGAACTCGGAGAAGGAGAAGCTGTACTATTACCGCAAGGGACTTAACCCGCACATCAAGCTGAAGTTTGGCGGTATTGAGAGTAACACGTTGCGTGCTCTGGTGGATTGCTGCATCTAGATCGAGAAGGACCGTGCTGAAGCTAGAGAGGAGTACAGGGAGAGGAAGCGTAAGCCTGAGGAGTCTTTTTGTGGCCATGATCGCAAGAGGTTCCGCAGAGATGCACCATCCAGGGAACGCTCTCGCCACAACAGGGATGACAACCATGGATCGAGTAGGGGTGGAGGAGGCTACACCACCAAATACTCTTGTCCTGCTCAGGATCGTTACACCTGGGACCATTATGCTTAGGACCGCAACACTCAGGACCGTTTCAACCGTCCCCGCTCTGTGAATGAACGTCCAGCACAGAACCGCTTTGCACCAAGCACTGGAAACTGGAAGGCACCCGCGCCAAACCCTACAGGCGGTGCGCCTTTCACCTCTTCGCTTGTGGCCAACCAGGTCACAAAGCCGCTGAGTGCCCTCAGAACTCAACCGCTCAGAAGTCATAGTTCAAGGGATCTGCTACTCGTGGACGTCTCAACCATCTAGACGCCAAGGAAGCACAGGCTGCCCCTGACATTGTGTACGGTATGTTTTTAGTTAATGGCAATACTGCATCAGTTCTATTTGACTCTGGAGCAACTTGTTCTTACATATCATCCAAGTTTGCACGAGAGCATGACCTACCTGTAACCCCACGTGGAAAGCCTATCATCACTAGCTCACCCTTAGGAGACCTAAAGTGCACCCACATCTGTAAGAGAGTAAGTCTTACCATTGAGGGTCTTATCTTTAAAGCCGACCTAACCCTGTTACCTTCCACTAACCTAGATGTCATCTTAGGCATGGATTGGCTAACCATTCACCGAGGTATCATATCATGTTCACCTAGATACGTCCAAGTGACCCACCCATCAGGCCAAGTCATTAGATGTGAACCCCAGTCCAGAAAGTCCACCTCTATCCTATGTGCCCTTAAAGCCAGTTCAGAATCACAAAAAGAGGAGAAGATAGTTCATGATGTGCCTATGGTCAGAGACTATCCCGATGTATTCCCTGAAGAATTACCGGGTATGCCACCAGACCGTGATGTAGAGTTCATCATTGATCTTTTGTCGGGAATAGGACCCATTGCCAAGAGACCCTATCGCATGTCTGTTGATGAACTGGCCGAGCTCAAGAAATAGCTTGATGAGCTCATCTCGAAGGGATATATCAGACCTAGTGCTTCACCCTGAGGATCCCCTATTCTGTTTGTTAAGAAGAAGGATGGCTCAATGAGAATGTGCATTGATTATCGGAACTTGAACGCAATCACCATCAAGAACAAGTACCCCCTGCCAAGGATCGATGATTTACTTGATCAGCTTTGAGGTGCCAAGTATTTCTCCAAGATTGATCTCAGATCTGGCTATCATCAGATGAAGATTCGAGAGAGTGACATCCCGAAGACAGCTTTCGTGACTAGGTATGGGCAGTTTGAGTTCACTGTGGTATCCTTTGGGCTCATGAATGCTCCCGCATACTTCAAGAACATGATGAATAAGGTTTTCATGGATGAACTTGATAAGTTCGTGGTAGTATTTATTGATGACATCCTTGTCTATTCACCCACCACTGAGGAACATAAACATCATCTGAGAACTGTACTTGAGAAACTAGCCCAACATCAGCTCTACGCAAAGTTCAGCAAATGTGAGTTTTGGCTATAGGAAGTTGCCATCCTAGGCCATGTACTATCAGCTAAAGGTGTTGCAGTTGACCCAGCTAAGATTGAAGCTGTGAAAGAATGGGAACAACCCCGTAATGTGACAAAAGTCAGAAGTTTCTTGGGATTGGCTGGATACTATCGCTGATTCATCGAGAACTTTTCCAAGATAGCCCGTCTGATGACCTACCTTCTAAAGAAGACTAAGGAGTTTGAATGGATGCCCGAGTGTGAGCGAAGCTTCTAGGAATTGAAACATAAGCTTACCACAACTCCTATGCTAGCATTGCCTGATATCAGCAAATATTTTGTGGTCTATAGTGATGCATCCCTTCAAGGACTTGGCTGTGTATTGATGCAAGGCAGAAGAGTGATAGCTTATGCTTCTCGATAGTTGAAAGAACACGAGAACCGTTACCCAACCAATGATCTTGAGTTAGCAGCAGTTGTGCATGCCTTAAAGATCTGGAGACACTATTTGATAGGCAACAAGTGTGATATCTACACTGATCACAAGAGCTTGAAGTACTTCTTCACTCAAGAAGATTTGAATATGAGGCAACGCCGATGGCTAGAGTTGATCAAAGACTATGACCTAGAAATTCACTATCATCCGGGAAAAGCTAATGTAGTCGCAGATGCTCTTAGTCGCAAGAGTTACTATCACACTTTGATCACTGAATCCATACCATATGAGCTCAAGGAAGAGATTGATGATTTCCAACTTGAGATACTACCACATGGCTTGTTGAATGAGCTCCGCATACAGTATGATCTCACAGATCGCATCCATCAAGCTCAGAAAAGTTGCGAAGAGATCGAATATCTTCATGGTCTGATGAAACTAGGCTACAAGACCAACCACCATGAAGATGAACAAGGAACCATCTGGTTCAAGAACAGAATCTGTGTTCCATCTGACCTAGGGCTTCGAGAGGAAATTCTATCAGAAGCTCACGATTCCAAGTACTGTATTCACCCTGGAGGTTCAAAAATGTATCAAGACTTGAAGAAACACTTTTGGTGGAAAGGCATGAAGACGGACATTGCAGGACTTGTGGCACGATGTGACACCTGTAATAGAGTCAAGGCTGAACACCAAAGGCCTGTAGGTTTGCTAAAGCCTCTTAACGTTCCCGAGTGGAAATGGGAGAGCATATCCATGGATTTCATAGTTGGATTGCCCCGATCACAGAGAGGCAATGATTCCATTTGGGTGATTGTAGATCGTTTGACTAAGGTTGCTCACTTTGTACCCGTTAAGACCAAGACCAATGCCGAAAAATTAGCAGATCTATATGTTGAGCATATTCTCAGACTACATGGAGCTCCCTCTAGTATTGTATCTGATCGTGGTCCTCAGTTTGTGTCTAGATTCTGGGAAGCTCTGCACAAGTCCATCGGAACCAAACTTGATTTCAGTACTGCTTATCACCCACAGACAGATGGACAGACAAAACGAGTAAATCAGATTTTAGAAGACATGCTTCGTGCTAGTGTACTGAATTATGGCTCTGATTGGGAGAAATGCCTACCCTATGCAGAGTTCTCTTACAACAACAGCTACCAAGCCAATATCAAGATGTCTCCGTTTGAAGCTCTGTATGGCAGACCTTGTAAGACACTTTTGATGTGGTCCCAACCGGGTGAAAGATCGTTCTTTGATTCCGCTAAGATTCAAGATGCAGAAGAAGGAGTTGCTCAAGTAAAGGAGAATATGAGAATTGCTCAAAGTTGATACAAGAGCTATGCTGACAAAAGGAGAAGAGAACTTGAGTTCAATGTGGGAGACTTCGTCTATCTCAAGGTATCCCCGCTACGTGGAACTGTCAGATTCCATGTGAAAGGAAAGCTAGCCCCTAGATTTGTTGGGCCATACAAGATCCATAAAAGGATTGGAAAACTCGCTTACAAACTTGAGCTACCTGAGGAATTGGTGGGTGTACATCCCGTGTTTCATGTATCTCAGCTACGCAAGTGCTTGAGAGTGCCCGATGAAGTAGTTCCAACTGATACACTCGACATTCAAGATACACTTGAGTATAAAGAACATCCTATCAGAATTCTAGACAGAGATACCAAAGAGACCCGAAGCAAAACTATTCCTATGTGCGAGATCTAATGGAGCAATCACACAGAGAGAGAAGCAACATGGGAGAAAGAGTCTAATCTCCGGCTACAATATCCTTATCTCTTCGAAGGGTACGTTACGCTTTAATCTCGGGGACGAGATTCTGTTAAGGGGGTAGGACTGTAACAACCCAAAAATCCACACACCAAAAATCACAACTATAAAATTTTTGGTATTACCCCATGCAATTTTGAGTGACATTTGTAGGAGCTAACCCTAAGTATTGCATTAGTTGTAACCCAACTAAACAATTTCATGAGCATGGCATGTCATTTGTTTAGTTATGTTCATTTAAATACTGACAAATATAATGTATCATACTGTGTTAACTCAAATGGTGATTTGGATTTCTATTTGCTTTATGTAATGCCTAACAACTCATTTAAAGAAATAAACCATAAAGAAATTATTAATCAAATCAAAGAATAAATGCTTAAAGAGAAAACTATTTCTATTTTTGTATAACAAAACTACACCTATTTTTGTTATACAAAATAGCTAAATAAAAATTCCTAATATATATAAAAGAATGTTGTGGGCCTCATATCTAAAACTCTAATGAATAAGGTACACCAATTTTGAATTCAAATTCCAAATCAATTTGAACTTAAACAAAGGAGAAGAAAAATAAAAACAGAAAAAGGAAGAGAAAAGATGAAGGCCCGCAGCTGGCTCGGCCTGCTCGGCCCACTAGCACGCAGTAGCAGCCAGCCCGCCCAGCTTGCGCGCGCAGCAGCAGCCGGCCCAACTCACGCGGCCAGCTCAGCAAGCCCGCCGGCACGCTGCTCACACCCGCACGCCTCTCCGCTTCGCTTGCTGCCACTGCCACCGGACCCCACGCGCTAGCACGCCATCATCCGACGGAAGCTGCTGCCAAGCGAGGCCCAGGTGTCATCACCCACCTCGGTCCCCCCTGCTTTTTCCAATCGTAGAATGGAGACGGGAGCGGGAGCTCCACGCAATCCGCCTTGGCCGCATGATCGCGCCATCAACCGATCAGACGCGCTCAAGGACGCCAGCTGGACCGACCAAGTCTGACAGCAGCCACGCCCACGGCGTGACCCTACACCCCCTCACGCGCGCCTGCCATGGCCATGGCCGAGCCATGACCTTGTCGCCTCCCTGTCCCCCGCCTTGCTGACCAAGGAACGCGAAATTGGTTTCGCCAACGCACCCACAGCCGTGTCACGATCCCATAGCCTAGCCTCGATGTGATCATAGCCCTCCGCGCGCCCCTTGGCCATCCCCAGCCATTCACTGCATGCCATGGCCGAGCTTCGGCTATAAAAGCCTCAGCCCCAGTTGCCCAAGCACGTCCTCGTGCCCCGCCGCCACCTGGTGGCCATCCACCACACACCCGAGCTAAGAGAGAGAGAGGGGATAGAGGAAGAAGAAGGAACGAATGAGGAGCAAGGAAGAGGAGGATCAGAGCCACCCGCATGCTGCCGAAGCCGTCGGAGCCGAAGACGACGCCGTCGTCTTTGCGGGTCGGCACTGCACTGCTTCATCTCTACATGGCCATGACCCGCCACCGCACCACCATCCTATCGTCTTCGACACCAGTGGTGAGCCCCTCACTGCTGAGACTCCTCCTAGCCCCATGGACGCCATAGCAGAGCACGCGCATGTTGCGCTCACATTGCCGCCGTCATGGCGCGGACACCACTGGTGCACCCGACCACCTCGCCGGACTAGGACATAGTCGTAGCACCACCGTGATGCCCAGAGAGTAGCCACATAGACCGAGACTCCATTAGCCGGCCTTGAGCACAGGACCTCGGCCAGAGCTCCACCATGCACCACCACCGCTCGTGGACTCCGCCAGGCCTTTTGGTCACCGTCGTCACTTTACCCTATCGCCCGCTAGCCGTCTAGATGGGAACGGGGCACCAGGACCCCTAGGACAGCCCCTAGCTGCCCCGTCGGCGGGCATCGCCATGACCAAGCCACCGACCACCGTGGCCAACATTCTGGAAAGCCCTAGCCACCACCTAGACCCCACCACCGTGTTCGTCGAAGCCTGGTGAAGCATTCCCCCACCTTAATTGGACGCCAGCGCCTACGGCAAGGCTCACCGACGAGGCACGCCACCGGTGGGAGCACGCCGGGAGCGAAGCAGGGGATTTCCCCTTGCCGGCCGCACGCGCCTGCACCCACCAGGCTAGATGGAAGAAGGGTGGACTCGGTCCACCGAAGACCAGCCAACGGTCCATGGACCATGAACACAGGTTCACCGTGAGCCACACGGTGTGGGCCGAGCTGTGGACGAAACCCAGCGGAGGCCCAAGGTCGTGACGTGGCTGTGTCACAGCATGCCATATGGCGGGCTGAGCCCGGCCCAAGTCCAGCCCTGTCCAAGCCCACCAAAGCCCAGTCGAGGCCCAATCCGGTTGACCGTTGACCGGTCAACATTGACCGTTGACCAGGACCCACATGTCAGCAACACAGAGCTGCTGGACCCACTTATCAGTGGGTGACGTCACGCTGGACCCGCACGTCAGAAGCCGACACAGCCGAGGTGACGTCATGATGATGTCACGGAGATGTCAGCAGCCCTGGCCCCACACGTTAGTGACCCTGACTCGTTGACCGTTAACTCGCTCGTTGACTTGACGTTGACTCTGACCGGACCCACATGTCAGTGACCCAAGAGCCTCTAGCCCCACCTGTCGGAAACGGTGACGTTGATGACGTCATGCTGATGTCATGCTGATGTCAGCATGCCATGTGGACCAGTCACAGTGTGACACGTGTCAGCCCAAGATTAATTCAACATTTTCCATTTTCAGAAATAGATTTAATTTTTAGAAATTCATAACTAATTCATACGACCTCAGAAAAATATGAAACCAGGACCAAAATTCATCTAAAATTGAGCTCTACGCAATGAACCCATGTTTGAGTGCATTTGGCTCTTTTGAAGTTTCATTGCTTCTTTGTGCTATTCTATAGACGTCGCTTATGCGACTATAATGCGATCGTTTGTAGACTCAGAGGAGAATCAGACGGACGAGGATCGTGAGTACTGTGAGGAGTACGGAGACGACTACACTGAAGGTGCCACATCCCACCCAATCTTGTAGCACCTATTACGCATGGCTAAAGTAGAAATGCTAGTGCTTTTACTTTATTGTTATGATCACACTATGATAGGACTTGCATGGTAGTATGCTTTCTTGATGGCCTTTACCTTGACACAACTTTACCCCTGCTCACCCTGCTGTTAGGCTAGTCACACACTTGCTGGTATAATTCATTGCTTATTACTTCTACTACGCTTGTACTACATTGATGCGTGGTGGAAACTGGTGTTATCTGGACTATGGGAGAGTGCTGCGTGTGTGACTTGGGTGCGTGGAGGGTGAGGGTTGTGTCGACCAAGTTGGAGTATACGACGAGCCTGGGGCAAGTCTTGCCGTGGGGTGCTACCTGGGCACCCCTGGAAGGGATACCTGTGGTGGGTAAAAGGTATATGAGGTGGCCCTGGGTGTGAACCTGTGATGGGAGGAGCCCAGGGTGGAGGTGCTGTGGTGGCACGGTAAATGGAAACCCTGATGAAGACATTCTGGCTTGGTCATCCCTAAGGACTTACTAGTACTCAGATTCACCGGGAAGCCTTACGTACCACTAGCCCTATATGGTGCGGGACGGCCGGAATACTGGGTAGGATATTGCCACTACTGCTAGGTTGATAGCGGACAGTGTGAGGGAGGTACGGGGCGCGAAGGATTCCCCCCACACCCTTCCGAGACTTCATGGATACCTTGTGGACCCGGCTCATGACTCACAGTTTCAGCCACCTCAGACTAGACTTGGGGTGTACCAGGGCGGAATGGTAGGGTGGCATTATCCTAGGCTAGCAAGCGGCCGGAATCAGCCCAGTTGACGACGGTCAGCAAGGAAGGCGGATCTTGTGGTTATGTAAAACCTCTGCAGAGTGTTTGGTTGATCGATCGATACATATGCTGACTTGTCGGCTATGGACCTTTCCTGGGTTTCGCTTAAACTAGATAGTGAGATGAGTCCTCTTCTCCCCTTGGGAGTGAGTGTTCGGTCATAGCCAGGGGCTACGGGCCTTGAGACAGTGCCGAGAGGGAGTTGGCCTGTCGACTGAGCGATGGTATGGTGATGGTGTGGAGATGGTGGTATATCGATCCCAGGATCGAAACCTGGCTCTGGACGGAAATGGGGTGAAATGTGTGTGGGATTGGTGTTAGAACTTGACCAACTGTTATTATATACTCGATATGCTAATACCTAGGAAACCCCAGCCTTATAGTTTTCTTTTGATTATATCCAACTTGCATCCAATTTCCACAAAGCAATGCTCATACGGTGGGAGTGGCCAGTACAAATCGTACTGATAAATTTTGACACACAGGTTCTGCTGAGGAGTATAGCTCCGAGGAGTTTGACGGTTGGGGGGTTCGTTCCTATGCTCAAGTTTGGCGATCTTATCTTCAAGCTGTTCTGAATGAATGCTACTTTTGATTCCGCCAATGCGGCGATGTAATAATTTATGTAATTCTGCACTATTTGTACTCTGATATTATCGTTGTATGGATGTGATATGCGGCTGGAATTTGGGTAATATGATCTATAACGGTCTTATTACACTTCGACTCTATGGATTTCCGTTCGCGGAAATCAGGTCGTTTCAGCCAGAAGCGCAGAACGCCGGCAGCAGCAGTTGGCCAGCCAGCTAGAACTGCAGAACGTAGGCACCGCTGTCCGCGCTGGCTTCTTTTCCAGGAATGAAATGGGCAGAATCACAGCCAGGACGAGATCGCCAGATTGCGCCTCGCGAGTTCGTGAGGCAGACCATAGATGAAGAAAGAGCGGCGTGGCAGCGGCTGTTGGGGATTGGGATCGTGACTTCACAACGCACCCATCGGACTTAGCGGGAGGCAGGCAAAGCATCGTGTCTTTTTTTCTTTTTCTTTTTACATTATATAATGTATTACTCGTGTTGGCTGGACCGCAGAATATGCCGGTGCATACCCGGCATAACCTGTAGAACCGCCACTGCTTGGCACTGCATCTGCTCATGCTCTGGTCTGCTTTGTTTTTGCTGTGATCTACTTCCTCTTTGCTCTGTTCACGTATATACGATGCACAACTTACAAAAGCTTACGGAACAGACAGAACACAAAACAGGCAACCGGAGCTCAAAAACTCGTGAAAACGGACAACACAAAAGAAAGGAGCTGGCAAACCAGCCTGCCCCAGTTGGGTGACCCGTCTGCCTGGTGCTCGGAGCATCCTGGCCGGCTGGAGCACTTGGGAGGCTGGCTGGACAGTGAAGAACCAGCCTGGTCGGTCTGCTCGGCTTAGGTCCCCGAAATTCTTCCCAAAATCCCGAAGTTGGATCAAACGGCCTCTAAAAATTCCCACAATTTACAGAGATGATTCTTAGGCGTATTAGATGATATCCCCAAAGAATCAAACCCCACAAACTCCGGAAATGAAACAGATCTGAATATGCATAGGGAAGTGGGGTTTTCTCAGGAAAACCTCCCAAGGGTGAAAAATTGTGCTTGTGGTAAATCTACCCGATTCATTTGGCAGGGATGTTCATTTGATGTCCTTAGCACAAATTCAACACAACAAAACAACCTCAAAACCTTAGGAACTTAAGATCGAGCAAAACGGTGAAGAGGGGGGCAGAGAGAAGGGGAAAGCCAAATCATATTAGAACAAAGACTCAGATCTCAGAGGACATGATTGCTTTATTTCCGAGATCTACCAGGTCTGGATCTTACAAAGGACAACTTGCAGAAAACTTAAACACAGATACAGTATTAACCTCTCGCACTGTGGATCTCAATAGCATTAGAACTAGACAACTACATACTGAGGAAACCTAGAGAATGACAACAGGAAAGATGTGCAGATTAGGAGCAGTCATACTCTTATTTATAGAGCTATTGCACAATCCCTAAATCAAAAGGACTATCTCCTAAATCATTTTTATATTAATGGAAATCAAACAACAATTTGTTTTTTTTTAACTTAGTAGCTTATTTAAAACATTAATTTTAAAAAACAAAGGGAGTAAACCTCCTAGTAGGTCACACAACGAATCATACTAAGCACATGGTAGGTCGAAGTTGCAGCCATTATCATTGTTCTTAGAGTACGCACCAAAGGTAGCCAGTACTAAACTCCAAGGTCATACCAATCGGGCTGCTCAGGAGCATTTGTTATGACCAACTTGCAGCCCTTTCATTGTCATATATATTTTTTTGGTAATATAAGATGTTGGTAATTAAGAATATGTTGAGGACACACTAATTTAGTTCATTTTCTGAACTAACTAGCTTATTCAAAATGTTATCTGAAAAAAGAGGTCATGGCAATCAGACTACTCAGCAGCATTTTGTTACGACCAACTTGCTGCCCTTTCATTGTCATATATATAGTACAAAATCAAACAACATTTAATGCACAAACCCAATCTACTTTAAAACTCAACTGATTTCTTTAATCACCAGTATAATAGATACATACTAGTGCTAAACTCCAAAGAGGTCACACCAATCCGACACAGCATTTGATTTCTTTGTGCCTTTTAGAAGTGCATTATTGTTTGGTCATCTCGTCCAGTTTAAGACTAAGTATATGTAGGCCAATCATATGGCAAACCAGCAGAAGAAGACGTTTGTTATTGTACTGGTGAAGCTCTTGCCGTATTGTCTGGGTGTAGCGGGTGGAGAAAATTGTCTTGTCGTTGAAAGCAAAGCTGGTGATATAAATAAATAACTCTAAAGTAGAGTTGGTGGCAGTGCACCAGCGTTGTACGTATACCCATTGACCGCATGGTGCAATCAGAGCAAACCTGATCAGTAAAAAATGTTACCAAGAAATTTAATTGCGCCTCATGCCGCCGGCTCTCGCTGATAGGAGCTTTTGCATATATATTGCCACAACTGGCCGAGTTGATGATGGATTAGTAGCACTAGTTTACAGGAGGTATACCTTGCGCTTGAGATTTCTTATTTCGTGTGTCGACCTGAGTCCAAGGCCACAGAGAGCTCAAGAGAGGTATACGTTGCGCATGAGATTTCTTTTTTCCTGTGTAAGCCAGAGTCCAGGGCCATTGCTCTGCTTTCTTTCTGCTGTGATCTACTTCCTCTTTGATCTGTTCATATATACATGATGCACAGCTTTTCCCATGCTTCAAAGTATTATTAAGCAGGCAGGTTGTCTTCCGTTTTCATTCCATCCCAGAAAGCAGAGGGCCTGTATGTATATATTGGTGTTGTGCGTACGAAAAGGCAGAGGATATGGTGCTGCTGCGGAGATAGGAAAAGCAGAGGACAACCCCATAATAATCGACATGATATCGTGTTTTGGGCATCGACATCAAGAATGATTTGCCTGATTTCAGGAACGTCGATCAGGATCAGCCTACCATGTCTGCTCGCTTTCTGTTATTGTTGTACTACAAAAGATTTCATCACTACATGTTCAGTTCATTATAAAATCCAGGACCACAGGTCCATTACTTGAACAAATATACATAGGCCCATTACTTAAAAAAAATTGTTATGCAGTGAAGAAATATACACATGCCCAAGACTACAAGAGCATCGCCAGGCTTTCCCGCACCTTGGTCTCCGGTTAACATGATTTGGCAGTATGTCATCGGGAGGCTTTCATCGACAGCCTGCGTGTCACCAGGAATGATCGATAGCCGGAGTAAAGCAATGGAGCAAACAGAGTATGTGTATTGTGTGCTAGATACTGGTGAGCATCATCTACCGATCGGATCTGACTCCTACTGGCCACTGCAAGCTAGCACCATGCGGCTCTGCCATAAGCAAGGATCCCTGCATGCAACAACTAATTATTACACTATCAATGCAAAAATAAAGATACTTGAAAATACTAGAGTGCATAGTAAGGGGTACAACGTAAAGCAGTACGACTGCACATGTAGGTGCACTGAACATGTAGGTTAGCCAAAAGTAATACTAATTACCTCAATATCAAAAGTCATTTATTTCTGATAATATGGCCTTGCGACGCAAGAGCGAGTTTCTTATCCTGCAAACTAATTTTGGCGCCGAATGATCACACGGTTACTCCGTTACACCCTGATGCTGCTGTCGAATGGAGCATTCCTGAACACATCATACAACATCGTTCCACAAACGAAGGAGTAACAGCATCACACGGTTACTCAGTTAATTACTTCCTGAATCCTAATGCTGCTGTCGAGTACGTGGAGCATTCCTGAACACATTATACAACATCGTTCAGCAACCAAAGGAGTATCTACCGCCTAGCAAGGGTTGACCAAGTGGAGCAACTTGCCTCTGCCACTCTCTACCTAGGAGGACTTGATTCCTTTGAGCAAACAGTTTCTGTGAGCTGCGGTCTTCCAAGGTAGGCCACGATATATATACAAAGGAGCCTAGGCCCATAAGCAAGAACCCGAGCATGATGGCCCGGATTTTTTTTTCAAGCTGTGCGAAAAAGCTGAGCCTGCGTGAGCTGTGGTGGCGTCGTCCATCCCCAGTTGCCCTCCACCTCACTGCTGTTAACATTTTGCAGATCGATCTTGTCCGTTACATTTTCATTAGCATGCAAAGAAAGCAAAGTAGCAAGGGGATATGGTGCTTGCAAGGGTCGAAAAAGCGGAAGGACAAATATGAAGCTTTTCTTTAAAAGTCCTTACATAGATGATTTTTTCATCAATTCAAACATCAATTAATAAAAATACAAAAGTTTCCTCTTTTGAGACATTGGTTTGACCAGCTTTTCCATCCGCCACTCGCAACCTCCTTCCTCTCCCCTGTTTTCGCTCTTCCGACCCGCCACCGTCGCTCCTCACAAAATCCCTACCCGCCGCCGCCCCTCTGTCTCGCTGTCCTCCCGTCAGGTAGCAAGCAGGGATGACCGGCAAGGGCGAGGACCCGGCTATTATCGGGATCGACCTCGGCACCACCAACTCGTGTTTCCGCGTCTGGCAGCACGACCACGTCGAGATCATCGCCAGCCACTAGGGCAACCGCACCACCCCGTCCTACGCCGCCTTCACAGACTCCGAGCACCTCATCCGTGATGGGGCCAAGAACCAAGTCGCCATGAACCCCATCAACACGGGTAGCATTGAGAACCGTCTTCGGTGAGCTGACCCAGACCCCCTCTCCGGCAGTCCGGCCGCCTTCGTTGTACTGAACTTCTGATGGTCCCTGCTCTGCTGCTTGTTGGGTTAGATTAGATCTAGCAATTTTGGCTCCTGTTCTAGCACAGCCTGTATTGATTTTTGTCGTACGCCAGTGCAAAGTTCTTGATTTCTCAAGGGATCCCTGCGATGTCGTTTATCACTTTGAGTACCTTCGACGGATCTGTTGCTGGTTGCTAGTTATTTCGCTCAGAGCTACTGGATCTACGCACCAGCTTAGTTCAGTTGACTGCTGTTGGGTTGGTTGACTTCAGGTTGACTCTTGTTTCTCTTATGTGTCAACTTAATTGGTAGCAGAAAGGATATTATTGTTTTATTATACTTCGATTGCCACACAATTTGCCTGCATGTGCCCTGTCACTCATTTGGAATATGGCAAGAAATATGGCATATAGCTAGGAGGAACGGATCTTGTGACATTGGTTGCTCCTTAATTAGCCTCCAGTTACTCATTTATAGCAGTTTACATGCCAACATTATCCTTTTAGGTTTGTGTAAACCTATCCTGGTGCTTTATTTTGTTGGTTCTAGACTAGAATTACGATACATCAGCTATCTGCAGTTGATCTAATCATTGGTCTGCTGTATGCTCATTCAAGTGTGTGTCGTTCAAGCTATTGCCTTTAGTTGTGAGCTTAACATTATCATTAGTTCTTGAATGACAAGTTTGTAGTCCACATGATTTAAATGAATGTTACCCCCTACCATTTGTAGAATAGTTATCCACTTCTGAATGTATTATACTTTTAATAGACAGTTACTAGTCCTTGTATTAGCATTATATGTGATTTTACTTCCCTGTAGGAAGCCTATACTGATTTGTATTGGTGATTTTCTTTATTAGATTAGAAACATATCATTTATGTGTACAAAAATTATACTGCAACTACTGACACATAATATCCTTTCTACAGATGCCAAGCATCTCGATGGTAGGAGATTTACGGATGCTTCTGTACAGACTACGTACAGGGCGACTTTAAGCTCTGGCTCTTCAAGGTTATTTAGGGGCCTGGTGACAAACCCACGATTGTTGTTAAGTACAAGGGCGAGGAGAAGCAGTTCGCTGCTGAAGAGATATCTCCTCTATGGTTCTCAACTTCTCATCAAGATGAGGGAGATTGCTGAAGCTTACGTTGCTGACACTATCAAGAACGCAGTTGTCACCGTTCCTGCTACTTCAATGACTCCCAGAGGCACGCCATGACGCCACCAAGGATGCTGGGGTAATTGCTGATATAAATGTTATGCATTTTATCAATGAGCTGACCGCTGCTGCTATTGCATATGGTCTTGACAAGAAGGCTACCAGCGTTGGTGAGAAGAATGTTCTTATATTTGACCTTGGAGGAGGTACTTTTCATGTCTCTCTTCTCACCATTGAGGAGGGTATCTTTGAGGTCAAGGCCACAGTTGGTGACACTCACCTTGGTGGTGAGCTATATCCTGTTGCCTATGATGCTGCTGTCCAGGCTGCCATCTTGAGTGGTGAGGGCTATGAGAAGGTTCTGGACTTCCTGCTGTTGAATGTTACTCCACTTTCTCTTGGTCTGGACACGGCTGGAGGTGTCATGACCTTTCTGATCCCGAGGTACACTACCATGCCCAGCAAGAAGGAGCAGGTATTCTCCACCTATTCAGACAAGACGACTGGCCAGAAGAACAAGATCACTATCACAAACGACAAGGGCAGGCTGAGCAAGGAGATTGAAAAGAGGGTACATGATACTGAGAAGTACAAGTCTAAAGTTGAGCACAAGAAGAAGGTCGAGTCCAAGAACGCTCTGGAGAACTAAGCGTGTGTTTTTTTGCGACTATGTTATGCGTGTTTATTAGGTGCCAACTAAGCAAAACTATAATGTGGCATTAGAATTACGGAGAGAGATGAGAAAATTGTTTCTTAGATAAGAAATTATATCAACATGAGAACTAAAATACGAAGACATGTGATAGATAGATGATAGGACGGAGAAAACAAGTGGGTAGACAAAAAATATTTCGACAAAACTATCCATTAAATATAGTTTTATGTACAGTTTCTGTATAGCTTCTGGATTCAAACTGTCCTTAATAACTCCGTTTCTTAGTAGTCTATACACTAGTACTAAACTCCTAAGAGGCCGGGTCACCCTAATTCGACTCAGTGTTTTACGGTGCATGTTGCACGAGATGGTTCATGCACTTCTGCTCGGGTCGTCCGTGACTTGGTTCTACTTTGTGCTCTTTTGTTTCGTCAAATAATCCAGTTTTAGACTTATTTACTATATATATGCACATGCATCATATTTAATGCAAGCCTCCAAAACTAGAACTTGTTTAGTATTGGTCACGACACTACTCTTGTCGTGTCGTTAGGGTAGCAAGCTGGCGGAGTTGTTTTGTCCTTGAAAACTGCGAAATTCTAAGAGTTGTTGGTGGGCCACTGTCTCCCTAAGCATGTACCCGTTGATAGGCGCGCTTATAGGCCAGCCGGTATAGAGAATTGTATATTACTTGAGCCAAAACGTAAATATTCTTTAGAGAGACTATATGCAAGGTCATTACTTTTTCCGGCTGTGCAATAATGCAAGCATGTATATATATATATATATATATATATATATATATATATATATATATATATATATATATATATATATATATATAGAACTACTATCCTGTAGCTGGCTAAAGAATAACTTATTCTGTAGCCACTTTGAGTTACGATAATTACTATGTTATTTTACGAGATTATAGTAACTCCTTACTAAGTGGTTTAATATAACGTTATGGTAAATATCCCCATGTGTTATAGTAACCCAACTATCGTAAATATGTATTTATATTATGGTAAATTAGTATATAAAATTATAGTAAATGGAGGTGGCTACAGAATAACTTATTTTGTAGCCGGCTACTGAATAGCCTCTCTCTCTCTCTCTATATATATATATATATATATATATATATATATATATATATATATATATATATATATATATATATATATATGGCAACGTATCTCACGCTTGTGTCCGGCCGGCGGCTAACTTTGGAGGCCTTCAGAACTCCCAACGGGGTTCGATTCTCATTACAAGAAGGTGTCACTAATGTAAGTAAAATCTAATGATAAATGCTATTAGAATTATCTCGAGAGAACAAACAAGTTTCACCTACATAATAAGCTGATTGTAATCAAAGCACTAAAAGCTGCGTGATGGTAGATCCTAGGCTCACGTGCCAGCAATGATAAGTAATCATTGTTAGCTTCAGCACTAGTGGCGGATTTAGGATGAAAATCTAGGAGGGCTTAAGTTCACACGGGGACAAAGGCATCAAGCTCTGCTCAACGCTCCAGCATCGTCTTCAACCTCAGCTCAACGCTCAAGCTCCTCCTTTCCATCCTCCAATGGCAGAAAAAATTTAGGGGGGGCTGAGGGAGGGCTCCGCACCACTCAAGAAACCGGCACTACTGGAAACCACGGTACACTACTGGAAATCGGCACTTTGCCGAGTGTATTTTATCGGGCACTCGGCAAAGACGGTCTTTGCTGAGTGCCAAATAAAATACACTCGGCAAAAAAAAAACACTCGACAAAGACGGCTTTGCCGAGTGTTTTTTTCAGCACTCGGCAAAGATGTATTTTGCCGAGTGCCATTTTTCGGCACTCGGCAAAATGCGTCTTTGCCGAGTGCCTTTTTTTTTGGCACTCGGCAAATATGTATTTTGCCGAGTGCCATTAAAATGCACTCGGCAAAATGCGTCTTTGCCGAGTGCCTTTTTCTGGCACTCGGCAAAGATGTATTTTGCCGAGTGCCATGTTTTGGCACTCGGCAAAGAGGCATTTTGCCGTGTGTATTTTTTTTGCCCTCGGCAAATCATTTTTTCAAAGCAATTTTTGTGGCCCTAAATGAATTCAAATGAAAAACTTTTCAACTACAAAGTTGTATAACTTCTCAAGATTTACAAAGTTTATTTTGGTCATTTCTTCATTTGACAAAGCGACAATAACGTTGTTCATAGAATCTACATCTCTCATATTAGTTTCATGAAAGTAGAAGAGAGATATATAAGATTTGTGAACAATGTTACTACCACTATATCGGATGAACAAATGACCAAAATAAACTTTGTAGATCTTGAGAAGTTCTGAAATTTTGTAGTTGGCAACATTTTGATTTGAAATCATCTTGTCATGCAAAAATGACGTTTGAATTTGAAAATTTTAAAATTTGAATTTTTCAAAAGACCTCGGATGGAAAAAACTTCCTAAATGAAAATTGTAGATCTCCAAAAGTTATGAAACTATGTAGTTGACAACTTTTTGATTTGAAATCATCTTATCATGCAAAACTACGTTTGAATCTCTGAAATTTGAAATTCGAATTTTTCAAACGACCTCGGATGGAAAAACTTCCTAAATGAAAATTGTAGATCTCGAAAAGTTATGAAACTTTGTAGTGGACCACTTTTTGATTTGAATTCGTTTAGGGCCTCAAACAAGCAATTTACTCTCGGTTTAGTATAATATATAAGGATAGATTACGGAATCTAGACACAAGTGACAGTGTAGTGCCGTGGTAGAGCAGCAGACACGCGAGGGAGAGGTCGTGAGTTTGAATCCCACCGGCCGCGTTAGCCGCGAATTTTGCGCAAAAAATGTAGCGACTTCGATGGAGACGGGCGGGCGCTGGCCGGTGGCGGTCTCCCCCGAAAAAAAATTGCTATTATTTTTGTTTTTTTCGCATTTTTATTTTGCCGAGTGTAAATCTTTGCCAAGTGCTTTTCCGGCACTCGACAAAAACTTTGCCGAGTGCTCAACAAAAAGCACTCGGCAAAGGCTTCTTTACCGATTAATTTTTTGCCGAGTGCCCTTTGCCGAGTGCGGCACACGGCAAAGTGCTGGTTTCCAGTAGTGGTAGGGGGGCTCGGCTCGAGACCCCCAGCCCCGGTGGCAGATCGCCTATTCTTGCGTAGCGCTCACCTCAACTTATTGCAGAGCTCTTTGTGGAACGAAAGAGAGCGCGGTAAGGAGAATGCGTGACGGGACGATCCAAGCCCAGCAGGAATCCAGTCCTTGTATAGGAAATGGAGTTGAGGAGTACCAAGTAGCAACTTGGCTGACACAAGTCCATAGTATATGTTTGTCGTTCATCGATGTATTACAATAACATGCCGCATACTTAAGTTTTCAGTAAACTATTCTAAAAAAAAAAATTCAGTAAATTAACAGACGGAGCCCCGGAATTACCGCAAAGTAATAAAGCTGCCCTGCTGGGGTCACATGCACACACATGCAGTATGTGTCGTCTTCGTCCAGCGCTTCCGTGTCGTGTGCACGGTGATCTACTGCTATTGTTTTTAGGGTTAAGTCCAATTTACATCCTTCAACTTGCAGCAAAGTTCGGATTTCAACCTCAAACTTCAAAACCGGATAACTTTGGCCCTCCAACTCTAAAAAAAGTTCAACTTTCAACCTTCTGGGCGGTTTTACAGGTGAACAGTAACTTTTGATATTTTCGAGAGCGCCGAAATTTTATATTATTTTTTTGAGCATCTTAACGTCCTCAAATGAAAAAACTCAAAACTACAAAGTTGTAGATCTCATCGAGGTCTACAATTTACATATAAAAATTATCTTCATACGACATCGTATTGAAGGGTTTTCTATTTTTTGAAATTTGAGTCTCATCACGCGATAAAATATGGTGCTGAAATTTTATATTATTTTTTTGAGCATCTTAACGTCCTCAAATGAAAAAACTCAAAACTACAAAGTTGTAGATCTCATCGAGGTCTACAATTTACATATAAAAATTATCTTCATCCGACATCGTATTGAAGGGTTTTATATTTTTTGAAATTTGAGTCTCATCACACGACAAAATTGTTTCACGCGTGATGAGACTCAAATTTCAAAAAATAGAAAACCTTTCAATACGATGTCGGATGAAGATAATTGTTATATGTAAATTGTAGACCTCGATGAGATCTATAACTTTGTAGTTTTGAGTTTTTTCATTTGATGACAGTAAGATGCTCGAAAAAATAATATAAAATTTCAGCACCATATTTTATCGCGTGATGAGACTCAAATTTCAAAAAATAGAAAACCCTTCAATACGATGTCGGATGAAGATAATTTTTATATGTAAATTGTAGACCTCGATGAGATCTACAACTTTGTAGTTTTGAGTTTTTTCATTTGAGGACGTTAAGATGCTCAAAAAAATAATATAAAATTTCGGCGCTCTCGAAAATATCAAAAGTTACTGTTCACCCAGAAAACCGCTTAGGAGGTTGAAAGTTGAACTTTTTCGAGAGTTGGAGGGTCAAAGTTGTCCGGTTTTGAAGTTCGAGGTTGAAATCCGAACTTTGCTGCAAGTTGGAGGGTGTAAATTGGACTTAACCCGTTTTTACTTGTGGCATCTCTCGATTTTGCTACATGCATGCGACCAGATGGTATAAAAATAAATTTTACTTACAAAGAGAACATTTTTTATTCAATCTCTTACTCTCTCCTTCACCGTCCGCTCATCACTTACTGCTCTATTATCACTCGGTCCGTCGTATCCTGCCCTTTGTCTCGTCTGTTCATGTCTCACTCGATAGATCTAGTCTTTCATTCTCAACCTTTTCACTTTGAATCTGGAGTTACAAAACATTTGTTGGCGCCACACCACTCATATCATGGATGGCTTGGTCACCGAGCACATTTACATCAGGGAAAACCCCTTTTTCGTACAAGCACCGTGCAACAAATTATGTACCGTTGCTACGCATGACGATGTTTTTTGCTAGAAGTAATAATCTAATATAATGTTTGATCGAGTAAGTGTGTACACTATTGCCAGCACGTCAGACCTGTATATATATACGTAGAAACAAACAACAAATAATGAGATTTGATCGATGAACCTGTCGCATGCCTACGTCGGTGTACTACACTGCAATAATCAGCTGTCAGTGCTTTTTTGTGCATGGCGACCGGCTGCCCTACAGACAGTCTTTCCACATCGTTGTAGATCTCGAGCTAACAGCGAGTATGCATGGTTGCGTGCTTATAGAATAAAAATATGCTACTAGTGCTTGGAAAGACGAGTCACATCATCGTACATCGACTCAACTGCTGCCGTTAACATTGCTTCTAAAGAGACTCTTAATTTGTTACCCACACTGTTGGTGGTTTCGACTTGTTGATATCCCGAATTGAAGATAGAATTTGCACGAGCGTGCACCATTGCAGAACTAAGGATCACTACCAGTTCCAAAAGCACCTTCATTGCTAGATTTAGAATCGGCAGTGCCTCATCTCGGCTGACGCCAAATTAGTCGCGTCGCGTCAAACCAGCTCCAATAACATCCTGAGCTCGTACTTCACTATGAGCAGCGATGATGAAGGACTGACGAAAGTACGTACATTAGGCAAGGACAGAAGACATGCACGTAACGATACTTGTTGGCAGGACCCCTTGAGCCCCGAATAGGTAGTGTCAGCTGTACCTAGGAGCAGGCCATATTTTGGCTCTCATGTAAGGTCTGCTTTCTTTTTCTTTCAGAACTGCCCAGGAAATGTAATCCCAAAATGGGGACTGTCCTTTTTAACTTTCCAAACATCTTCAGTGCTGCCTTTGTTTAAAATAAAAATAAAATTACAAGCTGATCTTTACCTCGCAAGTCTACACCAAATACGCACCTAATTAACCAAGATGCTTTGCTCTGCTAAACGGATGTGTGTTAGAGTATTGTTACAAATACGTCTTGTTGATTGTGCGAGCCAACGCTCATCCAATAATTAACAGAGACAGTCTGGCAAGCCAGGGTACTAGTACCATTAAATTTTGCCTTGCTGTTGAATAACGCCAACGACTTAATTAATACATTCATCCATCACTGCTCGTAGAGGTTGATGTATCAATAAAATGGGACGACCTAGATGACTCCAGCAACCAGAGATGCTTCAGAATTTTTTATAGTGCCAATTTCAAGATGTGTATTATTGTTACCCATGCGGCCAAACGTCTAGTTCACTGACGAAGAAGCCAATTAACAGAAACAAAAGTCAAGCGACGAGTCAGGACCCAACTTGAGCCCAGTTAACAGAAACGGAGCGTGAAGATGCCCCGCCAACTCAAGAACGCACACAGCCCGAAAAGCTGACCACATGATGAATACTGTATTATTTAGTGTAGTTTCATTTCTTGCTAATTGCTAATCTCATAGGCTTCCTTGATTTGCGCTGTCTTTTGCTATAACGGCTGGTCATGGGCCAAGAAGAAGACACCACGGCTAGCCACTGAACTAGATTTCCAAAAACGAAAAGAAGAAAGAGAGCACTCGTGAGGACATGGCACCTATAGATACGCCTATGAAAGTTAAAAACAAGGTGAGCTCATTCCTATATTTGCATAATGATAAAACTAAGAATTTGTTACTACCTATCGGTATTTCAAATGTGCTTAGGAACGATGATGATGATAATAGAGTATGGATATGCCATGAACAAAACTGATCTTGGAGTGCAAGCTCATCAAAGTCCAACATTCGGTTCGTCGGCAGCTCGATAGTGCTTCATTGCGAAGGTCATAACTTATCCATCCAGAGTGCAACTGAGGTCAATGAGCACTTGATGAAAATCTTTTTTGGTAAGCTTTCAAATGGATCTGGTTTGACCTCAACATCACATCGGCAAAGCCTCCAAACCATCATGACAAGTTGCCGTTGTTTCTACCGAAAGCTGCGTCGTTGTCATGGGCCTGATATTCACCCTTGGGACCCTAGCCCAAGTTGGAGCATGCCCGAGGAGAAGGAGAACACCTCAGAGATGCCCAAGGACATCTTCTTCCTTGTCCACCACCTTAGGAGGCAAGCAAGGGCGTCCAAGCCAAGTTGGAGGCCCAATCTATGTCAAGTTTGTGTCTATCTCGGGTTCCAGGAGCAGTCTATAGTAAAACGGACGTCCAGGTCGCATACGGACTCTGTTTTCGACAATCCACGTTTAGATGGGAAGATAATTTGATAAGGGCAACCAATGGAAATGGTCCCACATCAAAGTTCCTTCGGAATCAACGGGAATCATCGAAATAAGTTGACGTCTAGAATCTGTCAGGGCACTGTGTCATCGTCTTTTGGGCCGTTTGGGCCTTGTAACGTGTCGGGACTCCTTAGGGACGCGAATGGGGGTCCTTGGATGCCCCTTAGGCTATATAATCAATAACTGCCGCCTACGTTAGGGTTTGATTTTTTCTTTAGATCAATCTACCTTTGAACAGTCGTCATTATCAATTTGTGAAACCCCACATTAAGATCTTAATCATACATCTGTAAGTTGTCACTTTAATTGAGTTGCATTTTATCTTGTTGTTGTTTGTGTTCTTCGATTCGCAGCAGGGATTAGCCTTATTGGCAAGGTCAACAAAATTGTGACACGAATGATCACCTAAGGAGACGTGGTGCTAAGGTTGCAGGGTTCAGGTTTTTGTGATCTGAAGCTGGATCCGTATGTCGCTCTCCGACCAAATCGATAGTTATCTTGAACTTGACGGAAGATCGGGAACCCAGTCCTCATCAAGTGGTAATCAGAGCTTCAGGTATACCGTCAGATTCACATCTTACTCTTAGTTCGAGTGTTTTTGCCTTTGTCTCATAAATCCAGAAAATTGCCCTACAAAATATACTTGTGTTCATCATTGTTCTTCCCCTATCCCATTAGCCGTTTTGCCATTGCAATATTTTTAATTTCAGTTTGCTTTATTGATCGGTCGTCCCTTGCATGTGTTTGTGTTCATCGTGTCTAGGTCTTGTTTCAGTCTAGTCTTGCATGTTTGTCTTGGCGGCGCAAGTATTCTGTATTTCCTAAATTCTTGCGTCGAATCATACTAGCTGTTTTGTCCTTGCCATAGCGCCATTGTGTATGTCCATAAGTTTCAGCCGAATACATTCCTTTTGTTCCTCGGCATAAACACAAAGTTTCGGTTGCGTTGGGAGATTTGTCGAAAACCCAATCTGGTATAGTTCTCCTTTTTGAAGGCAATATACACGTTGATTACTTCCCGTGCATGCAAAAGTCCGGTGCGGTCAAAGTCTCCTTTTAGAACTTTTGGAAGATACACTACTAGATAACAGACTTTAGAACGATGTCCCAAATTAGCATTAGCCTCGGCATTTTTACCCCCGGGACTAAAGGACCCTTTAGTCCCGGTTGGTATTGGCATTTTTTACCCCCGGGACTAAAGGACCCTTTAGTCCCGGTTGGTAATACCAACCGAGACTAAAGGTCCCTGCCCAACGGTCGTCCGCGGGGCAGGAATCTTTAGTCCCGGTTTGGGTGATGCCCCAGGAATAAAGATTAATCTTTAGTCCCGGTTTGGACCCCTAACCGGGACTAATCATCCCGGTCTATAATTCAGCTCATTTCTTCCTCCCCGAGCCCCTAGCCATTCTATTCAAACTCACTGCCTCTGTTCTTCAGCTTGCTGTTGTTCTTGCTCTCTCCCCCTCCATTGGTGTTGCTCTTCGATTTTGGAGGTAACAAACTTAATCCTCTTATGTTTTATCAGTAGCTTATCTTATTTTGCGATGTAGATGCATGTGTAACTTTATATGTTGGACTTTATTATGATTTTATATGTCATTTTTAGCTCA
This sequence comes from Miscanthus floridulus, assembly GCF_019320115.1. Taxonomy (NCBI): domain Eukaryota; kingdom Viridiplantae; phylum Streptophyta; class Magnoliopsida; order Poales; family Poaceae; genus Miscanthus; species Miscanthus floridulus. Next base: position 131,658,028 of record NC_089589.1, read on the forward strand.
AAATCACATGATGATTTGCATATATGTTTGGATAAACAAAAGTTAAATTAGTTCATCAAAATCACGCCTCGCTCGTCCTCGCTGGAGCACGCGCCATCCTCGTCCCCGGTGGCTTACGTGATCTTAGAATTAATTTTTCCATGAAATAAAAAATTTAGAAAATTGTTAAAAAATTGTAGAAAATCCGTACTAGTTGAACTTGCGGACCGTGTTCAGCTCAGCAAGCATGTTCTCTGCCGAGCGATAATAGACGTCAATGAGGAGCTTTGATTCTACGAGGGAGAGCGGCAACGGTCGTGGAAGACCGTGTTCCCTTTCTCGTAGAATCGGAGCTCTTCCTTGGCAAGTACGGTGCCATTCGGTGGAGAAATGATCGCCGAGATGATCACGTAAGCAAGGTCAACTAGTACGGATGGTTATTTATTGAAACATGTTTTTGAGCTATAATTTGATGGATATTTGATAACTTTAGACCTACAAATGTCATCTACAAATGTTACTATCCTCGGCAACCTAAACGCCCACGAGCTCGCCGATATCGAGCAGGTCACTTAGAATTATTTTTTCCATGAAATGAAATACTTAGAAATCATGCCTTTTATTTTTTAGAATTAAATTTTCCATAAAATGAAAAACTTAGAAAATAATTAGAAAATTATAGAAAATCCGTACTAGTTGAACTTGCGGACCGTGTTCAGGTCGGCGAGGATGTTCTCTGCCGAGCGGTAACGGACGTCAAGGAGGAGCTTTGATTCTACGAGGGAGAGCGGCAACGGTCGTGGAAGACCGTGTTCCCTTTCTGTAGAATCGGAGCTCTTCCTTGGCCAAGTACGGTGCCGTCTGGTGGAGAAATGCTCGCCGAGTTGATCACGTAAGCAAGGTCAACTAGTACGGATGGTTATTTATTGAAACATGTTTTTGAGCTATAATTTGATGGATATTTGATAACTTCAGACCTACAAATGTCATCTACAAATGTTACTATCCTCGGCAACCTAAACGTCCGTGAGCTCGCCGATATCGAGCAAGTCACTTAGAATTATTTTTTCCATGAAATGAACTACTTAGAAATCATGCCTTTTTTTAGAATTAAAATTTCCATGAAATGAAAAACTTAGTAAATAGTTAGAAAATTATAGAAAATCTGTACTAGTTGAACTTGCGGACCGTGTTCAGCTCGGCCAACATGTTCTCTGCCGAGCGGTAACGGACGTCAAGGAGGAACTTTGATGCTACGAGGGAGAGCGGCAACGGTCATGGAAGACCGTGTTCCCTTTCTCGTAGAATCGGAGCTCTTCCTTGGCCAAGTACAGTGCCGTCCGGTGGAGAAATGCTGGCCGAGATGATCACGTAAGCAAGGTCAACTAGTACGGATGGTTATTTATTGAAACATGTGAAATCCATACTAGTTTTGTTTAAATATATCATTTTAGAAAATATGAAATTTACACTAGTTTGCAAAAATAAGTGTAGAAAGTAGATGACAACTGGTACAGGATCATCGGCCTCTCGTTCGGTTGCGAAACGACTGAGGCCAGAACTCCCTCTCATTATCTGCGGCAAGTATAAGCAGAAGATTGTGATGGAGTACCATGTCAAGAGATAGGGACCCAACAAGGGTCGTGTTTTCTACAAGTGCCCGGATCGCGATGTGAGTTTCTTACGCATTTTATAATTATGGCTAATTGACCTGCTTTTCTTGAATATTTTTGACTAAATATTTTTTGGCTTTAATTTCAGTGAGAGGGCAATGGATGCGATGGTTGGTACTGGGAGGAAGATTATGCTACATACGTGTAGAATTTGGGTGCGCTTGAGGTAGCGGCTGCTGCTGATGAGGTAGTGAGCCAGCAGGACAAGCTTATTGATATTCAACAGAAGAATGATTTGTCTGTTTTAGTTGCGTACGATCACAAAATAATTATGTTACTGAAGTGCATTGTAGTTTTAGTTTGTTTAGTGATAGTTGGGATTGCTTACGTTGTAGCCAGACTTAGTTAATTAATCAACCGTGTGTGTGTTATTTATGTTGTGTAATAAAATACTTAATTATGTTCAAGGTTTTCATAATTTATCGTGTAATACAGATTATGTCACGCCATTGGATATACAATGCCGATCGCCGCTCCCAAGACTTTATTGAGGGCTTGCACTATTTCTTAGGTGTGGCCGAGGCAAATAAGCGGGATGGTTTCATGTGCTGTCCATGTGCCCTATGTAAGAATTTAAAGGAATATTCAAGCTCAATGAGTCTTCATTCACATTTGCTTAAGTCAGGTTTCATGTCAAACTATATATGTTGGACTAAGCATGGAGAAAGCGGGGTCATGATGGAAGAAGGTGAAGGAGAAGATTTAGACATTGATGACGTTATTGCTCAGTATGGTGCCTTTGATGATACTACAATGGGGGGAGATGAAGAAGAGGTAGCGGTAGAAGATGATCTCGGTGATGCTCTTGGCGATGCCATTCGTGATGCACAACAAGAATGGGAAAGTGAAAAAGAGAAAGTTAAGTTCGAGCGCATGCTTGAGGATCATAGAAAGTTGCTATACCCGACGGCCGAAGAGGGGCAAAAAAAAGCTGGGTACTCCACTGGAATTGCTACAATGGAAGACAAAGAATGGTATATCCGACAAGGCATTTGGGAATTTATTGAACCTCATAAAGAAGATGCTTCCGAAGCCAAATGAATTGCCCACCACTACGTATGAAGCAAAAAAGGTTGTCTGCCCATTGGGATTAAAAATCCAGAAGATACATGCATGTCCTAATGACTGCATCCTCTACCATGGCAATGAATACGAGAATTTGGATGAATGTCCGGTATGTAAAGCATCGCGGTATAAGATCAGGCGCGATGATCCTGGTGACGTCGAGGGTGAACAACGTCCTAGAAAGAAAATCCCTGCCAAGGTTATGTGGTATGCTCCTATAATACCACGCTTAAAACGTTTGTTCAGAAATAAAGACCATGCAAAGTTGTTGCGGTGGTATAAAGAAGACCGTAAGGTAGACAATATGCTGAGACACCCAGCTGATGGGTCCAGTGGAGAGCGATAGACAGGGAATTTCCAGAGTTTGCAAATGAGGCTAGAAACTTAAGGTTCGCCTTAAGTACAGATGGTATGAATCCTTTTGGAGAGCAGAGCACTAGTCATAGCACTTGGCCAGTTACTCTATGTATCTACAACCTTCCTCCATGGTTATGCATGAAGCGGAAGTTCATTATGATGCTGATCCTCATCCAAGGTCCAAGGCAACCTGGCAACGATATTGATGTCTATCTGAAGCCATTAGTTGAAGAACTTCTAGTTTTATGGAACAAACCAGGTGTACGTGTCTGGGATGAGTACAAACAAGAACACTTTGACCTACGAGCAATGTTGTTCGTAACAATCAATGATTGGCCTGCTTTAAGTAATCTTTTAGGTCAGACAAACAAAGGATATAATGCATGCACACATTGTTTTGATGACCTTGACAGTATATATTTGAAAAGATGTCGAAAGGTCATGTACCTTGGCCATCATCGATTCCTTCCTTTGAATCACCAAGTAAGAAAGAAAGGGAAGCATTTTAAAGGTAAGCCAGACCACCGGAAGAAGCCTCATAACCGAACCGGGGAAGATGTACTTGCAATGGTCAAGGATGTGAAAGTAGTATTTGGAAAGGGACAAGGCAGTGAATCTGTTCCCAAAGATGCTAAGGGACATGCACCCATGTGGAAGAAGAAGTCCATCTTTTGGGAGCTACCCTATTGGCAAGTCCTAGAGGTCCGCAACGCAATCGACGTGATGCACCTGACAAAGAATCTTTGTGTGAACCTATTAGGATTCATGGGTGTGTACGGGAAGCCAAAGGATTCACTTGAAGCACGCCAGGACTTGCAGGGCATGAAAGAACGAGATAACCTTCATCCAGAGAAGACAGATGATGGACGTCATTACTTAAGTCCTGCTAGCTACACGCTTAGCAAAGAAGAGAGGGACAGCATGTTCGAATGTCTAAGCAGCATCAAGGTCCCATCAGTATTCTCCTCCAATATAAAGGGTATAATAAATGTGCCAGATAAGAAATTCCTAAACTTAAAGTCCCACGACTGCCACGTGCTTATGACGCAATTGCTTCTAGTTGCTTTAAGAGGAATTCTACCTCCACATGTACGTCTAGCCACTGTGAAGCTATGTGCATTCCTCAATGCAATTTCTTAGAAGGCAATTAATCCAGTGGAACTAGCTACTCTACAGAATGATGTGGTTCAATGTCTTGTCAGCTTTGAGTTGGTGTTCCCTCCATCCTTCTTTAATATCATGACACACATCCTAGTTCATTTGGTGAAGGAGATTAGTATTCTTGGACCTGTGTTCTTACATAACATGTTCCCCTTTGAGAGGTTTATGGGAGTCTTGAAGAAATATGTGAAAGTCCGTTCTAAGCCTAAAGGAAGCATCGCCTAGGGCTATGGAACAGAGGAGGTCATTGAGTTCTGTGTTGACTTTATTCCTAACCTTGCCCCGATTGGCGTTCCCGAATCACGACACGAGGGGCGACTCAGTGGTAAAGGAACTTTAGGGAAGAAAACATATATCGGCATGGAAGACGATTATTTCAATAAAGCACACTACACAGTTCTTTAGAACTCGTCATTGGTGCATCCGTACATCGAGATACATAAGGAGTTCTTACGATCCAAGTTTCTAGGGAAGACTGAAGCTTGGATTAGGCGTCAGCACATGGAAAGTTTCAGTGGTTGGTTGCGAAAAGAATGTCAAGGCGATGACAATATTGATGAGCAACTGTATTTGTTGGCTAGGCAACCATCGTGGCATATCCTCACGTACCAAGGGTACAAGATAAATGGGAATACATTTTACACAGTTGCCCAAGATAAAAGGAGCACCAATCAAAATAGTGGTGTTCGCATAGATGGCACAGATCCAAATAGGAATATACAAACATATTATGGCCGCATAGAAGAGATATGGAAACTAGACTATGCACCTAATTTTAAAGTCCCTTTGTTCCGGTGCCAATGGGTGAAGCTGACCGGAGGAGGGGTAACAGTCGACAAAGAGTATGGAATGACAACAGTGGACCTCAATAATATTGGGTACAAAGAGGAACCATTTGTCCTTGCTGACGATATGAGTCAGGTGTTCTATGTGAAAGACATGTCTACAAAATCAAAGAGAGGAAAAAACGAAGACATCAACTCAATGATCAATGAGCCAAAGCGCCACATAATTCTTTCTGGGAAAATAAATATAGTGGAAATTGAAGACAAGTCAGACATGTCAGAAGATTATGAAAGAAATGTCCGAATTCCACCCTTCATAGTGAAGAAAGATCCAAGCATCATGTTAAATGATGAAGACACTCCATGGTTACGACAAGATCATAACCAAGGGTCATACGTCAAGAAGAAATTCACTGTTGTGCCCGCATGATACAACGATGCATGTTTAATATATTATGTTTTAGAGACGGATATTGTGTAATATGTTATGACTTCACAATTGTAGATATTGCTGAGATGATCAAACTTGGTATTCAGAGTTTTTTCATCTGAGGTCATTTAGTGTCTCATTTGAGCAAGTTTGACCAAGTCAAATTTGGTCAAATAAAAAAACAACACTTTGACTCTAGTATTATGAACTCTAAATGACTTCAAATTGAAAAGTTTTGAATACCAAGTTTATTAAACTCATCAATATCTACAATTGTTGTTTTGGTCAACTTTCCATTTGAGAAAGTTTGGATGGTTCAAATTTGTGATTTTTAAATTTGGACGCCTACAAACTAGTTTTCGGGACCCTAGATTGTCTCAAATTGAAAAGTTTTGAATACCAAGTTTGTTAAGCTCATCAATATCTACAATCCTTATATAGGCCATTTTTTCATTTGAGAAAGCTTGAACAAAATGTAGTTCAAATTTCACAAGTGTGTGACATAGTTTTAGAAAGTCTATATGAGATTCAAGAAGTTGTGACTAGTGTTTGATAAAAATTTCTCAAATGGGAAAATGAGCTATGTAACAATTGTAGATCTTGCTGAGATGATCAAACTTGGTATTCAGAGTTTTTTCATCTGAGGTCATTTAGTGTCTCATTTGAGCAAGTTTGACCAAGTCAAATTTGGTCAAATAAAAAAACAACACTTTGACTCTAGTATTATGAACTCTAAATGACTTCAAATTGAAAAGTTTTGAATACCAAGTTTGTTAAAATCAAAAAGATCTACAATTGTTGTTTTGGTCAACTTTCCATTTGAGAAAGTTTGGATGGTTCAAATTTGTGATTTTTAAATTTCGACGCTTACAAACTAGTTTCCGGAACCCTAGATTGTCTCAAATTGAAAAGTTTTGAATACCAAGTTTGTTAAGCTCATCAATATCTACAATCCTTATATAGGCCATTTTTTCATTTGAGAAAGCTTGAATAAAATGTAATTCAAATTTCACAAGTGTGTGATATAGTTTTAGAAAGTCTATATGAGATTCAAGAAGTTGTGACTAGTGTTTGATAAACATTTCTCAAATGGGAAAATGAGCTATGTAACAATTGTAGATCTTGCTGAGATGATCAAACTTTGTATTCAGAGTTTTTTCATCTAAGGTCATTTAGTGTCTCATTTGAGCAAGTTTGACCAAGTCAAATTTGGTCAAATAAAAAAACAACACTTTGACTCTAGTATTATGAACTCTAAATGACTTCAAATTGAAAAGTTTTGAATACCAAGTTTGTTAAACTCAAAAAGATCTACAATTGTTGTTTTGGTCAACTTTCCATTTGAGAAAGTTTGGATGGTTCAAATTTATGATTTTTAAATTTCGACGCCTACAAACTAGTTTCCGAAACCCTAGATTGTCTCAAATTGAAAAGTTTTGAATACCAAGTTTGTTAAGCTCATCAATATCTACAATCCTTATATAGGCTATTTTTCATTTGAAAAAGTTGTAGAACAAAAAATACTACATTTTCTTTATTTTTATAGGTTCAACAAAAAATTCCTGTCAATTTTGGTCAAAAACCGAGACAAAATTGAAACATTGACGTTACAATAATGTGATAATAAATTTTCTATCGAATAATATTAGTTTTATTAATTTTAAGTTACAAATATATTTTTGCATTAACAAAATACTTAGTATTAGTAACATTTATATTCTATATTCATAAAAGAAATTAAAAACTTTAGGTTACAAAATTTTCCTATTTACAATAAATAATTAGTTAATCAATAGTATTTTTTAAAATAAATATTGCAAAGTATTGAAGTTGCTATGGAATTAATTGATTAACCTAGTATTAAACAAAATCAAAATCCCAGGCCTTTCCAATTACGCTGGCGGGTTGCCAAAATTTTCAGGCCTTCAGTCCCGGCCCAGACCAAGAATCGGGACTAAAGGGTGGGCGGCAATTTCGGTGCCCACCCAAAAATACCTTTAGTCCCGGCTGGTAAGACCAACCAGGACTAAAGGGTTGGACCTTTAGCCCCGGTTGGTCTTACCAGCTGGGACTAAATGTACTTTAGTCCCGGCTGGTGTTACCAGCTAGGACTAAAGGGTCCCGGCCTATATATATCGAACGTCTGTTCTGTTCATCTTCGATCTCGCCTCCGTCGCTCAGCCCCGCCCGGCCGCGCCATCCGCCGTCGTCGAGCTCGTCTCTGCCGCGCCGCCGTCGTCGTCTACCCCCGCCCGGCCACGCCATTCTCCCGGCCCGCATCGCCGCATCCCGTCTCCGCCGCCGCACCCGACCCCACCCTCCGTCGCCGACGCTTCCCGCGCGCCCACCGTACGGCCTCCGTCGAACTCTTGATCTGCTGCTCTCGATCGGCCATGTTTTTTAGATTTTTTTTACAAAGTCTCGGCTGTATGTTAGATTAAAATGTATTAAATTTTAATTGGTAGTTTATTGTTAGTTTTTTAGTTATTTTTTAGATAGTTTTTGATATATTAGATTTAAATGTATTAAAATTTAATTAGTATTTTATTTAGATAGTTTTTTTAGATAGTTTTTTATTATAGTTTTTGATATATGTTAGATTAAAATGTATTATCTATTACTAGTTTATCTAATTTCATGTTAGATTTATTTAATTGGATTTAGTAATTATATATTCTATCTCTTTATATATATTATATCTAGAGAGAGATTCTATATGTATACATATGTACTTAATTATTTCTATATGTATATATACATGTACTTATTTTCATGTGTTGAGAGAGAGAGAAAATTGTATCTAGAGAGACATTCTATATGTATCACATGCATATCTAGAGATATAGACATATGCACTTATTTCTATGTGTTGAGAGAGAGAGAAAATATATTGTATCATTCTATGTGTATATATATACATGTACTTATTTCCATGTTTTTGGATCGAAAGTGTTTTTTATTCGATTCCAAAGCCTATACCTTATTATTATTTATCCTTATGAAATATTATGTGTTATTATATTTAATTGGATTTAGTAATTCTATATGTGTTATCACATGTACTTATGTTATGTACCATAGTAATTCTATCTATGTGTTATCTTGAAGATACAAATGGCTGCTCCGGATGATAACTTGAGTGATGACATAATGGCGGATATTATCAACGCCGGCACCAATGTGGATGTAGATGACACGAGTCAGTACTTTGCTGATTATGAGGATATCCTGAATATGCCGGTGGTTGAAGATCAACAAATTGTCGTGCAAGAAAATACTGGCGAGGTATATTCGATTATCTATCATCTCTTATAGATGCATGCGTACATATATTTGTTGTTAATCGTTGTGTTTCTACTCATGTAGCCGGTCTCTGGATCTACATCAACCACCGACAAAAGTAGGAAAGTTCGAGGGCCAAAAAAGCTATTAGAGGGCCGTTTCATAATATCAGAATTCGACACCGACACCGGTAAACCATTGGGGCCACATGCTCAGACATATGTCAATCAATGTGGGTTCATTGTAAGGGATAGGATCCCAGTTAGTGCTCATGAATGGAAGCAGAAGATATCTGCTCCTAATGTTAGTTTTGTATCTGATCGTGACAAGAACCTAGCTTGGAGAGATATCACTCAGCATTTCACATTACAAGCAGATGATGCTTTGAAGGAGCTAGTGAGGGATTGGACAATGAAGAAGATGGCAACATTGCTCCAGAGTTGGAAGAAGACATTGTATAAAAAGTTTATCTTGAAGAATGCTACACCGAATTTCAATGCTAAGGCGTTTGTCAAGTTGGAGTCCCATTGGGATGCCTTCGTAGAATACAAGACATCTCAAGACAGTGAGGAACGTGTGATGAGGAATCGGCAGAATGCCCGACAGAAGCAATACCATCATCGCATGGGATCAGGTGGTTATAGGAGTGCTATTCCCAAGTGGCAGAACCTAGAAGCAGAGATTACTGCCAAGGGAATCATACCTGAAACAATAGAGAAGAACTGGCCTCAACGCGCGAAGAATTGGTTCTACGCTCATGGGGGAAGCCTAGACCCAGACACTAGCAAGCTAATTTTCGGCCAAAAAATTGAGAGAGCAACACAGAGACTAGCTCGTGCTAGGGAAGAAGCTGATAGTGGTGTTTTCAAGCCCAACAGAGAGAAGGATGAATTGACATATGCCCTAGAGAATCCCGAACACGGTGGTCGAACAAGAGGCTATGGGGCGGTTCCGTGGCTACACGCATTCCCAGCAGACAAGGATACCTATAGAAGCCGCTAGAGAAAGAAGGATGAGGAGGCAGAACGAATCCGTGCATTGGAGCAATTTGTTGATGAGTCACGACAAGCATTGCTTGAATCACGTGAACGAGAAAATCTCTTGAGGCAAGAATGCAGGAGGAGATCAAGAGGCAAGTGCAGCTAGCAATGAGTCAAATGCAATCACAATCAACACCGGGAGTCACCATTAGCCCTGTTGGTCAGATGAAAAGCAGTTGTGCTTCTATGGAGCTGCCAGTTATTCAAGACGACGCTGGGTTGTGCTTCCCTATTGATGACATTACCGTGCCTCTAACAACATGTGAGCTGCACATTCCAGATGGTAATAATGCATCAATCATAGTGGCTATCGGGGTTGTATCTCCAATAGACCGAACGAAGACACCAAGAATCCATGGGTCAGTTATTCAACCTGGATATGCTAGCGTCTCGGTCGATAGAGTGCTCAAAGGTTAGAGCAATGTTCCTCTTGACATTGAAGGCGGTGATGGGGAGAAGACACTAGGAGAAGCAGAGAAGACATTTATTCAATGGCGCAAATGCTTCATCATCATTCCTGGGGCGCCACCGCTTCCCCTACCTCACCCTAGGTACAAATGAAAGTGAATGAAATATTATTTTCCATTAATTTTCTATTGGCTTCAAAAATAATTGACACACGACTTGTTTTTGTAGCAGGGTCTCCCCCCAGCCTAGCCTAATCATTCATTCCCCATCTCATCACAGCGTTGCAGGGGGCGAGACGATTTCATCCCCACGGCGATCGCCAACTCCTACACCGGCCCCATCGCCTCCACAACGATCTCCAACTCCTACACCGTCCCCACCGCCTCCACAACGATCTCCAACGCCTCCACGCCGGTCTCCACCAACACCGGCCACATCGCCTCCACGCCGGTCTCCAACACCGCCCCCACCCCCTCCACAGCGACGCACTACAAAGACGTCTAAGGTCCCGGCGGCAAAGAAGACCCCGAGAAAAAGAGTTATTTCTCAAGAAATACTTCCTAAAAAGACTGATGAGCAAATAGCAGCTGAAGAAGACAAAAAAGTGAAAGATTTTTTTATAGATACCAAAAACAAGAGTCAAGTGAAGCTTAAGGAGAAGCCATACTTTTACATACCACGAGAGGTGCTGAGGCAAAAGGTCGATGCTCACAAGAAAAAGATGATTGAACTTCGTAAGCCTTCGCCACTATCAGACTATGACCGCTCCCTCGTGAAGTCACATGATGCAGATAAGAAAAGGAAAAGAGCATCAGGGAAGGATGTCCCACAGCTCAGACAACAGAAGCAACCAATGCAAAATCTTGTTGTTGCTAATGAATATGGTTCCAACATAGAAGTCTGTCGACCAGACAACTCTGGAGAAGTGTCGGTTGAAGCCCTTAATGCTTTTTTTGAAGATACTGGTTTAACCTTGGATCAATTGACGGGCAAAGCTCCAATCCAGAACCTGGAAGTTGATACCTGGAAGACTTATAAATATGGCAAAAGTCTATACAACCCTGCGGCTCTGAATGAATTGGGTATGCAAATGTACTTGCTCAACAAGTGGTATATGCAGGCGTGTGGCAGGGGTGAGCAGTGGATCTTTGTCAGATTTAGAGACCATCATTACTTCCGTGGCGATGACATCTTACATATTAGTTTCGAAGAATTGCATCAACTATACCACATGGACGCTCTGGACAAATCAATCATTAGCTCCTTTTGTTTATAAGTGATTCTTACTTTTATTTAATAAACTCACTTCCATGCGTACGTGTATATAATTATCCTCACATGTAACTTATATTTATATACAGATTCCAGATGTCAGAGCTCCAAAGAATATAAGACACCAGTGTTGGCTTCATTGATCCTTATATCATATTCAAAACCGGTATTATTGTCAAGGAGCGGTGGGTATCTGAAGCACAGGAGAATATCATGATGTTCTTCGTGAAGCAGCACGATAAGACAACAATACTTTTCCCGTACAACTTTGAGTAAGTGTTAATAATAATGTAGTCTACACATTTTATGTAATATCAATACAACTTATATGCATGTACGTGTGTGTATAAACCAATGCAGGTTTCACTGGATACTCATTGTCATTGAGTTAAACTCAAGTCGGTTAGTAATCTTTGACTCGTTGAGAAAAGAGCGGGCACTATACCAAGATATGATAGACATTATCCAGGGGTAATTTCGATCTCTCGCACACAACTATTATTGAATAGACTTTGCCATAATTTATTAACGAACGTACATTATTGGTCGCACAGGGTTTGGAAAGAGTTTATTCGGCAACATCGCAAGGATTGCAAGGCACCACTTAATGTAGTTGAAATACCAGTAAGTTGTACTATATACACTTCCCCACGTGTTTAATTACTATATCGTACTTCAATTTACGTGTGAGATGATGAGAATAATCTTCTTCTCGTACAGTGGTGTTTGCGGCAGGAACCAGGTAATAACTTGTGTGGATACTACGTTTGTGAATTTATCACTGCGCACATAAGAAGAACTCCTAAAGATGTACTCAGAGTACGTATATATCAATTTTTTTATTTATTTTTAAATGAATATATATATATATATATATATATATATTAATACTTTTCCTTTTATTTCAAATGCAAGACTGAATGGTTGAAACGAAGGGTCATGCAAAAAGACCATCTGAAAGCAGTTCAAGAGTCAATAGCAGGATATTTTCTAGAAAAAGTGCTAAATCCCAACGGCGAGTTCTACTTTGATCCTAAGGAATAAATGATGTAAATTAAATGTTTATTGATATCGTTATTTTCGAGAACAAGATTATGAAAGTGTTGTATATATACATATATATATCTATAATATATATAGGTTCATACTTTATTCGAATATAATAATGCTCGAGATGAGAATTAGATGTAATTATATGCGTGCGTGTATTTATATTAGCAGCGTAGAATACGTACATAAAAACATATTATATATTAAACAAATACGTGTAACTGAACTGAAAACAAATTAAACAAAAAAAAAGAAAAAGAAAAGGAACCTTTAGTCCTGGTTGGGGTTACCAACCGGGACTAAAGGGTGCGGCCACGTTTGCTCGGCTGGAGGGCCTTTAGTCCCGGTTGGTAACACCAACCGGGACTAAAGGTCCCTCTTTAGTCCCGGCTCGATGACCCGGGACTAAAGGTGACACCTTTAGTCCCGGGATCGTTGTCCCGGCGCGGTAACCGGAACTAAAGGCCGTTACCGCCCGGGACAACAAGTCCATTCTGTAGTAATGATATATGCACATGCATCATACTTATGGCAAACCTCCAAAAGTCGAACTTCTTATAGTATTGGTGATGACACTACTCTTGTCATTAGGGTAGCTAACAAGCTAGCGGAGTAGGTTTGTCCTTGAAAACTACAAAACTCTAAAGAGTGGTCGGTGCTTCACTATCTCCCTAATAAATTGGTCATGTTCGCTTCTCTTATAATCCGTGCTTTTCATCCTTTTTTTTAGCCGGAACATTATTTCTCTCTCACAATAAATCAGCCGGAACAATGTTTTGGCTTATTTTTTCAGCGAAGCGAATGGGGCCAAAGCATGTACTCGCTCATAGGGAAACGGATCTTACGCCAGCATAGAGAACTACATACGTGAACCAAGACTATATGCATTGTCATTACATTTTCCGGCCGGCCAATAATGCAAGCATATATATAGGGCAACGGATCTCACGCTAGTGGCCAGCCTGCCGATGACTATGGTGGGGCCTTTGTCAGATGTCCCAAAGGGGTTTGATTTCCAGTAAATGCTGTGTCACTAATTAATGTAGGAAAAATCTAACGACACGTGCTTGTCACTACAATTATGGAGAGAGCAAAAAAATTTCATCAAGATTTTTTTTAATAATGGAATAAGGTTCTAGCCTCTACCATCCGGGAATGGTACACAGCTGATAGTCACGGTACAAATCAAAGCCATAAGGCTTACAAACACATGAGAAACAAAAGCAGGGTTTGGCCCACGTAGTGAGCGCAACCAGAAAAAATAGAGAAACTAAGCCTCAATACGATGGGAGAAGCTCCAGCCAAACTTCGCAAAGATAGTCATGATCATAGTCTCCCACCATCTACATCCGTCTTTGAACAGTGGTCGCTGCTCCTCCCTACGCAGCATGGGCCTCTGACGGATCCAATATGTCATCCTGAAAATTACATGCATCGATGTGTTAGATTTAGATTTGTTAAATACCATATCATCCCTATTCAACCATATCGACCAACAAAGCGCATCAACTCCTAGTAGAATTTGGTTTTTAAGCTTTAAGCTTAGACCATGCATCCAGTAACCAAACAAATTGGCAAAGTTAGAAGGTGATGTGCGCAGTATTCCAAATAAAGCGTGCAAAGTGGCCGTTAAAGAATAAATGTTGAATGGCTTCAATCGAACTACAAAGACAACATTTAACACTTCCCTGCCAATTCCTCTTGGCTAAGTTATCTTTCGTGAGGGTTACCTCTTTTTTAAATACCATATAAAAATCTTAATTCTAAGTGGTATTTTTAATTTCCAAAGAGGGCTTTTATCACGAAGAACACCCTCTCGGATGAAAGCTGAGTACAAGGATCGGAATGTGAACAAACTATCACTACTAAGTTTGACCCTTATGCCACGCTTTTATGTCGCAACAGCAAGATTTGGTTGCAATAG